>NC_090928.1:972759590-973385215 GCF_040938575.1 Ambystoma mexicanum
TGGTTGTAATGTGGGCTGTGTTAAATCTTACCTGGGGTGGCGTGGTGGGGTTCCGAATTGGCGTCATCATGTGGGGGCTGAGAGGGTAGGCACTGTCCCCTGTGGAGGTGGGGATTGGTATCATTGGTGAGGTTGTGACCTTGCTCAGTATCCAACATGCATGCATGTGCAGTGGCATACATACTCACCAAGCAGCCATGTATCGCCATGCCGCCCAGCTTCTAGGTCCCGGCTTAGGGTGGACATTCGGTAAATGAAGCTGTCGTGGGTGGAGCCGGGATAGTTTGCATATACTGAGGTGATGATTCCCTTGGCATTACATGCTACCTGCACGTTGATGGAATGCCAGTGCTTGCGGTTCCTATAGATGTGCTCAGATGCCCTGGGGGGACGTAGAGCCACATGGGTGCAGTCGATGGCACCTAGCACTTTGGGGAATCGTGCCACTGCGTAAAAATCCAGGGCGGCAGCATGCCTTTCTGCAGGTGTTCTGGGCAGGTATATGTGCCTGCGGACTGATGGGCGTGCAGTCATGATGTTCAAGACCTGGTGTAGGCAGCGTGACTGGGTGGCCTGTGACACCCCACCCACTATGGCACTTGTCCGCTGAAATGATCCAGTGGCTAAGAAGTGCAGTACATTGAGGACCTTCTCCAGGGGGCTGAGTGCTTGGGAGCACAGGGTGGGTGATGTGAGGTCATCCTCCCACTCACTCACCAGGTCCAGTATGATGTGTGGTGGAAACCTGTACCTCCCATACACCTGGTCATCAGGCATCCCGAAAAGGCTGGTTCTGGGTGTGAATATTCTGGCCCTGACTATCCTCCTCCTCCTCCTTTGGTAGCCCACTGCCACTGCTGCTAGGAACGGTATGTTCATCCTGGCGTCTGAGCTTGTTATTGTTAAAGTCCGCAATTTATGCTTAGCGCGTGTTCTAGGCGAGCGTGTGACCCGCGCACCCCTGGAATCCAGTTCCCAGTCCAATAGCGTGTGGAAATTCACACGCACCACGGGATACAGCGTGTGACCCGCGCACCCCTGGAATCCAGTTCCCAGTCCAATAGCGTGTGGAAATTCACACGCACCACGGGATACAGCGTGTGACCCGCGCACCCCTGGAATCCAGTTCCCAGTCCAATAGCGTGTGGAAATTCACACGCACCACGGGATACAGCGTGTGACCCGCGCACCCCTGGAATCCAGTTCCCAGTCCAATAGCGTGCGGAAATTCACACGCACCACGTGATACAGGTTCGCTGACGTACTTGCGTGTGTAAGTGGCCGCGCACCCATTAAATACACGTACATAGGCCAATCGCGTGTACGCGCACTTTTGTCCAATTACACGCGATGACACTCTGACGTGCAGTATCTCCACGTGTGCCCCGTCATCACGTGCTGAGTGGGGAACACCCGTGCGGGTCACGTCACAGACGCGCTTACGCGCTGAGGGACTCTGGTCCAATAGAATCGCGTATGCGTGCTGACGCGCTTACGCGCTAAGGGCCTTTCCTCGGATTTCACGCTGACGTGCAGGATTTTCACGTGCCAAATCACTCCGTATCAAGCTGGCCACGCGAAAACACACGGAAGCCCACGCTCCTGCCCAGAAGGCCGAGTTACTGCCCCCCAGTGTCCCGAGCAGCCTCCCACGTGCCATCTGCTGCTGCCTGCCTGCCTGCCTGCCTGCCTGCCTGCTGCCACCGTGCCCTGCCATTTGGTGCCTGCACATCAGCCATCTGCAGGGGTCCAGTTGCTGTGTCCACCCCTGCTGGAACTGAAGACTCCCGACTGGTATTACATCGCTCCACAGCCCAGCCCCAGGACCCAGTTGCCCACCCACACCTGCCTCTGGGGTTGCCATGTCGGGCACTTCCACATCTGGCACCAGTGGCAACCCCAGGCCAGAGGGGCAGAGGGGCACCAGCTTCACTGTCACCGAAGTTGGTGTCCTGGTGGAGCATGTCCTGGGGCAGTATGATGCCCTCTTTGGATCGTCCCGCGCCAGCAAGGAAGGACGGCAGAGGATCTGGGCCGACTGTGTGGTTGCCATCAACGCGGAGGGGGTGGCAACCCGCGACGTCCTGAAGATCAAGAAGCGCTGGGAGGACTTGAGGTCCAGGACCCTTGTGAAGGCCCGGCGCCTCGTGGAGGGGGGCCGGGGCCGCATGAGTTCCATCCAGATGAGGGTCCTGGAACGCGTACGCCCAGCGCTCCACGCCCAGATCCTTGAGAGGGAGGCCCGTCTGGAGTTGAGCGGTAAGTGTCCATGCATTACTGTGTGAGACAGGGCATGTTGCGGTGTGCTGGTTCTATGATACTTGCCTGTATGTGTGCCATAGGCCATGTATGCATGTATGTGTGCAGGGACATCATGGTAATGCATGTGCGACCAGTGATGTGTGATGCACATGGTTGTTGCATGTGTTGAAATGCCGCATGGGGAGCCCTATTCAGATTTTGAACATGAGAGCATGCCAGTCTCTGTACCTGGACATGGGTGGGGGTGAGGGATGGGTGCTGATGCCAGGTACATATATGGTAGCCATGTCTGTGTGCCTGACCTGCGTGTCTGTGACTTGTGCATGCCATGGATGCATGACACATGTGTGTGACAATGCACAGATTCAGTAAAGCAGCCAAATTACCCTTGTAACCGCTGTGTTTGGTGTGTTTGGGGCCAGATGGATGTGACTGAGGTGAAGTGTGTGCATGTGATGGGCATGAGGCATGATGCATGTGAGTTACATATCATTGAATGTTTCAAGAGTCCATTGGACATGCATGGAAATGTCCATGGCATGCACCATGCCTGTTACTGTGTGTGTTTTGCCTGGACTGACCCATGTGTTGTGGAGGGACATGATGGAAGTGTACTTTGACAGTGGTGCTCATCTGCTATTGCTTCCTGTCTAGGGGACCATTGTACAGTGCCCTGATGCTTGTGTTCTTTGTCTCCCTCTACGCAGCGGCTAGTGAAGAAGAGGGCGGAGACGGCGCTGTGGAGCAAGGCGGCGGGGATGCCCCCACGGCTGCAGCGGAAGGGGTGGGTGAGCCCCCACAGGGGCCTGCTACGGTGGGAGACGGTGAGGAGCCATCCAGGTTGGTGGTTTGCACAGAGGAGGAGGAGGCCGCCACTGGGGCACACATGGGGCCTGGTGGGGGCATCCCTGCTGGTGCAAGTGGTGCAGTCCAGGGCCAGGGGCAGGAGGCAGCACAGGTCACCGTGGAGGGGCCTGTGCATGTCGCTGTCCCTGACCCTGTGAGTGCACCACCATGCACCAGCAGGGATGCCCCGTCCCAGGCCTGTCCGCAGGTAGAGGGGATGTCCATGTCACCTGACTCCCCTCCACCTGCGGACGTGGGAACCCCTGGCCGTGCGGAGAAGGTCCTGATTGGGGTCGCGATGCGCACGGCTGTGATTCGTGATGCCGTGCGTGCTTCCCGGGAGGAGCACGCACGTCATCACGAAGTGCACCGTGCCGACGTGGCCCAATTGGGATCGGCCATGTTCGGGGGTTTCCTGCATGTGTTGGCCAATGTGGCGGCCCTCTCCTCCTCTGTGCAGGCTATCCACCAGTCGTTCTCCTTGCCGTCTTCCAGCCCAGATGCCACCAGGGCCCCCTGTGGACCTGCCCCGACCAATGCAGCCAGCTCGGTGGGGATCCCATCCCTGCCACAGTCGGGAGTCAGAGATCCAGCAGGGGTGGACACCAGACCAACTGGACCCCAGCAGATGGAGGATGTGACGGCATCATCGGGCAGGGCACGTGCACGACGGCGTCGGTGGTTTCCATCAGCCTGGATGCCGTCGTGCTGGCACAGGCAGTTGCGTCGGAGGCAGCAGCAGGCTCAACGTGGGAGGCATCATGGCTCGGGGCCATCAACATCAGGGGTGCAGGCATCGGCCGGAGGGCAGGAGAACCCTGGAATGGGAGTGGCTTCCGTGTGGGAGAGGTTGTGCCAGCGGATAGGTGCGGAGCGGCAGCGGGCAGAGGAGGAACGGCTCACGATGGTCAGGGCGGAGGACTCCATGCGGAGGGCGCTGAGGCGGGCTGAGTGCCTCGAGGGTCTTCGCAGGGAGTTTGAGCTGGACACTGCGTTATCCCTGCGGGACCTCGGGGCCAGGGAACATGCCCGCCTCCAAGCCATTGACCAGGAGTTCGATGATGCCCTGGCCCATGAAAACAACCAGTGAGCCGTCCGAATAGCCCGCTGCCTTTGTATATAGTTGTATAGTTAGGGTTAGGTTTCCTTTGTTTTTTTGATTTTTTTTTGGTTGCGATTGGACAATGCACCACTTCTTTGTATATAGTTCACTTTTTAGTTAGTAGTCAGTTAGGTTTAATTTGGTAGGGCTCATGGACCCAGGATGATCTTCTTAATTGGCTTATTTTAATTTTTCAGAATTTTTTCTTGGACATTCATCTTGTTTTGTTTGATTTGCTTTGTGTTTTTTCTTATTTGCTGTTCAATACATATTATTTTTTTAATCTTCAATGTGTCGTATCATCTCATTGCTTTCAGGCATGTCATGTTGGGTGTTTTGTCATTCACTTGCAGCCATTGTGTGTGACAGACATGTGTTAAATTGCATTATTTACATTGGGGGTGTAACATGTAATTGCCTTTGATATGTGGGTGGGTGTGATAGTTGGTTGGGCCTTTTGGCAGGGGAGGATGGGCATTACGGACATGATTGGGGAATGTTGGGACCCAGGTGCAGGGGGGCATGGATTGGACATGGGTGGGGGCCTGCTGGCAGGTCCCACACAGTGCTGGGGGGTGGGGGTGATGGGAGACATGAGTGGGGGCCTGGTGGAGGGTGACCCTGCACTGCTGGGGGGTGGGGGTGGTGGGTGACATGAGTGGGGGCCTGGTGGAGGGTGACCCTGCACTGCTGGGGTGTGGGGGTGGTGGGTGACATGAGTGGGGGCCTGGTGGAGGGTGACCCTGCACTGCTGGGGTGTGGGGGTGGTGGTAGACATGAGTGGGGGCCTGGTGGAGGGTGACCCTGCACTGCTGGGGGGTGGGGGTGGTGGGTGACATGAGTGGGGGCCTGGTGGAGGGTGACCCTGCACTGCTGGGGTGTGGGGGTGGTGGGTGACATGAGTGGGGGCCTGGTGGAGGGTGACCCTGGTGGCTGGGGGGTGGTGGGAGACATGAGTTGGACATGGGTGGGGGCCTGCTGGCAGGTGCCCCACAGTGCTGGGGGGTGGGGGGGGTGGGGGACATGAGTTGGACATGGGTGGGGGCCTGCTGGCAGGTGCCCCACAGTGCTGGGGTGTGGGGGTGGTGGGTGACATGAGTGGGGGCCTGGTGGAGGGTGACCCTGGTGGCTGGGGGGTGGGGGTGGTGGGTGACATGAGTGGGGGCCTGGTAGAGGGTGCCCCTGGTGGCTGGGGGGTGGGGGTGGTGGTAGACATGAGTGGGGGCCTGGTGGAGGGTGACCCTGCACTGCTGGGGGGTGGGGGTGGTGGGTGACATGAGTGGGGGCCTGGTGGAGGGTGACCCTGCACTGCTGGGGTGTGGGGGTGGTGGGTGACATGAGTGGGGGCCTGGTGGAGGGTGACCCTGCACTGCTGGGGTGTGGGGGTGGTGGGTGACATGAGTGGGGGCCTGGTGGAGGGTGACCCTGCACTGCTGGGGTGTGGGGGTGGTGGGTGACATGAGTGGGGGCCTGGTGGAGGGTGACCCTGCACTGCTGGGGTGTGGGGGTGGTGGGTGACATGAGTGGGGGCCTGGTGGAGGGTGACCCTGGTGGCTGGGGGGTGGGGGTGGTGGGAGACATGAGTTGGACATGGGTGGGGGCCTGCTGGCAGGTGCCCCACAGTGCTGGGGGGTGGGGGTGGTGGGGGACATGAGTTGGACATGGGTGGGGGCCTGCTGGCAGGTGCCCCACAGTGCTGGGGGGTGGGGGTGGTGGGGGACATGAGTTGGACATGGGTGGGGGCCTGCTGGCAGGTGCCCCACAGTGCTGGGGGGTGGGGGGGGTGGGGGACATGAGTTGGACATGGGTGGGGGCCTGCTGGCAGGTGCCCCACAGTGCTGGGGTGTGGGGGTGGTGGGTGACATGAGTGGGGGCCTGGTGGAGGGTGACCCTGGTGGCTGGGGGGTGGGGGTGGTGGGTGACATGAGTGGGGGCCTGGTGGAGGGTGCCCCTGGTGGCTGGGGGGTGGGGGTGGTGGTAGACATGAGTGGGGGCCTGGTGGAGGGTGACCCTGCACTGCTGGGGGGTGGGGGGGGTGGGTGACATGAGTGGGGGCCTGGTGGAGGGTGACCCTGCACTGCTGGGGTGTGGGGGTGGTGGGTGACATGAGTGGGGGCCTGGTGGAGGGTGACCCTGCACTGCTGGGGTGTGGGGGTGGTGGGTGACATGAGTGGGGGCCTGGTGGAGGGTGACCCTGCACTGCTGGGGTGTGGGGGTGGTGGGTGACATGAGTGGGGGCCTGGTGGAGGGTGACCCTGCACTGCTGGGGTGTGGGGGTGGTGGGTGACATGAGTGGGGGCCTAGTGGAGGGTGACCCTGCACTGCTGGGGTGTGGGGGTGGTGGGTGACATGAGTGGGGGCCTGGTGGAGGGTGACCCTGGTGGCTGGGGGGTGGGGGTGGTGGGAGACATGAGTTGGACATGGGTGGGGGCCTGCTGGCAGGTGCCCCACAGTGCTGGGGGGTGGGGGTGGTGGGGGACATGAGTTGGACATGGGTGGGGGCCTGCTGGCAGGTGCCCCACAGTGCTGGGGGGTGGGGGTGGTGGGGGACATGAGTTGGACATGGGTGGGGGCCTGCTGGCAGGTGCCCCACAGTGCTGGGGTGTGGGGGTGGTGGGTGACATGAGTGGGGGCCTGGTGGAGGGTGACCCTGGTGGCTGGGGGGTGGGGGTGGTGGGTGACATGAGTGGGGGCCTGGTGGAGGGTGCCCCTGGTGGCTGGGGGGTGGGGGTGGTGGTAGACATGAGTGGGGGCCTGGTGGAGGGTGACCCTGCACTGCTGGGGGGTGGGGGTGGTGGGTGACATGAGTGGGGGCCTGGTGGAGGGTGACCCTGCACTGCTGGGGGGTGGGGGTGGTGGGTGACATGAGTGGGGGCCTGGTGGAGGGTGCCCCTGGTGGCTGGGGGGTGGGGGTGGTGGTAGACATGAGTGGGGGCCTGGTGGAGGGTGACCCTGCACTGCTGGGGGGTGGGGGTGGTGGGTGACATGAGTGGGGGCCTGGTGGAGGGTGACCCTGCACTGCTGGGGTGTGGGGGTGGTGGGTGACATGAGTGGGGGCCTGGTGGAGGGTGACCCTGGTGGCTGGGGGGTGGGGGTGGTGGGAGACATGAGTTGGACATGGGTGGGGGCCTGCTGGCAGGTGCCCCACAGTGCTGGGGGGTGGGGGGGGGTGGGGGACATGAGTTGGACATGGGTGGGGGCCTGCTGGCAGGTGCCCCACAGTGCTGGGGGGTGGGGGTGCAAGGGGACATGAGTTGGTGTTCATTAGTTCAAGGAGACATGTGCCTTTGCTGGGGGGCATGCCCATGGTGGGTGGGCTGCCTGCGGGACATGACCAGGGATGCAGGGTAGTCCCCTGTGGTGTGGGCTGCCTGCAGGGGCCGTGGAGGGTGTACAGGGTACACCTGGGAGGACCCACACTGTCAAATCACATGTGGAACTTCCCGCGCACCCCTGAAATACACGCGCCCAGGCTGTTCGCGTGTGGAACTTCCCGCGCACCCCTGAAATACACGCGCCCAGGCTATTCGCGTGTGGAACTTCCCGCGCACCCCTGAAATACACGCGCCCAGGCTATTCGCGTGTGGAACTTCCCGCGCACCCCTGAAATACACGCGCCCAGGCTATTCGCGTGTGGAACTTCCCGCGCACCCCTGAAATACACGCGCCCAGGCTATTCGCGTGTGGAACTTCCCGCGCACCCCTGGAATACACGCGCCCAGGCTATTCGCGTGTGGAACTTCCCGCGCACCCCTGAAATACACGTAGCCCGCTCCCCCAGACCCGATCGCGTGTGAAACTTCACGCGAACCCCTGTGATGCACGTACCCTGCTGAAATCGCGTGTTAGACTTCCCGCGCACCCCGGTATACACGCACACGTATTTTTTGTCAGCGGGTGTCCGTGTTTGTGGGTACGCCCGTGTTCCGCCTACTTTTGTTGCGTGCGCCGCGCTATGTGCGATTTTCGCTGTGGCCTGTGCGATTTTCGCAGTGACCTGGCGCACGCTGTTAGATGGCCTGTGCGCCAACGTGCGCCGCGCACTTTTTATCGCACATCCGCTGGTTTTCTCGCGCACGGCCTTCCATGAATCGACGTGCGCTGCTTTTCGTGCGATTTTCGCAATTGCACTGCGATTTTCGCTATTCCACTGCGATTCGCACGTTTTTGCCCACTTGCGCCGCGCTAATTATTCCATGAATCGGCCTCTGAATGGATTTTGTCAAGTTGGGGCTAAGTTATATGACTATTGTATGTACATACATTTTGACACTTTTAAAAAAGTAAAACATGGGTGGATTTCAAGCAAACTCGTGAGGTGCATTGGCAAGGACATTAAAGCATGGTTTATCAGGTGCTTTATTCAAAACAATCCCTGAAACACTGTACACTGGAACAATATAATTTTCTAGTGATTCAAAGAATGCAGACAGTATTCAGATCTCACATTAAAATGCAGCCATGAGGAAAATGTCCACTGCTCCACCCAGAATGCATTTCAGATAGACTCCATGTTTTAGCCAAAGATATTACATTTTTTAAAAGCATTGCAAAACCAGAGACAAAGAACCAGATTCATTTTCCTGGTAATAGACACACAATCTTAATTTCCCTACGTACTATCTAAGGACTGTGGCAAAGAAGAGGAAGTCAAGAGATTACAGACTCCCTATGTGAAACACCATTATAGTACTGAGAAGAAGAAGATGCAGATCAAGGCACATCAACCTCTTCATTTTCTATGTCCCACTAACGAGGCCAGGCAAGGTCAGACAATTGACATTAACCATGCACACCTGCAGCCTGTCAGGTATTCAGGACAGTATAAAAAGCACCCAAGCACTCAGTGGTTAGAACGAGTTGGGAGGAGAGCTGTGAAGCCGTGGCTGCCCAGGACCAGATGGGGAAAACCAGGACGCTGAGATGCCGAAGGCTTACACGAGGGAGCAGCCCATAACAGTGTGGCCAGAAGCCTTCCCTTCCAGTTGCGAGAAAGGGTCTGGAAAAGGGAGCCGGGAGGCGTGCTAAATCCCTTTTTATGTGAATGCCAAGTGCTCGTTCCCCTGGGCCGAGTCAGAGACCCAGTAGTGTCTGAGGGGTAGATGGGAAGACCCTGACCTCAGACTACAAGGACGCTGTTAGTAAAAGACAAGGAAACACAACCGAAGAGGCAAGCAATGCGAAAGCCTAGTGTGTTTGGGCAAGATGCAATCTTATCGCTCAAGTGTGTGTGGTGATAGATGCATCTGTGTATCTGACAAAGATGATTCAGCTGATAAAAAGTAACAGAGTGGTTGCATACATGAGTACATGTTGTCAAAAGACTCTGTAGCTGAATAGGAAGCTCCTGTGAATAAAGGGGAGCTGTGCACAGTCGAAAACCAAGCAAAATAGAGATCCTAAAAGGGGGAGCTGTGCAAAACCCAAAGTGGCAGCAACATTCCCAAAAGTAAAGGAAAAGAGAGTTTCCTCTAAACCAAGAATGATGAGAAGCATTGCGGTGGCCCCCAGGCAGGAGATTGATCGAGGTTGGCCACAGAGGCCCCACACAGACTTTCCACTAAACCAAGAACGTTGAGAAGCATTGGTGTGGCCCCCAGGCAGGAGGTTGATCCAGGAGGGCCGCAGAGACCGCTAAAGGAGAAAAGGAGAGCTCAAACAAAGTAAGGGGTGGACCGTGCAGTCTGACAACTGCACCACAACCAGGGGAGCCTTAGCTGTGAAAGAGAGCTGCATGAAATACAGAGGCTACAAACCAAAAGAACTTGGTTTAGAGTGGGGAAGGGATTCCCACCAGGAACCAAGGGAAGAGTAGCATTTTTCTAGTAGGACCTTTTGAATTGAACTTTGGCACTTAACAGGAGGCAACATTGAACTAGTTGAGCATTTGTGAGTTGGAGAACAATGAAGAAGTTCTGGCTCAGGGCAAGGGCAGCCTGAGAGACCCGTTGCAGATGTACGTCCTGACAAGAAAAAGGTACTGTGAACTTTTGTCAAGCCAATCTGAGTTGCCAAGTAAATCCTGAGAATCTGTGGCTGTGTACCTTGAACTCAGGGAAGGGAGCTTCAGAGGAGCTCCATTGTCACGCTAACTTTATTTTGAACATTACCTGAGTGCCTTGAACTTGGGGAAGGGGACTACGGAAGAACTCCATTGTTACATTAACTTTACCGTGAACACCCTGTTTTCCTATAGAAGTGAGGGCAAGCATGGGTTTCGACACAGACAGTATTTTGTTTTGGACTGACAGACTTAGACTTCCCTTAGTTTGCTTTCCTTTAGGGAACATTCCCATCTTAGAGTTAGGGCAAGTTAGACGTTATACCATCCTGACCATTGATACCATGCCTGTCTCACAATATATATATATATATATATATATATATATATATATATATATATATATATATATATATATATATAATGCCCGAATATGGTCTAAAGATCTTCTATGTTCTGAGTGCTCTCTGAGAGCGGTGAGAGACCTTTATATGGCCTTTTGCTGAATTGCATTCTGTTAATGGTAGTGTCCCAGTCAAGATAGGGGTAATAATGCCACAATTGTACATTTTCAGCCTAACTTGGTTGTATAGGGATTTATATATTTGAGTGACACTATGATAATTGTACTTTTCAAGTTATCTTTAGAAAGCAGAGTATTGTTGAAAGCCAAACATGGGGGTGAGGAGGGGAAATGATGAAAGGGTAAGTAAGCCATGAGTATTTGCCCAGGATGTGACAAGACAGGTTGAAATCCTGTACACTGGTGTAGTTATTTGCCCCTGATTTTGGCTGCTTTTCAGGGCACAAGTAAAGGACACAGTTGGATGGACAGCGTAACTGTTTTTTCAGAGTGTGGACGCAACCCCTTAGTTTTTTTAGGTTGGCAAGCTTGCTCAAGTATTTGGCTACCAGAATTTCACTCAGGTTCTCAGGTTCCCAGTGCAGACGCTTACTCACAAGACCACAAGCACTTGTTTCGTATTGGGGTTTTGTTTTCCATGGAATATTTCACTACAGACTGCTGGGTTTAAAAGATGAGCACCTTTTATACTCTGCCAGCATATTTATTGGAACATTTCCTCTCTCAGGATATTTTTCTTGTGTTCATTACTTTTTTTTAAAGTTCAATGCTATTTTGGCTTGTGCACTTTCGTCTAAGGAGTACTACATTTGTATATTTCACTTTAAGATATATGTTCACTTACTTGCATATATTCGTGGGTGCCAGCATTTGATTTTCGCTATAGGGGCAAAAGTACCTGGGCATATGTTATTTTTGCAGCTGGTCATTTTGTTTCCCTTTTAAGTGCTGCTTAAATGCGGTTAGTTGGGGTTGTGCGATGTAGAACAACAGTCACCAAGAGCCCGGCCATCAAACAAGGGGAATGTAGCTCACTGCTTAACTAAAGTGTGTGATCCTCAGCAAATAATTTAATCACACAGGGCATTAACTAAAAACATTGGCAGTTCTCAAAGCCTGCAATCTTTTATACATAATAAAAACAATTGATATTTTTACAGCTACAGTGACATCAGGGGTGAAAAAACACTGGTGATGCAGGTTTCCCATCCATGCAGTAACCAGGACCAACCCTGCTTAGCTTCAAAGTGAGGAGAAGTCCAGCCCCTTCAGGCCATGGTGCCTAGTAGGTGAGGCACAGTTATAAGACCACTTAGAGCAACATGGCCTGAGGGGGCCGGCCCCTTCCTCACTTTGAAGCTAAGCAGTACAATGCATATATGCATGGGTGCCAGCTTTTGATTTTCGCTATGGGTGCAGAAAGTACCTGGACATATGTTATTCTTGCAGCCAGTCATTTTCTTCCCATTTCCGTGCTTCTTAAATGTGGTTAATTGGGGCTGTGCAATGTATCACAACAGTCTAAAAGAGAACGGCCATAAAACAAGGGGCTTGGAGCATGGGTCAGAACATTTCAGCACCGCCTGTTAGGTGCATGCCGTTGTGGCGCGACCGTTTCGCTGCAGGTCCCGTTTGGGCGTGCCCAGTTAAATGCAACCAGTTGGGCGCAGGGACCTCTTGGTGCAAGAATGTTTTGGCGCAAGAGGTCACAATTGGAGTGGCATGAACCTGCAGGCACTTTGCATTTTGTACTTCTCGGCGCAAGGATGTTTCGGCCCAAGAGGTCGCAATTGGCATGAACCTGCAGGCACTTTGCATTTTGTAAAATGGATTAAAGGTGAAAAACATGTATTTACTGCAACATTATAAAACAGAAAGGAACATGTATTACACTGCCCCTGGTCAACATTATAAAACTGAAAAAAACACATTTGTTCTGAACGCTGCCTTGGAGAACCCTGGCCTGCAGGAATTTGAGACTCAGTACTTAACCATTATGCTACAATGATATTATTGTTTGGATTCTCACAAGTTTCATACTTAGCCTTTTACAATTGGATACATTAAATTGTGGGCTAAGTATGAAACGTATGCACCATGAAGCACTAAGCAATTGTGGCGTAGTGGTTGAATGCTGGTCCTTGAACTCTGGCCAAACAAGGTTCAAGACTTATTTAAAAAAATGAAAACATTATATATTTTGGTAAAGACTCTGTATTCTGGACTATTTAGTCTTAAGAGGCATTCCTTTGATCCACGTGGCCTCCTTCATGGAAACGTTCACCCAATCACTGCATGATTTTAAGAAGGTCTTTTGAGCTGCACATCCAATGGGTTAATAATAGTTGTGCGTCTTCCATTGCACGTGAGCCAACGCAAACAAGACTTTCATTGCAGCCCAAGTGAGGGGATTGCCACCCAATCCCATTATTCCCTTAATATATTGCGCTACTTTTAGACTTTGAAAATGGCTGGGGCAAGTAGACACCACTCCTCTCCAGCCCCTTAATCTCAATTTCCCCAGCTGAAGAAAACATATTTTTCTTTATTTCCCCTCCTCTGATTCTACACTCCTTCAACAATGTACAGATCCCCTACTGGCATTTAACCCAAACAAATAGAGGTGCAGGAGAAATCATGTATATAGCCAAGTTACATGTCTTGCATATATTGTTATATGCCACAGGTCCCTTGTTATTTGGATGATGATCATTCAGATTTCCTTTTTACTTTGCATTTTGGGACTTGTAGTACAAAGCACTAAATGGACCAAACAAAACTACAAGTCACAAAATGCACACAAAAAACAGAAACTCGATGGGCATCTTCCGAATTACATGGAGACATGTACATGTACACACACACGTACACACACACACTGACCATGAAAACGTACACTCTACGTGTCACAATGCTCACATACACGCATGGGTGCACATGCATGTGCCCACACTAACACTCGCCTTCACGAAGCAAATGCACACTGCACGCACAATCCCTCACACACACCTTCACACGATGTACACAAACAAACGGTCACATCAAACAGACACACATTGCATGCACACCCTCTCAGATGACATGCACACTCTAACACCACACATTCCCCCTTACACTGCACATATATTCAAAAAGAGGACTACACTGTCTCTGGGTAACATTATAAAACAGAAAAAATGAAATAAAAAAATCACCTTAGCTGATGCAATCACTGATTACATTACAACATTAACCGACCATGGCCAGCGCCAACGACGTCTGGCTGTGCCCACTGTATATTTTAACACAATAAGGGGCCACTGTAAATTATAATGCCATCATTGTGGTCATAGGAGGCGCAATAGGGGGTGCAAAGTTAAGGTGGCTTTAGCTGAATTTCAAGGGTTTTGTTGTGTTAAACACTATTGATCCTTTTATACAGTCTGCACTTTTTATTGTCCTGAAAAGGGCCGTTTTGAAGGAGAGGGAAGGAGGAGGGTGGAATTGGGTAGGAAAGAACATTAGGGTTTGATACATATAACAATAGGCAAATAGGACACTTTTTTTAGGATTTCCTTTTTTTTGATTTTTCTTTACTAAAGGGGAAGAACATGCCACACATAAAATATGCCTACTGGTGGCAGTGAACCTGGTGTTTACAAATTATTCTTACCCATCCAGATAGGGTGGCATCTCCCGCCAAAACCCAATTGTGACATACGCAACACATAACTTTATACTGTATCAGATTGTGGGCTGGCAGCAGTGGAGGAGGTTCAGTAGTAGTCCTTGGGGCACCAGCTGAGGATGCCCTTGTTTCTGGTAGTGATGTAGCTGGAAGGACAGAAGATGCTGTAGTGACAGAGGTGGACATGTTTCTTAGGTACTCCTGTGCCGACTGGGGTCCGTGTACCTTTAGTTTATGTTTAAACTGAGCTAGCCAGTATGGCTCTTCGACATCATCCTAGTGAACTCTCACAATGGGCTGAACCAGCTCCGAAGCCCCCAGACTTTGAGGTGGTGACGATGCTGGACCCCTCCACATTGTTTTTGTGTACAAATTGCACATGACATCCCCTACCTCCTTCCGGGTATGATGCTGCTGCACCATAAAATATTTCTAGCTATCCGCTGTTAGAGACCCAAACCACCTGCTCATCACTGCTGTGTTCAGACAACATGTCGAACAGGGAGGAAAATGAAATAATTCAAAAAAAGACACCACAAAACAAGACTTGCCCACTTTAAAATGAAAACACTTTAAAAAAGAAAAAAGAAAAGAATGAAATAAAATAACACATGTATACAAACCACAAAACACAAGAAAAAAGAAAGAGGTTTAGGACTAAGGAAGGGCAAAAAGGTATTGGAGAAATAAAGTCTGCAAGTTTGGACAGTTCTTGGAGAATTACACAGATGTGTAAGGAACCAAGATCCAAAAATCAATGAGGAAAAGTAAAGGGACTTCCTGAAAAATATACAGGGTATCCACGGCTATGCCCCCAAACCAGCAATCATGCGCATTTCATAGCCGAGATTATGACAAATTTGCACCCGCAGCATTGACCAATCAGAACTCACTCTGCATGTGTGCGGCTTCACATGACATACATCCGTGTACAAAAATCAGCCAATTACAGTGCGACATGGCTATGCCATATGACAAAATCTGCACATGCAAAATTGACCTACTAGGCGACAGGGTTCGTTAGTACATCTACGCGAAACATTTGTTGATTTTTGTAGATGCGTCAATGATGATAAACTGTGCTTTCAAAATTGATCAATCAGAAAGCGTGATGCGGCTGCATGAGTACACATGATATATATCCACATCAATACATGACCCCATGATGGCACGAGTACTACACCCACGCCGTATGATGAGATCTGCACATGCGAAATGGACTAATCAGAATATGTGAGATTCTGAAACCGCGGATATTCATCCCACCCAAAACAAATCACTTAATATTTGTCATTGCTTTCAGTCCGTGCTAGTGGACAAGTTCCTTCAGTAACTGCAAGAACTTCTGGCTTCTCATACCTTACTTCCCCATCATTTTTACCCACTTTGCACCTAATCCTCTTTTCCCTTGTCTTGTTATTTGTTCCGTTTGACTATTTTTTGTTTTAGTTTTTTTCTTTTTTTAAACTTTTTTTATTTGTTGTGGCTGTCATGATGCCTACCCCCTGGGATCCAGATCAAGTCCAGCAACCACGGAAGCAGGCATCAAGTTATTCCAAGCAAGCCCAACAACCCCTGCTTGGGGCTATTAGGGTGCAGTCCTGGTGTCTATGCCGCCAGACTCCTATGGAGAGTCAGTCCTGGTGCCATAAGCGCCAGGCTCATAGATTAAAACTTATCTGATGCAGACCATGCTGCAAACTTACCTGATGCAGACCATGCTGCAAGAGCTCCAAGCCAAAAGAGGCTTGGAAGGGACTATTTTACCTAGGGACTATTTTTTTACTCGGGTGGGGTCGAGGAGGAATACTTATCTGGGACTACTTTGGAGGCTATTTAAACCATGCCCGAAGAGCAGCACACGCTTTGCGTTATTCTGCATCCAGCAGCGTAAGGCTCACCGTGCCTGCAAGTCTGCATCCAGTCTTCTGCCACGCCCGCCTCGAGTCTGGAGCTCCTAGAAAGAGGGAGAAAGAAGGAGAAAAGGTTAGAACAAGAGCAATACCTTTGATCCTTACATGACTTCCCAATCCACCGCGCCTTCGAGCTGGAAGAAAGAAGTTATTTTATGCACGTCGCCTCGCCTGCTGCAGCGCCACGCTGAACTCACCGGCCTTCGCAGCATCTTCACTATCCACCGCATCCTTCTGCATGATCCCGCCGCACTCCGGCACCTAAGGGGAACACAATAACAGCAAGGTGAGCCAAGGGAATAAACAGAGGCAATATTAGTTACCCCCCATAGACTTACCTGATTTTACCGCTGGGGGTACTATTCCTCTTCAAGGGTCGGCGCAGCCTCCACCGCATCTTCGCCGCAACCCGGCCCCTAAGGGGAACAAAAGGACAGCAAGGTGAAACAAAGGGACAAACAAGGGGAATCCTTCTCACCACAATAGACTTACCTAATTTTACCGCCGCAGCTGTCCAGTTCAGATCGACGCCCCTGTGGGAGCCAGGTGAGCGTAACAGAACGTGAAGCCAACCCACAAATTCCCACCCGGGCGTTATGGATACCTCAGAAACTGATCAATTGGCCCAATTACTAGGGGAACTGAGGGTTGAAGTGCATTCCGCCCGTCAAGAAACCAATGCTCTTAGGAGAGAACTGATTTTGTCAAAGGAGCGAACTGATGACCTTGCTAGGCAACTACTGCAAAGCCAGGCTGGACAAACACCCCTACCAGGACTCGGGGGAAATCCAGCTCCTGTGTCATCGAGTAACCCTGTGCAAATAAACCTACCAGGAACTATTCCATTAGCTCCGCCCGAACGCTGCCGGGGACCCCAAAAGGTTTGCTGTGTTTATGAACTAATGCCGCTTGCACTTTTTATGCAGACCTGGAGCCTTCCCAAACGATCAAGCCAAGGTAGCCTTTGTATTGTCATATCTCAGCGGCAGTGCAGCTGATTGGTCAATTCCACTAGTTAATCAGGATGACCCAATTCTTCGGGATTTTCAGGGCTTTCAAATGAGCATGGAAAGACTATTTGCCCAGCACTCCCAAGGACAGGCCCTGGATAACAAACTTTTGTCCCTACAACAGGGTAACCAGGACCTTCTATCCTACATTGCGACCTTTAATAGGTTGATAGTGGAAACTGGATGGCCCGAGGTAAAACGAATCACGTTATTTCATCGAGGGCTTCGAGGAGAACTCAAGGATGTCTTGGCTCAAGTTGTGAACCCACCTCAAGACTGTGCTGAATATCAAGACTTAGTGGTCCAGTTAGATCACAGACTTCAGAACAGAAAGGCTGATCGAGCCAAGTTTGAGAATCGGGTGTTGGTCAAAACCCACGCTAACCCCAAAGGAGCAGATGCTTCAGAACCCATGCAAATCGGAGGGGTTAAAGGACCCTTAACCCAGAAGGAAAGAGAAAGGAGACGGCAAATGCAATTGTGTCTATATTGCGGAACTTCTGGGCATTTTCTACGGGATTGCCCTGTAAAACCACCCAAGAAGGTGGTAGGATCTGCTGATAAAAGCCATGTGGAGCAAGACTCGGGAAACGACCACGCCCGACAAGCGTAGAGGTCCGCTTGCCGAGCTTGAAGAAGGATACTCAGACCTCGCATTTCATCATACCAATGGTCCTTGTAGATCCAAGGCAGCCATCACGTATGCACGCAGTAAGGGCATACATTGATAGCGGGGCCATAGGAAACTATGTGGACTACGAATTGACTTCCAGATGAATCTACCTCTCTGCCGAAAGACCACCTCAGATGTCATCACCACAGTCGATGGAACTGAAATTGCCTCTGGGCCTGTAACTCATTGCACCGCAGAGATGACACTATTGGGTCAGGATGGGCATCGAGAGACTATTGTGTTTGATCTAATCAAAGCCCCACAGTTCCAAATAATACTAGGGATACCTTGGTTGGAAATACATAATCCTTGTATTGATTGGCGAGAGAAGAGAATAACCTTCGCGGATTGTGCACAAACCTGTTACCCAAAGAAAAACTTGAACGCAGGCCTGGCCACAGTCACCACATCAGTTGTGCAATTACCTCCAGAATATCAAGAATTCCAGGATGTCTTCCAAAAAGAACATGCAAACACCTTACCACCTCACAGATCGTCCGATTGTCAAATCGATCTCATACCCGGTGCACAACCCCCTTGTAGCAGGATCTACGCCCTTACAGAACCTGAGAACCTTCACCTATGGCAATACCTAGACCCGTACCTTGCTAATGGCTTCATTCGCCCATCCAAGTCCCCTGCATCTTCAGCTTTGTTCTTCGTGCCCAAAAAGGAAGGTGACCTCAGAACATGCATAGACTACCGCGCATTGAACCAGATCACTGTTAAGAACCGATACCCATTGCCTCTGATCCCCGAACTACTGGACCAAGTAAAGGACGCTTGCATATACACTAAGTTGAATCTCCGGGGGGCATATCATCTGGTACGTGTGAAAGAGGGCGACGAATGGAAGACTGCTTTTCGCACTAAGTATGGGTTATTCAAATACCAGGTGATGCCCTTCGGGTTGTGCAATGCACCAGCAGCCTTCTAATACCTTATGAACGATGTCCTTCGTGAACTCATTGACGTTTGTGTTGTCGTATATATCGATGATATTCTAGTGTACTCCTCTTCAGAATCTGACCATGTGAAGCACGTCCAAGCAGTCCTTGAGAAATTGCGCCAGCACAAACTATATGTAAAACTGGAAAAATGCGTTTTTTATGCCACGGAAGTTGAATTCCTTGGGTTTATCCTGAGTCCAAAAGGAGTTCGAATGGACTCACGAAAGGTGGACGCAATTCTTAAGTGGCCATCACCAAGTTCAGTTAAAGGAGTACAAAGCATGCTCGGCTTTGCCAATTTCTACCGGAGATTCATCCCGGATTTCTCATATGTTGTACATCCTATCACAGCACTCTTGCGAAAAAAACAAACTCTTTATGTGGACTGAAGAAGCTGAAAATGCCTTCCAAGAGCTGAAAGCAAAATTCACGTCTGCACTTGTACTAAAGCACCCACGCCCTGAACTTCCATACATAGTGGAAACTGATGCATCCAGTTTAGCCATGGGAGCTGTCCTGTCCCAAAAGGACCCTGAAACTGTCCAGCTTCACCCAGTAGCATTTTGGTCCAGAAAGTTCTCGGCACCCGAGTTAAACTATGCGGTTACTGACAAGGAGTTATTAGCCATTAAATCCGCCTTCAAGGCTTGGCGGCACTATCTTCCCGGTGCCAGGTATACCATTACTGTGATCACCGATCACCTGAACTTGCAGTATTTAAAGACAGCCAAGGCCCAATCGTCACGCCAACTCCGATGGGCATTGTTCTTTGCCGAGTTCGATTTCGTGATAACCTATCGACCAGGTTGCAAGAATGGTAAAGCAGACGCCTTATCCCGAATAGGGATGGGAGAGGCAGAAGTGAACCCAGAACCAGTACCTATAATTTCGGAACAAAGGATTCTTGGCATGACTACTCTTCAGACACTAGAGGACATTCAGGTAAAGATCCAGCAACTCTTTGATCCTACAGCCCTGCAGGACTGGGTAAAGAAAGGCCTGGACTACTATGTCACCAATGACCTGCCTTATTACCAACGGCGGCTATTTCTGCCACACAAGGAACTACAAGAGCTAGTCATTTCCCATTATCATGACACCCTAATTGAGGGGCACCCAGGTATCGCAAAGACTGATGCTAAAATTAAGAGACAATTCTGGTGGCCCACCTGGCAAAAGGATATTAAATCATTTGTAATGTCTTGTGGCATTTGCGCCCAGAACAAAAGTCAGAAGAGAAAACCAGCTGGACTCTTACAACCTTTAGACATTCCGCCTACTCCGTGGCACACCTTATTGTTAGACTTTATTACTGATCTACCTCCATGCAATGGATTTAACACCATTCTAGTTATTGTGGATCTTTTTTCCAAGATGGCCCACTTTATTCCTTTAAAGGGATTACCTTCAGCTTCAATCCTAGCCAAGGAGTTCTTCGAAAACATTGTTCGCATACACGGATTTCCGTTCGTATTGGTCTCTGACCGGGGCAGTCAATTCGTTTCACATTTTTGGAAGAAATGTTGTCAATTGGCGCAAATCGATGTGAGGTTATCGACCAGTCACCACCCCCAAACCGATGGTCAAACGGAGAGGACCAACCAGACTCTTGAACAATACCTGCGTTGTATGTTACATCAAACTGAGAGTAATTGGAAAGACATTCTTTGGATCGCCGAATATGCATACAATAGTTCAGTACATTCTGGAACTGGACAAAGCCCTTTTATACCTTATATGGGCACCATCCTCGAACCTCAGATCTTGATTTACCCCAACACTTAGAAATGCCCGCAGTGGACCATCTGCACGCTATGATTACACAAGCCTTTAAGGAAGCAACTGCACATTTAAAACAAGCGAAAGAAAAATACAAGAAAAATGCTGATCGGCATAGAAGTGATACTCCACAATACCAGATAGGGGACCAAATATGGTTGGCCACAAAACACATACCTCTAAAGGGAACACGGTCCTTTAACCCCAGATATTTAGGACCTTACTTCTATTAAGGCCATTATCAACGCAGTGGCCGTCAAGTTGGATTTACCTGCTAATATGCAAATTCACCCTGTCTTTCATGTGTCACTTTTGAAGCCAGTACAACCAGGGACAAGACTAACCAAGCCACCAGACGCCATCCTTATAGACGGGGAACCCGAATTTGAGGTTAAGAACATCCTGGACTCCAAGCTGGTGAAGTCAAAGCTTTTTTATTTAATCGACTGGAAAAGTTACGGACCACAGGAAAGGTCATGGGAACCTAGTGACCACGTTCATGCACCCCGATTGGTGAATAAATTCCACCGAAATTTCCCAGACAAACCAAAACCACAGGGAAGAACGACTTTCGGAGGGGCCTTGGGGGGGAGTGCTGTCATGATGCCTACCCCCTGGGATCCAGATCAAGTCCAGCAACCCCAGAGGCAGGCATCAAGTTATTCCAAGCAAGCCCAACAACCCCTGCTAGGGGCTATTTGGGTGTAGTCCTGGCGTCTATGGCGCCAGGCTCATATGGAGAGTCATATGCCATAGGCGCCAGGCTCATAGATTAAAACTTATCTGATGCAGACCATGCTGCAAACTTACCTGATGCAGACCATGCTGCAAGAGCACCAACCCAAAAGAGGCTTGGAAGGGACTACTTTACCTAGGGACTATTTTTTTATTTGGGTTGGGTCGAGGAGGAATACTTACCTGGGACTACTTTGGGGGCTATTTAAACCACGCCCGAAGAGCAGCACACGCTTCGCGTTATTCTGCATCCAGCAGCGTAACGCTCACCGTGCCTGCAAGTCTGCATCCAGTCTTCTGCCACGCCCGCCTTAATTCTGGAGCTCCTAGAAAGAGGGAGAAAGAAGGAGAAAAGGTTAGAACAAGAGCAATACCCGATACCTGAATTCCCGATCCACCGCGCCTTCGAGCTGGAAGAAAGAAGTTATTTTATGCGCGTCGCCTCACCTGCTGCAGCGCTGCGCTGAACTCACCGGCCTTCGCAGCATCTTCACTATCCTCCGCATCCTTCTGCATGTTCCCACCGCACTCCGGCACCTAAGGGAAACACAAGAACAGCAAGGTGAGCCAAGGGAATAAACAAAGGCAATATTAGTTACCCCCTATAGACTTACCTGATTTTACCGCTGGGGGTACTATTCCTCTTCACGGGTCGGCGCAGCCTCCACCGCATCTTTGCCGCACCCCGGCCCCTAAGGGGAACAAAAGGACAGCAAGGTGAAACAAAGGGGCAAACAAGGGGAATCCTTCTCACCACAATAGGCTTACCTAATTTTACCGCCGGAGGCATTATTCCCTGAGACTTCATAATTTCTCTCAGCACCTGAATAAGGGAGAAAGCCACAGGTTACATACTGACATTATTTTATCGAACTGTGTTGGATAATACAAATCCTTACCTGAATGTTACCGGTTGCCACGAGGAACTCTTCGCTAGGGTGAAGCTGCAACCTGCAAGGAATCGGACAAGAGCTCGCCGGAAATCTCAGAGTCAATATTGTTCTGGAACTCACCAATTCCTTCGAACCAGTGAAGCAACTGGCTATCTACGCGCCTCTGCGCTCAATGCAGGATGGAGAGCTCATCTTTCCAAACCATCAGGTGAGACTATAAGAGGGGACATTAAAGGTGATCAGTGGGGAGAACAGCGGGGGTGGGGGTTAAAACTCAACTCCACAGGTGGTTAATTCCCTTTCTCCATTTGCAGAAGAATACTCCTACGGGCCAAGCTAACAAAGCTAGGTGGGCCAGTCCAGTCTGTCATCTCGGCACTATGGTCACATTGGTGGAGACCGGAGCTGTCCAGTTCAGATCGACGCCCCTGTGGGAGCCAGGTGAGCGTAACAGTGACATTGTCCTTTTTGAGTTGTCATTTTTGTTGTTTTATATTTTTCTCCCCTGTCAGACTTTAAACGGCATGTCTGGCCTAACTGGCAGCAGTGAGGGTGATCTAGTCTGGGTTCTGAATCTGTCCCCACCACAGAAGAGGGGTACAGGAATGAACACTACATCGGACAGTTGGAGGTACTTTTGTGTAAAGGCACACTGTTGAAGAAAAGAGGCTGAGGAGGTGCAATGCACCTTGTGCCAGAAGATGCTACGACGGGGCCCTTTGAATGTTCCGTCACAGAGCTTGGAGACATCTGTGCGTATCAATCATCTAGTACAGGTCCACTGGGATGATGTTGACGATGCATCAGGAAGGCCCATCAGCACCACAAAATCCTGATGTATGCGTCTCGTTCATTACGTCGGCAAGTAACTGCATCTCCTCCATCAGCACCTGCATCCACCATCGCGACACCTCCAATACCGAAGCCACATCTTCATCTCCTAACTCCTCACATCCACCTGCTGCCATTCTACCGGCACCCAATTTATCTGTCATGGAAATAATGTGAAAGATATGCCATGAATTGGTTGCCATGGGAGGTACCCCAGAAGAGGATTGGAAAAAGAGTGTTTCTGAACATCAGATTCATTGCCATCTGTGACAATTTGTTCCCCCCTTTTTTTACAAAAAAAAATAAGAAAAAAAAACAAATACCAAGAACATATTATGTTCCTTTTTGTTTTAAATCGCTTTGTTACATGTTTTATACTAATGTTTTTTCCTTCCCTGTTCTACCCCTCTCTCTCCATCCCTCAAAATGGCCCTATTAAGGGCCACCCACTAAGTTATAAAAATAGATGAAATGAAACATAGACTGCAAAAATAGATTGCAGCGGCTTATGTGATCTATTTTATGATGTTTGACTTACAGTAATTTATTTTTCAAAATGTTTCTTTGTAGCCACATCTATAGTGTCCAGCGATAGCCCTGGCTACTAAACATATAGACCCATTGGTCTAGGAATAGCTGCGCATATAAGTAAGCCACGAAGATAGCCGTGCTGCGATTGATGTTCCTGTAGTCATGGATACGACTTTCAGTCGTTGCTGCTATTATACACGCTTCCAAAGCTTGGCATCTCATTGGCTGTTGCAGTAGCCACGGTTATAAAATTATATATATATATATATATATATATATATATATATATATATATATATATATATATATATATATATATATATATATGTGTGTATTCTGTACTCCTATGTGTGAAAAAACATTGTGGGCCTTTGGTTCAGGTCTTGTGGCCCGCATAGGGTCCCATTTGTGTTTTCTATTCTGCAGTACCTATCAGTTGTATTTTGCAATATATACAGTGTAAGAGAAAGTGGGAATAGGGTACAGAAGCATGAATAGATTCTGTAACAGTAGAATGGGTGGATAGGGGTCAAAAGAGTAGACTGGGTAGGTATATAGAGGGTGTGGATAGGGTTTACCGAAGAGGGAAGAGATGGTAGGGCAAACAATGAGGGCAGAACAAGTGTCAGGGTGAGTAGGGGCATGTAATCGGGGATAGATGAGCTGGGTGAGGATAAACAGGGGGGGGTATGGTGGATTTTTTCAGTAAAGAGGGTGGGGTAGGTTGAGTGAATGTAGAGAAAGTGGGATATAATACGTGCACACAGGTAGAGACACTAGCAATGGCCACAATAATATGTCCATAGTGGTTATATCATAATTTGCACGTTTATGTCTGTAAAACAATATATATAGTTTGATGGAGATCCTTTTTTGATGTATCTGGGTGATTTTTATGATTGAGGAAGAGTGCCGTCCAGGAAGCGGTATTCTGCTTTCATTTTCTCTTTTTTTGTTTCTGTATTAACGCGACCGACCGCGTATGGGACGGGCACCCAGGCATTGCTGAATACTTTTTTGAGCAAACAAACTAAGGATTGAGCGCGTTGCAAGCAAGTCGGAAAAAAGCGCTGTTTTTTGTTTACTAAGGATCCGCGACGCAGCCGCCCATCAGAGCAACGTTTCGCAGAGTAAAGGGAACAGAATTGACGGAGGACAGAGAAGCCATGCATGCACAGTTCTACAGCAGCGCCATTCGGGTCGGAGGACACGGGAGGTATCTCTAAGGTAGACGGTGCACATTGCACGTGTGACAATGTCTTCCACAAAATCTGTACTAATAATGTACATATAATACAATATTCCCGGATTTCTGCAATTTGAAAGCTTTGATGACATAGCATGTTATCCATCCAGTTATTAAACTCAGTGTCCTGAAATTTCGTGGCTAAAACACGGACTTTGCCAGAGAAAAAACAGGGCTTTTCTCCCTTTTGGGGAAAAGTAATATTTTGCACCGTTTTCACACCAGATACGTTTTTACAGATATTGTAGAGTATGGTGGACAAGGAGCAAA
Organism: Ambystoma mexicanum; assembly: GCF_040938575.1. Taxonomy (NCBI): domain Eukaryota; kingdom Metazoa; phylum Chordata; class Amphibia; order Caudata; family Ambystomatidae; genus Ambystoma; species Ambystoma mexicanum. The sequence continues at coordinate 972,784,664 of NC_090928.1, forward strand.
GCAGAGATGCGGAGGCTTCCGCTTTGTTTAGTGAAAGTATCAAGCCAAAGAAAAGCACGCCACAAGTACAGAGTGGCCAATCTAAATCAATACAACAGTCTATGGCACTATTGGAAAAATTGCATGAAAAAGAAACAAATAAATGGTGGGAAATCAAATCCTTGCAAAATTATATTGACAATAAACGGATACCAAGGGGTCTGAGAATTTTGACTATTCCAACATATGAAGATCCGGACCCTCAAATGTTACAGGAATGGGGAGAAGCCACAAATGAATGCTCTTTTAAAATGCTAACAACCTTGGTGAAATACGCCAAAAGTGACAAATCAAAGGCCCTGAAGGAAATAGAAGTATTGGAATCAAGTGTATATATGGGTGCAGAATCTAAAACAGCTAATGAGCTTAAAGTACAGATGGATAAAAACATCAACAAGTATGAAGAAGAGATAAAAGAAAGGGAACAGAGGAAGTTTCTACGTGATTAAGAGGACTATGCCAGTGGAAGGATTTACACCTTCTCTAAAAAATATGATTCCATCAGAAAGGGAATACAAAACCAAAAACAGAATTCGATCGCAGTCATATCAGATGAGGAATCGGAGATAGAAGCGAGCGCAGGTTCATCCTCGGATATCTCGACCTCAAGTGGTACGAATGAACCCCTGCCAAGGTTAAATTTTTTAGAGGAGATGAAACTCCTGCACCAGGTCGGGAAGAACACGCAAGGCAGGAATCAGTCGAAATACACAAGAGGAAGAACAGACGGGGGAGAAGGGGCCAAGGCAAATCCAAAAAAGAGAGGCCAATCAGGAGCCCCGCAGACACGCTCTGGGAAGATCAAGAAACAGAAGCAATGATGATGACCCAAAATGCACAAGTCGTCAATTTGTCAGAAAGAATATTAACGGACACAGAAATTCAAGTTCTGTCCAAAGTCTGACATCTAACTTTGATTATACGCAATGCAGAGTGGACTTACATCTATTCATTAGAAAAATAAGGCTGGCAAAATTCTTTGCAGGAGTAGACATCAACGATACATCCTGTCCTTTAGAATTAGAAATACCATCGGCCCTTACCATTAGAGACATACCGGCTTTGCGCACCTTATCAGAATTACAAGCAGACAAAGATGCGACAGCCATGAATACATCTGATTTGGAATGGTCCTCCGATGTACCGGAAAATCTCCTTACCAACATGCCAGCACCAAGTACTTTAAAGAAAAAATCCAGATTTATTCCTCCGACCAACAATATGGCACTTATAGACCTTTTTGAGGATCTAATCATAGACGATCTGAAGAAACTGGCCTATGTTAAAAGGAAAATGTATCACAATATAACCTCAAAAGAACGCATAGCCATAAAGAAATTAAAACAAGATGGAACAATTGTTATACGTTCATCAGACAAGGGAGGAAATATTGTGATTTTAAAAACAGAAAATTATAAGCGAGAAGCTTTACGCCAACTGAGACAACTGGATAATTATGAAAAGTTACCAGCAAATCCATACAAGTCATATAAGATGGAATATGATCAAAAGCTCAAAACATGGCACGAAATGGGCCTTTTGAATGCACGAGAAAAGGCTTTTTTAACAAAGGACTTTCCAATACTACCAATAATACACTTTTTACCAAAAATCCATAAATGCAAAAGAACACCACCAGGAAGGCCAATTGTGGCATCTATTGATCCTCTGTTGGAGAACACGTCAAAATACCTAGATCAATTCTTGTTTCCATTTGTCCAGACACTGCCATCATACGTCAAGGATACATCTGATTTTCTCCAACAAGTCAATTTAATACCATGGAGACGGGGGTACCTATTAGTAACGTTGGATGTGATATCTCTATACACATGTATCAGACATCAAGAAGGTATGGAAGCCATCAAAAAATTTCTATCCAGCAAATCACTTAGTTTTAGAGACCACTCACAAATGTTATTGGACATGCTTTTCTTTTGTCTCACACATAATGCCTTTATGTTTGACAGCCAACATTACAAACAACTGTGTGGTACAGCAATGGGCACGACGGTAGCACCAACATATGCCAACCTATTTATGGGAGCTTGGGAAGCAAAACTGTTCTCCGAGGAAACATTATCAATACACACAAACAAGGTGATCCTTTGGCGCCGTTATTTTGATGACTTATTTATATTATGGGATGGCAGTGAACAAGAATGGATGGTTTTCTTTAACATCTTGAACGCCCATGATATCAATTTGAAATTTACCGAACAGCCCGATCTTTTAGAGGTAATATTTTTGGACATTAAGATTTTGGTAAAGAATGAAGTATTGACGACTGAAACTTATAGGAAACCAACAAGTACCAATTCACTGCTTCATGCCAAGAGCGCACATCCGAAATGCCTAAAAGACAGTATACCCTATGGCAAATTCTTAAGAATGAAAAGGAACTGTAGTGAAAACAATACTTTTGAAAAAAATGGCAAAATTACAGCAATTCATTTCATGGCAAGAGGTTACAAGAAATCAATAGTGCGTTTAACCAATGCGCGAAACAGACACGAGCTGAGATTTTCAGAAGAAATAAGGAGAAAAATGAATTGAAGCTACTGGAAACAAAGCCTGACAATATACGCTTCATTACAACTTACAACAATGGGGCTAAAGACATTCAAAAAATTCTGGCCAAACGATGGGCTCTATTACAGAGAGATCCAGACATCGCAGGACACATTCAGAAGAATGCCAGTGTGACCTTCAGGAAAGCGAAATCGCTTCAATCAGAACTATCACCAAGTCTTTTCTCGACCCCGACACAGACATCAAATCAATGGCTATTAAGCAATCAGGGGGGTTTCTACAAATGTACCAAATGCAGGGCCTGTAAATATGGGGTGTCTTTGAAGAACTATATACATCCGCGAACTAAGAAGGAAGTGACTATCAAGAAACATATTACCTATGTAACAACTTATGTGGTTTATGTGATAATATGTGGATGTAACCTATGGTATATAGGCAGTACGAAATTAGAAGTAAAACTACGGATCTTGCAACATCTTTGTGCGATTAAAAACAAAGATCCAACTTACCCCCTTGCAAAGCATTTTGAGGAAAAACACAATGGAGATGTCTCATCGTTTAGATATTATGGTATAGACAAAATCTTACCAAGTCCAAGAGGGGGTAATCGAGAACTGAGATTGAGACAAACTGAATCTAAATATATTGTCGATTACCAAACAAAGCACCCAGATGGCCACAACAAAGACGAGGAGCTCTATACTTTTGTGGGAAACTAAAAGGGGTTTTATGACTTTTCTGATGTTTTTTGATTTATCTGTCTTATGCTTATACATAAGTATATGAATGCTTTATCCCAGAATATGAGGCCACTGCAGGTCTGCTTTTCTTTGTTATATACTTTCTTTTAACACACTGTTTTATATAACAGTCCTTACATTTCTTAACATGTAGGAGGCTTTTTAAAATCATTCATACATATTTGTTGGAATATGGTTGCATTATCTCAACCTGTCACAGACTTTTTTTTAACACTTGGTAAATGCGTCATTTCCGTTGTTTCCTCCCTCCCCTGTCCCCTAGGCGCCTTCTTCTTCCCTCCGGTTAAGGAGTGACCATATATAGTGAAAGCATTAAGTACCTTAATTTGGGCAAAGAAGCTTTTATTAATCATGGAAAACTGTGGCATGAATGTTTTATCACACATGGTAATTATAAACATCATAGTCAAGTTATATACTGAATGTACTAAGCATTTTATTCTGATAAGAAGACTCTTTTATAATCAGTGAAAACCTTGGCAAGATTGTTATGTTGCACTAAGAACTTTACTTGTAGCATTTGTCACTTATATGACACAGAATATCTGCTGCTATTATGCATAATGCACTTTACCCACCATTTAAGCAACAGTGGAGGTGGTGAAATATTGACTATTATGATGTATACTGCATTCTATTTTTAAGGATGAAATATGATTGTTTTTACCACTTGTTATACTGAGAGACACTGTGTTGCCAAAAGTATTTTAATTGATGCTATTATGCACTAAGCACTTTATTCAAGATAATAGAAACTTGGAAAAATTGAAAACATCGGCAGCTATAATGCACACTGTACTTTGTTAATGGCATTTAAGATTTTATGCTGTGGTAACTTAAATGGAAGTGACCTTCTCTCGAAAGAATGTTGGTCATATTTTTGATATCTTGTCAATACATGACCTATGACAGCACAAACTGCTTGAGAAGTGTGGAAACACATATTGTCATATTGCACAATGCACTTTATTCAAAGCGCGAGGCACTTCAGATATATGGAAATAGCAATAAGGGAAGAAGACAAGGCAGTATCTGTATAAATGAGTCATTATGGACAAATTGGGGATTGCAATGTTTGTTGTTAAAACAAAAAAACATATGAAAAAAACACAGGAAAAGGCTGAATATTGCAAAATAATGTACATTTAAAAATATGACTGATATGGGGATAATATATTAGCCTATGAGTATCTTGGTTAGTATTTTGTAACATCTTTAAAAGTAACATATTGGATGTAAAAAATATATATGTACATACCTTTTACCATTCCAAGATGTCACTCAGAGAAACACGCATTTGGTCTGTGAGGGAAACTCAAGGGAAAGCAAAGAAGGACTTTTTTCTCGCATGCACAAGGGTTTAAATAAGAAGCCTGTCATTTATGTTTACAACCAGACGAAGCCTGTTTGGGTGAAAAGCGTAGTTGTTTTAGTTCTCTCGTGAGCAACTTGTCCACTGTACTTTACAAATAAAGGACGTTTGATGGAGATCCTTTTTTGACGTATCTGGGTGATTTTTATGATTGAGGAAGAGTGCCGTCCAGGAAGCGGTATTCCGCTTTCATTTTCTCTTTTTTTGTTATATATATATATATATATATATATATATATATATATATATATATATATATATATATAATTAGTTAGAGAACATACTTTATGAAAAACAATTAGTTACACTTGTACACATACATTTAATTCTTTTGACCCTCATAAGTAGCACATTATATGCACTATCTTTTATATAACATTTGTGTGTAGTACACCTCACATATAATAATCATTTGGTCACTGGAAAAAAAATCCAAGATGAATTGAAAAAACCCATACAAGATAATCCATGGTATACATTTACAGTTTCTGAGAGCTCCTTTTGAAGGACTACCATTCCCAAAAAAACGAGTAAATATAGTAAATAGCAGTAACATGGATGTACAGGGGTCAAGAAGGTGGTGGTAGTCTGGGTAGGGTATGATATGATATGATATGATATGATATGATATGGCATTTATAACGCGCCTATACACAAGTGTTTCAGGGCGCGACGAGGCAAGGGGGGGACAAAGGGAGGACAGACAACGATCCTACTAGGCCAGGTGCCATTCAGATCGTGCAAGTGCATGGGGAAGGGGGGAAAAGGAAAAGCGTGCAGGGGAGGGGAGAGGAGGGGAAAGTGCAGTACATGGGAAATGGAATAAAGATAAATAAAACAGCCAGCTAGTGGCAAGTGCAAGGAAGTGTAGACGTAAGTACTGGTAGGGGGACTGAAGGGATACAGAAAAACAGTCCCCAAGTGCAAGGGAGTGCCAGGGAGGCCGTGCAGGTGGGTAACTGACAGGGCCTGGGCCAGAGATCAGAAATAGTGGCCAGGTAACCAGTGCAATTTCAGTCAGGAATTCAGCAAGAGAGGGGAGGAGAGAAATCAGAAGCAAAGAGGAAGGTTTTGAGGTGCTTCCGGAACCGGAGATGGTTCTCCTCGAGTTTAAGGGAGGCAGGAAGGCTGTTCCAGAGAGAGGCCCCTGCCGAAGAGAGTGATCTGCCACTAACTCGTTGCATGGAGAAGCGACTGACCCTAAGGGAGTTGGAGGCAGATGAGCGAAGAGCTCGAGAGGGAAGATATTTAGGAAGGGAGAGTTGAATGTAGTGAGGCCCCAGACCCCAGAAGGCCTTGTGTACAATGCAGAGGGTTTTGAACATAATCCTCGCAGCCACTGGGAGCCAGTGCAGAGATTTCAGTCCTGGAGAGATATGATCCCTGGACTTGAGGCCAAGGACAAGTCTTGCAGTCCTGATCTGGATAAGTTGCAGAGGGTGGATAGTGGAGGCAGGCAGATTTAGATAGAGGCTGTTACAGTAATCCAGCTTGGAGAGGACCAGGGCTCTGGAGATGGTGAGCTTCTGGGGGAAGGAGAGGAAAGGAAGAATACCTCTAAGGAGGTGCAGCTGGTAGTGTGACTTCATAGAGACGTCAGAGATGTGAGGGGAGAAGGAGAGTGCAGAGTCGAAGATGACCCCAAGGTTTTTAGCGTTGCAGGTGGGGGTGGGAGGAAGGCCAAGAGAGGCCGGCCAGAGAGCTGCAGGGAAGGAGGGAGTGGGTGTGCCGATGAGTAGAATCTCAGTTTTACTGGCATTAGGCAGAGGTCGTTGGCGGCACACCATTCCTGGATGGCAGACAGACCGTCAGAGATGAGGGAAGGAGTGGAGGAGGCCGAGGGTAGCCTGAAAATGAGCTGGGTATCATCCGCATAGCACTGAAAGTTGGGACAGAGAGCGGCGATGCGGTAGGAAAGGAGTGCCAGGTATTGGTTGAACAGCCAGGGAGAGAGGTTAGACCCCTGGGGGACACCACAGGTAGAGAAAAAGATGTTGGAGAGGAAGGACCCAAGTTGGACCTGGGAGGGTGGGTCAGAGAGGCAAGATGTCAGCCACACCAGAGCCTGACCAGTGATACCTAGGTTATCACGGAGACGGTTGAGCAGGATGGCATGGTTGATAGTGTCAAAGGCAGAAGAGAGATCAAGCAAGATAAGAACGCAAGGGGTGTTAGAGTCGAGGTTGGTGAGCAGGTCTTCACGGATGTTAAGGAAAGCAGTTTCCGTGCTTCTGGCAGCTCTGAAGCCAGACTGATGGTCATGAAGACAACCAACAGATTCAGTGTGGAGATTGAGCTGGGAGATGGCCAGTTTCTCCAGGAGCTTTTACAGGAAGGGAGTGATGGAGATTGGCCGATAGTTAGCTGGTCAGGAGGGGTTGGCAGGGGGTTTTGTGCACAAGGGAGTGCTTAAGGGGGGAAGGGAAGACTCCAGTGGCGAAGGAGTGATTGCAGAAATCCGCCAGGGCAGGAGCCAGGGAGTCGATATGATCCTTGATAGCTTTGGAGGTACAGGGGTGAACCTGTTTCGATGAGACTTTCATAGATCGGACTTGTCTAGAAACCTCGTCTGGAGAGAAAAGGGGAAAGGCTGAGAAGGAGGGGGAAGAGGTGGCAGCAGAAGGGCCAGAGGAAGAGCAGGGTATAGCAGGAGGGGAGAGAGAGGAGGAGAGTGAGGACAGGATGTCCTAAGTTTTTTAAATGAAGTGAGAAGTCAGTGCTGTGCAGAGGGACTGGGAAGGGACATTAGAGGTAGAGACAGCGGCAGGATTGGCCAGTTCCTTGCATATTTTAAAGATTTCAGCCGATTTGTTACATGCTGCAGAGACGCGGGCTTGGATATGAGCTCTCTTCTTGGTGAGGATGTAGAGACGGTATTGCCTTTGCAGCAGGTGGCAGGCCAGTTTGTTGGAGGATGAACTTGAAGCACACCATTTCCTCTCGGCAACCCTGCACGTGCGTTTTAGGGAGACGAGGTCTGAGTCATACCAAGAGTTACACTTGGCTTTGGGCTTCAGGTGGATTCTCATGACAAGGGCAAGGATATCAAGAGTATCAGATATAGAAGAGTGGAGCATGGAGAGGGCTGTGTCAGGGTGAGAGACAGCCAGGGGGTGTGGGGGGGTGAGAAGGTGGCGGCGAAAGCCTTAGCTGACACGCGCTTCATGGGCCGGGTGACCGAGAAGGTGGGTGGCAGTGATGGAGGTGGCTTGGCCTGTGGGGTAGGGAGGGTGAGGTCGGAGGATAGGAGAAAATGATCACTCCAGGAGAGAGGAGTGGAGAGAGGGACAAAGAGGGGAAGGTCTGAAGATATCAGAGCATCGAGAGTGTGCCCTGCAGAATGAGTCGGGCCAGAGGGTAGAATGGTGAGTGAGAGAGAGTTGCAGAGGTCGCGAAAGAGTTTGGAGGGGGGACAGGAGGCATCCAGGTGGATGTTGAAGTCTCCAAGAATGAGGAGTTGAGTGGTTGAGGCCAGGAGTGAGGAGGAGAGGTCCGGCCGCTTAGAGAGGAAGGAGGAAATCTGACCAGGTGGCCGATAGATAGCAGCCACAGTAAGGGAATGGCTAGGTGAGAGAGAGAGCCTGCAGACGAGGCATTCAAAAGAGGAGTAGGCCTGCGTAGGAATGACAGAGGCAGGAATCCACTCAGGGAAGATAAGGGCTACGCCACCATCCGAGCGGTTGTGCCTGGGCGCAGAGAGGATCTTGTAGCCATCAGGTAGGAGTGTGTCAAAGCTGGTGACAGAGCTGGTGTAAACCATGTCTCAGTGAGACCGAGGACATCGAGGTCAAGTTCTTCAAGAAGGCAGCAGATATCAGGGGAGTGTTTGACAGCGGAGCGGGAGTTAAGAGTGGCAATGTGGAGAAGGTTGCCCTCCTTGAAGGACTTCCGGGGAAGGGTACAGATCAGAGGTACGCCCTGCGGAAGTGTAGAGAGCAGCCGAGAGGGGGCAGAGAGGGAGGGGGAAAGCAAGGTAGCCAAGGGAAGGGGTTAGGGGACAGCAGGAGAAGAAAAGAAGTTGATGAGGCGTGGAAAGAGTCTATCAAAGAGATGGAGGTTGGCCTGAGGGCCTTGGACCAAGACGGTTCCATTAGAGTAGACATTAATGATGACCTTAGAGGATAGGAAGGAGGCCAGGAGTGCGTCCCAACGGGTACCACCATTAATGGGAGAAGAGGAGAAAGGAGAGAGAACAGAGACCATATGAGGGGTCCATAGATCTGGTGAAGGAACGACAAATAGGATGTCGGTGAGAGTTTCCTTGGAGGAGGCAATGATGTAGGTGTCGGCGATAGGGAGGCCTGGGTTGGATACCAGGATGTCCTTTTTAAACTTTTTCCTACCAGACTGAGAGCAGGATAGTCAATAGAGAAACAGTTTGAAAAGATAGGGGAGACAGAGAGCATCATAGAATAGGTGGGAGATGAGGGGGGACAAAGGGGTAGACAGACAAGACAGAGAGAGGCAAGTGCGCAGCAGAGTGGGACAAGACGACAGCACTTAGGGGGTGAACGTAAGAAAGGCAACAGACATTCTAGGACAGAAAAGGGGACAACCTAAATTTGAGAGTCCTAAAGAGGGAGAAAAAGGCCTAGGTTTCACAATGCAGTAAAAAGTGGTGGTACTGATACAAGCAATTTAACGCCACCTAAATTTGAGAGTCCTAAAGAGGGAGAAAAAGGCCTAGGTTTCACAATGCAGTAAAAGTGGTGGTACTAATACAAGCAATTTAACGCCACCTAAATTTGAGAGTCCTAAAGAGGGAGAAAAAGGCCTAGGTTTCACAATGCAGTAAAAAGTGGTGTTACTGATACAAGCAATTTAACGCCACTTAAATTTGAAAGTCCTAAAGAGGGAGAAAAAGGCCTAGGTTTCACAATGCAGTAAAAAGTGGTGGTACTGATACAAGCAATTTAACGCCACCTAAATTTGAGAGTCCTAAAGAGGGAGAAAAAGGCCTAGGTTTTACAATGCAGTAAAAAGTGGTGGTACTGATACAAGCAATTTAACGCCACCTAAAGTTGAGAGTCCTAAAGAGGGAGAAAAAGGCCTTGGTTTCACAATGCGGTAGTAAAGGCTGGAAGATTTTTCCAAGTAGTACAGCAGAGGTTAACGGCTAGCGAGCGGAAGGATGGGTGAGCAGGAGGTCGAAGGGAGAGGAAGAGGGCTGGCGCCTGGCGTCCCCTGCGGACACCTACAGACACAACAGGATTTGCCCTTTGCCTGAGGTGCCCTTAGTTGTGGGGACTGCCGGGCATGGGGCTGCCCAGGAGGGTCAGCTAAGACAGAAGAGATGTGCAACCAAGGGGGTGGAGGGTGGGTGGGGGGTGGGCGGGCAGGGAGGCGGGAGGGAGGAGGGGACCAGGAAGTGGCTGTAAGGGGCGGGGGAGGGTGAAAAAACAACGCGCTCGGAGCGCAATTACAATTTAAACAATTTAAACAAATCCAACAGCAATTCACAGAAATAGCACTCACGGGACCCCAAGGATCGGATGGGGTCAAGTCTGCTGCAGGACTGCCGGCGAGCTGCTCTCAACCCACTACGCCTTGAGAAAGAGAGTAGAGGGGTAGAGGGAGTGTGGGTAAACTGTGTGAGAGAGGAGACGATAAAGGTACAATAGTGGTAGAAAAGGTGACAGTAGGATCAGTGGGTATGGATAGTCAGGGTTAGGTAACATTGTTTAAGGATAAAGATGAGGGAGTATGGTGGGTGGTTAGGGTAGAGAGGATGGGGTGGGTTTGGTGAATGTAGAGAAGATCGGATATGTTTTATATTTTCATCCCCAGTCATACTTTTATAATCATGTCTGACAGAAGTGGTTTGAGGATCATGTAGTTTCAGTCCCAAATCCATCCCTGCCGCAGAAGAGGCCTACAGGAATGAAGACTTTTCCAGACAGTGATAGAATGGGTAGGGGTATAGAAGGTCTGGATATGGTATATCGATAAGGGAAGAGATGCTAGGGTACAATAATTGTAGAGAAAGTGTCAGTATAATGGGGGGATGGGGTACTTAGGGTTAAATAAACTGGGTGAGGATAAACAGGGGGAAGTACAGTGGGTGGTTGCAGTAGAGAGGATGTGGTTGGTTGAGTAAACGTAGAGATGGTGGGATATAAAACAGTCACACAGGTGGAAACACTAGCCATGGCCGCAGTAATAATTCCACAGTGATTGTGTCAGAATTTGCACTGCAATGACGTGGGCCTTCAACTGCTCCATCACAGAGCTTGGGCACATCTGTCCTTATCAATCATCTACTGAGGGTCCACTGGAATAATGTTGAAAATACATACAGAAAGGCCCATGAGCACCACAAGCTGAGAATGCATGGGCCCTGTTCATTACATCAGCGAGTATCTGCAGCTCATCCATCATCACCTCCAGCCACCATCGCAACACCTTGAACCATCATTGAAGACACAACTTCCCCTAGTGGTACCTCAACTCCAACTACTGCCATTCCACTGGCACCCAATGTTTCAGTAATGAAACTCATATGCATTGGATTGTCCCAGCCATGGCCATGGCCACAGTAATATTTGCACAGTGATTATGCCATAATTTGCGCTTCCCAGTCTGTAAAAAAGAAAATAAGAAAATATAATTAGTTAGACAACATACTTTGTGATAACAATTAATTATGGTTGTACACATATGTTAATTCCCCAAAGCTATGTGTAAACTGTTTTTCTAAATGTTCACGTTTTTTATTAAAAAGTAACATGTGTAGAAAAAGGTAAATATTTCAATATGAATGCTGTTCTTTTAAAAATGTATTTTTTTAGCCACAATGCATGCAAAGTAAAAAAAAATTCATATGTGAATTGTACCTTTTTTACAAGCAAGGAAAAAGCAATTGCAAAAGATTTCTATAATGCTGGTAAGTAAAACTTGGTGAGGTTTACTACGCAGACAGTACATGTAGTCTGATAGCGTTACTTACAAAATAGTGTTGTTTTAAATGGAGAGAAAAATGCATCCGGATATAACACCGCCAATGCATAGCTATATCAACAAGAATTGCTATATTTAATAGAAACTCTGTAAAAGACTGACAATATGTTAATTCCCCAAATTTATGTGTAAACAGTTTTTTTAAATATTCACATTTTTTATTTAAAAGTAACCTCTGTGAGACCACCAAGGGGGAGCGGAACGTGATGGTCGCTTGAACTTTAGCTCCCATCGCATCAGGGATGAAAGAGATGATTTAGAGCGAATCGTGGCCCAAATTTGCAACGAAAAGCACGAAAGCAAAGTGTGACCAGATATAGGCACCCACTGGCACCCAAACGCAAGCCTAGAGGGAGAAGAGATTGAGAAAACCAAGGGACGTACCCATCCCCCAACGGGCGCCGAATGTAACGGCCTGCTGACACTCGGTGCCAAAAAGAGAGGAAGCCAACCTGCAGCGGTGAGGATCCCCAGACGGCACAAACCCACGAAAAGAGGTCCCTATCAAGGGACCATTGACCACTGACCCCCAGAGGCACTGCTGCAGCAGGAATAACTGACTTTGATCGCCCGCAGAAACCGAGCGGGGACAAGGCAATCTGGGAGCCAGGGTGAGCATTTGAGCAGGGATGAAAGTTTCAGAGTGCCCGCACCCGAGTCGTTTACCCCTGGCAGCTCCTCCCCACATCCGTCAAGTTTGCTAAAGGCCCGTAGCCTCCCCTAGAGTACGATCCGACGTGAGGACCCATAGAGGAGTGTTTGATCCCAGAAGAGCAATCGTGAAAGGAACTCCGGAGCACGCAGATAAAGAGTTGGATCAACGGCACCCGGACCCTAACGACACCTCGCACGGCCAGTTTACAAGCCGCCCTGCCGCACGCTGAACGGCTCCACAAAGAGGACCCAAACGAGAGTCACTCCAGAGCGCCAGCCCAGGAAGACAGGGAAAAAGGGCAAGCGCACCCCCGAACTGCAGCAGGCGCGGAAAAGCAGGCAAGCAGCCCCTGCACCCTTAACTGAGGGCTCCCACACGTAACCCGTAGAAGTCAGACAAGAGACACTGAGCAAGACCCGAAACCCAATGCGGAGGCAAATCAATGACCCCACTGGCCCCCAACAACCCAACCAGGCACCTCTGAGAACCGGGGGCAAAGAAGGACAAGACCCGCACCGGCAACGGAGCGACACCGCCTCGGTAGAAGCAAGGTGGGGACACCGCAGCACAAACCGTGAACAAGGAGAGAGCTGCTTGCTGCCCCCCACCCTAAGCCATCCATACGAACAGTGCTTCAATGCACCACATGGGGGAATCATAGCCCCTGCGTGACGAAGGCGAGCACCAGCCCTCTCACCTAGCCCGGACAGTGCGGTGAGCCCGCAGGAGTAACGGGACCAATCACCCTCACTCTGAAAACTTGGGGCACGAGAACTGAAAAAGGAACTATATAAGGGAAAGGGTACCCAAGGGAGTGTCAAAGAAGAGCACAAGCGAGTAGGACAATCAGAGGAAAAAACAACCTGCGAACCCCGGGGCAGATGCACTCAATATTAGACACAAGAGAACCCAAGATTTGATACTGCGGGGAGGCCAAATCGGCCACAGCAAAACACAGCGTAAACAAACCTAGAAACCACAAAAGAGGTCCTAGGGGGGTACCCCCACAAGGTTGCTGCACACCTGCATTAAGGGGAAAAGATAAAAGCAGGACCCTGCGTTGCCAAAAGCCTAGACAGGCTACAACAATGCATGCGAGAAGAGGCTCCAGGCACGCAAGCCGCACAAATTGAGTACCGCGTCCACAAAAGAGGACATTGCAGGGATCATGGCAGAAATCCGTGCCTTGCTATCAGACATACAGACATCCATCTCAGAAATCAGAGGAAAGCTGGAGCACATTGAGGGAAAGGTTGAGAACCTGGAACATAATCAGAACAACATGGACCTAGTGGAAATGAAGCTAAATGCGCGAATGACAGACATAGAACTGAGAGAAGAAGAACTTAAGCTCAAAATGGACGACTTGGAAAATAGGGAACAGAGGTCCAACCTAAGATTTCTAGGCCTAAAGGAGAAGGAAGGTGAAACGCCGGCTCAAGTCGGGAGAAAGATCCAGGAAATGATAAACAAACTATTTGTAGCCGAGGGTGGGAAAAATGTGCACATCGAGAGGGCCCACAGAAGTGATTGAGCATTCGCGGGAGGTCTGCGTTAAATAGTTGTCAAATTCCTCAGCTACAAAGATAAAACAGAAATCCTCCTGAAAGCTAAGCAAACACAGGACTAGAACTATTTTAGGCAAAAAGTGTACAATTGTGGCAATATTCCCCCCATCTTGACTGGTTGACTGGGAGACTACAAATACCAGAATGCAATTCAGCAAAATGCAACAAAAACTATCTCTCAGTGCAATACGTTCAAGGACTGAGAGTAGCACGGTTTGTGGATGCTGTGTGTTTTTTTACTTTGTTATGAACTATTTAAAAGTGAGAAAAAACACACACATCGGGACTGTGGACTGTCTACCATCCATGAAGTAACTGGGACTAACCCTGCTTAGCTTCAAAGCCATGTTGCTCATGTTGCAATTTGGGCTCATTTATTAGGCAACATGGGTTGAGGGGGCTGTCCCCTCCCTTGCGCTATTGTGTCACTGACCAGTAATATTTCACCCACAACATCACTGTAGCTGTAGAAATGTTTTTTTTCTATAGCCGTGGGTACAGAACTACAGATACCCTTGGCTATCTGTAGTTATATTGTAGCTGCAAATAACGGAAAAAATGTCTGAAGATAAAAAATGCTTCCTGCCCCCCCCCAGATCCTCACCAAGTGTCCCCCTCCTCTGTGCCTTCTCCCCACACACCCATGATGGCCTCCTCAAATCCCCTGTCCTCTCCCATTCCTTCCACAACACACAATGTTTCCGTGATGCGGTTTGCTTTCAAATGTTGGCTATTTGCGTCTATTCTGTCCATAGCCGAGGCTACCAAAACGCTTTGTGTTGTAAACTCAGTCCCTAGAAACCTCCAACTCCCAAATTTCACTGGGTGTCCTCTTGCCTCCACACCTCTAGACTGATGGCATTTGCATATTTTTTGACCGGCAAATGGCTTTTTTCCTGCGTTTCATTTTCCAATACCCTCGGCTATAGCTGCGGCTCTCTATCGCATTGAGCAAAAACAAAGATGGCGGCTGTTGCGATTTCTAAAAACACCTGGTTTTGTCAATTTACGCAAGAGATAGCTATCTATTTTAGAGAAGGGGGCACCCCTTCTCTGTCAAATATTTAGACACTACTGGACAGAATAACCCCAAACCACTAAAGGAACTCAAGTCTACACTTCGTACCCAAGTTGTTTCGGACCTGGTCCAAATCCATCCAGCAGTTTTGTCTGTGAAGTCCGGCAAATATTTACCTTTTTTGTCTATGGGAAAATGAATGGGAAGTAGGCTGCAACTTTGTTTTAGTTTTCTTAAAAGCTTTGTTTATTTAATAACAAATCTTTACCAAACTGTGCAGTCTGGGGGTGGGGGGGTGGCACGCATCCCTAATTGACTTCAAAATGTTGGCCAAATCTGTCACACAATTAAAACGTTATTACCAATTCATTTTTTTGAGGTTCCTATGGGAGTCCGACTCACCTTAACTATAGGTTGGCGACCCTGCTCTCTATAATATATATATATATATTTTACAGGGCTTACAGTAGCGGCCCTGTAGTTATGTCTAAGTTGCTCAACTCACAGAAAGAGCGGAAAGAGCCCTTTTTGGGCAGCTTATAATTTTGCCCCCCCCTGAACCAATCATCACCAAACTTTGTTAAAAGGTATATGCCCCTTCCCCAACCCCCAAAACAATTTTGTGAAGTTTTGTGCGGATTTGTCAAGGAAAGGCAAAGTTATAGAGGGGGCTCCAGAATTTGTGTAAATCCTCATAGACGCAATGGAAAAAAATGTTTGCTTGCGTCTGCAGCCCAAACCACTGGACAGATTTTCACCAAATTTGTGGCAGTAGCGGCAGCTTTGTCATGAAAGTGAGCTTTTGTAAATTTGCTGTAAATCCATCCAGTCGTTATTTTTAAATGGCCAAAAAGTAGGTTAGTGTGTGATATCTGGGTCTGGTCCGCGGACTCATTTCCTGATTCGAGGTTCACAGACATGTGTGGGCCAATCATTGAACGCACCCGCTGAGTGGATGCTGAAAAGGGTGCGTCATATTTTTCAAACGGTCGCCACGTTGGAGCCGCAGACAGCCGGTGGTTTCCATGGATAGCGAAATGGGGGGGGTTTAGAAAACACATTTGGGGTTATTTGGTGGCCGAAAGAGGGGCTGGAAAGAGTGGGAGGCTGTTTTTGTAGGTGAAAAAAGGGTGTGTGGGTGCCGCTGAGTACACAGACATAGGCGCTGACCGCAGACAGCGCAGTGAGAAGTCTGGAAAACACATTTGGTGGCCTAAAGAGGGTTTGGAAAGGGTGGGGGAGTGCAATAAAGTTGACATGGAGGTGTTTTGATAGGTATGCAGGTGCCGCTGAGTGCGCAGTCACTTTTGTTTTGGTGTACGCACACATTATTGGGATTGCAGGGGATTCAGGGCGAGTTATTTGAAGGTGTATTGTACATGCTTGTTATATGGTTTAATTGTATTGTGGTGGTAGTGGCTAGTGGCCATATTTTTGGGGGAGGCCTTGCCCCCAAGAATCTGGCCACTGGCCACATACAGTTTAGTAACAGGTGTATAGTTATTATAGGTGCTAAGGCGGGAGTATACCGTATTTATAATATGGTGGAATTATATAATTGAAGTGTATATGATATTTATGATAGTAGGACAATTGAGGATAGTGCTCTTTAATGTGTTGTCCGCCTTGGTGTGCAGGTGCTGCCCAATCCGCGGCCACTCTTGGTGTCCACAGACGTCATTTGGATTGCAGGGGGTTCAGGGTGAGTATTGTCATTTGAAGGTGTATTGTACATATTTGTTATATGGTTTAATTGTATTGTGGTAGTTGTGGCCAGTGGCCAGATTCTTGGGGGCATGGCCGTAGGCCGTGCACCCAAGAATCTGGCTACTGGCCACATAAAGTATATGTATATATATATGTATATATATGTATATAGTATGTGTATAGTTATTATAGGTACTATAGGGGAGTATAGTGTATTTGTAATATGGTGAAGTGATATAATTGACGTGTATATGATGTTTATGATAGTTGGACGATTGAGGATAGTTCTCTTTGATGTTTCCTCCGCCTTTTATACGGTCAGTCGTATCCTTATTAAAATGTTACATGATACATTTAGCATCATGGAACGGGCACTGCACTGTGTGACCTAATTTCTTTAGTAACTGCCCTTCCCGGCTGCAAGTGGGTCGTTTCTACTGTACCACCTCACTCTCTACTTGCAGCATACCCCAGGGTTGTATCCTATGCTTGTGGCTCTTCCATATGTATTTCGTCCCTCTGGCTCACCTAATGTCCTTTTTCATTTCTCATGTCCAGTGTTATGTCAATAACACAGCTTTCCTGAAACTTCCCTCTACTAATTTCTTCTCCTTTTTTATCCCTGATTGTCTGACCGCCATCCAGTCATCGGCCCTCATTACGAGTTCGGCAGTAACCATGCCGCTATTGGCAGCATGGCTGCTGCCGAAATCGCATCAGGGTCCGGGTGCTCGGAATGAGGACTTACCGGGCCATTCTGAGTTCGGAAGGTCCTGTAATTCCTCCCTCCGAGGACCCGGACACGGTCCTTCCCCATTCCCATTTCAGCCCCCATAGGGCTGAAATGGGAATGGGAGAGGGAGCAAACAACGGGCCATTACGAGATGGCCCGTTGTTTGCTCCCTCTTCCCCTCGCGGGACCCGGTAAGCACGCCTGGTTTTCCCAGGCGTGCTTACCGTGTCCCGCGAGGGGAACTCGTAATGCGGCGGTACGGAGTGAATGGCGCCAGTACCTTTTGCGGTGCCGTTCACTCCGTACCGCCAGCGTCGTAATGAGGCCCATTGTGTGCAGTTAACAATCTCTGTCTGAATGCTAGTAAAAGGGATATCCTTCTTATTGTGACACTTGTGCCCTATTTTCCTCCAACCATCTGGCCGTCCTCTTTGGACCCTCGACTTCTACACTCCCGTTAAGCCAAAAACCTTGGATCATCATTAAGTTCTCTCTATCCTTTACTCCTTACATTTTGGAGCTTTTGAAAAAGGTCCACTTTCAGCTTCACCTCCTTACAGGCATTCTACCGTTGCTGACCTTCCACCAGAAGCTGAACATCTGTAGAGCCCTGGACCTCTCTAGGGTGGACTACTGCAACAGCCTCTTCCTCAAACTCCCCCTTTGTTGTATAAGCCCCCTTTCAGCTAATCCAATATAGGGTGGCGAGAATTAACTTTGACCTCAAGCCAAGGGATTGTATCGCTGCAACCCTAAAATGTGTACATTTCCTCCTGGTGGCTGTAAGGTTGAAAATCAAGATCCTCTGTATCATTGAGAAGGCTTTGTGGGGACTGGAACTGCACTATTTCAAACTTTGTTTCCCTAAATACTCCCCTGCTAGCGTCCTCTGCTCCTCTTACTATTTTTCTGCTTGTGAAATGCCTTTCGAAACAGAGCGCAGGAGGCATGTCTCTCTCTTCGGCCAGTGCCTCTCTTTGGAACAGCCTTCTTTGCTCCTTTTATACTTGAGCTAGACTTCCTTAAATTCTGGAAACTTTTGCAAACTCTGTTTTTCTCTTCCTGTTTGACTTAATAACTTCCCTGCTAACTCATACCATTGCTACTGAGACTGGTGCCCTAGTCCTTCATGAACGTGATCGTTTCCAGGCCCTATATGTAGTCCACACTAGTATGCCTCTGCCCTTTTTAGCACTGCCATTATGGGTGTAACCCCTGGCGGCTGTGTATCCCACCATTGGGGCTCCTCTGCCCTAGCAGTTAGCAAGTGGCCTCCTACCTTGGCATCTCTTAGCACTTTCCTTCTGGCCTCCTATCAGCAGTTGGCAATCTATATTCCCCTTTCTATTCATGCACTTTTTTTCTGCACAATGCATATGTGCATTAATAGGAGCAGTGCGTACAATTATTTTGGATAAGCAAGGGGAATGTAGATGGAAAAGATTTCTAGAAGATTGTTAAATGGCAGTTGGTGTGTGGAAGTTCAATATGTTGATAGGGTTATATGTAGTTTTTGGAAGTGATTGGTGGTTAGATATGTGACTGTTTGAAAGCAGGCAATGGGGCAATGGGGGAGTGTTACAAATATAACAGAAAAAAGAGTAGAAGGGCTGTGCTGTACGATGGTGTGCACGTGTAATCCGGGTTTTTTAATAATGCATGGCCAGGAAAGGGGACTGCGGAGACAGTGGATAGTCATGAAGGTCTATAGATTATGGTCCTTATTGTATGCTAGAGAAAAGAATTTGGGATTGTGCATTATTTCCATTAGCATTGGATACAGTGCAAATGGGAATGTAGGAGAATCTCATTGAGTCTAACTACTTTACTAAAAAACGTAAAGTAGATGGAGTCTATAAGATTATTTTTTTACTTCTATTTTTAAACTGTAAATGATGGTTCCTAAAGGAACCTTTTTTTGTGTTTTTTGATTTTGTATTTTTTGTTCTGTTTTTTGTTTGAAGGAGAGGACAGGAAGTAAGGTGGGGGAGGGAAATAAGGAAGGGACATCAACCACAGATGTGGAGGGGCAGTTGGACAGGGGAAGATGTTGGGTGTGCATTAAATCTAAGGTAGGGGCAGTGTTTCTCATGCTCCTTGATTACAGCCTCATTGGTTGCATAGGGTCTTCAGGCTAGGCAGCCTTATTGTAAGGAGCCAACGGAGGAGTTTCCATATTGAGCGGCTGTCCCAAACCGTTCAGATTTTTGTGCCTCTGGCCCCTAATGGCTCACTTTGCTTAGTCACAGTGGCCCTCATTACGACCCTTGCGGAAATCGAAAAACGATGGCGGAAATGCAATACCGCCATCGAATACCGCTCGGTGCGACTACGACCCGTCACCTTAAGGTACGATGCCATTAGCGACACCGTAGTGAACGCCAACGCTAACTGCACCAAGTACGCGCACGCGCGCCATGCAAAACCGTAATTACCACCATGGCGCAACGGTACGCGAATTCTGACCCCAGCGGACATTCACTTAACGCCATCAAGCATGGCGGAAAGTACCATTCCGCCATGGTGAGAATTACGGCATCGTGAACCAACCGTAAATGGCCCTACTGAGTGCCTGTACACCACTCCCTGGCCACATTGCACAACTCCTCGTAGGTGCAATGAAGTTACACAATGCAACCGGTGAAATGCACAAGTTACCCACGCATGCCAACGAACAAATGAATGTAGGGGCTCCAAGTGCCTTGTGAGTGGCCATCCATATTTGGCATGTCACCATTGCCGTACTGATGCAGCACAGGCATGCAAAGGTTCAAGTACAGCAAAATGAACTGAAAGATGAGACAACACAACAACAGGCCCCATCGCCTGACACCAGTGTAAGGCAACATCCAAAGCAGTATACTGAGGGAGACTGCACCAGCCCTGTACACATGCCAGTAAACAAACCAACCATCAGCATAAGCATGTACCACACAAGTTGGCAGAGTGACTGAGCAGCCAGGCTCATCTCAAGAGGGGCCAATGGGAGCTGCAGGGCACAGATGGCACGAATACAGAAGCTATTCCAATGGACATGACCTCAGTCTCCCTCCAAGAAACGCACGCAAACACAGGCACCTGTGACCAGCCATTTCCTGATAATCACGTCATTCCACCAATCCACCTGGCTGACCGGCATCTGTTACACAAAAGCTAATCCCCCGCCCCTAAGCATGACATCATTAAAACAGTCATAATGGCAGCCCCTATCCCTGACCTTACTGGGCTTCGTAGGCAAACGCGGCCAGTACAGTACCACGCAACTATACTCAGAAGCCGGAACCCAATGCAGATCTACTCACAATACATCGCTCCACAAGTAGGAATATGCTACATTACTTGCAAAGAATAACGCTACACGGTTAACATCAGAATGAAATTTTAATGCACATCAAATTCACCAAGCCCATACAGCTATTAGGTCATAAACCCCAAAATATCTACATTACTGTGGGCTGCATCCGCAATAAATGACCAGCTACTCCTTGTGTGACGCCCTGTTCCTTCATGGTACACAGGGGCTACATTCATGTTCAAAAAGGCAACATGGAAGCGCCTAGAACCGCAGGGCCGTCCCATTAGGTAGGCACTAGTCCAGCAGAAAGGTAGATATGTTGCTCCTAGCCACTAGTACTGCGTAAGGGCATGTGGCCCATTGGCGATCGTCCCATAAGATCGTAATGGTGCTCCACTGATTAACTCGAAGCAGCAGGTGTCGGGAGTAAAAGCCATCTGCAGGAGTGGCATACAGATGGCAGCGGCAAAAGGGGAGGAGATACCTGTCACCCAAATGAAATGAAAAAGAATAGTATGGGCATCAGAATTTCATTAGTATTACTCACTTCAATGATCACACTAAATCTACAGCCATATGCATGCTAGCCCACTCAAAAGGATTATTTCCACCCATAAATCACTTGCCAATCATAACAATATAAATCGAGGTGAAAACACTATTACAAACGAGTGTTTGTGTGCATGCGTCTGTTAAAACAGAATCCATTAGATGGGATTAGTAACGTGCATAGACACAAGTGTTGGAAGGCGCGTCGAGACAGGGAGGGTTCAACAAGGGCAGATAGAAGATGGTCCCACTATGGCAGCTCTGCATCACATAGCGCAGGGGAAGGGGATAGATTCCAATAAGCCATGTACATGGCAAACTCTCAATTAAATCATCTGTCCATGCATCCATACATCATTCCCTCATCCCGGTATAAAAACGCCCGATTATTTACTCACATAACATTTGAAATCTCCATTGAGTCTGTGCGTAATGCAGCCTGCAAAATCCACTGTGCTCCAGGCCGGAATAATAGTGTTGTGAAGTAACATGTATGTGGGAACGTCCTGCCTAATCGTCCACTACGCTATTGCGCATCCCATACTATTCATATCAATCATTGCATTCTCGCCATGGCCCCTGTCCCAAGGACATTAAACAATTGAACGTTATATTCGCAGTCAGACCTGTGGGCGTCTCCTCGCCGCTAGGTGAAAAACGAAAGCGCTGTCCTTCGAATTCCTCATTTGCAACATCACGTCGAAAAGGCATCTGTGACCGCTCGAAATCACAAATTCATCCATGTAGTGCGGCAGTGTGTGAAAATGGCAACTGGCTTCACTCACAAATGGGACGCCCCGCCCGTCGGTGAACCTCGGTACAGTGCTCGCCCAAAAGGGATTGCAGCTGGCACAGGTGGAATGAATCACCACAGGTGGAGGCTATACAGCCTGAAAACACATAAATTGCACACCCAACCCCCTCCCACAACCACACCCACTCCAAAATGCTACCGGCAGGACTAGCGATGTTGGGCCTGGGGGACCTGATAGCACTGCAAGTACTCCAACTTCAAGAAGAAGACGAACACCAACTACTACAACAACCGGCCGCACAGAGGAGACGCAGGAGGAGGAGGAGGGCAAGGCAGGGCCAGCAAGGCCCACCAGCACAGCCACTACCACCACGCAGGCAGCCCGCAATCCCACGCCTCCGAGCTCATCCGTTCAACCTCACTGCTGAGCAGATCCACACCCTCTACCGTTTGGACCGGGACACCATAATCGCCATTGTGGACATGACACACGCTGACCTTGTCAGCATGATAGATAGCCCAACCGCCATCCCACCCCTACTGAAGGTGGTGTCTGTACTCCACTTCCTGGCCACAGGCACCTACCAGCACACAGTCGGACAGTTGCATGGCATTTCACAGCCACTGTTCTCACGGACACTATTGCAAGTGCTCGATGCCCTCCTGAAGCACGCAGACGACTACATCTCATTACCACGCTCGGAGCTGGAGATTACAAACACAAAAGTGGGATTCCATGCAATTGCCGGCATACCGGGTTGCATTGGTGCCATCGACTGCACCCATGTGGAATTGGTTGTCCCACATGCCATGGAGGTCCAGTACCGCAACCGGAAACAATATCATTCTCTTAATGTACAAATGGTGTGTGACTCCAACAGGATCTTTACACATTGTTGTGCCCGATTTCCTGGATCAACCCATGATTCTATGGTCTTGAGGAACTCTACAATACCACGCTACATGGAGCGACACGCAGGGAACAGATCCTGGCTACTCGGTGAGTCTCAATCCATGCATGATAATGTGGGGTATGTGATGCGGCAATGACCTGGCAGGAAGGGGGGGGATGCGCACGTAGCAATGTCATCCCACAAACATCCTTTATTGTCCACATACAGGTGATGCCGGGTATCCACTGAAGAGATGGCTCCTTACACCACTCCGGAACCCACAGGACCAGCATGAGGAGGACTACAACCATGCCCACTCACGTACCCGTGTAGTCATAGAACAGGCATTCGGCCTACTGAAGGCTCGTTTCCGCTGCCTCAGCAGGTCTGGCGGGGCACTCCTGTACCGCCATGAGAAGGTTGCAAAGATAGTCATGGCATGTGTCATGCTACACAACATGTGCGTACGTAGAAATGTGCCCATGCCCCCTGACGCAGAACTGCAAGCACCTGAAGATGGTCATGATGAGGGTGGGGATGTGGCAGCACCTCAAGGAGTCCGCGAGGCACAGGAGGCCCGTGAAATTCGTCTGAATATCATAGATTCATGCTTCTAGCACTCACGCCTGGTAGCTGATGCATGGACACGGGACTTGTTGCACTGTGTGTGTCGGGAACATGCACAATGTGGACTGTACGCCTATAAAGGACTCATACACAAGGAACAATGTCCACACATCTCATTGGATGATTATGTAATGTTTATAGCATATGTGAAATTATGTTACACACCCCATCGACCCGCCACCCAAGTAAGCCCAACACCCCCCCTCCACCCTCCTACCTCCCCCCCGAACACCAGTGTCCAAAGATGCTCATTGTCAGTGGGCAGACGCTATTGCAAGCCCCCTCTCCGGGTATCAGGGGCACCCCTGCCTGTGGAGCGCAGGTTCCTCCCAGATCTACGTTGGGGGCTGCCCTGGACGGAACTTGCAACGGATGATGTCTCTGCCTGCTCACGTCCATGCATGTCCCTAAGGGTTTGTGAGAGCTCAGTGAGCACACGGCGCACAGCGGCAAGTTCACCACATACGTCTTTGGACGTCGCATGCAGTTCCCCCCTCAGGCTCTCGGTGCTTCTCTCCATTTGTGCCCTTAGTGTCTCTGTACTTCGCTCCATTTGTGCCCTAAGTGTCTCAGTAGATGTTTCTATGGCTGCCTTAGAAGCCCCACATTCATCAGCATGCTCCTTGAGGAGCGTGGCCAGTTGCTGCTGTTGCACGATCACCTGGTCGAGGGACTGTTGCCTCTGCTGGGCCATGGCCATTTGCGGTGGTGTCACAGAGGGGCTGATCACCTCATGTTGCCTTGCCACAGGGCTTGTGGGGGATGGCCAGTCGTCGTCTTGTGGGTGCCCCTGCGTGGTATCCTCATGGTGTACGGGATGAAACGAACAGGGGGATTGTGACAGGTCATGGATGGGTCCTACATCGACAGCACCGTTGTCTGTGTCGGAGCATGCTGGCATTAATGCAGTGTCACCTATGGTGCTGCTGCCATCAGAAGCAGTGCCTTCTGTGGCATCCATTGGCGGGACCTGTGGTGCTGCTGGTGTGGGCATGCTGGCTGCTGGGGTGCCTGTTGAAGTCCCCTCCTGTGTGCTGCCACTTGATTTGTGCTGCTGCCGTGTCTTGATCCGTGCAGCTGAGGTGGAGGGTCTTTGGCCGTTGGTCTTGGCCCTCTTTGCAGGTGTGCTGGTAGAGGTGTCCTGCAGCTCGTCGTTTGACTCGGACCCTGTGGTGGAGTAAAGGAGGGCGAGCGTTATTAATGGGTCTGTGGAAATTGGAATGGCAATGTATCACATGCATTGGGGTGGTACCTGAGGGTGATTTGGGTCAGGGCCTTGGAGGTGGTTTCATTTCTGTGTGGATTGAGGATGCAGTTGTTTTGCAGCCTGCAGTTAGGGTGTGCATGCTGCACGTGTAGAGGGTGTTTTTAGGATTTTTAATTATTTATGTATTTATTGTGACTTTTAAAGTGCGCTATCAGGCCAATGTATGTGGACGTTCTCCTGGACATGTGTTTCTGTTGCACTATGTGGACACATGGTACTTCACATGATTGGACATTGTGGATTTAGCATTGTTTTATTTGGCCCACCTACCTGATTCTTCGGATGTCTGCACTCCTTTCTCCATCCCTCCGACTCCCTCTATACTCTCCATTCCAATGGTGGAGGCACAGATTTCTTCCCAGGGGGTCAACTTGATGGGTGATTCCGATCCTCCCCCGGTAGCTGTGGCAATGTTACGGTTGGCTGATAGTATGCTCCGTACGCGTATCCGCAAGTCGTCCCATCGCTTTCTGCATTGCTGTGGGTTGCGGGGTGCGGTCCCCACCGCACTTACCCGCTGTGCCACCAGGGCCCATATGGCCTTCTTGTTCGCAAGTGCCGTCCTGGTCATTTGCGTCGAGAAGACGACGCCAGCATTCTCCTGGAGGGTCTCTGTGAGCACGGTGAGTTCCTCATGGGAGAAGTGGACCTGCCGCTTGCGGTCGCACGCTTTTTTAGCAACTTTTCCCATTTTGATTGTTTTTACTAGGGTGGCTGACGGGTTGGGATGTGTCTCAGGGTCGGATTTTTAATGGTTGTGTTGGGATTCTGATTTTATAGGTGTACGGCGTGCTGTTTCCCGTTCCGGCCCCATGTTTTTACTTCCGTTTCCGTATATTTACGGTCACCGTATTTTGCGATTGGCGCTCATTACGGTGACCGCTATGATGGGTGGCGGAATTGCACCTAGGGCGCCGTACGACGGCGGTGAGGGGCGTTTTGGGGACATTTCCGCCATCGCGGACTTTGCACTTCCGCCATGGCGTAATGCTCGTGCCCGATGGGTCAGAATTAGCCGCACTTTACTCCATCGTGCAATGGCGGAAACGCTATTTACGCTATCGCGGTCGGGTCAGTTACTTTCCGCCAGGGTCGTAATGAGGGCCAGTGACTACGTTTTGAGCCTCTGGGCCTCTTGCCCATTGTTTCCCATCTGCCCTGCAATCTGAATCATTGTGGAAGTGGCAATGACTGCTCCGCCTGTGCGCTCTCAGCTCCCACCTGGGTATAGTCTGTAGATACTATATCCTGTTGCTTTAGGAACCGCCAGGCCTCCTAGGGTCATCGAGCGAGTGCCACCGGCGCTCCAGCTGTATGCATCACACAGCAGGCAATTTGAATAGCGCCGTGCTAATTGCGCCCCATAAATTGACATTTTTCTTGTGCCTTTACCCCTAGCTTGGACCTGGGGGTAAATGTTGCCAGACTCATGTTTGGGCGGACCCATAAATGGGGCAGTAATAGCGTTACTGGCGCGTTTAAGGGCTACCTCCCAACTCGTGATGAGGCCCTAAATGTTGATCCACTAAACAACAGAACACAAGAACTACGTACATTTCCCGCCGGATCTTTGCCAAGAATCAGTTGAGAGGACCATGTCAAACTTGAATGGTCATACACACAGCTCGCTCTGATCTCCACGATGGTTCCAACCACTTGCGAAATGTACCAATGGTTTTCCACATGCCTTCCTTCGTCTCGCTTTGTTGCATTTGATAATTGTAAGAAATCTGAGTAGGAAGCCGTCAAAGACGATGCATTTGGGTTCCCTCAATGCCACTCGTCTTTTAATGTTATGTACCCTGATTCAAAGGTGGTCGTAACTTCCTCCTCACTTACCAAGGTGTAGTATGGGTCTTTGTACTTAAAATTAATTATTTCAGAGGATGGCTCAGTGGTGGGATATATGAAGAGGCTGAGATTCTATAGGCGAAATAGGGAAAAATACCTCAGTATATTGCACAGATCCTTTACATGGCATGTGTTGAATGAGTGGATCCGCACAGAATGATGTCTCCTCTTGTGTGTGGAGTGCTGGTTGAGGAGGACATTGTGTGGTGCAGCATTGATCCATTATTACTTTCCATGGCTCTGTCGTGATATTGAGCTCAAATTACGGTCACTGGACATGGGAAATTATGGACACTGGACATGGGTAACTTGCATCCGAATGTTGGGTTGACAATTAAAAATCTCCATCAAACGTTCTTCCCAAGTTAATGCAGTTTGACTTTCAGCATTCTGTAATTGTGGTGTAGTCCAAGTCTTCTGGTTCTTCATTTTCTTTAGCTAAACCAGAAACTAAAACAAAAGGATTGTGTCAAATATAAATTCAATGGCCTAGAAACATATAATTTCCATTCCAATGAAAAAAATCACTAAAACTTTAGTGTTAAAATATGTACTTTGAATAATAATGTTTACATGCCCTGGGATTTTTGATGCATTGAGAAACAATCACTATTCCTGTGCCCATTTTAGTCCGAATCTGCAATAGTACCATAAATATAATTCAAAATAAGATAAACATTACAAAGTAAATTACCAACCAAACTGTTCAAATCAACATTCATTGTAAAATAGTATCTATAGCAACTGTAAGTAATTCATAAAGATACAATTTTAATTTGACTTTTAATGTGCAAAATAAACTAGCTCATATCTGTATCATAGTATCATACCTGTGATATTTGAATGATGTGACATGGTAGAGATACAAGAAGCGCTGTCCGAGGTTAGTCTACCCAAGTTGAGTGCGGAAGAACGAGACAGATTGGAGGTCCCCATTTCAATAGAGGAATTAGAGTACGCAATGAAAGAACTGCTGACAGGCGTGGAGGAGGGGGGGGGGGGCGCTTGAGAGCCCGAGCAAGATGGCTGCTTGCTGAGGGCGCTCCATCGCCCGACACAAAGGCAAGGCTCAGGGGTTCTCATAACCCATAAAAAACCTATTTCTGATGCGGATGAGATGAAGAGGAACAGTCTCTGCATCGGCTGCTTCAATTGCACAGCAAATCGCTCTACTGTGGCGTGGTAATGAGCTGCGGCAACCTGGCAATGGGCCTCTCGAGGACGGCGATGGCTTTTCAAAAAGGCGCAAAACCCTTGATATACTGAACCCGCTCCCGCCAGCAGCCGCAGGGACATTGGTCGGTTGTGCATGGTCTCCCCCATGTTCAGCGATGGTCAGTGGGGGACCCGCTGCGGGAGCAGATCAGAGCCCAGGTGAGGCATGCAACCGGCCCTAGACGGACAGCCAAGCCACTGAGCCGCCTCGCAGCCAACACACCACCTTTCTATGCCTCCATACCGTTCCGGACGCGGACGCTGCCTGGGAGAAGACGACGCAGGAGACGGACCACTGGCCGCGGAATCGGCGAAGGTAGTGACCCCGCCCGCGGATAGCGCTTGATGGAAGCATGCGCTGTCTTGGATCCGTGCTGATGCTACACCGGTCCCCCCCAGGCACGCAAGTAAGTTGGCGCTTCACAGGGGCTTCTATCAGCGCTGCACTCGGGCAACTGCACCGGCCCGCTGGGTGACTGTCGGAAGGCGGGAGACGGAGAGGCCCGTGCCGGCACGCCCTTACAGAGCAGGGTGCAGCTTAACACCGCTGCTGTGGTCGGACCCCCTCAGCTAACACGCCACCTAGGCGGCCCGACAACATTTATCGCCTGCAAGCTAACCCACAATGCTGTACCACACACGGACAACCTGCTAGGAAACCGTTGCATAGGGCGGATGGGTGCTGATAGTCGCACCGTTTAAGCAACCAATATTCATGTCTTGGCTCTACAGTGTCGTACGAAACCTGGGCAAAGGGAATCACCCCAAGAGGACGAACCTGAAGGTGGACCGCAGCCTGCCTGCCACCGCGAAGCAGACAAAACACGGCAGCAGCCCAGAACCGCCCCCAACAATGGCAGGCAGGCTGCAGGGCAATGCTAAGTCACAAGATCCCCTGGGTCACGGACAAGGATTTCTGTGGGACCAGGGGGCCCACCATTGAAGCATCTGATGGAAGACAAGTGGTTTGGCCGGCGGCACCCCAGCAATCTGGTGGGGGGTGCCTCTCCACCTGTGCATGGCCTAATGCACGCTGAAAGGCGACAATGAACACTGTCTCAGGCCATAATTTAATCAACGCGCACACAAAGACCAAGGATCCTAGGCAGGGGTGCCACCCCAGGCAGCTAACCCGTAGAGCACGACCGCTACACCACCACACAGGGCCCACGCCCTGACAACGCAACGCATCTAGGGAAATCCCTCAGGTCGGGCTGCCTATGATATGATATGATATGGCATTTATAACATGCCGATACACAAGTGTTTCAAGGCGCGACGAGGCAAGGGAGGGGGAACAGAGGGAAGACGGACAGCAATCCTACTAGGCCAGGTGTCATTCAGATTGTGCAAGTGCATGGGAATGGAAATGCTAAATGGGGGCATACAACAGGGACCACGTGCCACAGAAACCACGGACGCCTCGGACTCCTTATCGTTAGGTGGATTACCAAGGCGGTCAGGGAGGAACAAGCCTGACATGGAAGTCCATACTCAATTGCAAGCCATACTCTCCGAGATGAAACTTAGAGGGCAACGCACGCAGGAAACAAATACGGCAGTGCTTGAAATCAAACGCGACCTGCAAGAAGTGCAAAATCGCCTTGCTACAGCCTTGCTACACAAGTGGAGAGAACAACAGAGAATGAACAGCGCATAAGTGCCCTCGGGGAAAATCAAACCTCCACGGAGACAGATCTTGACGGCGTAATACGTGAAGTCCAAAGGATTGGGGAAAAAATGGAGGATCAGGAAAATAGATTGCGCAGAAACATCCTGCGCATGGTCAGAGTCCCCACAAATATGGAGGGGCAGGACATGGATCATTTATCTATGGCCTTCTACAGAACTCCCTCCATATGCACAATACAAGGGACCTCATTATTGAGCGGGCACCTCGCACACCAATCCCAAAGCCAGCAACTATGGAGCGCGCAAGAGTCATAACGATGAGAATACTAAACTGCCAGCATAAAGTGGCCATACTAAAGGCATACAGAGCCTCTGCAATACGCTTGGATGGCACCAAAATCAGAATCTTCAATGACTACTCTGTGGAGGTTTTGCGAAGGCAAAGAGGCTTCAACCCAATCTTTGAGGCACTCAAGGGCTCTGACAATAGGCACTATTTCCCCGCAACATGGTGCATTCAGATTGATAAACAGTGGGAGTCATTTGAGGACCCTGAAACCGCTTGGTGCTTCCTCCAGTAAAAGAATCTAGTCACGCCAGACTTCGACAGCGTGTCGGCAGAGAAAGCCAATACAGCACACCCCCCTCGGCACAGACAGGAGAGGTCACCGGCCAGGGGAAGGTGGCACAAAGCGGGCAAGGGCCCCCACGGGTGGGGTACAGAGCAGCGAAAACGCTCTGGCAGATAGTGAAATTGACTGGGCCCGGAACCGGGCAGATAATCGTCCCACTCATGCCTTAAGGATGGTCTATCAGCAGCCAAAACGGTAAGCCAAAAGCAACAAGACTGATCTAAGACAATGGTATGAGGTTTCTTTTCGTTCGGGTCTCCTGGATACTCCCGAATACGCCTCTAGAGGACACCTCTATCGCAGTGAGGGCGATTTACATCACATCCGCCATCCCCCTCCTCGGAGGACTGCAGGAAAATACATGAGAAGCAGCAGTGAGTGTTCGGCTTGCTCTCATCAACCCAGTGTATGTGCTCTAAAGCCTTGTATTGGGCAAAAGCCGATGGACAGGCTTACCTAATGTTTTACTGTTTGGTTTCGAATGGGCCTATGTTTCGGCCCAAGGTTGATGGTTATGGGGTCCAGGACCCATGAGTTGGTTGATATTGTTAATGGCACAGGGGCGGGCTTGGGACTAAGTGGCAAACTGACTAAAGATGGTGCAGGGCTGATGGTTCTAGATCCTAGCACCATGCTTATGTATGGGAAATGTTGCAACTAACTTGTATAACCCTTAACATCCAGGGGCTGGGCCATCCAGTTGAACGTAGGCGCATGCTCAATGACATAAGAGACCTACATGGGGATATTGTCTTCTTGCAAGAGACGCACCTCAATAGAACTGAATCCGAAAAACTATCACAGGGGTGGTTTGGCATCGCAGCACATTCACCTAGCCATGGAAAGTGGGGGGTCTCGATTCTAGTGCACAAGCAAATCCCACTGGCAGTTCAGCATTTCTGTAGTGATGGCCGATTGGTGCTGCTGCAAGGTCAGATCCAACAACAACCAATTACCCTGCTGAATATCTATGCCCCCACCTCAAACACGCCCGCCTTCTTTACACGCATGCTCACCAAATGTGCCCAATATATGCGGACATCACCCTAATAGTGGGGAACCTGAATCTACTCCTGGACTCTAACCTTGACCGCCGCGGGAAAACACGTGATAGTACCCCTACCCCGAAGAAGAGAACTGCCCTCCGTGCACTCATGGCCAATCTGCGCCTGGTGGACATATGGCACGACCTACACCCTGAACAAATGAATTTCACATACTTCTCCCATCGCCACGATTCCTACTCTAGACTGGACTACTGGCTGATGCCATCCAATCAGACACACCTGGTCCTGGAATGTGATATACAGCCGATCACCATTTCGGACCATGATCCAGTGACGATGCGCACCTCAATCCCTGATATGCTCCCTAATTCCCCCGGCCTGGTGTCTGAATCTTCGCTCCCTTCAATATCCTGACTTTTTAGAGAAAATACGTGATGACATGAAGCAGTTTTGGGAGAACAACGAAAACCAGGAATTTACCGCATATAGGTGCTGGGACGTGTTTAAGGCTTTTCTCAGAGGGCAGTGTATTTCACGGTGGGCATTTAAACAAATGGAATGGGGGACAGAGCTGACCCGGCTAACTGAGGAGCTTAAGGTGGTAGAGACACAACATAAAAAATCAGGCAATCTCCAACTTCAACCACGTCTCCAGAACCTTAGGAATGAGTTAAAAAGACTCTCTACTGATAGACTCAAAAATCCTACACAAGTTGGTCACAGCAATATTACTACCAGAAGGATAGATCGCTCCACATGATGGCTCTAGCACTCAAAGAGCGACAGGCCACCCAAATGATTGCTGCCATTAGAGATAACACTAACAGATTAATAGTAGGAGATGAACAAATAAATGCAAGATTTGCAGAGTTTTACCAGAAAAGTTACACGCCGCCTGACACTAACTCTACCCAGGCAATTGATGCATCAATTCAGTACCCATACCCAGAATACAGGGCACATACGATGGGCTAAACTCTCACATTACAGCAGCGGAAATCTCGCAAGCAATATTCGCACTATCCCATGGTAAGGCAGCAGGTCCCGATGGAATACCTATTGATTTTTACAAAGAAGTGGTAGAGGAGGTTGCCCTGAAACTAGAAACAGTGTTCCGAGAAGCGCTCACCCAATAACGGCTCACAAAATCCATGTTAGCGGCCAATATCATAATATTCCATACGGGTGGGAGGGACCCCGAGCTATGCAGCTCATACAGACCGATATCCCTAATTAATTCGGATGCTAAGATTTTGGCGAAGTGTCTAGCCTAAAGAATAGAAAGCTCCCTGCCCCACGTTATCCAAAAAGATCAAACTGGATTCATAAAAGACAGACACTCCAGTGACAATATCCGCAAACTGCTGCATATCCGGGACAAACAGGATGCCATTTTAACTGTAGACACAGAAAAAGCATTTGATAAGGTCCAATGAGAGTGTATGTTTCGAGTTCTTCCCAAATACGGGTTCCCCCGAACTTAATCCAGCTCATCAGACTACTTTACACAGGTCCAACAGCCTCAGTAGTTACAAACGGGGTAGCATCACCGGAATTCACTCTGAGGTTGGGCAAATCATTCACATGAGAAAGGTGTGAACTAACAAGTTTGCACCTTACTCATGCGAACACACATACATTCTCACACACACACAACACACCCATAACACCCCCCACCCACACCCTCAGCACACCCCCGCCCACACAACATAAACAAACTCCACTTACCTTCATCTTCACGCTGGGTTCCTGCAGCGCCAGTTCCCTTTCACTTCCGTGATCGAGAACTGGCGCTGCAGGGTCCTTTTCTTTTTTTTGTAACGTGTAACGGAAGGCTGCGGGGGTGTCCCCCGCAGCCCCGCTCACTATACCACAAAGTATAGTGAGCGGGGGTTGCGGGGGACACGCCCGCAGCCCCCGTTTTTATTTTATTTTAAATGGAAGGCTGCGGGCGTGTCCCCCACAACCCCCGCTCACTATACCATGACGTATAGTGAGCGGGGCGATGCGGGGGACACCCCAGCAGCCCCCATTTTGTTTTTCAATGCTACCACCAAAGGTTCGAACTTTTGGTGTTTGAACCTTTGGTGGTAGCATTTTTAGAACTTTTGGTCAATGCGACCATTTTTTTTCGGTAATTTCGACCTAAACCGTTATACGTCCTATCGATTGAACCTCTAGCAATTAGATTGCAAATAGACCTTGATTGGGAGGGCATAAGACAGGGACCCGAGGAGCATAGAGTGCCCCTATATGTGGGTGACCTCCTGTTATATATCAGTAAAACCCAGGATACCCTGCCCTAGATCTGCTCCCTGCTTCAGGACATTGGCCCAATGGTGGGCTATAAGGTAAACTGGAGCAAGTCGGTGGTGCTGCCCCTGAGAGTAGACGTACCCTGGGATCCAGGAGGAGTAGCCCCGTTTGCCCTCCAGCTCCAGTCCTTTAAATACCTTGGGATTCATATCAGCGCATTGATTGCCGATCTTCATGATCTAAATTAGAATCCGGCTCTTCGTAACATCATTTCGAATCTGGAGAGGCGGAGTGCGCTGCCGCTCTCCCTCACCGGGAGAATAAATGCTCTTAAAATGAACTCCTATCCCAAGCTAATACATATTGCCATGATGCTTCCAATCTGCCCTGCTCCCAAGATCCGAAAAGAGCTAGATGTGGCGGTCACAAAATGTATCTGGTGGGGGAAGAAAGCCTGCCTCCGTCTCCCAATCTTACAAGTGGCCAAAAGTAATGCGGGACTTGCCGCCCCCTCACTGATGGCCTACTACCAAGCGGCTCAAATTGTCTGGCTGAAGCATTAGCTTAATGGTAATGACGGCTCAAGCTGGTGGGTGATGGAAGTAGCGGAAATGGCTCTGCTTAACCCGGTAGAAAAAATGGCCACTCCACCACAGGGAATTCCACGGAGCCTTGGGGCGTATCCGACTATTGGCCCAACGCTCATACAATGGCACAATCTCAGGGCTAATCAGGGGGCCTCCAATAGGGTGTCCTCGACATGGGCTAGCGTAAGATCAGTATTAGCGTATGGGGCACTGCATGTCATTCATCAGAATCAGGGGAACAGGTGGGCCAACATAAGTATCATGGATATTATGGGAGACGACTACGAATTGATGAGTTTCCCAGATGCACACATTATCCTTGCTCTGAGGGAGGGGGACTGGCTCTGCTATCGCACCATTCAGGCTGTAATACTCAAATGCACAACTATGGTCCCACACCCGCAGATGCCCTTACCTTGTGAGAGGGAAATGAAGTGGAGCCAGGAAACATTCCCAAAACTTAATACCTTTTATATCATGTCCATACCAGATAATAAGAGCTGTACTAAAGCGTTGGCGATGCTGTGGTCAGAAGATTTAGGGATGCCAATAACAAGCTCAGATATACTAAATAGCTATGCAGCAATTCCGGGAGTTTCGGTATGTCTCAGGAACAGGGAGCTACAATTCAACATCATTCATAGAGTGTATTATACTCCGATCAAGCTATACAAAATGGGCCTTCAACGATCGGGAGCGTGCTGTTTGGGGCTGCTTAAGTATGGGAACAATGGGGCACATGCTCTGATCCTGCCCCAGACCACACAATACTGGCGCAAAATTCACCAATGAATTACCGAGATTGAGGGGGCGGACATTGCATTTACTCCTTTGAACATGCTCCTGGGAACGGACGATACGGAGTGGCACGCAGATGTGTTAGTATGCAAGGTCATGCACTTAATCCTGTTCAGAGCACGCAAACTGCTCCTTACGCATTGAAAATCAGCGACCTCACCTCCCCTCAATGAATGGCGAGCTGCAATCTCCAAGGTGTGCAGGCTCGAACGCGCTGCCTACAAGAGACAAGCAACCCGTGCCACCGCCAGAGAGGATAGATTCTTGGGCCTTAGCTGTTTCATGCTTGTTCTGTGTTTCATGTCTCAAGCTCAGCAGCGAATAGTGGGAACAAAGCCTGCTGCGATCTGTGAACTGCATATAGTCATTTTTTATATTTCTATATTTTTATATTTTTATCCTATTCCATCTCCCTTCACTGTGGTCTAAGCCCAGAGAACGTCCCGGGGGGGGCGGGTGGGGTTTGGGTGACCGTTACATTTAGCATACTTGTTTTGATGGTTTTCACCATATGTTATTCTCATGTTACGTGTGATGCATTCTAACTTGTAAACAATGTGTCTTACTTTAACTATGACAAAAAATGTTCTCAATAAAAAGAGTTTTTTAAAAAAAAGGAACTGCCGAAAATGAAAGTCCCAGGGGCAAACGGGCTTCCAAGTGAATTTTATAAAGAATACAAGACAGATATCCTAACTCCACTGCTAGAAATGCTTAATGAATCATTGGAAACTGAAAGATTGCCCGGATCCTTAAGAGAGTCGTTGATGGTTCCCCTTCTGAAACCAAATAAGCCAGATACAGACTGTGGCTCGTATAGACCCCTGTCGTTGTTAAATGAAGATGGGAAGATACTCACAGCGGTGTTGGCACTCAGGTTCAAACCGATTATAGATAAGCTTATAAATTTGGACCAGACAGGTTATGTCCCGCATAGGAATATTACCATTAATTTGCGCAGATTACACCATGTGATAGATTCCACTTGAGACGATACACAACAATCTGTGGTGGCATCGCTAGCTGCAGTCAAGGCGTTCGATTCGGTCAGATGGCCATGGCTGCTGTCAGTGTTGGAAAGGTTTGGTATAGGACCGACCTATATTAGATGGGTACGACTGTTGTATAACAAACCAGTAGCCAGAGTCAAAATGGGCACAACCATCTCCGAACAATGGCAGTTAAGTAAGGGTACAAGACAGGGGTGCCTGTGGTCTCGGATGCTCTTTATTCTGCCATTGGAGCCGCTGGCGGTTTATTTGTGGGGTTAATATGGGGAGGCAGGGATAGATACACCGGGAGGAGGGCATTAGATTTCATTGTAAGCAGACAATATGCTTCTTTACTTGCAACACCCAGGGACAAATTTGCAATATATTCTAGATGTGATGGAGCGATATGCCGTTTTATTAGACATAACAATTAATCCACTAAAATCAAGATTGTTTCCACTAGGAGAATACATGGGTAAGCCTGTGCACACACTGCCGTTGCTGCTGATTAAATGGGAATTAGATATGTTCCGTTACTTGGGTGTGGGTATTTATCCTGATCCTGATACAGAACACACACACAACACAGTGAGAGCAATGAACGGAAATGAAAAATCCATATCTTTCTGGTCTAGATTGCCATTATCCAAGATTGGACGGGCAGCGCTGCTAAAGATGGTGGTACTCCCAATACTCCTCCACTTTTTCACGAATGTCCCGTTTGCGATACCAAGTCGTTCTTCAATAAGCTGCATAGTATATGCAGAAACTTCCTATGTTAGAACTCATGGTGCAGGGTAGCACTCTAGAAGCTCTAAAATACATGTGAACTAGTGGTTATTAAACTACCCAACTTTGAAGTGTGTTTCGTTGCTAGTCAATTGCAATTTGTAGCTAAATGGTTATCAGACGAACAAACGCACGAGTCACGGCTATTGCAAACGACAAGGACCCAGTTTTTTCTAAAAGAAATTGTATGGATAATGGACTCTCGCACAAGCGGCTTGCCTAGGTTGATGAGATTGGGGTGTGTAATGTGATTTTGGAAGGGATGAGCAGGTGGAAGGCAAGAGCAGGTTTCAAATTTGAACAAATTAAGTGAACCTGTGTAAATCACCTTATGTCAGCAAAACCTGGTGAGGTGAAACGACTGTTTCCAGCTAGAGTCATACCCCTAAACGTACAGCTTCAATAGTAGAAAAAGATTTGGTGCCTCCCCCACCCCCCTGCCTCCCAAAACATCCTGCAATGGACAAGGCAAATTGCCTTATCACAGCATCTATACTTTTGGAACCCCCATCATGGTGAGGCAGTGCAAGTGTGAGAGAAAGGCCCATTGAGCCGGGGGCCATAAAGACTCAAGATGGTGGGTGCTCATGCCAAGGTTTGTGTGGGTGCCCGAACTGGAAGCTAAGGCTGAGGGTGGGCCGAGACGCTAGGCTGCACCCTCTGAGGACTCCTGATGGGCCAGAGCTCAGGGGCCGCCCCCGCTGCCCCCTCCGGCCCAACATGGTAGTCATCACTCTGCGAGTGTCGGCAGCGGTGAATGCTCTTAGTGGGGCCCAGAAGTGGCTCAGGAAGTGAGCCGTGGCAGCAGAGCAAGGCTGTAAAGTTGGGTCAGCGGAGGCATTGCCCGTGGACTACAGGCATCCTGTGGCCACCCTCCCCCTTCCTGCAGCGGCTCGGCAGTGATACAGTGACGACTAGTGGGTGAACATTTGAGGCACTGGAAAGGGAAACAGGAAGCAGAGCAGAGAGGACGGCGGTCACTTGAACAGCTTGCAGTGACTAGAGCCTAGGGGTGTTGTATGCCTTGGTAGACACTGATCCTCCACTTGGAAAATACCTGTTAAGCCTGAGGGGGCAGGAGGGGGTGACTTCAGCCTGGTTTTCTCTGGATAGCGCCTTGAGTCTAGGCCACTAAGAGGAGGAGGAAGCTGACACTGTGGTAGAGGCTCGCCATAAAAAGGCCCATCATGCTAACACCATCAACAATTAAACCCCTGCAAGAGGAGTCAGGTCGTGTTGCAAGACTGGACAGAAGTCGGCAATTAGAAGTGCAATTAGAAGTGCAGGCCCCCCTGTAAGAACATGGGTACTCCTCCCTCTCATTGATGCTGGAAGAGATAAGGGGCAGTATGGTGGCACTGGAAACAAAAATTGGTGAGGTGGGCACAGCTATTTCATTGTTGTGAGCAGACCTAAAGAAAGTGTCAGAGAAGATGAAAGGAGCGGAGACCAGGATTTCCAGACCCTCAAAGGCGACGTGGCAGTGATAAAGGGACTTGCAAAGCATGTCAACTAAGTTGGGGAGGCAGGTGGTGGACACTCAGGGTGGCTCTAGGAGGAATATTATGCATATAGTGGGTCTGCCGGAAAGGACTAAGAGTGCATTTGTCGAGCTATTCCTGGAAAAGTGGTGTGGGGACATCACGTGATCGCGGGAGCGCGGTCTCGTGACATCTCGGCCCAACGTGATCTGGCGGATCCACGCTCCGCGAGGGGGAACTCTTGGCGCCATTAGGAGGCTGATGGAGCGCCAGACAAGTCGGTCTGGACAGTGCTGCTCCTTATGAGGAGCCAATGTGACTGAAGGCCCAAGTCAATACCAGCTCACTTCCAGGGCGTAAGTCCAATGCCACAGAGGGCCTCCTGGGGGCCCTGGAAGTACACAGCGTGCAGTCAACTGCACACCCCGCTTCCAGTGCAGTTAACTGGAAAGCCCAGCCAAGACTGTGAGTACCCGCCCTGTCCCATCTCCCGGACTATTGCTACTCCGCGTTCTGTTGTTGAATCAAAGCAGATGCAACTACCTTGGGCGTCCTGTCGTCCTTTGAGGCCACAACATAACTGGTGACAAGGATACCTGAATTCCCACGGCCCACCATGCAAGGCGCCACGCCGCCCCCGGCGTTTCTCCCCTCACCCGGGACCCCGGCAATTCCGTGGATGCAGTGGGAGCCACTCTTCTCCACGTACCTTGAGGCTGTAGGCGGCACAGGATACGCCCCCGCCAGGAAGAAGGCGATGCTGCTGAACGCAATGGGAATCGAAAGGCAGCGCATTTTTGCCAGTTTGACAGCCATACCAGTGGATGATGATGACAACAACGTCTACAAAGAGGCGATCCGTCGCATTGTAAAGCGGTTCACCAACAAGGAGAACATAGTCTTACACAGGCTGAGGTTCTACACCCGCAAACAAGAAGGGAGAGAACCTGTGGACGACTACATCACCCGGATGAGGGAGCTGGCGTCCTTATGCGCTTTCGGTGAAAACACGGAACAGGTCATCTGCGACATGCTGGTCGTCCACACCAACTCTAGGAAAGTAGAAGACAAGCTCATACAAGAAAAGGAGGTAACCCTCGACAAGGCTATCCAAATCGCCAGGGCGGAAGAAGAAACCTCCAGCAGGTTCAAGGAGGCGGGAAGTCATTCACCCGCACCCGAGTTGACAGTGCTGCAATGGAGAGGGCACAGAGACAAGCAGTCCCGCAACAGCCCCAGGGAAAAGGGCCCCAAGCAAAGGGATTTTCCCAAATGCTACAGGTGTGCCAGCACCAAACACATGGGGAATGATCGCGACTGCCCCACCAGACACAAGGAATACTCAAAGTGTGGGCACATTGGTCACGTGGCTCCTGCATGCACGTGGCGGGAAAAGACCGTTTCCCACGTCGATGGCCACCATGCTTCAAGCGATGAGGACGAGCCACAGGACAGACCGATGGTCGTCATGGTCAGCGCTCTTCACGCCACGAGGGAAAAGCCCCACTGCACCATTAAAGTCGACGGGATGGAAACACGTGTCATGGTGGACTCCGGTTCGGACCTCACCATCCTTCCAATAGACACATACAAGGAGATGATGGGGAAGGACAAAGTGGAGATCAGATCGGCCCGACAAAAAACGACGGTGTTCAGTGGTGCAACCGTCGACCTACTGGGCTACATCAGGGCCCAAATTGAATTCAAAGGGAGGTCTACCAAATCCAAAGTGTAGTTCTCAACCAGAGGGCCGGCCGTGCTCGGGTGGGACGATCACCACAGACTCAGCCTCAAACTAGACCCCAGCACTCCGGAACAGGTGCTCATGGTCTCCTCAGGAGCAGCGCTAAACTTCAAGGAGATGTTCCCAAGCCTGTTTTCTGAGAAACCGGGTAAGGGTGAAAGACTTTGTTCACAAGATTTGGTTGAAACCAAATGCTGTGCCTGTGAAACACAAGGTTAGACCGG
The DNA here is from genome assembly GCF_040938575.1 of Ambystoma mexicanum. Classification (NCBI taxonomy): domain Eukaryota; kingdom Metazoa; phylum Chordata; class Amphibia; order Caudata; family Ambystomatidae; genus Ambystoma; species Ambystoma mexicanum. Next base: position 972,824,602 of record NC_090928.1, read on the forward strand.
TGCCCGCCACAGCAAAACCAGCGTTAGAGGCCCATCCCCGAAAGATGGTCGAAGAAGGGACCATTGAGACCGTGGAAACCTCAGAGTGGCTGAGTCCGGTGGTCCTAGTCAAGAGGAAATCCAGCAGCGACCTCAGAATATGTATCGACTTGCGGAGTCTAAACCTAGAGGTCGTTACCGATAGCTTTCCGCTCTCCAGTATCAGCGAAATTGTCTTGATGATGAAGGAAGCAACAATTTTTTCAAAGCTTGACATGCGTGACGCTTATCACCAGATTCCGTTGCACAAGTCTTTGCGCCCCCTAACGGCTTTCATCACTCCTTTTGGCACCTTTCAATACACCCGCATGCCGTTTGGGCTGTCCTCGGCAGCATCAGCATTCCAAAGGATGATGAATGCCCTCCTCAAGGACGTCACAAATGTCTCATTCTTTCAGGACGACATCCTTGTATATGCCAGAGACAATGACACTCATGACCAGGCCCTCAAGGCAGTCCTAAGCAGGCTTCAGGAAGCAGGAGTTCATCTTCGCCACGAGAAATGTGTCTTCCGAGTCAGGAAAGTAGAATACCTAGGGTACTGCATCTCGAGCTAAGGAGTGAGCCCCAAGAAAAACCTGATGGAGGCCATAGCGGATGCCCCAGCTCCGAAGTCCAGAGAGGAACTCCGCTCATTCCTGGCCCTAGCGGAGTACTACGCGAAGTTCATCCCTAGGTTCTCCGAAACCATGTCCCCCATGAGGGATCTCTTGAAGAAAGGGGCAACCTACTTTTGGGGCCCAGAGCAAGACGGGGCCTTCTCTGAAATCAAACGCAGAATTCTGCATGCACCGTGCCTAAAGCCCTCCAACCCCGAATGGGACACTTGCATCACCACGGATGCCAGCGCATATGGACTGGGGGCCACCCTGACCCAGAGAAAGGGCAACACTGAAAACATCGTGGCTTTTGCATCCCAGGCTCTGTCGCCAGCGGAGAAGAATTACTCCACCGTGGAGAAAGAAATGTTGGCGTGTGCCCGGGCCGTCGACTACTTCAGGTCTTACGTTTGGGGAACGAAGTTTAGGCTGGTCACCGACCACAAGCTCCTCATCCACATGTTGAGCCCAGGTGGCACCAAGACTGCCACCCCGAGACTGGCCAGAATTGCCACAAAACTCCAAGAATACACAAATGAAATAGCCCACATTGTGGGCTGGAAAAACGCACAAGCGGACTGCATGTTCAGGCTCCTGAACCAAGACGCCTCAGGGACCATATTCCTAGAAGACGAATGTGTCGTAGCCTCAATAAGCGACCTAAGGAACGGCGTGTATATGGACATGAGTGAGCGCCACTGGCAGGAGGAGAGTGATCAGGACGATGCCCTAAGGTGCGTAACAGCCAGGGTCCGCAGAGGATGGCCTGACGAGAGGGCGATTCCCGAAGGCCTATGCCCCTACTGGAAGGTGAATGAAATCACTGCCATGAACGGTCTCATCTTGAGAGGCGACCGAGTGATCCCGCCCAACGGAATTCGCAAAGTGATACTGTGCAGAGCGCACTCAGGCCATTTGGGGTGCAACATGACCAGGCACAGAATACGCGATGCCTAATGGTGGCCAGGCATGGATCAGGACATACAACAAATGGTTGAGAGGTGCCACAAGTGCACCAACAGCGACAAGCGCTTGTCCATAAGGCAAGCCCCCATGCTGCCCACCGAGTTCCCCAAAGGTGTGTGGCGAAAACTGGGATTGGACTTCATCGGACCGCTGGACAGCATGCCCACAGAACACAAATACGGGATAGTCACGGTTAACTACTTCTCAAAGTGGGTCGAAGTCGATTTCACTTCGGACATCACCACCAAAACTGTCATTGAAGCACTCACCGCCATATTCCAGCGCAAGGGCCTACCCGAAGAGATTGTGACGGACAATGGGGTCCAGCTTACCTCTTGTGAAATGCAAACATTTCTCAAACACAACAACATCCAACAGCGAAGAGCAAGTCTCTACCATCATCAGGCCAACGGCCTGGTCGAATGGGCGAACCGCTTCATCAAAGTGGCGCTGCAACTTGCAAATGCCTCGGGCTTGGACCCATACAAGACTGTCAAAGAGGCCGTCGCAGCCCACCGCATCACTCCAAACGCTGTCACCGGCGTGTCACCTTTCCCGCTGCTGAGGGGGAGAAGGGTAGCAACCACACTGGTACGTGTCTTCCGCATGACGTAGTCTTCCGCATGCAGCGGAGCAAGGAAGCCATGAAGACGCAAGGAGACATGCGGCGAGCTGCCCGCCGCACATCAGTCAACAAAAGCGACCTGGTCAAGATACGGCTTCCCCACAAGGACACTGTGACAGGCTCCAGGTACAGCAGTCCCACATAAGTCGCAGCCAAAGGGCCAAACCACATCTGCACCAGCAACGTAAGAAAATGGAACCTAGAGAGGGTGGCCATGTACCGCCGCAAAGAACCTTGCGTACAGCCACCTTGGGAAACCAGAGAAGACCAAGACCCTCCAGAGCCACCTGAAAGTCCCTGCCAGCCAGAAAGGGATGTCCCGGAGCCACCCTACAGCAGTGAGTCCTCAAGCAGCAGCTCCCCCGCTCCACTCAGAGAGCTGCAGCGGAAAGCAAGGGTTGTCAGTCAAAGGATCGAATCTAAAGGGTCGACAGGTCAAAGCATCGACACCAAAGGGTCGACAGGGCAAAGGATCGAATTTTTTTTTTTCACATATTTTTTTGCTAAAAAACACTTTTTTTTCCCTAAACGAAAACCTAAAAAATATATATAAATTTTTTTAAAAAATTCAATCCTTTGACCTGTCGACCCTTTGTTGTCGATCCTTTGACCTGTCGACCCTTTAGATTCGATCCTTTGACTAGACACCGAAAGCAAGACAAGGAGGTTCTGAATCACCTGCACCTCCCCAGGAGTACCCCCACAACCCTGCTCCACGCCTAGACCAAGGCAGACCGCAAAGGGAGAAAAGAAAACCCAGCAGGTTTGCAGACTTCGTCATGGGTTGACTCTCTGTCCTTTTTCCCAGCAAAGGAGGTGTGTGGGGACATCACGTGATCGCAGGAACGCGGTCTTGCGAGATCTCGGCCCAATGTGATCTCGTGGACCCGCGCTCCGCGAGCAGGAACTCTTGGCGCCAGTAGGAGGCTGGTGGAGCGCCAGACAAGTCGGTCTGGACAGCGCTGCTCCTTATGAGGAGCCAATGTGACTGAAGGCCCAAGTCAATACCAGCTCACTTCCAGGGCGTAAGTCCAATGCCACAGGAGGCCTCCTGGGGGCCCTGGAAGTACACAGCGTGCAGTCAACTGCACACCCCGCTTCCAGCGCGGTTAACTGGAAAGCCCAGCCAAGAATGTGAGTACCCGCCCTGTCCCATCTCCCAGAATATTGCTACCCCGCGTTCTGTTGTTGAATAAAAGCAGTTGCAACTACCTTGGGCGTCCTGTCGTCCTTTGAGGCCACAACAAGTGGCTTCCCGCAAAGTTTGAGAAAACTCGGCTTTACTTGTTTTTTTTTTTATTATTGAACGGGCCCACGAAGTGCCAGCAAGACCAGCTCCAGCTGGAGCTTTCCAAAGAGTGGTGATTTCACACCTTCTTAATTTTAGAGACAGGGATGCTATTGTGCAGAAGGCCAGGCACTTAGACCCTGTGACTATTGGCAATAATAAGGTATCACTATACCTGGACTTTACCAGAGAGGTTCAGAGGGTGTGCCAGTCCTTTGAGGGGGTGAAGCGGGAACTGCGGAAGTGGGACATAAGGTATGTGCTCCTTTTTCCAGCAAAGTTTCGAAAGTTATTTTCAAAGGACGCACCCACTTTTTAGATAATCAAGGTGGTTTCTGGGAGTGACTGGACTCCAATATCAGGGCAGATAATGACAGCACAAGCTTGGAGAGGGGAGATATGGTAGAACAGGTGACCGGGGCTCGAGAGGCAAAAGTCAAAATGCAGTGATGGGGTCCTTGGAGACGTCTGTGGGGGAGAAGATCAGAGTGGCTGAGGATAGGACTTTGCAGCTGGAGAATGCGAAGAGCGGGACTGGAATACATGATAAATGGAGACGGGCTCAATGGGGGATAGAACTTCTGACCCAATCACAAATAAAAAACAAAATGATAACAAAGAATATCACTACAACATGAACAGGGTTGAATTGTATTTAAGGGCCCAAGACGGGAAACCGTCTTAGTTGGGGGATGTCTTATTATTTGGGCAGGGAGACCCTTTTTAGGCCGCAAACAAAGCTAAAAAAGAAGCAAGAAGGGGACAGAAGGAGAGGGGAAGGTTGTGGGGATAGTTGCAAGGAAAGGGTTCTGATTGAACAGCCCTTTTGGCTGCATCTCGGAATATTGTTGTCTGGTTTAAGGTTTTATGGGGGTGTGAGTGGATTGGAGATAAGGGCTCCAGTGTAAAGTGAAGGGGGGCAATGGATACTTCTTAGGGGTGGAAGTATGGGGAGGGGACAGGACACAGGGATGGATATGGGTATTTGCAGGACCTGGGGAAAGGGAGGGGACTATCAGGCATTCTGCAATGAACAATATTGAGGGGCAATGAATGGTCACTTTCCCAGCACACGATGTCAGCTGGATGGGGTACGGGTGTAAACCTATAAAGAGGCTGAAATGGGTGAGGTAGTGTTGCAGTATATTTCAAGATCAAGAGGGGGGCAGCGTTTTATTTTCTATGGTGCCACAGCCAGGATGTAGTTATGATCAAGGAGACATATCTTCAGGGCACCAATTGTCACTACCTGGGAAGGCACTTGTACTCGAAGGTGTTTCAATCAGGTTTTGCGTGGGGCTCTAGGGATGCGGCAATTCTGATCAAAAAGACAGTGATATGGGACACCAGACTGATGATCAGGATCACTGCTTATGTATGGTTGGGAAAATGGATCAGGAGCTGATCACCTTGGTCAACGTCTATGCCTCTCTCCCAGTTAAGGAAGACCTACTGAGAGAAGTGAGGGAGGTGATACTTGACAATGAGTCAGATGTGTTACTTATAGGGGGAGAATTTAATGACACAATGCAAAGTGATAGGAATGGGATGACCAGGGCCACTTCTAGGAGCACTTGCCAAACGGACTTACAGGGTTGGGCTAGGTCACAGGGCCTCACTGATGTTTGGAGGGAAAGACACCCGACGAGAATAGTTTTTTATTTCACTTGGGGGCATATGGCTAATTATCTCGCATTAGTTATTTCTTTACCATTAGGGGTAATTTTTGCAGGATCAATAGGGTGGATTATTTACCTAGGGGGCTCTCTGATCACTCCCTGCTTTTATTGGATGGGGATGTGCAAGGCCAAACCACAGGGAGTATGGTGCATGAATGCCTACAGGTTGTTAACACCAGGCATGGGTGAGGCCACTGAAAACTACTTTTTGGAGAATGAGGGTTCAGTGGACAGCATTGTGAATTAATGGGAGTCCTACATAATGGTCATAATAGGAATAGCTATGACAGAAGTTAGGAGAAGGGCGCAGGATGAATCTCAGGAACAGCTTGCTGCAGAAACCAAGGTGAAGGAGCTGGAAGAAAGATGTGAGAGGGACGCCTCAGAGGTGGTGCATAGAAAGCTGTGTAGAGCTCCAAACAAGGTGATGTGAGGGGTCAGAAATGTGAGACAGACAATAAGGTATAGTTTTCTCACAAGTTGCTATTTTATTAAATCAAAAGCGGTGAGACAAACGCCTATCGTGTCCCAAGCCTAACAAGGATGACCCTCCCAAAAAAACAAATACTAAAGAAAAGTGACCTACTGTCCAAAAGGTTTCTCTCCCTCACACTCAAATACACAACAAAATTATACAAAGTTTGGTTAGCTGTCTTCAGTTCCACAAAATAATATATACATTCAAACTCAAAAGCTTTAAAGAGCATTCCTTGTGACCAGGGTTGAGTTCCCTTCCCCTGGATCAATTCAGGAATGCCTTGAGCAAAGTTCAGATTTAAGAAAATTCTGCATAATAACAAAGTTCCACTCAACGTAGCACCAAAAGTCTTTTCCATTCAATATATCCTTCCACTTGGCAAAATGATGTCTCTTGTACAAAGGCGTGTTCATAAATCAAAGCACTGTTATTTTGCACAGTCTCCTGTTTGGCAAAGGAAAAGGTCTTCTCCTCAAAACATACGTTCCTATACCATAACAATTGTTCTCTTCCCAAAGGCCAAGCGAATATAAGCACATCATACTTCTTCTTCAAAAGAAACACTGTAGTTAGTATAGATTGAAATTCACTTTCTGTAATGCAACATTTCATCAAGAAAAGGTGATGAAATTCAAAAAGTTTTTTTTCAACACACCTTTGACCACTCGCCTGCCAGGACTAATTACTAATGGTCCATTTCCTGGTTTACTCACCTGCCAGGATAAAAACTCCTACTACTACAATTTTATTCAGTGGTAATGCGTGTTCCAGAACTCTCCATAACACAATCCTAAGTGAGAAGGTTTGAACAACAACTGCTTCTCTTTATAGTTTCTTGACACCTGTATTGTTCTTTTATTGCCTTTGGGCTGTAGGCAAGGCAAGTGACAGTTTTCTCCCCATTGGTATTTCCTATAAGGAGCATTGTGCTCCTGCAACTTTTGTACTCTTATGCAACCTCTTGGCTGCTGGAAATGCGGGTTACAATGATCTCCCAATTAGTATCCCTTATCAGGAGAGTTGCACCCTGGATGCCCTTGTATTACTCTTCTGCGGCCTTGCCAATGCAGGCTACAATTTTCTCCCAAACGGTACCGCGTATTAGGAGAGTTGTGCCCAGTCTGCATTGGAATCGCTCTTCTGCTGCTTTTGCAATGCAGGTTACAATAATCTCCCAATCTGTATCCCTTAGTAGAAGAGTTGCACCCAGTCTGCCTTGTTTCATTTGTTCGGTATTCAAAATAATCTGTTCTGCTTAACAGCCATTTTCGGAGCGCCCCATGGTCAGCTGCTTGAGGCCAACTCACTGGTCTTCCTTTGCATCTCCTTCGGACTCGCGGGTGCTGTAGCGGATCTCCTCGGGTCCATCTATGCTTCTGCCAGCTCCGGTCTGTCTGCTGCGGTACACGCAGTCCTTCAGGCGAGTGCAGACAGCTCTGTGTGATCTCTGGTTTAACTTCTATTACAGCATAGCTTGCCTCAGAGCTTCTTCTTCCAGCTGTGCATTATCTGCATGGCCATGCTTCTTCTCCTGTGTTGGCCTCAGCTGGTGCTTCCTCTGCCCCACCAGCGTCTCCTGCTTATAGCCCTCTGCTACACCGTTAGCTTCTCCTTCTCCTTCTCCTTCTTCCCTCACCTGAAACTCATTCCTACTTTTAAAGGTCCCACCCAGGAGCTTTCTACCATAACAACTTGACAAATGCCTCACTATTCCTACGCTAAAGAGGATATCCTAGCCCATCAAAATAAACTAAAGGAAACACTAACAAAAGGAATCTGTCCCTCACATGTATGCATACATAAAACTCATAAAAGGGAATATATGGCAATTCAAATATAACAGACACAACAGTTATGTTGAACATAAACTTAATAACTGTATATCTTTGTAACCTGGGTTGGCTCCCCTTTCCCAGATTCAAAGCAGGATTTTCAATCACAAGTTCAAAATAAGAATGCTCCTTTTGTAACCAAGTTCTAATCATAAAGTTCGTCTTGCTCCAAAAGTATTTCCTCAGGACTTTAACCAACAGTACAACTAGACGACAAGTCTTTAGCTCTCAACATAGAGCAAAGAGTTCAACACAACTTCTTTGTAGAAAACAAAACACTTACACAATTCTTCTTTATCAACAACTATGTTCTGTCTGCATGATTCCACAACAATTTATGAAACACTTTAGTGGTCTTGCCATTTCTTCTTCTCACAACCTTTAACCACAAAACAGTACTTTGATGATTTCTTCCTGGTCCACTGAACTGCCAGGACTACCACTAAAAAGTCTCTATCCTGGTATACTCGCCTGCCAGGACAAAAAGCTCCTAACACTACTACAAGTACTTTGTGGTAATGTTTACTTCAGACCTTTTGGAAAATTCTTTGACTTTAATCAACTTCAAAATTCACAACTCCTTTTAGGAAAACATGTTACACATTGGTGCTGTTTGTTCCATTGTTGTATTTGCTACTCGTACTGCAGGTTATGCCCCTCTCTGCTTTGGTACTCTCTATAAGGAGGGCTGCTCTCCTGCCACTGTTGTTTTCCCACTTTCACCTTAAACAACTGCTGAAAACATTTATTATTATTATTCTCTCTGACAATAATGGTTACAATCTCTCTGCTATAATGTTCTGTTGTTATTTTGCCACTGGGATTTAAATGCTTTGTGAGGTATTGCCCTCTCTTTACTTTGGCAATAATGGTTATGGTCAGCTTGCTTCAGTAATGCCTCATCTTTACTTTGGCAATGGGGGTTATAAGTAGCTTGCTTCCATATCGCACCCTCTTTACTTTGGCAATGTTGGTGGTTTCGATAGCAATAATTGTAACCTTTCTCTTCTGGTCTTTCTACTAAGTTCGTATTACGCAATGTAACTTCCTTATGTTATTATGGATTTCACAATTATTATAAGTAGCCAGCGGTCGATTACGGAGCATACTGGAATTGCCTTGCCGTTGTAAATTCACCAGTTTCTACATATGCGCCCGTTCGATCCACTGCCACTGCTCGCTCTGCTTTCTTTGCCGCCTCCTGCACGGCAAGCTGCTTCGGATTTCCCACGGCCCGCGCCAAACAGGAAAGGAGCTTTCCTCGCTCCTGATGTCTACCGGTACATGCCAGCCAACCAGAGAGACTCTCTCTCCAGGGGGGAAAGCTTGCCGCAATGCCGCTTGCCGATGCGCAACCTCTTTAATTAGCTTCTTCAATCTTGGAGACCCTTTCGGGACCATTATCCACTTCACAGGTAGCGGCGGCTCCATTTTCTTTCTTCCTCTGCTGCAACTGCGACAGGTGGTTTCTGCAACCCCACCTTCTGCTTCTCATTGCCTGCACCTGAGGGGGCCTTACATATTCAAAGGTCTCGCTCAGGTGTGGGTCATCAGAACCACTAGACTGCATCTTGCAGTTTAGTACCTCTGAGTGCCTCTTCCTAGTCCCAGTACTTACGCATTGTGGGACTTGAAGTCCCAAATGTTCTGATTATCTTTTTCTTCACATGTTACAAGTCTACATTAGGCCATTAAGATTGTAGCGTCCCTTTGGAAGTTAGTAAAGGGGTTTTCCCAGTTCTCCTGACCCAATCCTCCTCCCATGTGGTCCTCCCGCAGAACACGGCGCTCAGGGTCGGGATCAGGAAGCGTCTGCCTTTCCCTGGCCACCTGAGGAGGGTTCCAGGCATATGTGTCTGGGAGAATCATCTTTGATTCATCATATACCCTTGCCCTAATGTCACTGGTTTTCACAGCCTCTATTGAGAATCATGAAAGGAAATCCACATTACCTTGTTCTTTTCCCTTATGATGTTCTACCGAAAAACAATAGGGCTGTAGATCTAAAAACGAGGGGATAACTCTAGCATTGGTATTTTTTCTCAAAGTCAACCATTTGAAGAGAGAATGGTCAGTTACTATTTGAAATCTTTGACCTGTAAGGTAATATTTCAAATATGTTATCGCCCATTTGATGGCTAGGGCTTCAAGTTCCAGAGTAGCATACATCTTCTCTCTATGAAATAGTTTTCTACTATTGAAGAGAATGGGATGTTCTATACCATCATGTATTTGTGATGATATAGCCCAGAGACCAGTTTGTGACGCATCTGTCTGTAGGATAAAGGGTCTATTGAAATCAGCCACCTTCAAGACAGGTTCACTACATAAGATCTGTTTTAATTTGTCAACACATAATTGGTCTTCAAAATGCCATTTAACTTTTTGGGGTTCTGCATTTCTTTTTGTTTATTTATTTGCCATTTAAATGTCTTTGACACATATTTGACATGGTACCAAAAACGATGACCGTACATAACCACCATGACACGGAGAGGGCCCTGTGGGCCATATTATCACAGAGGAATCATAAAAGCGCTGCTGGTACAATACAATACTTTTAAAGAACTGGTAAGAAATGTCAACATTATTGAAAAAAGGATATGAAAACAATACATATCCAAAGTCAGCCATACTGGAGGGAAAAACAGGTGCCAAATACAGTGCATAGTGTGCATATAAGAACAGAGTCCAAGGGCCTCATTACACGGTAGGCGGTAAGGGTTTACCGGTACCGGTATTTTACTGGTACTGGTAAACCCTTACCGGCTTACTACGAGGTCCCTTTGTGGGTTGGGGAATTTAACGCCTGCTTTTTGCAGGCGTTAAAAACCAACCCGCAAAGGGACCAGGGAGCTAATTACGGTACTGCAATTTGCGGTACCGTAATTAGCGCCTTCCCCATTCCCATAGAGCCCCATGGGGCAAAAATGGGAATGGGGAAGGGCAATGGGGGAAGGGGGAATTACCGCCCCACCAACCTTGGAATAGGGCAGTAATTCCCCTTTCCACCAAGGCGATGCCGGTATTTTACCGGCATGGACCAAGGTGCTAATAGCACCTTGGTCCACCGCCATCCGTATAATGAGGCCCAAAGTCTTGCTTCGCTGGTCACAATAACGAAAAAGACCACATCTCCTGTGGCTTTTGATGAATGCTGGGATTATCGTGGTCATTCATGAAAGTTATAAACGGGCTCCAATCTGATAGAAATTGCATCATTTCCCCACGCAATGGCAGTACATTTTGGACATAGTGGCTACATACCACACCCATGCCCACCACTCTTTCATATCCGGTGCAGCCTGGGATTTCCAGTGTTTTGCAATCACAAGAAGTGCCGCCACCAAAAAATGACTGGTCAACCTAGAGCTTCGGGCATTCAGCTTGTAATGGCCTTGGGAGTCTTTGTTACCTAACAGCAAAACTAGGGAGTCCATTTCCAGTTCAAACCAACATATTCCCCAATTCTGGTTCACCACCTCCCGCCAGAATACTTGAATTTGGGGAAACCCCCCAACACAGATTAAAATAGGAGCCCGGAGATGAACCACACCGCCAACAGTGCGGGGAGCGCACAGGGGCCATCTTGTACAGCCGCTCTCAGGTGAGATACCATCGACATAACAGCTTGAATTTATTTTCCCTCACTTGCACAGCTTGAGATGCCCTGTTTGCCCTTATCCAGAAATTGTACCAGGCCAGATGGCTGCTCCTGTGGCCTCTTCCCACCTAGCCATGTAGCTGTGCAGGGATTTAAACCTAGTCGCATTCAGTACCTTGTAAAGTGATATCAATCTAGCTGCCGATGGGTCAGCTATAAATAAATCTTCAAAGTGAGTCGTATCCCGCCTCCCCTAAGATGCTACATTCATTCGAGACACCCAATGCCGAAGTTGCAAGTGCCAAAACCCAGCCCTCTCTTCAACCATATAGGCCTGCTTGCATTCCTCAAACGTGAGAGGCCAATTGTCCCTGAACAATTGACCCTCCTTTGTACAAACATCCCTCCTTCGAGTGGGTGAACCACCCTGTGTCAATCCCAGGGGGAACTCAGCCTTATCCCCGAGATGTGTCATAGGTGAGGGGAATGTGGTTGTGGCATATGTACATCCCAGTACTCTAGTGTAGCTCTAGATGTCAGAAGTCCCCGCTCCTCCTGTCCGCGGGATCCCAGGGAATGCCAACACCTGCAATGCAGGGGAGCTCCTAAGGTGTCCTGTTCCATAGCTACCCAATGCTTGGGATTCTGCGTACTTGCATGACTTTACAGAACGGGAGTGCATTGAGCTGCATATAGGTAGCTTTCAATATCTGGCACCGCTAATATACCTGCGCTCTTGGCTGCCATTAGTGTATGTCTGGCTACTTTTGGAAACTTTCTGCACCATATAAATTGGAAACACAAGCGACTGCAAATCCTTTAGCACCGCCCTCGGAATGCAGATTGGTAAAACCTGGAATGCATAATGCAGACGCAGCAACAGGATCATCTTGACCGCTGTTATTCTCCCCAGCCAAGACATTTCCGAGCCCCCAGCCCCAAAGTGCTAGGTCCTGTTTGGTTCTGGCAAAGAGATTCACCCCCAAGTATTTCATGGGCCGAGGGGCCCACGAGGGAGGGAAAGACACCTTTAAGCACCACACTGCTTCAGGCGATTGCAATATATTAAGTATCATTGATTTTGTGAAATTAATTTTGAAGCTGGAGACCATGGGGTATCTTTCTAACAGAATGACGACATGGGGCATTGTGGTATTGGAATCCTGCATGGAGAACAAGAGTTTGTCTGTGTATAACTGCACTTTGTGCTGGTGACCAGCTATGTTTAACCCCTGGGTATCCTCCGATGAGTGCACCAAACAGGCCAAAGGCTCCATAGACAGGGCAAACAGGAGTGGGGACAGCGGGCATCCTTGGCGGGTTCCCCTATGCAAACCCATCGGAAGGACAAAGTTGGTGAGTACCAACCTGAGAAACCGCGGGCCGAAGCCAAACCCCTCCAACACCTTGGACATATACGTCCAGTCCACACGGTCTAACGCTTTCTCAGCGTCGACCGAAATGAAAGCGATTGCCCGCATGTGTTTGCGTGCCCAGGCCATGATGTCCATTGTGTGCCATATATTATCGGATGCCTGGCGTCCTGGCACAAACACAGTCTGGTCGACCGTTACTAACCCAGGCAATATTGCAGTTAACCTCGCGGCTAGGATTTTCGAGCATATATGGGAGTCATACTTAAGGTCTGCAACCGGCCTGAAAAAGGAACACATGGCGGGATCCTTATCGGGTTTAGGGAGTAATATAAGTGTGGATTCCCCCATTGCAGGCGTAATGGACCCAGTGTCAGCAAAATACTTAGACAGTTCGGCCAATCGAGGGACGAGGTCACTGGATAACTTTTTCTAAAAAAGGGCTGTGAACCCGTCCGGCCCTGGGGCTTTGTTACCTGGGAGAGAACAATTGGCCTGGGCAACCTCCTCTGCTTCTATGGGCGCATCTAAAGACTGTCTCTGATCTGCTGATATGCTGGGAAGATGAGCCTCCTGGATAAATGCCTCCAGTTGCTGGCTTTCAAGGGAATCTGCCACACACAATTTGGAATAAAACCATGACAATATTCGTATTTGTTCCAGTTCAGTATCATGTAGTGTAGCTGCTTCACCCTGCAAACCCCCATTTGTGGTGCTGTTCTTTTGGGCCTGGAACCTATAGGCTAGAATTTGGGATACTTTGTTAGATGTACTATAATAAAAATGTTTCATTTTTAATAATGTGTGTGAAATATCATTAGCTCATAGCGCCTTTAACTCCGCCCTTGCTACGTGAAGCTGCCTATATATCTTTCTGGCCCCATCCTGTTTATATTGACTTTCCCACTTTCAGACTGTCTCCTAAGCCCGAACCCGTTGGTTTGAAAGAAGATTTTTCCGCGCAGAGGCTATGCTAATTAGCTCCCCCATATGTGTGGGTTCAAAAGCCTTCCATACCCCGGATACCAAGACCTCCCCTGTGAGATTCTCTTGAAAATACTGCGTAATCCTATCCAAAATGGTGGTATACACAACCTGGTCAGCCACTAAGGAGTTGTTCAGCTTCCACCCCGTGGACTTCCTTCCCCCCAGACCATAGCGTCTAGTTGCAAGGTGATGGGAGAGTGATCTGAGACCAATGCTACCTTTATGGTGGTAGATGTGATTCCCACAAGCAAAGGGCGAGATACCAAAAAATAATCAATTCTGGAGTAGGTGCGGTGAACATGTGAGAAATGGGAATATTCACGTTGATGAGGATAGAGATGCCACCACACGTCTACCAGATGCATGTCAGTCAGTCTACTTGAGGGAGACTGCCTTAGAGGCGTTAGCTAGGGCCTGGGCCAGATCTATCCCACTTTCCATCCAGTACCACATTAAAATCGCCACCCACCACTTGCTCAACCCGTTGGAGCTGCACTAGATGAGGGAATAGCCGGGCATGGAACTGGCCCTGCTGTTGGTTAGGCCTGTATATCGACACCACAGTGAGGTTCTTTTCCACAATACGTAAATTCAGCCCAATGTACCTCCCCTGGCCACATTTTTCAACTGCCCCCCATTCAAAATATTAGGATCTGACAATCGGGATAGCAATCCCCACTTTTTTTAAAGGTGAGGAGGCAAAACGCTGATGCAGGAACCAACGAGATTGCATCCTCAGCCAGTCATGCTATAACAGGTGAGTCTCTTGGAGTAGAGCAATGTCAGCCTTAAGGTCTACCAGCTTGGAGAGCAAACTTTTCCGCTTCCTCAGAGAGTTTAGTCCCTGGACATTAATTGAAACATTTTTCACATCAGCCATTGTAATATTCCAGGCAAACTATTAACTCCCCATTGAGTAACGCCCACCCAATACCTACCATATTCCAAGTCTGTGAACCATCCCCTAAAGCAAACCAGTAGTGACCCCTGCACTCAGGAAGACAACTCTCAATGCACCAGTCCAGCAGTGCATAACACAAAACATAATGATATTGGATATGGCAAATAATACATTTTCCTCAAAGAAGCCTAGATATTTTAATTCAGAGCAATCAAGATGACATTTCTCTGGATTAGCATTAGGTCCAACTTTCCTTCAGGCCTGTGTAACCTCATATAAATGTGACATATGTTCTGGCTATGTTTTACTATTTATAATGTTGTCATTGAAGTAAACACCACAAAATGAAGCATATGGTCTAAAAACATGGTCCATTAGTCTTTGAAAGGTAGCTGGGGCCCCATTTAGCCTTAAAGGGTAAAACTTGAATTGAAACAGGCCTATCGGAGTGGAGAAGGCTGTTTTCGTTTTTGTCTATGGGGTTGACTGGAACCTGCCAAAAACCTTTTCTTAGTTCAATGGTAGAAAGATATACAGCATCTTCCAATCTATCTATCACGTCATCTACCCTAGGCATAGGATAGCTGTCAAATTGTGACACTTCAGTAACTTCCCTAAAGTTGATACAAAACCCCCATGAATTATCGGGCTTAGCAACAAGCACAATAGGAAAGGACCAAGGACTTTGTGAGGGTTCAATAATATCCACTTTTATCATAGCCTCTGTTTAATCTTGAATAATTTATTTGCTACTCTCAGGGATTCTGTAGGGTTTCTGATGAACACCCTTTGCTGGAGGAGTATGAATATGATGGTGTATGCCTTTCACTCTACCTGGTTCAGCTCTAAACACATCAGGGAACAGTTGTAGAAGGTCCATCAGATCTTGCTTTTGATTTTGTGGTAAATCAGGAGAAATTAATATATTGGTATCGTTTTCTTCAGACAATTTTGTTAATATGACTGAAGTGTGTTTAATAGGGTCTTCTTTCCATTTTATAAGTACATGACTATGGTAATTATGAGTTTTTATCTTTCTGTCTGGTTGAGAGACTTTATAGTTGTACTGTCCCATCTGTTCTAGGATTTCATAAGGCCCATGCCACCTGGAAAGCATTTTATTTTTAGAGGATTGAAGTAAAACCAATACCTTTTTGACCTACAGAAGAATATCTCATCACAGCTTTCTTGTTTTAATAATCTTTTTGAGGTTCTGGTGTCATATTAGTCTGGACTATATTTCAGACTGCTGTCATATGTTATCTCAGTCAATGTGCAGTTTGGATAAAGATATAGTAGCTCTCTCTCTTTATTCCCAGGTTTCGCATAACATATCCAACACATCTCTAGGTTCTCTCCCATATAATAATTCAAAAGGAGAAACTCCTGTGGTCGACTGAGGAGTCTTTCTAATGGCAAACAAGGCCCAAGGTATTATAATGTCCCAATTCTTTACATCTACTTTGACCAGCATTTTTAAGATGTGTTTTAAAGTTTGATTAAATCTTTCCACTAATCTGTCAGTTTGGGGATGATAAATGGAAGTGTATAAAGTTTTAACCTGAAGAATGTCTTTAACTTTGGCCATAAGATTATTCATAAAGAGGGGGCATGGCCAACTGGCCATGGAATAGGACGTGCTGCGCGAGGAGCTCCTGATGATCCGACTCTATTTTTGCCAAAGTTACCCGTTGAAACTGTAACGAGCGCCTAGAAATTTGGGGATCAGGTGTCGGAAGCCGCACACCAAGTGACGTTTGCTGGAGAAGTTCATAGTCCCCGGGAATCGTGAAATATACACATTTTCATTGGCGCGACTGTGCAGCCGCTTTGGCACCAGGATGGCGGCTAACAAAAGAGAGGCCTCCGTGGATAAACAACACTGATTCCCCGGAACTGCGGGATATGGCTGCGGTAAATTGCCTGGAGGAATAGTACGACAGGGAGATATGTCGGAGTGTTCGAATTAACACCATGAGAACGCCCGGCCTGGCATACGCTAATGGAGCCTCGGCAAGCTGACCGATAACATTGGATGCTTGGGCGACGAGGCCTACGGAACTTCAATGGGGAGTGTGAGGCCATAGCCCATTCGTAAGACAATTCAAAGTGCCATCTCGAATGTGAGTTAGGAGACTTGGGAGCCAGACCTTTGTCGGACCGAGGACAGTGCAATAGCTGCATTAAGGCGGAGGCGTGCAAGAGTGGAGGGCAGCGCCATGTCGGCGAAAGGGTTGAGAACCAAGACTAAGCAACCCACGATGGAGACTTTCACGAAAACGCAGCAGACCCCCTCAACATCGGTGCAGAGCATGGTCGTGACCCCTGCGGAAGACGCCCCCGAAGGGGACAAGCACCAGATCCTGGAGGCTATACCAGGCCTGAGCGCAAAATGGGACTTGGCAATGGCGGACTTGCGCACAGCTCTAGAGAATAAGATCGATGCTGTAGGTACAGAACTCACCCTGCTGCGTCAAGATGTTAGAGCACTTGTAGAAAGGACCAGCGGTCTGGAAAGTGAGGTGAAGATTAATACCGATGTTAGCACGAGCAATGCGAAGGAGATTCAGGTCTTAAAACAACAGGTCACCAACCTGGAAAATCGTGTGGAAGAGGCGGAAGGAAGAGCGAGGAGGAACAACATTCGCGTGGTTGGCCTTCCGGAGGGGGAAGAAGGCCAAGACCCCACAAACTATGTCGAAAATATGATCCTACAAGGGATCGGAGCCGGGAATCTTTCGCAGGGATTTACGGTGGAGAGGGCGCACCGCGCCCTAATGAGGATACCCCAGCCGAGGGCCCCACCAAAATCGATCATAGCGAGGATCCTGAATTACAGGGATAAAGAAAGGATCCTCGAATATTTTAGGAAGGGCGGCACGATAGAGAGAGCATCCACCAACATCACAGCATACCCGGACTATACGATACTGGTGCAAAGGCAGAGGTATAGTTACGTTGCCGTCAAAAGAAGGCTGAGGGCGGTGGGAGTCAAATATATGCTGTTGTATCCGGCACGATTGAAAGTGCTACACAAGAACAAAGAGCTATTTTTTGATACCCCTGAGGATGTTGTCACATGGCTGGACCTGCAGGGCTGCCCGGAACAAGAAGCGGATCGTGACCGGCAGGATCATACCGAATGAAGATTTCGTAAGGAAGAAGACCCTGATGGCACAGAGAAACTGTAACTAACTGAACTTTGTACGCAATCTGAGCCAGGTGCTCAGTTTGGACTGGAATATAGTGAGTGTAACTGTAACTGGTAACGGTTTGGCAACTGTATACGTAATGTTTTTTGAAAGGAACAACAGAGCGTGGACGACCTACCCCAATAGATTACTAGTTTCAGCGGCCATTAGGGCGGCTTAACCCTACTGAGCCCTGAGTAGAAGCTTGTGCTAGGCAGGGCTAGATGTGGGGGTGCCTGAGATCCAGGAATGGAGCTGGGCAACGGTTGGGGAGGGTATTGTTGGGGGAGGGGTGGGTGGGCGGAAGGTGGGGGGATGGGAAGTTGAGTGTGTGTGTGTGGTCATGGGGAGTTTAAGTTTTGTTTCGAGCCTATTTGGAAGAATTAGCATGGTGTACTTGCGGTGCATGAAGGGGCGTAATCGGCGGAGGATCGGGAGGGTGCTTATTAATGACCTATCGGGGACCTCAGGATAATAACGTGGAACGTCAGGGGCCTTAACAGCTATCTGAAAAGAAACAAAATCATGATGTATCTGAAAAGGCAGAAAATAGATATTGCACTACTACAGGAGACGTACTTGACGCGAGAGAAGTTGGACCTGGTTAAGAGAAAGTGGAGAGGGACCGTAGTGGGCTCGCCATACTCTGCATATGCCCGGGGGTGTTAATCTGGGTGGCACCGCATGTCCCGTTCAAATCGATACAAGAGGTAGTTGAAACTGATGGAAGGATGGCTATATTGCAAGGGCTGGTGGAGAGCAGGGAGGTATGCATAGTAAACACGTATGCCCCCAACCAAAACACAGCAACATATTTCAGAGCCTTGTGTGCCAATCTTAGTACGTGTATAGGGAGCGCAGTGATCTGGGGTGGGGACTTTAATTGTGTGTTGGATCCTGTGGTGGACAGATCTGATGGCAGGGCGGGTAAGCCTAGCCCAGCGGCGAAAGCGTTGCAGATGCTGTTAACTGATTTTGGCTTCACAGATGCATGGAGGATGAAACACCCCACTGAGAGGCAATATTCGCACTATTCAGCCCCGCACCAACTGCATACTAGGCTCGATTACGTCTTTGCCACAGCAGATGTGATGTCTGAGATCACTCAAATCGAATATAAGGCCAGGGTCCTCTTGGATCATTCTCCCCTGATCCTCGGATGGCAATATTGCCCCCCGAGGGCGAAGATCCCTACATGGGGCCTCCGAGCGGAGGCGCTCAAATATCCAGTCTTTAAAGAAGATATAAGGGAAGAGATTACTAACTTCTTTGAAGAGAATACTGGGAGTGTTGATTCTGCGGGCACATTATGGGAAGCTTTTAAGGTGGTTATGCAGGGGGCGGCCATTGCTAAGTCAAGAGGGTTACAAGGTGGAGTCGTGGCTGACCTGCAGAGGGTAGAAACTGAGCTAGAAATAGCATTGAAGAGCGGTGATGTCATGATCTCTGCTTCCAAAAGATCAGGACTTGCGAAGCAGACCCATAACCCCGGTTCCGAGTGCCAGCCAGTCCCAATTGGGACCTTTTGGACCCTGTCCTGGCGCCAGTGGCACCAGGCTCATAAAGATGCCCAGTCCCAGCGCTGGAAGCGCCGGGCTCATAATGCTTGGGTGGACTTACCTGCAGCAGACCATGCTGCTTACTTACCTGCCAGTTGAACCCCTGATCCTCTTCTGTTTGGGACTACTTTTCCTGTTGGGTGGGGCAGGAGCCACTCCCTAGGTTCAGAACACTGGAACTCTTCTGGAAAGCAGGAACTCTTTTCTTACCTAGGCGTGGCTGTGGAAGGAGGGACCTAAGCACTACAGGAGGCTATTTAAACCACACCCGATGGATGAATCTTGCTTTGTGTTATTCTGCATTCTCTGCAGCAGAACGCTCATCGTGTCTTCTGCTTCTGATCCTGGGCCTAAGGGAACAAAGGCTTACCATCCTGGAATCCAGTCTTCAGCAGCACCTGTAAAGACAAAGAAAGAACAGGTTAGCACTACGGTCTTCAGTGGCAGCACATCTCTTACCTGGTCCATCGGCTGTCACCAACGCCTCGCGCTGCATTCCGGCATCTGAAAGACAAAGGCTTACCTACTCTTCGCATGCTCCGGAGGTCTTCGCACTGCATTCCGGCATCTGAAAGACAAAAGCTTACCAGCTCTTCGCACGCTCCGGAGGCCTTTGGCGCTGCATCCCACATCTGAAAGACAAAAGAAGGTGCGTTTAAAGACATTGGGCAACTTTATTACTCACGTGCCATTACTCCTTCCCACGCCGAATCCAGTGGGTATTCCAGCACCCTTCAGCTTCTCTAAAGCTCCGAACTTGTACCTGCAAGATAAAAGGGACAGTTAGTGCGCATCGTGAAGCAGGCTACAAGCGCTTACTTACGTGCTTCCAGGCGCTTCTATTCCTCACGCGGGTTCGATCCTCAACTCTCATCAGCCCGCCATCCGCCATCGCCGGAACCCTACAAAACAAGAGATATCATTACAAAAGACTTTTAAGACATTTGAAGTGCCCAGAACTTACCGTTCGTGCAGTTAACGACGGACAGCAGTCCTCTGAGGTCAAGAGGCCTGCACCCTTATCCAGTGAAGAAACTGGTTACGGCACCCTGCCCCGAGGCAGATGGAGAGCTCGGCGTTCACTTACCTAAGGTGAGGGCTTAAACCTTTGGGGTTCTACAGGAGAAGAGAAAGGGAAGAGGAGAGAGGCACCCAATAACCCCAGTTCATTAATCCCATATTTTCTATCTGCAGACATCTTACTCTTCGAGTCAGACATACAGTGCACAGAGGTCCAGCCCAAAGAGCCAACCGTGTGTTACACATCACCTTTGAAGATACGGCATTCACCCAGTCAAGACCGGCGCCTCTGCGGGAATCAGGTGAGCGTTACAGAACACAAAGCCTACCGCAAAACTCCCACCCAGGCGCTATGGAAACCTCGGATACCGACCAGCTAGCCCAGTTACTTGGGGAACTAAGAGCAGAAGTGCATGCAGCCCGTCAGGAAACGAATGCTCTAAGAAGGGAACTGATTATTTCCAAGGAGCGAACAGACGATCTCGCTAGACAATTGCTACAGTCACAAGCCGGACAAACTCCGTTACCCGCATCAGGGGCAAATCTTCCTTCAACATCCTCTACGAACCCAGTGCAGATCAACCTACCTGGGAATGTACCTCTGGCTCCGCCCGAACGATTTTCTGGTGACCCAAAGAGGTTTGCAGTATTTATTAATCAGTGCCGGTTGCACTTCTTATGCCGGCCAACAGCCTTTCCAACTGATCAAGCTAAGGTAGCTTTCGTGCTTTCGTACCTTAGTGGCAATGCGGCAGACTGGTCGATCCCTCTAGGTAATCAAGATGATCCGGTTCTCCATGATTTTCAAGCTTTTCAGCTCAGTATGGAAAAACTGTTTGCAAGACATTCACAGGGGCAGGCCTTGGACAATGAGCTCCTTTCATTGCGACAGGGTAATCAAGACCTTTTGGCTTATATTGCGTCTTTCAACAGACTGATAGTGGAAACTCGATGGCCTGAGGACAAAAGGATTACGCTGTTTTATAGAGGTCTACGTGGAGAGCTCAAAGATGTGTTAGCCCAAGTAGTGAATCCCCCGCAAGACTGTTCGGACTATATTGACTTAGTCGTTCAAATTGACCACAGACTGCAGAACAGGAAGGCCGATCGTTCCAAGTTTGATGCTCGAGTATTTTCCAAACCACCAACTCCTACCAAAGGAGTAGACTCCGGGGAACCCATGCAAATAGGGGGCCTGAAAGGACCACTAACACAAAAGGAGCGGGAAAGGAGAAAACAGCTGCAATTATGCCTCTATTGCGGAAACTCGGGGCACTTTCTTCGAGACTGTCCGGTGAAACCAGCCAAGAAGGCAGTAGGAGCTGCAGTTACCAGGGTCACAAACTCTGAGCAGGGAAACGACCTCGCCCGACAAGAATAGAGGTCCTCTTGCCGAGCGTTAAAACCAGTTCCGTGACCTCGCATTTCGTGATACCTATGGGCCTCATTAGCCCTGAACATCCGGATCGATTACATGCGATTGAAGCTTACGTCGACAGCGGTGCCATCGGCAATTATGTGGATCATGAAATGGTTTTGAGGATGAATCTGACTCTTTGTCCAAAGGCTGTAAAGGAAGTCATTACTACGGTGGATGGTACGGAGATAGCCTCCGGACCAGTAACGCATACCACCCAAGAAGTGACGCTAGTAAGTCAAGATGGACACCATGAGAAGATCGTGTTCGATGTGATCAAGGCCCCTCAGTTCCAGATTATTCTAGGAATTCCTTGGTTAGAGAAGCACAATCCTCAGATCGATTGGCGAGCAAGAACGGTTCAGTTTCCAGAATGTGTCTCTACTTGTCACCCTCGACCTGGTGTTGCACTGGCAGCAATTTCCTCGGAGGCTCCCCAGTTACCTCCTGAATACCTAGAATTCCAAGATGTTTTCCGGAAGGATCAGGCTAACTCTCTACCTCCTCATAGGTCTTATGACTGCCAGATAGACCTGATACCTGGATCTACACCTCCTTGTAGTAGAATTTATGCCCTCACCGAGCCTGAGAATCTTCACCTCCGACAATACCTGGATCAATACCTAGCGAATGGGTTTATTCGTCCTTCCAAGTCCCCTGCTTCCTCAGCTTTGTTCTTCGTTCCAAAAAAAGAAGGGGACCTTAGAACTTGTATAGATTATCGCGCCCTGAACCAGATCACCGTTAAGAATAGATATCCGTTACTTTTGATCCCTGAACTCCTGGACCAAGTCAGAAAAGCATGCATATATACAAAGCTGGATCTTAGAGGAGCCTACCACTTGGTATGAGTAAAAGAGGGCGATGAATGGAAGACGGCCTTCCGCACCAAGTATGGGCTATTTGAATATCAGGTCATGCCCTTCGGACTTTGCAATGCCCCGGCCGCCTTTCAATATTTTATGAACGATGTCCTCAGAGAGCTCATAGATGTGTGTGTTGTTGTGTACATTGACGACATCCTCGTTTATTCTTCATCGGAAACTGAACATCGGAAACACGTGAAAATGGTCCTCGAGAGATTGCGTCAACACAAACTTTTCGCTAAGTTTGAAAAATGTGTTTTCAACGTGACTGAAGTTGAATTCTTGGGATTCATATTATCACCTAGCGGAGTGCGTATGGATTCAAAGAAGGTCGATGCAATTCTCAAATGGCCATCGCCATCCTCCGTAAAAGGTGTTCAAAGCATGTTAGGCTTCGCTAACTTTTACCGCAGGTTTATTCCCGAATTCTCTCGAATAGTCCAGCCCATCACCGCCTTGTTAAAGAAAAACAAACGTTTTGAATGGTCTACCGAGGCGGAACAAGCTTTCCAGAATTTGAAGACTAGATTTATCTCTGCACCGATCTTAAAACATCCTCGCCCAGAACTCCCCAACATCGTTGAAACCGATGCTTCGAGCCTTGCCATGGGGGCAGTTCTTTCACAAAAGGACCCAGTAACCAATCAGTTGCATCCCGTGGCATTTTGGTCCCGTAAATTGTCGCCTCCTGAAATCAATTACACTATTACTGATAAGGAACTTCTAGCTATCAAGTCCGCCTTTAAGGCTTGGCGGCATTATCTTCTGGGGGCCCGACACACCGTTACTGTGATTACAGATCACCGAAACCTGCAATATTTGAAAACCGCAAAAGCTCAATCCTCTAGGCAACTCCGTTGGGCACTATTCTTTGCCGAGTTTGACTTCATAATTACCTATCGACCTGGTACAAAAAACGGTAAAGCTGATGCCCTTTCACGGATGGGAGTGGAAGAACATTTGATCAATCCTAAACCTGTACCTATCATTCCCGAACAAAGAATTCTAGGTGTAATCGCCACACAATCCATAGAGGAAGTTAAGGATAAAGCCAGGCTACTGGTAACTCCAGCAGACATACAGAATTGGCATCTGCAGGGAAAGGACTTTACGGTGAAGGACAACCTATTATATTTCCAAGAACGGTTATACCTGCCTAGCACAGATTTACAAAAAAAGGTAATCTCTTGTTATCACGATTCTTTAATGGAAGGACATCCCGGTATGACCAAGACCTCGGAAAAGATCAAGCGCTACTTCTGGTGGCCGTCTTGGAAAAAAGATATCAGAGACTTTATAATGTCCTGTGGAGTATGCGCCCAAAACAAGAGTCAAAAGGAAAAACCAGCCGGCCTCTTACGCCCTATTGACATCCCGCCTCGCCCTTGGCATACGCTTTCTATGGACTTCATCACCGATCTACCTCCATGCTCCGGATACAATACGATCCTCGTAATCGTGGACCTATTCTCCAAGATGGCGCATTTCATTCCACTCAAAGGCTTACCAACAGCAGCAACTCTGGCGCCAGAATTTCTCGAAAACATCGTCCGACTGCACGGTTTTCCTTCAGTTCTAATTTCGGATCGAGGTAGTCAATTTATTTCTCATTTTTGGCGAAGTTGCTGTCGGTCGGCTCAAATTGATGTGAGACTTTCAACCAGCCACCACCCTCAAACCGACGGACAAACCGAGAGGACCAATCAAACTCTGGAACAGTATTTGCGCTGCATGCTACAACAAACTGAAAAAACTTGGAAAGATATCCTTTGGATAACCGAATATGCCTACAATAACTCTCTCCACTCGGGAACTGGGAAGACCCCGTTTTTTCTTTTATACGGTAGTCACCCTCGAACCTCGGAGTTGGATCCACTCCAAGATCTTGGAACACCAGCAGTAGACCACCTGCATTCTACAATCACCCAAGCCTTTAAGGAAGCCGTTTCTCACCTTCAAAGGGCTAAAGAACAATACAAGAAAGGAGCAGACCAACATCGGAAGGAAGCCCCCCAATATCAAGTAGGAGATCAAGTCTGGTTATCCACCAAATATCTACCTCTAAAAGGACCACGCACATTCAACCCAAGATACCTTGGTCCCTATTCCATCACTACCATAGTAAATCCAGTAGCGGTCAAGTTGGACTTGCCCCCTCACATGAAGATACATCCGGTCTTCCACGTCTCTCTATTAAAACCCGTGCAACCTCAAACCCGACTAACTACATCTCCAAAACCTATTCTAGTTGATGGAGAACTCGAGTTTGAAGTCAAAAGCATCCTGGATTCCAAGATCTCCAAATCTAAACTATTTTACCTGATTGACTGGAAAGGCTACGGTCCCCAAGAAAGATCCTGGGAACCTGCAGAATATGTCCACGCGCCTTGTCTAATCAAAAGATTTCATCGAACATTTCCTAACAAGCCCAAACCCCCGGAGAAGCCCGGTTTGGGAGGGGCCTTGAGGGGGGGTGCTGTCATGATCTCTGCCTCCAAAAGATCAGGACTTGCCCGACTCCCTTGGAAGCAGACCCATAACCCCGGTTCCGAGTGCCAGCCAGTCCCAATTGGGACCTTTTGGACCCTGTCCTGGCGCCAGTGGCACCAGGCTCATAAAGATGCCCAGTCCCAGCGCTGGAAGCGCCGGGCTCATAATGCTTGGGTGGACTTACCTGCAGCAGACCATGCTGCTTACTTACCTGCCAGTTGAACCCCTGATCCTCTTCTGTTTGGGACTACTTTTCCTGTTGGGTGGGGCAGGAGCCACTCCCTAGGTTCAGAACACTGGAACTCTTCTGGAAAGCAGGAACTCTTTTCTTACCTAGGCGTGGCTGTGGAAGGAGACACCTAAGCACTACAGGAGGCTATTTAAACCACACCCGATGGATGAATCTTGCTTTGTGTTATTCTGCATTCTCTGCAGCAGAACGCTCATCGTGTCTTCTGCTTCTGATCCTGGGCCTAAGGGAACAAAGGCTTACCATCCTGGAATCCAGTCTTCAGCAGCACCTGTAAAGACAAAGAAAGAACAGGTTAGCACTACGGTCTTCAGTGGCAGCGCATCTCTTACCTGGTCCATCGGCTGTCACCAACGCCTCGCGCTGCATTCCGGCATCTGAAAGACAAAGGCTTACCTACTCTTCGCATGCTCCGGAGGTCTTCGCACTGCATTCCGGCATCTGAAAGACAAAAGCTTACCAGCTCTTCGCACGCTCCGGAGGCCTTCGGCGCTGCATCCCGCATCTGAAAGACAAAAGAAGGTGCGTTTAAAGACATTGGGCAACTTTATTACTCACGTGCCATTACTCCTTCCCACGCCGAATCCAGTGGGTATTCCAGCACCCTTCAGCTTCTCTAAAGCTCCGAACTTGTACCTGCAAGATAAAAGGGACAGTTAGTGCGCATCGTGAAGCAGGCTACAAGCGCTTACTTACGTGCTTCCAGGCGCTTCTATTCCTCACGCGGGTTCGATCCTCACCTCTCATCAGCCCGCCATCCGCCATCGCCGGAACCCTGCAAAACAAGAGATATCATTACAAAAGACTTTTAAGACATTTGAAGTGCCCAGAACTTACCGTTCGTGCAGTTAACGACGGACAGCAGTCCTCTGAGGTCAAGAGGCCTGCACCCTTATCCAGTGAAGAAACTGGTTACGGCACCCTGCCCCGAGGCAGATGGAGAGCTCGGCGTTCACTTACCTAAGGTGAGGGCGTTAACCTTTGGGGTTCTACAGGAGAAGGGAAAGGGAAGAGGAGAGAGGCACCCAATAACCCCAGTTCATTAATCCCATATTTTCTATCTGCAGACATCTTACTCTTCGAGTCAGACATACAGTGCACAGAGGTCCAGCCCAAAGAGCCAACCGTGTGTTACACATCACCTTTGAAGATACGGCATTCACCCAGTCAAGACCGGTGCCTCTGCGGGAATCAGGTGAGCGTTACAGGTGATGTAGACACGGAGCTGGTACTCCAACTACAGCAACAATGTGCGGGGCATTGGGAAAGACTCGGCAATCTCAATTATAAGAAATATGTTGAGAGGCAGCACGCGGGGGGAGACAAGACAGGCCGCCTTTTGGCCTGGCTATACAAAAGCGAGACCCCTAGGCCTCCGATCAGGACTATTATTAGGGAGGACAGAGATGAGGTGGCCACACAAGAGAGGGTTAACAAAGAATTTGTGGAATATTACAAAGTGCTGTACAGAGACGATGAGATGGGTGACCATCGCAAGATAATCGAAACGTTAGAAGACATAGGGCTGCCCAAGATAAGTGAAGAAGAGAGAGAGGAGTTAGATGAGCCAATCACATTGGAGGAGTTAGAAGAGGTTGTGAAGCAGCTACCTACCTGTAAGACCCCAGGAGCAGATGGGTTCCCCAGCGAATTTTATAAAGTATACAGAGAGGAAATCCTCCCCCCAATGTTAGACATGCTTAATGAAGCATTTGAGATAGGACGGTTGCCTGAGTCACTCAGAGAGGTGATCATAATACCGCTGCCCAAGCCCAATAAACCGGAGCACAGATGTGGCTCCTACAGGCCCCTGTCGATGCTGAATCAGGACAGCAAGATTCTCACGGCTGTCCTAGCAAATCGATTGCAGAAAGTGATTGGTAGACTCATACATCCTGACCAAACGGGTTATGTCCCGAGCAGAAACATAACACACAATCATAGGCCGCTTCACCGGGTGGTCGAATGGGGTAGTAAGAACGAGGGTGAGATGGCGATAGTGTCTCTAGATGCAGTTAAAGCTTTTGACTCGGTCAAGTAATCATGGCTATTGGCTGCTTTGGAAGGGTATGGAATGGGGCTGGGCTATATCAGGTGGGCCAAGATGTTGTATAGTGAGCCACTTGCCAGGGTCCGAACTGGAGCGGTGATATCCGAGAGATGGCAACTTAGCAGAGGCACCAGACAAGGGTGCCCCTGGTCCCCGATGCTTTATATCTTGGCCCTGGAGCCTCTGGCAATATGCCTTAGGGCACAGTATGATGCGATTGGCATTGAGGTAGGAGGGGAACGACACTTGATATCCTTGTATGCGGATGATATGTTACTGTACTTGCAATACCCAGAAGAAAATCTCTTATACATACTTGAAGTGATGGAAAGGTACGCAGAGTTGTCGGGCATCTCGGTGAACCCCCAAAAGTCTGTCATATTCCCGCTAGGTAGCTATAAGGGGATCCCTGTAGGACTACCGGTGCTACAGGTCCCATTGGCAACTAGCTCTTTTCGCTATTTGGGCGTAGATGTATATCACACGGTGCAAGAAGAACACAGACACAATACGGAAGTAGCCGTCGAGAAAATTAGAAACAGCATGCAGTTCTGGGCAAGATTGCCCTTGGCGATGATGGGGCGGGAGGCCATGCTTAAGATGGTAGTTCTGCCCAGGCTACTGCACTACTTCAGTGATATCCCATACATAATACCCAAGAAGTTTTTCAGCAAATTGAATAGCAGGTGTAGGGACTTCCTGTGGCACGGTACCCGAAATAGAGTGGCGTTTTGGAAACTGCAGAACTTTTATGAAAAAGGAGGTATCAGACTGCCTCATTTTGAGGTTTATTACTTGGCGGGACAGTTACAGTATGTGGCCAAGTGGCTTTCTGATGAAGTAACCCCTGAGCATAGGGTGCTTGGACAGGACTGCGCCCCGTTTTATCTGAAAGAAATGATTTGGCTGTCCGAAACTGAAATGAGGGGGCGTCCTGCGATGTTGAGGCTTGGATGGAAAATTTGGCGTAGGGCTTGTCGTTTGATGGAAGTCCCGTGCCCGTGCCTCCCGCAGATACCGCTGGTTGCTCTGACAGGAGGGGATGATCAGTTGAGGGCGATTGTTAGGACCTACTGGAAATCAGTGGGGCTGGCAACGCTAGGCGATGTTTGGCAAGAGGGATTCATTAAGGAGTTTATAGAACTCAACGAAGAAGCGGGGCTACACACGGGCCAATATGTCACGTACATTAGATTGGTACGGATGATTAAGAATACCTGGCCAGAGACAGTTTTGATAGAAGAACCAGATGCAGTTTTGGAAACAATATATGATATGTCCGAAGGGGGTCATGAGATCTCGAGACTGTATGAGATGGTGATGGCTAAGGCGGGGAAAGATTTAACACATCTGAGGCTGGACTGGGAGGTGGAAGTGGGGGCCCCGATGGAGGACGGGGTATGGGAGCGTGCCCTGGGTTACCACAAAAAAGTGTCTAGAAATGCCAGATTAAAACAAATACAGATGTATGTAACGCATAGGGCAAACATGACCCCCTTGAGGATATCCAAGTTCCGAAACGCTGGAATACAAGTGTGTCCTAAATGTAACCTAGAAAATGCTGACATGACACATATGTTTTGGTCGTGCCCGATTATCAGGTGCTACTGGGGAGAAGTGGCACAGAAACTGGCTGATAAAGGGGTTACTCTTGTCACAGACACGGCCTGGGCCTGCTTACTGGGCGGGTTCCCTAGGCCACGGAAGCTCAAGCATATTGAGAAACTGAGAAATCTGGCGTATGTGCTTGCGAAACGGAGGATCGCCATGGGGTGGAAGAAATGCCACAAACCTAAGGTGGATGTATGGTGGAAGGACTTGCAGAAATGGGCGGAGGCTGAAACGGTGGCATGGCAAGAAGCGAGTAGTCGGGTGGATGATGGGGAGGCGGGTACCCTGTTGGCTTGGAAAACGCTAATAACAGAATTGTTTGGAGTAATACCAGATCCAACAGACTCCGAACAGAACGAAACCCGGCCGCATGTGCCAAACATTGAAAGGGATTGACAAATAGGCTCACGGGGGAAGGGAGGGATAATGGGAGCAGTGCTTACGATAACTTGATGTGTAACTGAACTATTATGATTATGCTGCTTGTTTGGTTTTTGTTGTTTTGTTTGCATAAAATCAATAAAAGAAATAAAAAAAATAAAAAAAAGCTTATTCATAAAAGCAGACCCTTGATCTGTCCAAATTTCTTTTGGAACCCCTGTTCTAGAAATGAATGGGAGTAAATGTTTCACATTCTGTTGGAATGTATTATTTCTTAATGGAAAGGTATCACGCTAACGGATTGCATAATCCAAAATAACTAATATATATTTGTTGCCTAACTTTGAGGTTTCCAAAGGACCTACTGCATACATCCCTATCCTTGAAAAGGAAACCTCTATAATAGGTGAAGATTGTAACAGAACTAGTGGAGGAATTTCAGTACTTTTCTGGCATGGGCACATGTGCTCATGAAATTCTTTGTATCTGCATAAATTCCCGGCCAATAGAATCCAGTCACAATTTGGGCCTGAACTTTTGCAGTTCATAAATGACCTCCTGTTAAATGGGAATGAGCAATTTCCAAGACAATATTTGTATGGCTTTTGGGTATTACAATTTGTGACCTGGGTGTACCCTCTGGTCCTACATCTCCTCTATATAATAATCCGGACTTTAGAAGAAGAAAATTGTCCTGTCTTTTATCTTCCTTCATCCTCGGATATCACCTGCATAAAGGGGTCTGCTAACAAGGGATAATTTCTTTGCACAAAAGCTGAGTCAGGGAAAATCCCTTTCTCTTCATCAACACTGGGGTTATATTATAGGTTCCAGAGAGGGCTCTATATCTGCTTCACCAAAACCCTGAGTTCCTTTCTCAGTCTGATTACTATTCTTAACATCTCTTGGCTTTGGAAACAGAGCCTTTTCCAATAGTCCTTGAGGTATTCTTTCTCCAGCTTTAACTTGATAGGCTTTCTTCCCATTATTATGTATCAATATTTTGATATCACTGAAATATTCAGAATCAAATACTCCTTCAAATACGTCTAAGCCATGGCGCCAAGCTAGGCCTGACTTAGAGGCAAGTCTGATATAGTTACCATTGAGATGAATAATGATTAAGTCAGTGTAAATCAATGCTCTGTCTCCAGGTTGAATTCATTCCCTTCTGCTACTACAGACGTAAAATCCTATAGACTGTTCAGTAGCAACAGAAGGGGTGGATGCCCTTTTACTAGGTTTCTCAAATTAAGGGATCCCCAATTAGTATCAATTGATTGATTCCAATCCCACTCTTTACACCATATGTGAGTGGTCAGAAATGTGAGGCGGACAACTTGGTAAAGTTTTTCACAAGATGCCATTTCATCAACTTTAAAAGGATTTGACAAACACCTCACTATTACCCTAAAGAGTATTTCCCTGCCTAGCAAAATAAACTAAAGGAAACACTCGAACAAAAGAAATCTGTCCCTCACACTTAGGCATACAGCAAATCATAAAGGGAGTATATGGCAATTCAAGTAAAATAGAAACAACATTGGGCATGGCCTGGTGCTCAAGGTCTGAAGAGGCTGCAGTGCTGAGCTCCAGCCAAGATCCTTAGAATAGATCCTGTGACAGCGGACAGACTGCACGGAATATGATAAAAAGTGCTTCCAGCAGTGTATGAAACGTTTCCCCACACTTACGCAACAAGACCGGAAGAAATAGGTGCCAGGAAACGTGTGTAAAGTCTCGTAAAACGATTACCCCGTGCCAAGCAAGATGGCGGATGCGACCGAGCATCTGAGATGATGTGGGGGATGGGTGAAGCATTGCTGCGGCTCCCCTGATAGAGCGGTCAATTGTAGAAGATTTGAGAGGACCCCTCCGCTAACGGCAAGAGGGTTCATAGCAGAAGGGAGACCTGCGATACGAGACTGGAGGCGAACAGGAGGAGACGCACCACAGAGAGGAGGCAGACAGCCCTGGGTAACTGGAGCTTGGAAGAGCCAGTACCATACGCAGTGGGGAAGGTGGCGAGCACGGCGGAAACAGGAGCGCAGAAGTGATGCGGTATGCCCAGGATGTCTGCATGCCGGAAAGCAAGCTAAGACCGGTACAGTGAGCCACGAACTGCGAGGAAGGGTGAACTCGGCTGATAAGAGGACAAGAACAAGGCGGCGGGGAACGTGGAGAGACTGGGAAATCCGAGACTGATTGTCTGCTCCAGGCAAACGTGCTCTTGCAACAGCGGTAGCGGATTGACTGGAGGAGGGAAGAAGGAGAGTCTGGCATGGCGCACTGTAAGAAGAATGCTGATTGTCTTCAATGCTACAGGCAAGGTGAGAGTCACAGTTAATATGGTGGTGGTAACGTGTTGGGGCGCAAAGCGAGTCCGGTAAGGGCCACAGTCTCCTGCACTCCATAAGCACCAATACGGATGCCGAGAGGGCAGAAGGGCCCCTCACAAGAGCCGATACACACAGAAACTGCAAAGTCTGAAGAGACTGAGTGCAACTTGAAGCAGCGACGTAACATACTATGACAGCAGTAGGCCTAAATAGGAGGCTGCAAGTGGAGAGAAGGGGCAGCCAGAGCGGCGGTTCGCTGAAATGGGCAGTCTTGGGCCAGAACCAGCAGACAGGCTAAAGGGAGCTTACACCAGTATACATCACTGCAGTAAATCGGCACAGCACCACAATGAAACGGGGAAGGTCCCGGTAAGAAGGGAGCCCTTACAATAACAGAAACAGGGCAAGGAAAGACACGCCATTATACCAGCAAGAGCAGTGTGTGGACCTGAAGGAGGCGTGCCATGAGGCACCCTGCAGAATTAGAACTGATTTACAGAACTCACAGGGGCCCCACCAACGGGGAACACCACAGCACAGAATGAGCAGAAAGTGAAGGCAACTGCATGGCCTGAAAGCTGGGGTTAGGTGACACAGGGGAGGAGGCGGGACGCAACAAACTAGTAATACAAAGGGGATCACATGGGAACCCAGCAACTGGACAAGAAGAATGGACACGAGATAAGAAATCAAGGCGAGGTTACACTAAACTGGGCCCATCACAAATAGAGGGTCCACAAGCACACTGTCACGCTCACCTGATTCCCACGGAGGCGCAGGTCTGGCTTCGAGTGCTGATGCTTCTTCAGTGGTGAAGCGCAGGACTCTGAAGATGGACTGGAAGGGCCCCTCTACTCTGGTCTTTTCTGGCTCGCAGGAATATTCCCCTGTGCGTGAAAAGGGAGTATTACCTACTGACGGAATAATGCTCAAGCCTCCCACTCCCTTCCAGCCCTCCACGATACCCTTCCACGATTCCCCGTGAAGTCTCACCTTAGGGTCTGGAAGGATGAGTTCTCCATCCTGCTTCTGATGCAGGGGCACGTTGAAACCCAGTTACTTCACTGGATTGAGGTTTGATGGGAGTTCAAAATAAGCTTGACTATTCAGGTGAGGCGCTGTAAGAGTTCTGTTGCAAGTTCAAAAGTTCAAGCTTAATAATAATGTTCATTGTCTTATTGCAGCAAGCGCTAATGCTTATGTCTTTTTCCCCTTAGGGGCTGGGGTCCGGAATGCCAGGAAGCGGCAGGACCCGAAATGAAATGGGAATGACCCAACAGGTAAGTCTTAGAAGGAAACTGAGCCTTTCCTATTCCCTTCCTTCTCTCACTTTGTTTTCTTGTCTTTTTCTCTCTAGGCTCTGAGAAGTGGGTGCGGATCCGGATGATCGCTGCTGAAGATGGAGGCGCCCAGGAAAGGTGAGTGAAATGCAGCGCTGCAGCGATCGAAGCGAAATGCTTTTAAAATGATGTCTTCCCTTTCAGGATCGTCGGTGTGATGTCTCCGTGATGCAGCTTTAGCTGGTAAGGTCTTCTTTCTCACCAATTCTCTCTTATCTCCCTTTGCACGCGACCCAGGATGCTGACAGGCGTGCCTGAAGTCCAGATGCAGGAGCTGACTCGGTGAGCGTCCAGCTGCGAGGAGCAGAACAACGCGAAGCGTGAGTTGCTGATCGGGCGTGGTTTAAATAGCTTTGGAAGAAGTTCCAGGTATGTATCCTTCCACCGATCAGGTATGTATCCTTCCCCGACCACACCCAGGTGGAAAGTAGTCCCACAGTAAAGTAGTTCCATTCAGGCCTCAAGAGGGCCTGGATGTAGCAGCATGGTCTGCATCAGGTAAGTGCACATTAAAACACTTGAACACATGTCTAGCTTTATGAGCCTGGCGCCTAAGGCGCCAGGACAGGGGTCTAACATGAGCCTGGCGCCTAAGGCGCCAGGACTGTGTCCAAAGGGCCCCAGCTTGGGCCCGCTGGCACTTCCCTGGGGGGAATGATGCCTGCCTCTGGGGTTGCTGGGTCGGACCTGGCTCCTTGGAGGTAGGCATCATGACAGTACCCCCCCTCAAGGCCCCTCCCAAGGTTGTTCCCTCCGGGGGTTTTGGCTTGTTCGGAAATCTCCGGTGGAACCTTTGTATTAATCGAGGTGCGTGAACATGGTTACTAGGCTCCCACGATCTCTCCTGAGGTCCATATCCCTTCCAGTCAACAAGATAGAAGAGTTTTGACTTTAACACCTTGGAGTCTAAAATGTCTTTAACTTCGAATTCTAATTCCCCTTCAATTTGAACTGGGTCTGGAGGCTTGGACAGTCGGGTCCCTGGTTGTACTGGCTTCAAAAGTGATGCATGAAAAACTGGATGAATATGCATGTTAGACGGTAAATCCAGTTTAGAGGCCACGGGATTGATTATAGCCTTGATGGGATAAGGTCCTATGAATCTGGGATTGAAGGTTCGTGGGCCCTTGAGGGGTAAATGTTTTGTTGCTAGCCATACCTGGTCTCCTACTTGGTAAGGAGGAGTTTTACTTCGGTGCAAATCAGCGTTTTCTTTATACTTTTTCTTGGCTTGCTGTAAATGAGTTGCAGCTTCTTTGAAGGCTTGGGTTATTGTGGAATGCAGATGATTTACTCCGGGCATTTCCAGGGTCAGAGGTGGGTCTAGGTCAGAAGTCCGAGGATGGTGACCATACAAAGTATAAAAAGGAGTTTGTCCGGTTCCAGAATGCACTGAATTGTTGTATGCATATTCTGCGATCCAAAGGATGTCTTTCCAATTTGACTCGGATTGGTGTAACATGCACCGAAGATATTGCTCGAGAGTCTGATTGGTTCTCTCGGTTTGTCTGTCGGTCTGGGGGTGGTGGCTGGTGGATAACCGCACATCTATTTGTGCTAGTTGGCAACACTTCTTCCAAAAATGGGAGATAAATTGACTTCCACGATCCGAGACTAATATGGAAGGGAAACCATGTATGCGAACTATATTCTCCAGAAATTCCTTGGCCAAGGTGGAAGCTGAAGGCAAGCCTTTTAAAGGGATAAAGTGGGCCATTTTGGAGAATAGATCTACAATTACAAGGATAGTGTTGTAACCAGCACAAGGAGGCAGGTCAGTTATAAAGTCCATTGACAAGGTGTGCCATGGTGCCGGTGGAATATCCAAGGGTTGAAGTAGGCCGGCTGGCCTTTTCTTTTGACCCTTGTTTTGGGCGCAAATTCCGCAAGACAATACAAAAGACTTTATGTCTTTTCTCCAAGAAGGCCACCAGAAGTGGCGTTTGTTTTTTTCCTCCGTTTTAGAGATACCAGGGTGTCCTTCCATTAATGATTCATGATGATGGGCAATAACAAGTTCTTGCAATTCTTTACTTGGCAGAAACAACCGCTCCTGGAAGTAGGGTAAATCATCCTTAACGGTGTAATGAGGACCCTTTTGACTCCATTCCAGTAAGGCTGAAGAGTCTAGAAGTTGTTTTACTTGCGTTTGGATGTCCTCAATAGTTTGCAATGAAGTTAGGCCTAAGATTCTTTGTTCAGGTATGATTGGCACAGGTTCTAAACTCGAATTGGGTTCTTCCATGCCAATCCAGGATAAGGCGTCCGCTTTACCATTCTTGCAGCCAGGGCGATAGGTAATTACAAAATCAAATTCCGCAAAGAATAGAGCCCATCGGAGTTGTCGTGAAGATTGAGCTTTGGCCGTCTTTAAATACTGTAAATTTCTGCGGTCCGTAATTACGGTGATGGTGTGTCTTGCCCCGAGAAGGTAGTGACGCCAAGCCTTGAAAGCAGATTTAATAACCAGTAACTCTTTGTCGGTAATTGCGTAGTTGATTTCAGGAGGAGAAACTTTCCTGGACCAAAAGGCCACAGGGTGTAGTTGGTTAGTTTCTGGGTCTCTTTGCGACAGGACAGCTCCCATGGCCGAACTGGATGCGTCGGTTTCCACAATGTAAGGGAGATCTGGGTGCGGGTGCTTCAATACAGGTGCAGAGGTGAATTTGGTTTTCAGGTCCTGAAAGGCTTGTTCGGCCTCAAGAGTCCATTCAAAGCGTTTGTTTTTCTTTAGGAGAGCTGTGATGGGTTGGACTGTTCGGGAAAATTCTGGGATGAATCTTCGATAGAAATTGGCGAAGCCGAGCATGCTCTGAACTCGCTTCACCAAGCTAGGAGATGGCCATTTGAGGATGGCGTCCACCTTTCGCGAGTCCATTCGGACTCCTTGAGGTGTCAGGATAAATCCGAGAAACTCAACTTCTGTGGTATGAAAAACGCATTTTTCGAGCTTTGCAAATAGTCTGTGCTGGCGCGATTTCTCAAGAACTGCCCTAACATGTTTTCTGTGATCGGATTCTGAAGAAGAGTACACCAGGATGTCATCAATATAAACAATGACACAGACATCGATAAGTTCCCGAAGAACATCATTCATAAAGTACTGAAAGGCGGCAGGTGCATTGCACAAACCGAAGGGCATCACCTGATATTCGAAGAGCCCAAATTTGGTGCGGAATGCAGTCTTCCATTCGTCGCCTTCTTTTATACGCAACAGGTGATAAGCTCCTCAGAGATCTAACTTGGTGTACACACAAGCGTCTTTCACCTGGTCGATAAGCTCAGGGATCAGGGGCAGAGGATAACGATTCTTAATCGTTATTTGATTTAGGGCGCGATAGTCTATACATGTTCTAAGGTCGCCCTCTTTTTTCGGCACGAAGAACAGGGCTGAGGAGACAGGAGACTTGGACGGGCGAATAAAACCATTGGCTAGGTACTGATCTAAATACTGACGCAGATGCAGGTTCTCAGGTTCCGTAAGAGCATAAATCCTACTACAAGGTAGTTGAGCATTGGGTACCAGATCGATTTGGCAATCATAAGACCGATGGGGAGGTAACGTGTTAGCCTGTTCCTTCTGAAAAACGTCTTGGAATTCTTGGTATTCTGACGGTAGCTGTACAGGGGTGGAAGTTGCTGAGGCTAGACCCATAACTGGATTTCTTGGATAACAAGTTGGTTCACAATCAGGAAAACTTATCTTCTTTGCTCGCCAGTCAATTCTGGGATTATGTGTTTCTAACCAAGGAATTCCAAGAATTACTTGAAATTGTGGGGCCTTGATCACATCAAACACAATTGCTTCCCGATGTCCATCCTGACCCACCAGTGTCACTTCAACAGTGGAATGCGTTACAGGCCCTGAGGCTATTTCGGTTCCATCTACTGTAGTAATGACATCTTGGGTTACTTTCGGGCGGAGAGGGAGCTTAATCCTAGAAGCCAATTCACGGTCTATGTAATTTCCAATAGCTCCACTGTCGATGTACGCTTTTATAGCATGCAACTGCTGAGGCTGTTTTGGGTCCACGAGCACCATTGGCATGACAAAATGCGAGGTCAAAGAGTTTGTTTTCAAGCTCGGCAAGCGGACCCCTACGCTTGTCGGGCTAGGTCGTTTACCGAATCAGGTGTCAATAAATCGTTATCAGTGGCTCCAACCACCTTCTTAGGTGGTTTAACCAGACAATTTCGAAGAAAGTGACCGGAAGTCCCGCAATACAGACAAAGTTGCATTTGCCGCCTTCTCTCTCGTTCCTTCTGCGTTAATGGTCCTTTAACACCGCCGATTTGCATAGGTTCAGATACGTCGGGACTCTTGGAGTTAGCGTGGGTTTTGATCGGTACTCGGGTTTCGTACTTGAACCGATCTGCTTTTCTATTTTGAAGTCTGTGATCAAGTTGAACCACCAAGTCTATGTAGTCTGCGCAGACCTGAGGTAGATTTACAATCTGAGCTAGAACATCCTTAAGCTCTCCGCGCAGGCCTCGATGAAACAATGTGATCCTTTTGTTTTCTGGCCATCCAGTTTCCACAACCAGTCTATTAAAGGTGGCAACGTAGGACAGGAGATCCTGATTACCTTGTCGTAAGGATAGCAGTTCGTTATCAAGGGCCTGTCCTTGAGAGTGTCGAGCAAACAATCTTTCCATGCTGGCCTGGAAGCCCTGAAAATCCTGGAGAATGGGATCATCCTGATTTACCAATGGAATAGACCAATCGGCAGCACTGCCACTGAGGTAAGATAGTATAAAGGCTACCTTGGTCTGGTCGTTAGGGAAGGCCCCGGGTCTGCATAGAAAGTGTAAACGACATTGGTTCATAAAGACGGCATATTTCTTGGGATCCCCCGCAAAACGTTCAGGCGGGGCCAAAGGCATGTGTCCAGGTAGATTGATTTGAACCGGGTTATTCAAACCCATTGATGTGGAAGTACCTCCGGAATTAGGTAAAGGAGTGTGCCCTGCCTGGGCCTGCAATAACCTTTTGGCCAGGTCATCTGTTCTTTCCTTTGATAGGATCAGTTCTCTTTTGAGAGCGTTAGTCTCCTGGCGGGCTGAGTGCACTTCTGCCCGTAATTCCCCCAAAAGCTGGGCCAGCTGATCTGTCTCGGAAGTCTCCATAGCGCCCGGGTGGGAAATTGTGGGTAGGCTTCGCGTTCTGTCACGCTCACCTGATTCCCACGGAGGCGCAGGTCTGGCTTTGAGTGCTGATGCTTCTTCAGTGGTGAAGCGCAGGACTCTGAAGATGGACTGGAAGGGCCCCTTTACTCTGGTCTTTTCTGGCTCGCAGGAATATTCCCCTGTGCGTGAAAAGGGAGTATTACCTACTGACGGAATAATGCTCAAGCCTCCCACTCCCTTCCAGCCCTCCACGATACCCTTCCACGATTCCCTGTGAAGTCTCACCTTAGGGTCTGGAAGGATGAGTTCTCCATCCTGCTTCTGATGCAGGGGCGCGTTGAAACCCAGTTACTTCACTGGATTGAGGTTTGATGGGAGTTCAAAATAAGCTTGACTATTCAGGTGAGGCGCTGTAAGAGTTCTGTTGCAAGTTCAAAAGTTCAAGCTTAATAATAATGTCTTATTGCAGCAAGCGCTAATGCTTATGTCTTTTTCCCCTTAGGGGCCGGGGTCCGGAATGCCAGGAAGCGGCAGGACCCGAAATGAAATGGGAATGACCCAACAGGTAAGTCTTAGAAGGAAACTGAGCCTTTCCTATTCCCTTCCTTCTCTCACCTTGTTTTCTTGTCTTTTTCTCTCTAGGCTCTGAGAAGTGGGTGCGGATCCGGATGATCGCTGCTGAAGATGGAGGCGCCCAGGAAAGGTGAGTGAAATGCAGCGCTGCAGCGATCGAAGCTAAATGCTTTTAAAATGATGTCTTCCCTTTCAGGATCGTCGGTGTGATGTCTCCGTGATGCAGCTTTAGCTGGTAAGGTCTTCTTTCTCACCAATTCTCTCTTATCTCCCTTGCAGGCGACCTAGGATGCTGACAGGCGTGGCTGAAGTCCAGATGCAGGAGCTGACACGGTGAGCGTCCAGCTGCGAGGAGCAGAACAACGTGAAGCGTGAGTTGCTGATCGGGCGCGGTTTAAATAGCTTTGGAAGAAGTTCTAGGTATGTATCCTTCCACCGATCAGGTATGTATCCTTCCCCGACCACACCAAGGTGGAAAGTAGTCCCACAGTAAAGTAGTTCCATTCAGGCCTCAAGAGGGCCTGGATGTAGCAGCATGGTCTGCATCAGGTAAGTGCACATTAAAACACTTGAACACATGTCTAGCTTTATGAGCCTGGCACCTAAGGTGCCAGGACAGGGGTCTAACATGAGCCTGGCGCCTAAGGCGCCAGGACTGTGTCCAAAGGGCCCCAGCTTGGGCCCGCTGGCACTTCCATGGGGGGAATGATGCCTGCCTCTGGGGTTGCTGGGTCGGACCTGGCTCCTTGGAGGTAGGCATCATGACACACACGCAGCACAAACCCACAGCCCTGCTGCCTGCTGTATTGAGAGGCGACCGAGATTGGACACACAAGGACACTTCATACAATTGAACACCAACCTGTGCAACACCCAAATAACAATGCCACCCACCAAAGATAAAGCAAAGACAATAATAATGGACTTCTTTCCTGCGACAAAAACGTGGTCATCGCTGCAGGAAGGTGCAACTGCACCCGAAGACTAAAAGATAACAGACACAGAGAATCAGGATGGACAGGTATTAGAGGCCAGAGCAGCTCTGAGGTCCTTCATAGACACAGAAATTGACGAGGTCAAGTCGGACATGCAACTAATGCGACCGGATGCACGAAACCTGGCAGAGAGACTATCTGCTGCTGAAGCCGGGCTCCAGGATATGACAGAGACCACAGCGGACTTGAAAACCAGAGTAATTGAATAAGAAAGGAATGTCACAACGCTTGAAGCGAGATCTCAAGAAGCAGAAGGACGGGCCAGACGAAGCAATATTCGGCTACTAGGGATCGCTGAAGGAATGGAGGGTCCAAACCAGACTGGGTACGTGGAGACCCTTTTACAACAGGAAATTGGCGCGGGCAAACTATCACAGGGCTTTGCGGTGGAAAGGGCCCACAGATCCCTCCAAAAAAAGGCCGCCGCCGGGTTCACATCCACGCCCGATGATTGCAAAGATCCTTAACTTCTAAGATAGAGAGATTATACTCAAACACTCAAGAGAAGGCGGGGTGATAGAGCGTGATAACTCCAAGATAACCATTTACCCTGACTTCACGCTGGCTGTACAAAGAGCAAGGAACTCCTTTGTCCTGATCAAAGCCAGGCTTAGACAGTTAAACCTGAAATACATGCTACTGTATCTGTCCAGATTGAAGGTGATTCACAAGGGGCGAGCCATATTCCTGGAAACGCCAGCTGCAGCCAACATGTGGCTGGAAATAACAACCTAGCTGATGGAAAGGAAACGGTCACTTGAAGAATCGCAACGTCGGACAGTGAATAGCCATGTTGGGGGTGAGGCTATTCCAAGATGCTACCGGCGAAACAGTTCATCGCTGCTCCACGTCCATTGAAGCACTACATTAAGATTGAACGGCTGAGGGACACGCTCGGCCTCCTTTCTTGGACACTAAGTCCTAAACCACGAAATGACCAGCACGGGCCTGTTGCCAGCATGCGAACACTCATGCTTGATGCCCCGGATTGGACAAGACAGCATGGGGGTGTCTAAGCTCTGTAGACACAATGCAGTTGCTGGGCGCAGTTGTTTGGTTTTTGTTTACTGTTATTACTGTTCTTATTGTGCTAACGTCTTCAAGCTGAAAAGGGGTGGAGGGGGAGGACCACAGGTAACGGCCATGATTGGAAACTGGAGGGGTGGGGTATGAAATGGGGGATCCCAGGATGTGACCAACCAAAGTGCAAGGAGGGGGACAGGATGTTGGCTAGCGGTGTCTTTGCATGTGGGCATGACAGCACAACCTAAAGTGTTAACGTGGAACGTGAGAGGGATGGACACCTATTTACGCAGAAATCGAATAAATCCTACTTACATAGGAAAAAGGTAGATATAGCTCTGCTCCAAGAA
Source organism: Ambystoma mexicanum (assembly GCF_040938575.1). NCBI lineage: Eukaryota > Metazoa > Chordata > Amphibia > Caudata > Ambystomatidae > Ambystoma > Ambystoma mexicanum. Next base: position 972,865,555 of record NC_090928.1, read on the forward strand.
ACCCATCTCATGGTAGAGGCCACATCTAAACTAAAGGAATGCTGTGGGGGGGCAAGGGTATGGGGCTGCTTACTCCAAGTACACAAGGGGAGTGTTCACTTGGGTAAATCCAGGGGTGCCCTTTAGACTGCTGGGGTTTGAAGCAGATAAAGAGGGAAGGTATCTGGTATTATGGGGCGCCATTGAGCAGAGTGATATTTGTGTGTGAATTCCTACTTTCCCAACCATGGCATACCAGCACACCTCAACATGCTTTGCGCCAAAATAACCCATCACTGAGAGGGCTTCTTCATCTAGGGAGGAGATTTTAATTGCGTAAAAGATTTGGACAGATCTGAACCGCCACAAAATAGGGCGGAGGCGGCCCCCTTGGTGTGTAATGTAACGCTGGCTCAACTAGACCTGGTGGACGTCTGGAGGGAACAACACCCCACAGACAGAGCTTACTCATACTATTCCTCTCCGCATGGTCTATACACAAGAATTGATTATATCTTTGTAGGCAAGGCACATTTGGCACAAGTGGAGTCAGTACAGTACTTGGGCAGGTCGATCTCAGACCACTCACCTTTACATATGCACTGGGCAATGATAGGGCCCAGACACCCCATACCATTGTGGCAAATGCCTACTGAAGCACTAACTGACCACATTTTCAGAAAGGAACTAGGAGACAAACTAGAAGAGTTTATAGCAAATAACTGAGGCAGTGTAGACCACTGGAGCATAATATGGGAACCCTTGGAAGTAGTAATGTGAGGCGAGATTATAGCGGGAGCAGGGGGTATCAGGAAAATGCTGAAAGGGGAGCTAGAGAAGCGGGAGGAGGAAATAAAACAGATGGAAACTAACAATCTGGGGACCAGGGTGGAGGAGGAGAAACTAGTGGAGGCTAGGATTGATTGCCAGGAAGCGTGGGGGTGGCTATCTGAGTTTGACTACATAACGCGCACCAGCAGGGCACATAAAGAAGGGGATAAACCCAGTAGACTTTTATCATGGTTGTGCAAGGGAGAGCGCCTGAGATACTTAACAAGCACGCTCAAGGATGAGGATGGGGTATTGCACAGGACACAACGATCGATCAACGAAACGTGTGCGGCTTTCTATATTAAGCTGTACGCCCATGATGCCCCAGTGCCGCTGGCAGATGTCCACGAGACACTGGAAGAAATAGATTTCCCCAAACTGGGCAGAGCGCAGCGGGAGGCACTAAATGAGGTAATCACTCCGGAAGACGTTACGGAGGCCATTAGATCATTGGCTACTTGCAAGACTCCGGGAAGCGATGGACTCCCCCCGGAGTTCTATAAAGCGTATGAGTCGACCCTAACGCCACTACTCTATGAAGTGTTCAAGGAAGCTTATGAGGTAGAGACCCTGCCGAAAAGCATGAGGGAAACATTGATAGTCGCAATACTCAAACCAGATAAGCAAGCAGACAACTGCGACTCATATCGTCCATTGGCAATGTTAAACTATGATGTCAAAATATTGACCACCATATTGGCCATGCGGCTTTCTAGAGTGATAGGGAGCCTTATACATGAGGATCAGAACGGCTTCGTATCCGGTCGTAACACAACGGCCAATTTACGCAGGCTGCAGCATATTATGGCGCAAACAATGGAGGAAAAAGAACACTTAGCGGTAATGTCCCTTGACGCCATCAAGCGTTCCACTCCATATACTGGGAATGGTTGATTGAAGTACTGATGGAATTTGAATTTAAGGAAGGTTTTGTGAGATGGATAAAAGTCCTGTACAACGAACCGACAGCGAGAGTGAAAACGGGCAGAACAGTGTTGTCGGCTTGGGATATAAAGAGAGGTACCAGGCAGGGTTGCCCATTATCGGCCATGCTCTATATCCAGGGGCTGGAACCAATCGCAATATATATCAGGAAACAGTTTTGTGAAGCAAGGATACGGGTAGGCGGGAGATACCACGTAATTTCACATCACGCCGACGATGTCCTGCTCTACTTGAGAGACCCTTGAAACAATGCCCCAACAGTGTTAGAGGTACTGGACAATTATGCACGCTACTCTGGGATACCCTTCAGTAGGCAGAAGTCCTGTATATTCCCACCAGCAGGCCTGAGGGAAATAGAAGTCGGAGATCTACCGGAGGTGGGAATTCAGTGCCAACTAGACACGTTCAGGTACTTAGGGGTTAAAATTAAGCATACGTCAGAGCTAATACATGAGATAAACACAGTTGCTGTGATAAAGGGCCTGCGTAATTCAGTGAAGTTCTGGTCCAAACTACCGCTGTCAATGATGGGCAGGGCATCGATTGCTAAAATGATTATCCTACCAAGGTTTTTATATTACTTTCAGACCATCTGCTACTATGTTAGGGCAGTATTTTTCCGAACTCTAGTGGCCCTGATCAGAAAGTTCCTATGGGGGGGGCGTCCCGCCACAAATTATCATTGGCCATACTGACATTACCCCACAAAGAAGGGGATATACAACTCCCTGACCTGGAGAAGTATTACTTGGCGGCGCAACTCAGCCATGTAGCCCGCTGGCTATCGGATGAGACCTCTGCAGAGACGGGACTCCTACAACATTTGGTTGCCCCGGCACAACTAAAAGAAATCTTGTGGGTCCCACTAACTTACTTAGGGCGCACCCCCATGCTTGTAGGGCTGGGCAGGCAGGTGTGGAACAGAGCCAAGTCGGTACTACGCCTAGGGCGTCCCTACTCGTCAGACATCCCGATTGTGGCGGATGTAGGTAAGGTAAACACTGACCTCCCCATCATGGGACACTGGGAAAGGTTGGGACTATACACCCTGGGGGATATACACCCAAGGAGGGGATTTTCAGAGAGTTGGAGTTGCTGCATGCAAAGGAAGGGTTCCCAAAAGGCCAGTTTTTGTGATATCAGAGAATCACACAAGTGGCCAAAGGGAAATGGACAAATGGCCGGAAGAGCCAGCAGCAAACCCCCTGCTGACAGAACTATATAGCTTGAGCAATGGATGGAAGCCTGTGTCCAGGCTATATGGCCAGCTAACTGATAGGCCTAACCCCAGAAGCACAACACAGAAGGCTAGGTGGGAAAAAGACTTGGGAGAAACCATTACTGAGAAAGAATGGGAGAAGGCACTGATGCACTCGAAAGAAGTGTCCAGGAATGCTAGGTTCCAACCGATACAGATGAACGTCCTATACAGAACATATATGACCCCACTCAGGGTGGCCGGCTTCAACAAACAGACTAGGTCAGTATGCCCTTGGTGTGGCGGTGAAAGTGCAGGATCGATGCATATGTACTGGGGGTGCAGGAAAGTGCAGAGCTTTTGGGCCAAAATGGAGCGGACTTGTAAAAACGCTGGAGTCAACAGGTATGACTGGTCCCCGAAAGAGTGCCTTTTAGGCACATACCCCAGGCTGAGTGAACTCAAACAGATTATGAAACTCATGGAAATGGTGTGCATACTAGCAAAAAGGTCAATTGCAATGGCATGGAAATCGAATGCGGGTCCGCAATATGTAAAGTGGAGTAGGGAAATGGAACACTTGGCTGCAGCGGAAACAGCGGCTTGGGGAGCAGGAAGTACTGGGAATGAGGGATAGGTCAGTGTCACATTTGAGGCATGGAAATCATTAATAAGAGATATGTTCCTCCCATCTGATAATATGCCCCCCTGAAACTGTAAGAACAATATCCGACATGTTCAGCATATCAGGTAACCGAATAGTGCAAGAACTTCCTTAGATTATCATCCCTGAGATGGATAATGCTGGTCCTGACCCACATCCCTGCACCAATAAGACCGGCTGTGAGCCTACTAGGATGAATGAAGACAGTTAATGTTTGTTGTGGTTTAACTTTTGTTAGTTTAATAGAAATGCAAGAAATGGTACTGTAATACACATGCTGTGGAACATTCTGGTATGTATATACTATGAATGCCAATAAAAATATTTAAAAAATAAATAATAGAAATAACAGTTGTGTTCAACATAAACTTAACAACTGTATACCCTTGTAAACTGGGTGGATCCCCTTCCCTACATTCAAAGCAGGATTTTCAATCACAAGTTCAAAATAAGAAAGTTCTTTTTGTAACCAAGTTCTAATCATAAAGTTCTTTTTGCTCTAAACGTCTTTCACTTGAACTTTAATCAAAAGTTCAACTATACGACAAGTCTTTATCTCTCCATTTAGAGCCAAGAGTTCAACACAACTTCTTCTTCTTAGGAAACAAAATACTTTCACAATTCTTCTGAATCAACAACAATGTTCTGTCAGGATGATTCCACAATTTATTAAACACTTTAGTGGTCTTGCCACTTCTTCTCACAACCTTTAACCACAACACAGTACTTTAATGATTTCCTCCTGGTCCACTAACCTGCCAGGACTACCACTAAAAAATCCCTATCATGGTATACTCACCTGCCAGGACAAAAAGATCCTAACACTACTACAAGTACTTGGTGGAAACGTTTACTTGAGACCTTTCAGAAAGGTTTTTGACTTTCATCAACTTCAAAATTCACAGTTCCTTTCAGGAAAAGGTGTTACACATTGGTGCTGTTTGTTCCACAGTTGTATTTGCTACTCACGATGCAGGTAATTAATCTCTCCTCTTTGATACGCTCTACCAGGGGGCTGCTCTCCTGCCACTGCTTTCCCACTTTCATATTAAAGAACTGCTGAAAATGTTTCTTCATCACACTTGCCCCTCTTTGCTTTGGGCAGTGCTTGTTGATGGCTTAAATATTGACTCTTCCTCTCTCTGGCAATAATGGTTACAATCTCTCAGCAATAATTTTCTATTATTATTTTGCCACTGGGATTTTAATGGTTTATGCGGTATTGCCCTATCTTTACTGTGGAAATGTTGGTTATAGTCAGCATGCTTTTTTATTGCCCATCTTTGCTTTGGCCATGGTGGTTATAAGCAGCTTGCTCCCATATTGCCCCCTCTTTACTTTGGCAATGTTGTTGGTTTCAATAGCAATAATTATAACCTTTCTTTTCCAGTCTTTCTACAAAGTTCGTATTACGCCAATGTAACTTCCTTATGCTAGTTCGCCATTCACAATTATTATCAGTAGTCAGAGGTCAATTACGGAGAGTACCGGAATTACCTACCATAGTAAACTCACTGGTTTCTGCATACATGTCCGTTCGATCCGCTCCCACTGCTCGCTCTGCTTTCTCTGCCGCTTCCTGCTCAGTACTCTGCTTCTGATTTCCAGCGGCCCGCACTAAACAGGAATGGAGCTTTCCTCACTCCTGGTGTCCACCGGTACATACCAGCAACCAGGACATCACACGTAAACTGGAGAGCCTCTCTCTCTAGAGGAAAAGCTTGCTGCAACGCCGCTTCCCACTGTGCGACCTCCTGGAATTAGCTTCTTCAATCTTGGAGACCCTTGGAGGACCATCATTCGCTTCACAGGTAGCAGCGGCTATGCAATCTTCATTTTCTTTCTACCTCTGCTGCTGCAACTACAACAGGTTATTTCTGCAACCCCACTTTCTGGTTCTCATGGCCTGCACCTGAGGGGACCTTATACATTCAACAATCTCACTCAGGTGTAAGTTATCTGAACCACTAGACTGTATTCCTCGTCCCAGAACTTAGTGCATTGTGGGACTTGAAGACCCCAATATTCTGGTTTTCTTCACGTTATAATTCTTCAGTAGGCCATTAAGATTGTAGAGTCTCTATAGAAGTTAGTGAAGAGGTTCTCCCCGTTCTCCTGACCCGATTCCCCTCCTATGTGGTCCTCCCGCAGAACACTACCCCCAAGTTCGGGATCGGGAAGCGTCTGCCTTTCCATAGTCACATGAGAAGGGTTCCAGGCCAGGATTTCTGGGAGAATCATCTCTGATTCATCATAACAGTCCTTATGGGATTTGCAGTCCATAATGTTTTTGGTCTTTTTATCATAAATTCATTTAAACTGATTTGTGAACTGAGAATTATCAAGTTTATGGGAGTTTGTTAAAAGAGTTGATGATTTACCCTTGGGTTTTGAACCTCTATATAAGGCAGAATCATAACAATTAGAGGTTGTGATATTTACTTCCTCAACCCCCAATGTACCAATCTTATGCTGTTTAGCAGAGTTTTCATGTTCTGTGCGTTGGATAGTTCTAGGAGAGGGAACCGTACATTAATAGCATGCCATTATCTATTTAGGTATAAGGGGCATCTCATTGCGGTAAAGGTACAAATACAGCGCTGCCAAGGGGTCGCGCACTTATCAGTTGCAGGAATGATGGGTAAGGTTAGGGAACATCCCTAGATGGGGGAACACCATTTATAGCTGCACCATGTACCTTATGTACCGTGTGCACAAACGCAACTTGAGGAGTTAGTGGGACACAGCAGGGGTGGGGGTAACCAGTTCTCAGTTTCTGAGAAATGTTCCCTCTGTCCCTCCTCACCTGTGTCTTGCGAAGAGCTCTTAGTAGCCTCTGCCTGCTTCTTTCTTTTAGCCTTCCTTGTCATCTCAGTCTTTTTCTCTGAGGTAGGGGGGACTCCAAGGAGCCAAAAAGCTGTGCTGCTATAAAAAACCTGGGTTGGTGCAAAAGTATGAAGATGTTGACAGATGATCAGGTAAGTAGTGAAGGAGTCAGGATCCGGTAGAGAAGTCGAATGTTGGGACAAGCTTCTGCAAACCGGATGAATGTAGATCCGGTGAGGAATCCAGAGGACACCGCACAGACCACTCCAAGAGGCAGAGTAAGGGAACAGTAGTGCAGTGGAACCAAAGAAGGCCCACAGGATTGCTGGAGGAACGACCAAAGAGGAAAAAACAGGTAACAGGGCAAACGGAGGGAGAGCCCGGGAGAAACAGAGTGAAGCACAGGGGAGAAACTGGGAAATCAAAGCTCTGCCCCCAGAGGGCGGAACGGAGTGCAGGCAACGAGCGGAGAACCAGTAGGGAGAACCAGCCAGGACAGCGGAGTGTAGCTAGGAGGAAGTATTGAACTACGAGCGCATAGACCCAGAAAGCAGGGTTGCAACGCTCCAAGCTGTTGCAGAGCACCGAGGAAATCTTGGAAGAAAACTAGACCGCAGATGTGACTGCAGTCTAATATGTAGTGTAAAGCTCAACAGTGCCGCCAACGCTGCCAGACCTTCCAGGAATGGAGCATGACAGTATGACCCCTCTTCCTCATTGAAACCCCAGGTTTATCCAGATGTTGTTTGTTGTACAGGCGGACAAGGCAAGGAGCATGAATGTGACACCTAGGCTCCCAAGTTCTTTCAGCTATGTAATACCCTTTCCAATGGACTAGGTACTGTAATGTCCCATGTTTGTACCTGGGCTCCTCAATTCTGGACACTTCGTATTCCTCAGGTTCTTGCTCTCTGCAAGGGGGTAGATTTGGGATTTTCCTAGAGTAGGCATCTGGTACATACGGCTTCAGAAGGGGGGAATGGAATACAGGATGTATTCTCCTTAACCGGTGTGATAGTCGTAGACGAAAGGCTACTAGGTTAACCCGGGAGACTATGGGGAAAGGACTGATGTAGCGAGGAGAGAACTTTCCCCTGTGCACCCACCTAGGGAGGTATGTTGTTGATAGCCATACCTTGGTCCCAAGGTCCTAAGGAGGGTTTTGTCTCCTTTTCCTATCAGCCCAGATCTTGTATCCCTCTTTGCTAGACTCCGGGGATAGGAATGCTTCCTTGTGCGCCCGTCTGAGATCCACCAGAAGTTGATCGATCTTGGGTGCCTTGGTAGAGGGGACTCCTGTGTATGGTATATGATTGGGGTTGTAACCATGAGTATAGAAGAATGGGCTCATCCCGATTGCTGTATGTTTGGTCTTATTATATGTGAATTCTGCCATGGAGAGAAGGTCAGCCCAGTCATCCTGTGCTTGATTGCAGAAACACCTTAGATATTGTTTGAGTGTGACATTGATTCTTTCTGTCTGCCATTGCTTTGGGGATGGTATTCCAAAGATAAGGCATGTTGAATGCCGAGTTGTTTACACAGGGTGGACCAGAAGACAGACGTAAACTGCGTGGCGCGGTCAGACACTATGGTGCGAGGGATGCCATGCAGTCGGACAACATCCTGCAAGAAAATATTTGCCATCTCAGGAGCTGAAGGGAGTCCATTCAACAAAGAGAAGTGAGCCAGCTTGCTGAAAAAATCAATAGTAACCATTATTGTGGTGTATCCCCTTGAGGGGGGTAGATCAACAATGAAGTCGTTGATAAATGTTGCCACGGACCTGATGGAGTGGTGTCTTGTTGGAGCAGGCTGATTGGTTTTGAGGTGGAGTACTTGTTCCTGGCACATGCTAGACAGGAGGTAACGTAGGTTTTCACTTCCTTGTGGAGGGATGGCCACCAGAAGTGTCGAGAAACCAAGTCCAGAGTGGCCTTCTGTCCCTTGTGGCCGGCGTAGGGAAGATCATGACACCAGGTCAAGGCAAGAGTCTAGAGTTCTAGGGAAGGCACAAATAAAGCTCCATTGTGAAAATAGAGTCCATTCTGTTCCTTTAGCGGATGCCTTGGAAGGCAGGGGATCCCGGTTTGTGCTGAGGTGTGCTGGACATCTCGTAGGAAAGCATTGACCTCCCCTATGAATGACTTTTCTTCTAGTATCTTTTCAGTACTCTGATAGAGAGATGAGTCTCCCCCTAGACTGCGGGACAGGGCATCTGCTAGTGTGTTTTCCTTGCCAGGGACGTACGTGATCACAAAGTCAAAGCGGGAGAAGAAATATGGCCATCGGGCGTGTCGCGAGTTGCAACACTCCATTTGCTGGAGCATGCGAAGGTTGCTGTCATCTGTTCGTACTAGAAATGGGAAGGTAGTTCCTTGAAGGAGATGTCTCCATTTCAACGCACCTCCTGAGGCATTGGCTTCGACGATAAAGGGACAAAATTGGTCTGGTTGGCTGAGATAAAGGCCTTCATGAGTGTCCGAAAGGCAGTACTGGCATTCGTATCCCACAGGAACGTGGCCCATTTTTTGAGAAGTGAAGTGATTGGCAGAATTATCTCTGAAAACCCAGGTATAAATCTCCTGTAAAAATGTGCTAGGCAGAGAAAACGTTGGATGTCCTTGGTGTTCTTGGGTTCCAGCCACTGGAGAATGGCTCTAGTCTTTCCTGGGTCCATTTGAACACCCTCCCTAGAGAGAATGAACCCTAGATAGGAGACATTAAGAAACATTGAATTAGCATTTCTCGGGTTTGGCAAGAAGGTGGTTATTCCGCAGGCGGTTTAGCACTTCAGTGACATGCCTCCGGTGTTCCGCCGGCGAGGATGAAAAAACCAGGATGCCATCAAGGTAAATCGCTACCAAGGTGTATAGGAGGTCTGCAAATAACTTTTCCATAAACCACTGGAACACTGCAGGGCCGTTATCAAGACCGAATGGCATAACCAGGTATTCAAAATGCCCTAGGGGAGTCCAAAAAGCTGTCTTCCACTCGTTCCCTGTCCTTAATCTAAGGAGGTGAAAAGCTCCCCGGGGGTTAAACTTGGTAAAGATGCTGGATCCCTGAACTGCTTCTAAGACATCCTTCATAAGGGGAATGCGGTGCCGATCCTTGATTGTGAAACTGTTGAGTCCGTGGAAATCTATGCAAGGCCGGAGTTCTTTCGATTCCTTCTTTGGTATAAAAAAGGGAGGCACCGGTGGAAGATCGGGACTCTCTGATGAGACCGTTTTGGAGGTTGGTGTCCAGGTATTCTTTTAAGGCTCTTCTCTCAGGTTGAGACAAGGGATACATCCTGCCAAATGGAACAACCGCACCACGGATTAAATCGATTGAACAATTCTCTTTCCGGTGAGGTGGTAGTGGGTATGATATCCTCAAATACATCTAAGTAATCCTGGTAATGCAGAGGAATAGACTGAACCAGCGAAGTACATAAGGATATCGACACACCCTCCTATTGGCTCTGATGTTGCTGCTCTAACCAGTGGTGGCTGCAGTAAGGGGACTGGAAGTAAATGGTATTTGAAGTCCAGTTGATGCTAGGATTGTGTCGGCGTAACCAAGGAATTCCCAGTATGACTGGGAAATGGGTAGCACAGATTACATTAGAGACGATCTGCTCTTGATGGTGGAACATAGTGACCGTAATGGGACCGGATTCCTGGACTATGAGCCCAGACGTGAGAGGGGATCCATCCACCCCTACCTCAGGAAAAGAGTCTTTCTTTTCTTGGAGAGGTAGACCTTTTTCTGTAGCCCAGGTGATGTCAAGGAAGTTCCCTGCGGCCCCGCAATCCAGCATAGCAAGAACTTCAATGGGAGGACACTTTTCTATGGATAAGGACCCACTGAAGACTATGAGTAGGTTGTCACTTGAGGTTTCGACTCGTTGGGTGGTATCACAGGGATTGGTGAGATCACCCCCAACCGTACCATGGATTAAGGTTGGGGTGTTGCGTTTCCCTGTCGCTGTGGTGGTACTTTGGGACAATTTATAAGCCTAGCTCCTTCGTCTCGCAGTACCTATCTGCATAGGTTCATCTCCTTATGGTTTCTCTGTATAGGTAGTTGGATCGCTGATGGAAGGCTGGTACTGTCTGGTTTGTTGTTGTTCTAGTCATCGTTCCGACAAGCAGTATTCAATCTGGAGGGACAGAGTCACCAGCTCCTGGAAAGTCGTAGCACTGGCTACACGGGCCAGCTCATCCTTGATGTCGTTGTGTAGGCCTCTCCGAAACAGTGTCTGTTGAGCTGAGTCTGGCCACCCTGCATCAATCAATACATTCTGGAATGCTGAAACATAGGATTGTACATCCTGAGAGCCCTGTCTAATGTCCAACATGGCTTCATATGAGGAGTACTGAACCTCGATGAAAACGTGCCTTGAATTGTTGGGTGAATAATGCGTAAATCATTAATGGCAGGGTCAGCCTGCGTGATTAGGGGGGTAGCCCAGGATAGGGCAATGCCCACCAGATTGGATATGAGGAATCCACCCTTAGCATGATCCAGTTCATAGGCTTGAGGATGGAAAAGTAAAATAGACCGGACAGGCGTCCAAAAATTCCTTAAGGTGGCGAGGATTTACGTCATATTTTCCAAAAGAGAACGTTAATGGTGGTTGATCGCCTCTATGGTCTTCCCACACAGCTGTTTGCTGTCTCAGGGCTACATTCTCGGCTCGGCGTGACTGTACTTCTACGGTTAATCCCTGTAGGGCAGCCACCAGCTCCTGGTACTGCTCCAGCGAGGCCATGATCCTTAGGTGTCGCAATCTCTCTTCTGACAAATCTTCACTCTGTCTCTCCTCACCTGTGTCTTCCAAAGAGCTCTCAGTAGCCTCTGCCTGCTTCTTTCTTCTTTCCTTCCTTGTCATCTCAGTCTTTTTCTCTTTCTTCCTGAAGAGGTAGGGGTGAGCTCCTCCGGAGGCCACTTTGCCTGGGTGAGTAACACACCAGGCAGTGGGGACTCAGAGGAGCCAACCACATCCAGGGAAAAAGCTGTACTGCTAAAAAAAAATAAGTGGGTTAGTGCAAAAGCACAAAGATGTTGACAGATGACCAGGTAACTAGTAAAGGAGTCAGGATCCGGTAGAGAAGTGAAATGCTTGGGACAAGCTTCTGCATACTGGATGAATGTAGATCCAGTGAGGAAACCGGAGGACAACACACAGAACACTCCAAGACATTCCCAGAGGCAGAGAAAGGGAACAGTAGTGCAGCAGAACCAAAGAAGTCCCACAGGATTGCTGGAGGAACAACCAAAGAGGAGAAAACAGGTAACAGGGCAAACAGAGGGAGAGCCAGAGAGCCAAAGAAACACAGAGCGCAGGGGAGAGTCCGGGAAATCAAAGCTCCACCCCAGAGATCGGAACGGAGTGCAGGCAACGAGTGGAGAACCAGTAGGGAGAAACAGCCAAGAAAGCAGAGTGAAACTAGGAGGAAGCAGTGAACTATGAGCGCATAGACCCAGAAAGTAGGGTTGCAACGCTCTGAGCTGTTGCAGAGCACTGAGGAAATAGTGCTGGTGGCCATCTTGGAAGAAAACTAGACCGCAGATGTGCCTAGAGTCTAATACATAGTGGCAAGCTCAATGGAGCCATCAACGCCGCCAGAGCTTCCAGGAACGTAGCATGACACCAGATGCAACTGGGGGGACAGCGAACCGGGGACTGGGGCAACGTGCAGCGGGGGAGCACAGTATAATGTGAAGTATACAATAACTGCAACGACATATAGGCCACAAGTAAGTAAAGCCACCTGGGTTTCCATACTGACGAACCCCATATTTCGGGGCAGACAGGAGTTTCTCAAGCACTCTGCCCTCGCAGGTTGATGGAGAAATGTTTCAATCGACTGTTCCCAGGAGACTGTAGTAGCTGGGAGATGAGTCCAGCAGATATTTTCGAGGTCAGTGAGCCAGGCTCCTGGGAGCTCACTGGGAAAAGAAGATCTCCAATTAATAAACACTGGTAAATTGAAGGAGCATTATGGTGGAGTTAGCGGTTTCAAATCGCCCCTTGGCAAGAGGGTTGAGGGACGAGGAGATGAGCTGGGAGGGGACCAATCAGTTGATGAGTTTTGTTGTCCTAAGGGTGCAACAGTGTCTTGTCGCCTTGCCGATGTCCGTAGGGCACCTCATTGGTTAGATGCCTTGTGAATATCTCTTCATTGCCAAACCCAGGTTGCAATGTGTTTCTCATGAGAACTGGCCACTGGCAGATTAACAAAGTTCTGGTGGTCAGCACAACTATGTCATGAAATGTTCATCATTGTGGGGCATGTAGAAAGGTCTGGAATGTCACTGAGGGTGGTTTTGGGCAGAGGGGGTCAAGAAGGCTTGCTCCAATCATGGTTGACTAATGTATGCCTAGGTATAGGGGGCTGTCTCGCCAATACGCTGGATGATTAAACAGTGGTGCTAACTTTGTTCTATGTTAATAATGTTTAGCTCTATAAAAATGTGGCCAGAGTAGGCGGCGCTGACATCTCCCTTCTTTCAGTCCTGTTCCACTGTGCTGAATGAATTGTGCTCTCCCAGCTCAATCTGGCCCTGTAATAAACAGCGTTAGTTCTTGCTTGGTGTGCACTCCTTTTTGGACTACTTTGGTGTTTCTAACATTAGAAAGCCAGAGAAAACCCTGATACATTTGGAGGCCCCAGTGAGATCCTCAGTTCCCTTGAACAGCTGAGGGTATTCCACCCACCCTCCAGGGGGGGTGCGGGTAAGATGAGAGCAGACCAGTACAACATGCAGCACTGTGGAGGTCCTGCAGATGCCGAGTTCACAAAGTTCTGCCTGGTCCCGAGCGCCACCTGCGCTCAAGAGGAGGGGCAAGCCACGCGGAAGGCTTAGTGCTGGGAGGACTCAAGGACAGAGGAGTTGCTAGGGGGGAATCTCAGGAGCTACAACTAAAAGGCTAGCTAGCCCCCAGTCCCGACAGTTCCGACATCAGCATAGCCCCGGGTCTTTTCCAGACCTAGCAACACCCCTGCTCAAGGATTTCTAGGACACATGAGTGTACTCTCGCATTAACATGTCCACGGGGGGAGGTTATCTTTATTGTGTTTAGGATGCATCCTACCAAGGTGGGTAGAATGATTGACAACATGTAGTAGTAGATTTTAGTTCCATCCATCCAATACGTTTGCATTACAGCAGAATAGTGCGTAGACAGCAGCAGACCAGCGATTGTAAAGTTGCGTCGTTTTGGGAATGGGGTGTTTTTGAGGTGTTAAGCAAAGACGCGCGGTAGAGTGTTGAACGTTGAATTAAGTTGTTGATTAAACTTTAGGTGTTTTCCATTTGTCAAAACAAAACGAGCATTTGTTGTTCAATGTGGAGTCGGCCAAGGTGGAATGGCAAATACCAGAGGTACTTTGTATATAAACGCTTCGCATAATAGCAGCAGACGAGGGCCTAGAGGAGGGGCATGGCCCAGCGTGTTGCATACTAACATAAAAGGAGGCAAGCCTGTGGAGAGGGCCATTGTTGAACTAGCACTGAGAGAGTGGATGGGCCTGAAGGGAAGAACAGTGCGTATGTGTGATAGGCATGAGTGGACGGGCATGTGGAGAAGGCTGTTGAATGGGGTTAGGGTGTGAGCTCAAGGAGTGGAAAGTATAAGTGCGTGTGCAGGGAGAATAAAGGGAGGGTGCGAACGAGAAGAGTGAATGGGGGAATTTGAAGAAATTGTAGAAGAGGAGGAGGGGATAGAAGTTGTTAGAGGGTAGTATAGGGGTAGTGTCACGGCTCCAAAGTCCAAGTGCAGGAGTGGCGCGAACCAACCACCCCCACTGCGGTCTGGGCACCTGCAAGGTAAGGCTTACACAGGCCGCCGAGACCCCAGCAGGGAAAGAGGGTTAGGATCTCGTTGGTTGGATAGGTCTCGAACAGAGGGTAACCGGAGCGAGGGTTAGGAGAGGGGATGTGGACAGGCAAGGGAACACATGGGAGATAATGACAATAACAAAAGCACTAACACCCCCGCACACACACACTGTGTTTTACAATACTTTTTAGATTCAAAGGCTAGATTCAAAAGGCACTTAGCTCTGTGGTTGAATGCTGGCCTCCTGCCTGCGCACTCTCAGGTCCGGAGCTCGGAGCAGTTCAAATGCTGCAAAAGAGTTTCTGTATTAGTGACCTGTATTAACTCACATAGGGGTAATACAACATCCACATAATCCACAGTGAGGTATGCCAACTCGGGGTTGGGTTAGTGTTGGTGCATGCACATGCACACTAAGGTACGCCTGCTCGCAGAGCTCAGTAATACCCAATCATAGGGAGTGGGTTCAGAACATGCGGCCCAAGTTCGCTGCATGTGGTTTAAGCGAAAATGAGAACCATCGTGCCGCCAAAGTTTGCTGCACGCGGTCCAATTGTTAGACACCCCGTGCTGCCAAAGTTTGCCGCGCGTGGCTGCTATCAGGAAGTGCTCCCCATGCTGCCAAAGTTTGCCGCACGTGGCTGACAATGCGTTAGTACACAAACGCTGCGTGCGTTAGTCGTGATGGGTCAAGGTCGCCATAAACGGCGTTGGTTAAACACTGTTACAAGCGCTAATAGGCACTTAGCTTTTGCCCCTAGCAGGGGACATGAGTATGGTTGGGCGGTGCCCCCTGCGCGAGCCTCTCAGCGGAATCCCAATGCTTCCTGGTTTGTTCCGTACTCTCCCCCCGTGGCTGCGCTTCTAATTCGTTCGCTATAATTTCGCTGCACTTATCTGTATTATGCGAGGGGCCGGAATGTTGGTTCCTTGAAACGTGGCCCCTCGCGTGATCCCCGTCGGCAGGAGCTCTGCTGGATGCGTCCGTTCGGGTCGGGAGCTTTAGCACAAGCCCTGTGCCTTCGTTCTTTGCGCGTGCGTGAGCCCCTCCCAATCTGGGAGTGGAAAAGTAGTTCCCGGCCCGGAGGCTGCTGGGAATTGTGGTCCGGTGAGCCTGTTGCCTGCAAGAGGGACAGAGAAGCCTTCTATAAGGCTGGAGGCTGTTCCTTTGGGGTTGTTTAGTTTTAGGCCTGGTTCTTCTGCGCCCTGGACCCCTCTCCATGCCCTCACTCCCTCTGACAACCCCCTGCACCCTGACAGTACACTCCCCTGCACGGAAGGGCTCGGGTTTGGGTTTCTCAGGGTGGTTTTTGTGGAATTGTCTCACCAATCTAGGAGCATGCACATGGTGTGCGGGCTCCCAGGAATGTTCTTCGGGACCATACCCAACCCAGTCCACCAAATAGTACAGCCCATCTGGGCGACACTGTGCATTCAGAATCCCTTGGACCTCATATTCAGGATGCCCCTGAACCATAATGGGCGGTGGTTTTTTAGTGTGAATGGATGGTCGGGCTGGTTTCAACAAGGACACATGGAAAGTGGGATGGATTTTCATTTGTGGAGGTAATGCCAGCCTCACTGCCACTGGGTTGATAACATCCGTAATAGTAAAGGGACCTAAGAACCTAGGTTGTAATTTACGGGGTCCAGATAATTTAATATTTCAGGTTGACAACCAGACTCTATCTCCCTGTTGGTACTGGGGACTGGCACTTCTTTTTTTGTCCGCATATTGTTTGTATGATGTTTTTGCGGTGTCCAGATTTACCTGAATATCCTTCCAGACTTGTTGCGCATAAACCTGCCGTCCCAACAGAGTAGGTAGGTTCGTAGGATGGTCACCAGATCTTGTGGGCAATACTCGAGGGTGATATCCGTAAGCACCAAAGAAGGGTGTATGCTTGGTGGAGCTATGCACGGTGTTTTTGTATGCTATTTCTGCCAACCAGACATACTGGACCCATGACACCTCGGTGTTGGCTGTGTAACAGCGTGGGTACTGTTCCAGACCCTGATTTACCCGTTCGGTTTGGCCATCTGTTTCCGGATGATAACCGGATGATAGGTTAACCTCCATTCCGATTAATTGACAAAATGCTCGCCAAAAACGTGAGGTAAATAGAGGGCCCCTGTCTGTGATGACACGTGTGGGCAGACCGTGCAGGCGAACCACATGATGTAGGAATAGGTCCGCCAGCTCACATGCGGTGGGAACTCCTATGCACCGAATGAAGTGACTCATCTTGGTAAGGGAGTCTACTACCACCAGGATTGAGGTGTACTTTTGCACAGGTGGTAAATCTACAATTAGGTCCATTATGATTGTATGCCAGGGGGCCGGAGGAGTTGGCAACGGCTGGAGTAAACCTACCGGTTTCCGGTGACTAGCTTTATGTCTACTGCAAGTGCTGCATTCCGTTACATAGACCCGTACATCACGGAGTACTGTAGGCCACCAGTAATGTCGGGTTATGTTTTGCTGGGTTTTAGCAATACCGGGATGTCTGGCTAATGTAGTGTCATGACACCAGCAGATCACTTCCTTCCTGAGTGGTGGCATAGGCAGATATAGGGCCTTGGCGTAATATGGGACGCCGTCTACCAGTGTATGGTGCGGGCCCCTTGAACACCATTCCTGTAACTCCTGAGCAGACATGGCCTTTAACACATCATCAAAGATGTTAGGCCTTCCCACCAGCCCCACTATCCGGGTGCGCGGAATTATGGGGCGAGCCTCGCCTAAGTTCTTGCCCTCTGGCTCCGGATACCGAGATAGGATGTCGGCTTTCATATTATTTGCGCCTGGGCGATAAGTGATCAGAAAGTCGAAACTCGAGAAAAACATTGCCCAACGTAACTGGCGAGGGCTCCGAGTTTTTGCAGTTTTAATGAATTGTAAATTTTGGTGGTCAGTCATGACAGTGACCGTATGACGGGCTCCCAATAGGTAATGTCGCCATTCGTCGAATGCTGCTTTTATTGCCAATAATTCTCGATCGGCTATGGTGTAATTAACCTCTGCTGGTAGCAGCTTTCTGGAATAGTATGCCACGGGATGCAGTAACCCTGTCTTGGGGTCTCGTTGGGATAAGACTGCTCCTAAGACATAACTTGAGGCGTCGGTCTCAACTAGGAACGGCTGACTAAGGTCAGGATGCCGTAGTACTGGTGCAGAGGTGAATGCCGATTTCAGCCTTTGAAATCCTTGTTCGGCGGCTTCATCCCATACAAACGTCTTTACTTTCTTAAGCAACGCTGTAATGGGTGTCACCAATTCAAAGAAGTTTTTAATGAAGCGCCGGTAAAAGTTGGCGAAACCTAAGAATGCTTGTACTCCCTTCACAGATGTAGAAGCCGACCAGTCAACCACTGCTCGCACCTTTTTCTGGTCCATTTGTACCCCTGATGGAGTCAAGAAGTAACCCAGGAACTCCACCGTGGTCCGGTGAAATTCGCATTTTTCGAGTTTAGCGAATAGATGGTGTTCCCGAAGTCGGTGTAGCACGGCTCTAACGTGTTTCACGTGTTCCTGCATGCTGGTGGAATATATCAGGATATCATCGATATAAACCACAGCGAAGACGTCCAGGTACTCCCGTAACACCTCATCCAGGAAGTGTTGAAATGCAGCTGGGGCATTACACAATCCGAAAGGCATCACCTGGTACTCGTACAGGCCGAATTTGGTTTGGAATGCTGTCTTCCACTCATCTCCAGCCCGCACTCGCACCAGGTGATAAGCCCCCCGCAGATCTAGTTTCGTGTATACAGTTGAGTTCCGTACTTGATCCAGTAATACTGGGATTAGTGGTAAGGGGTACCGGTTTTTAATCGTAATACGATTGATTCCTCTATAATCGATACATGTTCTTAAGTCGCCCGTCTTCTTGGGCACGAAAAACAGCGGCGACGAGACAGGTGAGTTAGAATGTCGAATGAAACTGCTTTTCAAATTAGTATCGATATATTCTTTAAATGCTCGGTCTCTGCCTCCGTTAGGGCGTACACGCAGCTACAAGGCAGTACTGCCCCGGGTTCTAAGTCTATACGGAAGTCAAAAGGCCGGTGGGGTGGCAGAGTTTCTGCCGATGTTTTACTGAATACATCTTTGAATCCTTGATATTCTGGCGGCAGGTTACTGAGATCTGATGTCTCTACAGTGGCAACCGTAGGTTCCCGAACTGAAGGCAAAGACGGGACCACAGTAGTGCAGTGTGAACGACAATATGAGGAGGTCATAGATATCAACCCCTTGGACCAATCCACCAGAGGGTTATGTTTTATAAACCAGGGTAGCCCCAAGATAACACCAAACTGTGGTGCGGCAATCAAGTCAAATTGGATTGTTTCCCTATGATTCTGTTGGCTGCAAAGTGTTAAACTTCGAGTACAGTGTGTATGGGACCCGAACTCAAGGCTGTCCCATCCACCGCCCTTACTGGCATGCACATGCACACTAAGGTACGCCTGCTCGCAGAGCTCAGTAATACCCAATCATAGGGAGTGGGTTCAGAACATGCGGCCCAAGTTCGCCGCATGTGGCTTAAGCGAAAATGAGAACCATCGTGCCGCCAAAGTTTGCTGCACGCGGTCCAATTGTTAGACACCCCGTGCTGCCAAAGTTTGCCGCATGTGGCTGCGATCAGGAAATGCTCCCCATGCTGCCAAAGTTTGCCGCACGTGGCTGACAATGCGTTAGTACACAAACGCTGCGCGCGTTAGTCGTGATGGGTCAAGGTCGCCATAAACGGCGTTGGTTAAACACTGTTACAAGCGCTAGCTTTTGCCCCTAGCAGGGGACATGAGTATGGTTGGGCGGTGCCCCCTGCGCGAGCCCCTCTGCGATATCCCAATGCTTCCTGGTTTGTTCCGTACTCTCCCCTCGTGGCTGCGCTTCTAATTCATTCGCTATAATTTCGCTGCACTTATCTGTATTATGCGAGGCGCCGGAATGTTGGTTCCTTGGGGCGTGACCCTTCGCGTGATCCCCGTCGGCAGGAGCTCTGCTGGATGCGTCCGTTCCGGTCGGGAACTTTAGCACAAGCCCTGTGCCTTCGTTCTTCGCGTGTGCGCGTGTGCGAGCCCCTCCCAAACTGGGAGTGGAAAAGTAGTTCCCGGCCCGGAGGCTGCTGGGAATCGTGGTCCGGTGAGCCTGTTGCCTGCAAGAGGGACAGAGAAGCCTTCTATAAGGCTGGAGGCTGTTCCTTTGGGGTTGTTTAGTTTTAGGCCTGGTTCTTCTGCGCCCTGGACTCCTCTCTACGCCCTGACTCCCTCTGACAACCCCCTGCACCCTGACAGGTAGGGTCCACAAGGTCAGGATGGCTTTCAGGCACATGCCCCTGGATCACACAGGTACTACTGCCCAATCTCGTGAAAAAATGGTGAAGTACCACTTTCCGTTGATTCGGGACACTGCAGGACAGTGTTTCTGTAAATGGCCCGGGGAAGGAACATTCGATAGCGGAATAATAGAACACATGTTGTACTTGCTAGCAACATGTAAAGGATTGAAACTCAAGAGCAGAGAAAATATGTTTGTTTATTTATTTATTTTAATTTAATGTGATATAGTTTAAATATAAAACTTTACACATATAACAAATGTATTAATCATTACATCATTTAAGCAATTGGATACAGTTTAAAATGAGTTTCCATTTCATATTCCTCAGATCAATTAAAAGTGTAATTAGTTCCACTTATACTACATAGATCATAATGATGATCTAGGACCTATGTTACAACAAACAACATGCGCATAATAAAACCACAATTCCATTCACAATTCCATCCTTCAATCGGTGCTGTTAACTCCTTGTTGCTATGCTCAAACGACAATTCCATCCTTCATTTGATGCTCTTAACTCCTGGTTGCTACGCTCAAAGACCACAAGAGCATAAGGAACATGAGATTACATGAGATTACCCCAGCGCTCTCAAGGCAAATACTATTTATTTAGCTAATTTCTGGTCCACTTCTTTTAAGACCAATTTCTTAGACACAGAGCTCCAAACTCTGCACAGCACCATTTGCAAACCTCTGCTCTTGGCATTTATACATTGCTGCCAAAACAACACATCTTAATCGTGTATAGATGGTACACATATTTACCAAGATAGTTCATGTGTATAGTGCCCATGTTTAAGCATTCTGTCAGAATGGCGTCTCCATCATTATTGGAACTTGAGAAATACGACAACAACGGGAGATGATTTATGCGCAATAAGAGTATAAACCTCCCCAAATGCCTAGAGGGACACATGTCCAAGCAGGGTGGAGCCATCTGATATGTATACAACATGTCAGTGACAAAAGTATAGCTTTTTAGAGCTGATAGATGGAGAAAGTTTTCATTCCAGTCCCACAAGTGCATGTGCTTCTCAAGGGATTTCCTCTGAGCATATAAATCATCCCCCCAGTTAGGGGACCACCCTATGCATTCAAAAAGTTCTTTCACACTCTTATTGCAACCAGAGTTTACTCTAAGCCTATTTTCTGCATTCCCAAACCTCTGTAAAAGAAGATTAGTTGGATTATTCATCGTTTGGATATACAAGAACGCTTTCTTTTTTAGGATCATTGCCTTGAGGTACAGGATCCCTAATTCTAGACAAAGTATTGCTATAGGAATGCAACTGGGCAGCCCAAGGAGTTTCCTCTGAAATCTTCCTCAATAAGATGGAGCCATTTCAAGTCTACACTAACCAGACTCTCACGACCATAAATAACAGTCGGTACCAGGCATTGCAAGTACAATCGTCTTGCTCCAACATACGTAAAACCTCCCGTTCTTTTAACAAATTTAGTTATTAATGAAGCTAAATGTGCTGCCTTCCTTGTACAAGTTTCTATACAAATTTTGTAGCCTAACCTCACATCAAATTCAACCCAAGGTACTTATACAGGGTCGTATAGGAAATTCCAATGCCCTGAATGGTTAATCTAGGTCTGGCTATTTGTTTGGATATAAATAGCATAATCTGGGTATTGCCCCCATTAATGGTCAAGCTATTTTGTTCAGCGTAAGACCACAATGCAGTGGCCACCCGTTGCATGCCAGAAAAGGTGTGATCTAGAAGGACAAGATCATCTGCACAATGCGTAGCATCGATTTTGGGCCTGCAATCTCTATTACTTGAAAAGCATTGAGGAAGATCTGACAAATACAGATTGAAAAGTAGGGGGGCCAGAACACAGCCCTGCTTAACTCCATTGGTCGAGGCAACAGGTTCAGTCATAGACCCCCTTACATCGAGCTTCAAACGAGAAGTGTTGGTCTTATGAAGTAGTTTGATGTAATAGAATAATCCCAAAGGAGAACCCAGGAGTTCTAGCTTCTGCCATAAAAGGTCCCTTCTACCTGAATCAAAAGCAGCTTTAAAGTCGATGAATAGTGCATACAATGGATGAGCATTTATAACGTGTTCCTACCAAAGAGTTCATAAGCCTAAGGTTATGGCATGTGGAGTATCCAGATCAGAAACCTCTTTGGTATCTATACAAGATGTCCTCCTCATCCACCCACTTCTATAATTATTTCAAGAGGAACAATGCAAATAATTTGCCTGTACAATCCAGCATTGATAGAAGGCGATAATTTCCTGTATCTGTTGGACACCCTTTTTTAGCAAGGGGATCAGTATCGCTGCTTGCAGGGACATAGGGATTCTTCCTTCCTCTAGAACCTCATCAAAAGAATCTTTAACACGGTGGACCAGAAATACGAGTTTTGTCGTAACACTGCGTTAGCCAGGCCGTCCAGCCGGACACCCTTGAGGATTTTAGATTCATTTATATTCAGATTAATGTTCTCCTCATCAATTTCTAGGGACTAGTCCAGAAGTTTTATGTCAATCTGCGTATGGGGGGGAGTTGTAATTGGAATATTATGACTCAATAGAAATGTAACCCATTGATGCTCATCAATAGGGTTTAATAGTCGCTGTTTTCTACTTCCTTTGGCCTCCCCCAACAATGATCAGATACTTCTGAAACTGCCGTTGCATAGAACCACAACAAAGCGTTGCCATTGGCCATCTCTAGTAGAGGTGCGCACACGGCGTAGCCAGTTACAGTGTGCGTTCTTTATTACTTCAATCTCCTTAAGATAGTTCTTGTGTGACATTGTTTTAACTTTGGCCTTACCTAGATCCCCACATAATTTATGCTTCCTATCTCTGATTGTATCGTCATAGGTGAGAATTATCTTATGCTCTTTATTGACCAAACACTCCCTAATTGAGGCATGTGAACAGACAAAGGAGGTTATACATTTGACCATTTCCTCCATATTCATTTCCTTAAATTGTTGAAGGTCACAGTGGTCCACATTCTTAGTAAAGAGTGTTGCTCTTTGTATGTTATTTTCTGACCATTTTGACATGGGTTGTATGGCTCAGTGGCAACGCGCTCATCTTGGAAGCAAGACGACGCAGAGCAACGCAGATTTGAATCCCGGGTCTGTGCTTAGAAACCTCTTTGGTATTAAGCGCGTTATAAAAAAACAATTATAAATGATGCATTTATTTTTATTTTTATAATGATTTAATGATCACCACAGGCTGCTGCAGAAACTTAAGCTGCACAGGAAGGCTAAGGTGTGTACGAGCCCACGAGAAGAGATTGCCAGAGAACTGATGAAATTCAGGGCAGAGGCACCACCAGAATACGCAGTGAGTGAGCTGGGAAACGATCCCCCAACACAGCAGAAAAGTGTGAACGAGCCTGCGAGGGGCTCTGCAGAAACACACTGTGTGTGACGAAGGTGACTGCAGGCGGTTGGGACTTTGCAGGCACAGGGCATCAGAACCCGGACCGCTGCGCATTGGAGAGGATGCAGCAGTACTAGGTGCTTTGTGAAAGTTGCACAGACCCCCGAAACACAGTGCAACAGAACAAGGAGTTACCAGAGTACTTCAGACACCTTGGCATATGGGGAAGTAGCTTGGGGGAGAACTTGGAAAAGCATTTAATCAGACTTACTGGCTCTGGTGCTGGGATAATTGGCAGGCAATAAAGAACATTGGTGCCTAGAACTAGTGGCACAGTTCCGGTCCCTGTTTGGGAACAGACACTGTGGAGCCTACTGATTAAATTGCTTATGGAAAGTGCACAGTAGCTACAAGTTGGGTGGAGAGTGAGTGGATTACGGTGCCACTGGATGCACTGCTCCTAGTTACATCGTAGGTAAAAGCAGTGGACAGTATCCAAACCCTGTGAACCTTGGCATGGACTGCTAGCTCAAAGGGGGCAAGGAATCACACACTAACTACAGTACTGTCATGATCTCTGCTTCCAAAAGGTCAGGGTTTTCCCAACTCCCTTGGAAGCAGATCCATAACCCAGGTTCCGAGTGCCAACCAGTCCCAATTGGGACCTTTTGGACCCAGTCCTGGCGCCAGTGGCACCAGGCTCATAAATATGACCAGTCCCAGCGCTGGAAGCGCCGGGCTCATAATGCTTGGGTGGACTTACCTTCAGCAGACCATGCTGCTTACTTGCCTGCCAGTTGAGCCTCTGATCCTCTTCTGTTTGGAACTACTTTTCCTGTTGGGTGGGGCTGGAGCCACTCCCTAGATTCAGAACACTGGAACTCTTCTGGAAGGCAGGAACTCTTTTCTTACCAGGAACTCTTTTCTTACTTAGGCGTGGCTGTGGAAGGAGACACCTAAGCACTACAGGAGGCTATTTAAACCACACCCGGTGGATGAATCTTGCTTTGCGTTATTCTGCAACCTCTGCAGCAGAACGCTCATCGTGTCTTCTGCATCCGGTCCTGGGCCTAAGGAAAAAGGCTTACCATCCTGAATCCAGTCTTCAGCAACACCTATAAAGACAAGAAAGAACAGGTTAGCTTTCCGGCATCTGAAAGGCAAAGGCTTACCATCCTGAATCCAGTCTTCAGCAACACCTATAAAGACAAGAAAGAACAGGTTAGCATTCCGGCATCTGAAAGGCAAAGGCTTACCTACTCTTCGTGCGCTCCGGAGGTCTTCACACTGCATTCCGGCATCTGAAAGACAAAAGTTTACCAACTCTTCGCACGCTCCGGAGGCCTTCGGCGCTGCATCCCGCATCTGAAAGACAAAACAAGGTGCGTTTAAAGACATTGGGGAACTTTAATACTCACGTGCCATTACTCCTTTCCACATCTAATCCAGTGGGTATTCCGGCACCCTGCAGCCGCTCCGAACTCGTACCTGCAAAATAAAAAGACAGTTAGAGCGCATAGTGAAGCAGGCAACAAGCGCTTACTTACGTGCTTCCAGGCGCTTCTATTCATCACACGGGTTCCATCTTCAACTCACTTCAGCCCGTCATCCGCCATCGCCGGAACCCTGCAAAACAAGAGACATCATTACTAAAGACTTTAAAGACATTTGAATGACTCGAAACTTACCGTTCGTGCAGTAAACGACGGACAGCAGTCCTCTGAAGTCAAGAGGCCTGCGCTACCTATCCAGTGAAGAAACTGGTTACAGCACCCTGCCCCGAGGCAGATGGAGAGCTCGGCATTCACTTACCTAAGGTGAGAGCGTTAACCTTTGGGGGTCTACAGGAGAGGAGAAGAGGAAAGAGATAGGGACACCCCAATAACCCCAGTTCATTAACCCCATATTTTCTATCTGCAGACATCTTACTCTACACGTCAGGCATACAGTGCACAGAGGTCCAGCCCAAAGAGCCAACCGGGTGCTACACATCACCTTTGAAGATACGGTAGTCGCCCAGTCAAGACCGGCGCCTCTGCGAGAATCAGGTGAGCGTTACAGAACGCAAAGCCTACCGCAAAACTCTCGCCCAGGCGCTATGGAAACCTCGGATACTGACCCCCTAGCCCGGTTACTTGGGGAACTAAGGGCAGAAGTGCATGCAGCTCGTCAGGAAACGAATGCTCTAAGAAGGGAACTAATTATTTCCAAGGAGAGAACAGACAATCTTGCTAGACAAGTGCTACAGTCACAAGCCGGACAGACCCCGTTACCTGCATCAGGGGCAAATCTTCCTTCAACATCCTCTATGAATCCAGTGCAGATCAACCTACCTGGGAATGTACCTCTGGCTCCGCCCGAACGATTTTCTGGTGACCCAAAGAGGTTTGCAGTATTTATCAATCAGTGCCGGTTGCACTTATTATGCCGGCCAGCAGCCTTTCCAACTGATCAAGCAAAAGTAGCTTTTGTACTTTCGTACCTTAGTGGCAATGCGGCAGACTGGTCGATCCCTCTAGTTAATCAAGATGATCCGGTTCTCCATGATTTTCAAGCCTTTCAGCTTAGTATGGAAAAACTGTTCGCAAGACATTCATAGGGGCAGGCCTTGGACAATGAGCTTCTTTCGTTGCGACAGGGTAATTGTCATGCATGCTGGTCGCTACGCTCGTAGGACAGCGAGACCGTTCTACTCCAAATGGAGGCTATTCGATACGTTACCGGGAAAACGACGTTTACACTTTTCACGTCGCTAACTTCACGTGACTTTTGCTTCGTCACGTGAACTACGGTATTACGTATTTAAGCAGCGTAGAAACTACACTCGCTGCTTCTGATCGTCTCTATTGGCGTTGTGTAGCTGAACCTCTGATCTACTTCCTGGCATAATCCTACAGCTACTTTTGGGCCTTCGATAGCGTGTGTTCCGCCACACGCTGATTCCTGGAGCTATCCCTTCGCGTGATAATGCACACGCGTTCTCTGTCTACAATTGCGGCTGGCCAAGGCTGCGTGAATCCTGCTCGCGTGTAAAATCCACACGCGCTCTTCGTCTTCAAGTGCGGCTGGCCAAGGCTGCGTGAATCCTGCCCGCGTGTAAAATCCACACGCGCTCCTCCGTCTTCAAGTGCGGCTGGCCAAGGCTGCGCGAATCCTGCCCGCGTGTAAATCCACACGCGCACGTTGTCTTCACACGCGGCTGGCCAAGGCTGCGTGAATCCTGCCCGCGTGTAGAATCCACACGCGCTCTTCGTCTTCAAGTGCGGCTGGCCAAGGCTGCGCGAATCCTGCCCGCGTGTAAATCCACACGCGCACGTTGTCTTCACACGCGGCTGGCCCAGGCTGCGCGAATCCTGCCCGCGTGTAAATCCACACGCGCACGTTGTCTTCACACGCGGCTGGCCAAGGCTGCGTGAATCCTGCCCGCGTGTAGAATCCACACGCGCTCTTCGTCTTCAAGTGCGGCTGGCCAAGGCTGCGCGAATCCTGCCCGCGTGTAAATCCACACGCGCACGTTGTCTTCACACGCTATTTTCTTCTAACTCCTGCATCTGTGGAATTAACAGAAGGATTGATCCCTAAAGTGGGAAGGAAGCCTTTCAAGGATCATTGGAAGTGACTTTGAACTGAACTTTGGACGCTATCCTGTGGTGAATTCAACCCGTATCTAGCGTGAGCCTCGTTCCGTTCGGGATAAGTCTCCCTTACTAATTTTCCCTTCCCTGTCGTTTTGTTCTTCATTTCAAATCCATCAAGAGACTTCTGGATTGTTCTACCCAGAGATACAGGTCAGTGTGATCATTCCTGTCATTATCTAATTCATCATACTCAGGTTGGAGCAGTTATTCATGATACTTTAATTTGTCCTAGGCTAGATTACTATACCTTACCCACGCCCTTTCCAGTGATCCATCGCTCTGCCTGTTTTATCAGCCAGAGGGTTGTATCATTTGGAAGGTCTTTGTTGACTTCACGACTATCAAGTCGGGTGAACAGGGATCCGGAAGACCCTACCTCCTGTATCCTTTTGAGTATTGTATCCTTTTCAGTTGATACTTTGGTACATTTCTGACAGTAATCAAGACCTTTTGGCTTATATTGCATCTTTCAATAGACTAATAGTGGAAACTCAATGGCCTGAGGACAAAAGGATTACGCTGTTTTATAGAGGTCTACGTGGAGAGCTCAAAGACGTTTTAGCCCAAGTAGTGAATCCCCCACAAGACTGTTCGGATTATATAGACTTGGTCGTTCTAATAGATCACAGGCTGCAGAACAGGAAGGCCGATCGTTCCAAGTTTGATGCTCGAGTATTTTCCAAACCGCCAACTCCTTCCAAAGGAGTAGACTCCGGGGAACCCATGCAAATAGGGGGTCTGAAAGGTCCTCTAACACAAAGGGAGCGGGAAAGGAGGAAACAGTTGCAATTATGCCTATATTGCGGAAACTCAGGGCACTTTCTTCGAGACTGTCCGGTGAAACCTGCCAAGAAGGCAGTAGGAGCTGCAGTTACCAAAGTTACAAACTCTGAGCAGGGAAACGACCTCGCCCGACAAGAATAGAGGTCCTCTTGCCGAGCGTGAAAACCAGTTCCGTGACCTCGCATTTCGTGATACCTATGGTCCTCATTAGCCCTGATAATCCGGATCGATTACATGCAATTGAAGCTTACGTCGACAACGGTGCCATCGGCAATTATGTGGATCATGAAATGGTTTTGAGGATGAATCTAACTCTTTGTCCCAAGGCTGTAAAGGACGTCGTTACTACGGTGGATGGTACGGAGATAGCCTCCGGGCCAGTAACGCATACCACTCAAGAGGTGACGCTAGTAAGTCAAGATGGACACCATGAGAAGATCGTGTTCGATGTGATCAAGGCCCCTCAGTTTCAGATTATTCTAGGAATACCTTGGTTAGAGAAACACAATCCTCTGATCGATTGGCGAGCAAGAACGGTCCAGTTTCCAGAATGTGTCCCTACTTGTCACCCTCCACCTGGTGTTGCACTGGCCGCAATTTCTTCAGAGACTCCCCAGTTACCTCCCGAATACCTAGAATACCAAGATGTTTTCCGGAAGGATCAGGCTAACTCTCTACCTCCTCATAGGTCTTATGACTGCCAGATAGACCTGATACCTGGATCTACTCCTCCTTGTAGTAGAATTTATGCCCTCACCGAGCCTGAGAACCTTCACCTTCAACAATACCTGGATCAATACCTGGCAAATGGGTTTATTCGTCCTTCCAAGTCCCCTGCTTCTTCAGCTTTGTTCTTCGTTCCAAAAAAGGAAGGAGACCTTAGAACTTGTATCGATTATCGCTCCCTGAACCAGATCACCGTTAAGAATAGATATCCGTTACCTTTGATCCCTGAACTCCTGGACCAAGTCAGAAAAGCATGCATATATACAAAGCTGGATCTTAGAGGAGCTTACCACTTGGTACGAGTAAAAGAGGGCGATGAATGGAAGACGGCCTTCCGCACCAAGTATGGGCTATTTGAATATCAGGTCATGCCCTTCGGACTTTGCAATGCCCCGGCCGCCTTTCAATATTTTATGAACGATGTCCTCAGAGAGCTCATAGATGTATGTGTTGTTGTTTACATTGACGACATCCTCGTTTATTCTTCATCGGAATCTGAACATCGGAAACACGTGAAAATGGTCCTCGAAAGATTGCGTCAACACAAACTTTTCGCTAAGTTGGAAAAATGTGTTTTCAACGTGACTGAAGTTGAATTCTTGGGATTCATATTATCACCTGGCGGAGTGCGTATGGATTCAAAGAAGGTCGATGCAGTTCTCAAATGGCCATCACCATCCTCCGTAAAAGGTGTGCAAAGCATGTTAGGCTTCGCTAACTTTTACCGCAGGTTTATCCCCGAATTCTCTCGAATAGTCCAGCCCATCACTGCCTTGTTAAAGAAAAACAAACGTTTTGAATGGTCTACCGAGGCGGAACAAGCTTTCCAGGATTTGAAGACTAAATTTATCTCTGCACCAATCGTAAAACACCCTCGCCCCGAACTCCCCTACATCGTGGAAACTGATGCTTCAAGCCTTGCCATGGGGGCAGTTCTATCACAAAAGGACCCGGTAACCAATCAGTTGCATCCCGTGGCATTTTGGTCCCGCAAATTCTCGCCTCCTGAAATCAATTACACGATTACTGACAAGGAACTTCTGGCTATCAAGTCTGCCTTTAAGGCTTGGCGGCATTATCTGCTGGGGGCCCGACACACCGTTACTGTGATTACGGATCACCGAAACCTGCAATATTTGAAGACCGCAAAAGCCCAATCCTCTAGAAAACTCCGTTGGGCATTATTCTTTGCCGAGTTTGACTTCATAATTACCTATCGACCTGGTACAAAGAACGGTAAAGCCGATGCCCTTTCTCGGATGGGAGTGGAAGAACACTTGGTCAACCCTAAACCTGTACCAATCATTCCCGAACAAAGAATTCTGGGTGTAATCGCCACAGAATCCATAGAGAAAGTTAAGGATAAAGCCAGGCAACTTGTAACTCCAGCAGACATACAGAATTGGCATCTGCAGGGAAAGGACTTTGCAGTAAAGGACAACTTATTGTATTTCCAAGAACGATTATACCTACCCAGCACAGATTTACAGAAAAAAGTAATCTCTTGTTTTCACGACTCTTTAATGGAAGGTCATCCCGGTATAGCCAAGACCTCAGAAAAGATCAAGCGCTACTTCTGGTGGCCGTCTTGGAAAAAAGATATCAGAGACTTTATAATGTCCTGTGGAGTATGCGCCCAAAACAAGAGTCAAAAGGAAAGACCAGCAGGCCTCTTACGCCCTATTGACATCCCACCTCGCCCTTGGCATACGCTTTCTATGGACTTCATCACTGATCTACCTCCATGCTCCGGATACAATACGATTCTAGTAATCGTGGACTTATTCTCCAAGATGGCGCATTTCATTCCGCTCAAAGGCTTGCCAACAGCAGCAACTCTGGCCCGAGAATTTCTCGAAAACATCGTCCGACTGCACGGTTTTCCTTCGGTTCTAATTTCGGATCGAGGTAGTCAATTTATTTCTCATTTTTGGCGAAGTTGCTGTCGGTCGGCTCAAATTGATGTGAGACTATCGACCAGTCACCACCCTCAGACCGACGGACAAACCGAGAGGACCAATCAAACTCTGGAACAGTATTTACGCTGCATGCTGCAACAAACTGAAAAAACTTGGGAAGATATCCTTTGGATAGCCGAGTATGCCTACAATAACTCTGTCCATTCGGGAACTGGGAAAACCCCGTTTTTTCTTTTGTACGGCAGTCACCCTCGGACCTCAGAGTTGGATCCCCTCCAAGATCTTGAAACACCAGCAGTAGACTACCTGCATTCTACAATCACCCAAGCCTTTAAGGAAGATGTTTCTCACCTTCAAAGGGCTAAAGAACAATACAAGAAAGGAGCAGATCAACATCGGAAGGAAGCCCCTCACTATCAAGTAGGGGATCAAGTCTGGTTATCCACCAAATATCTATCTCTAAAAGGGCCACGCACATTCAACCCAAGATACCTTGGTCCCTATTCCATCACTACCATAGTAAACCCAGTAGCGGTCAAGTTGGACTTGCCCCCGCACATGAAGATACATCCGGTCTTCCACGTCTCTCTATTAAAACCCGTGCAACCTCAAACCCGACTAACCAAATCTCCAAAACCTATCCTAGTGGATGGAGAACTCGAGTTTGAAGTCAAAAGCATTCTGGACTCCAAGATCTCCAAATCTAAACTATTATACCTAATTGACTGGAAAGGCTACGGCCCCCAAGAGAGATCCTGGGAACCTGCTGAATATGTCCACGCTCCTCGCCTAATCAAAAGATTTCACCGAACATTTCCTGACAAGCCAAAACCCCCGGAGAAGCCCGGTTTGGGAGGGGCCTTGAGGGGGGGTACTGTCATGATCTCTGCTTCCAAAAGGTCAGGGTTTTCCCAACTCCCTTGGAAGCAGATCCATAACCCAGGTTCCGAGTGCCAACCAGTCCCAATTGGGACCTTTTGGACCCAGTCCTGGCGCCAGTGGCACCAGGCTCATTAATATGACCAGTCCCAGCGCTGGAAGCGCCGGGCTCATAATGCTTGGGTGGACTTACCTTCAGCAGACCATGCTGCTTACTTGCCTGCCAGTTGAGCCTCTGATCCTCTTCTGTTTGGAACTACTTTTCCTGTTGGGTGGGGCTGGAGCCACTCCCTAGATTCAGAACACTGGAACTCTTCTGGAAGGCAGGAACTCTTTTCTTACCAGGAACTCTTTTCTTACTTAGGCGTGGCTGTGGAAGGAGACACCTAAGCACTACAGGAGGCTATTTAAACCACACCCGGTGGATGAATCTTGCTTTGCGTTATTCTGCAACCTCTGCAGCAGAACGCTCATCGTGTCTTCTGCATCCGGTCCTGGGCCTAAGGAAAAAGGCTTACCATCCTGAATCCAGTCTTCAGCAACACCTATAAAGACAAGAAAGAACAGGTTAGCTTTCCGGCATCTGAAAGGCAAAGGCTTACCATCCTGAATCCAGTCTTCAGCAACACCTATAAAGACAAGAAAGAACAGGTTAGCATTCTGGCATCTGAAAGGCAAAGGCTTACCTACTCTTCGTGCGCTCCGGAGGTCTTCACACTGCATTCCGGCATCTGAAAGACAAAAGTTTACCAACTCTTCGCACGCTCCGGAGGCCTTCGGCGCTGCATCCCGCATCTGAAAGACAAAACAAGGTGTGTTTAAAGACATTGGGGAACTTTAATACTCACGTGCCATTACTCCTTTCCACATCTAATCCAGTGGGTATTCCGGCACCCTGCAGCCGCTCCGAACTCGTACCTGCAAAATAAAAAGACAGTTAGAGCGCATAGTGAAGCAGGCAACAAGCGCTTACTTACGTGCTTCCAGGCGCTTCTATTCATCACACGGGTTCCATCTTCAACTCACTTCAGCCCGTCATCCGCCATCGCCGGAACCCTGCAAAACAAGAGACATCATTACTAAAGACTTTAAAGACATTTGAATGACTCGAAACTTACCGTTCGTGCAGTAAACGACGGACAGCAGTCCTCTGAAGTCAAGAGGCCTGCGCTACCTATCCAGTGAAGAAACTGGTTACAGCACCCTGCCCCGAGGCAGATGGAGAGCTCGGCATTCACTTACCTAAGGTGAGAGCGTTAACCTTTGGGGGTCTACAGGAGAGGAGAAGAGGAAAGAGATAGGGACACCCCAATAACCCCAGTTCATTAACCCCATATTTTCTATCTGCAGACATCTTACTCTACACGTCAGGCATACAGTGCACAGAGGTCCAGCCCAAAGAGCCAACCGGGTGCTACACATCACCTTTGAAGATACGGTAGTCGCCCAGTCAAGACCGGCGCCTCTGCGAGAATCAGGTTAGCGTTACAAGTAGTCGCCACGAGCGGGGCCGGGGGTGAGCTACCTGCAAATCTGTGTCTGGTTGACCGGCTGGACAAAACAATACAGTAGCGTAACTGCCTAGAACATACCACGCACTGACATTACTTGGATATGACCACCACGAAAAACAAACAGGACAAGCAAAGGCCCGGGATACAGCGCCCTGAGCTGGGCTAGCAACGGGTGAAGTACTGGTGACACAAGGGCACCCTCAGGAATCCAGGGTACTGGCCACCATTTTGGATTTGAGAACGTCACTGGAGGGCAAAATAGACGCAGTGAGTATTGATATGCAGTTACTCCGCCGGGACGTACGATCAATCGCTGAGAGGGTTACAATGGCGGAGGAGACCTTGAAGGAAACGACCACCGCCACGGGCGACCTGACAGTAGAATGAAGGAACGGGAGTCGAGAAATGCCATATTGGAGACACTATTGGAGGAAAGTGAGGGAAGATCACGCAGGAATAACATAAGGGTGCTCGGTTTACCAGAGGGCATGGAAGGCCGAGACCCGACGAGGTGCATTGAAAACTTGCTCTTACAGGAGATTGGCCCACAGGGAAGCTGTCACAGGGATTTGCAGTGGAAAGGGCACACAGGTCCCTTCAAAAGAAACCCCCGCCTGGATCATATCCTAGGCCAGTCATTGCCAGGATTCTAAATTTTAGAGACAGAGAAGTGGTACTTAAGTTTTCCAGAGAGGGCAGAACAATACAACGTGAAAACGCCGCAATAGCAATATACCCGGACTACACACCCATGGTGCAACAAAAGCATAATAGGTTTGTACCTATTAAAGCACACTCCAGCAACTAGGAATGAAATACATGTCGATGTACCCAGCCAGACTGAAGATCATATATAGCGGTGGAACGTAATTTTTGGAAAAACCAGAGGCCGCAAACATGTGGCTCGAACACCTGCGGATGAAAGCAGCTGTCTACCTGACGGACGCTGAACGAAAGCACTTGAAGGGGTGGGATTTGCTGTGGAGACCGGACCCTTGTTCACCTGTCATGACTACCATAATCTTTCGGGGATGCCCTACTGCGTTTGGGGCAAATGGTTTGCTGGAACTGCAGGAAGGGCTCAGGATTTATGGAAGCCACAGTACATAGCAATGCGCTTGACCTGAAATATTTGAGCAGCATGGAGATGTAGGAACGTCGCCGCGTGGAAGCTGATGGGGGGTGCAGCATCACTGCTGGGTGGTGCTTGGGCAACCCCAAACTTAATGTTATTTGTTGCCAGACATTTGCTGGCCTTCACCTGGTACACAATGGCTAAGAATAACTTTGGTGATATCAGTATGCCCGAACGGGGACACACTGTTGGGCGACGTTTATCTCTAGGGTTGAGGGGGTTGTTGATTTTGGCTTTGTTCGTCTGGTTTACAGAGCTCAATGAAGGTACGCCTGGTAAGCGAAGGGGGAAGATCAGTGTTGGGAGCCGTGACGGGTTAGAAACTAAATGTATATATGTCCAAAAGGTGGCGTGTTTGGTCTACAGGGCATTGGGGAGTAGAGTACGGGAATGCAGTGAGATACGGGCCGCAAGGGTACCACAATATGACACAGGGTGAAAGAGTGTTAAATATCCCTATGACACAAGTAATGTTTTTGTCCTGGAATTTTAGGGGACTTGGATCATATATAAGGAGGAAAAGGGTGAGGTCTTACCTCAGACGGAAGAAGATCTCCATAGCCTTGCTGCATGAGACCCTCCTGCTGCCGGAAGGGCAGGAGCAACTCTTGTCGAGATGGGGCGGTACGGGATATGGCTCCACTTTCTCGCAATTTGCCAGGGGAGCTCTCATATGGGTGGATGCAACAGTTCCCTTACAAGTATCAGAGGTGGTGCCAGACAAGGAGCAGAGATAGGTCATCCTGTGTGGCTACCTTGGCCAAAGTGGAGTATGTGTTGCAAATTCCTACTTTCCTAACAGTGCTATTCCGGCGCGGTATTACCCAAATTGACCTTTCACAATTGACCTTTTGCACAATTGACCTAATTATAGTGGTTCTAATTGACCTTCTGCACAATTGACCTTTATATTATTTTAGTTATTTTATATATGTATTGGGTTGGTTTTGGAGTATAAATAATATAAGGGGATTGGATGGGGGGTTGCAGGGGTTTTTGGATTGGGTGGGGGATTGCAGGGGGTTTCCCCCCCGCATATATGTCCTAATTGACCTTCCAAATTAGGTCAATTCTCCCGAGGTCAATTCTCCCAAGGTCAATTGTGAAAAGGTCAATTAGTATACAACCTCCGGCGCATGTGCGCATGCTTAGTAGTGTGATCACACCAAGTCGGGATGTGATGTTATTATGGAGAGGGGATTTTAACTGCGTACAACATGTGCTTCTGGACAGGTCCTTACTCCCCAACCCCGCCCCCGAGGAGCCCCTCATCTGCCCCTGAGACCCTGAACACAATCATTTTGGAGCTTGCTATGAGGGATATATGGAGAGAACTACACCCAAATGTTAAGGGATGGCCTACACATGAGAATTGATTATATGTTCGTAGGTGTGGAGACCTGATGGAGTACATAAGTGCAGAATATATAGGACGAACTATGTCAGACCATTCACCACTGATGGTCACATGGGAAACGGGTGGACCCAGGGCCCCCATCCCGACATGGTGTATGTCCACCGGTGCCTTACTAGAAGGGACGTGCTACACCAAACCATAGAAAAGTACTGCTGCTGCCCCAAACCATAGAAATGTACAGCTGGCGTACTGTATGGGAGGCAATGAAAGTAGAGGTCTGCTGTGACTTCAGAGCGAGGGCGGAGGGAATCCGCAGGCAATTGAGGGCGGATCTGGAGGTAGGATGATAAGATCACTAAGATGGAAGCCCAAAGACCTATGGTGAAAAAGCTGGAGAGGGACCTTACTGAACTGAAAATGCAGTGTGCACAGGCTTGGGGCAGGATCTCTAAATTTGATTATGAGGCACGGAGAGCACAGAGACATGCAGAGGGGGATACGTTCGGGAGGATACTAGCATGGTTGTGCAAATGGGAGCAGCCCAGGGTGATGACCACGCTGTTGTTGGATGAGTGTGGCACCCCATGGAAGTCTCAGGTGATATTTCTGCTGCGTTTTACACCCATCTGTATAGACATTCCACACAGGTACTCCAGGGAGAGATCGAGGAGGCTGTTGGCCAGATTCATCTTCCGCAACTAATTAAAGAACAGGTCGAGGCTTTGGATAAACCTATCTCATTGGAGGAGGTGAGGGAGGCAATAAAAACACTTGCTGCTGGCAAAACCCCTGTGAAGGACGGACTTCCGGAGTTCTACTAGAATTATAGTTCACTATTAGCTGCTAAAGGTCTATGAAGAAGCTTACGAGAAAGGCATTCTCCCGCTGAGTATGAGAGAGACGATGGTAACACCTATACCTAAACCAGGGCTAACCATGGAGTACCGCGATTCCTATCACCCACTGGCCATACTGAATTACGATGCCAAAATCCTTACTACAATACTAGCGGATCGCCTCCACAAAGCCATAAACACAATAATACACACTGACCAGACAGGGTTTCTCCCTGGCCGTAATACGGCTTCCAACCTGGGCAGGTTGCAGCATGTCATAGATCAGACTCACGGATTGCCGGTACAACTAGTGGTTGTATCACTTGATGCTATCAAGGCCTTTGATTCAGTTTTCTGGGAGTGGATGTATGCAGCACTAAATGGTTTTGGGGTGGGTGACTCATTCATTCAGTGGTTTAAGCTACTGTACACCAACTCAGAGGCTAGGGTGAAATCTGGGAAGTGCATCTCGGAGACATGGAATATACAAAGGGGAAGCCATCAGGGGTGTCAGCTTTCACTGATGCTGTACATACTGACACTGGAGCCCCTGGCAGTGTACCTCAGACAAGAATACCTGGAAGCTGGCATAGATGTGATTTTCACTAGACATCTTATATTGCTCTATGCGGATGATGTTTTACTATACTTATGCAAACCTTCTCACAAATTCTCCATTATCTTAGATATCTTAGATGACTCTGCAAAATTGTCAGGGATTAAGTTTACTAGGCAGAAGTCATGTCTCTTCCCTCTTGCTGGACTTAGAAGAGAAGTTAAGGAGGATTTGCTAGAACTGGAACTGAAGTGGGAAACAACTAGGTTTAGGGGTTTGGATAGCACACAGGTCGCAAGACACGCACCAACAAAACACCATTAGAATAGTAGATGAGATAAAGAAGTCCATGAAATTTTGGTCCCGCTTACCACTCTCACTCATGGGTAGGGTATCCATAACTAAAATGATAATTCTCCAGAGACTGTTATACGCATTTACAAATGTGCATTACTACGTAGAAGTAAGGTTCTTTAGGGGACCTGGAAGCCACACTTAGAGACTTCCTATGGGGCAGGAGCCTCCGCAGGATTGCACTTAAGATGTTATACTTACCGTACCAAGAGGGAGGAGTTGTCATGATCTCTGCTTCCAAAAGGTCAGGGTTTTCCCAACTCCCTTGGAAGCAGATCCATAACCCAGGTTCCGAGTGGCAACCAGTCCCAATTGGGACCTTTTGGACCCAGTCCTGGCGCCAGTGGCACCAGGCTCATAAATATGCCCAGTCCCAGCGCTGGAAGCGCCGGGCTCATAATGCTTGGGTGGACTTACCTTCAGCAGACCATGCTGCTTACTTGCCTGCCAGTTGAGCCTCTGATCCTCTTCTGTTTGGAACTACTTTTCCTGTTGGGTGGGGCTGGAGCCACTCCCTAGATTCAGAACACTGGAACTCTTCTGGAAGGCAGGAACTCTTTTCTTACCAGGAACTCTTTTCTTACTTAGGCGTGGCTGTGGAAGGAGACACCTAAGCACTACAGGAGGCTATTTAAACCACACCCGGTGGATGAATCTTGCTTTGCGTTACTCTGCAACCTCTGCAGCAGAACGCTCATCGTGTCTTCTGCATCCGGTCCTGGGCCTAAGGAAAAAGGCTTACCACCCTGAATCCAGTCTTCAGCAACACCTATAAAGACAAGAAAGAACAGGTTAGCATTCCGGCATCTGAAAGGCAAAGGCTTACCTACTCTTCATGCGCTCCGGAGGTCTTCACACTGCATTCCGGCATCTGAAAGACAAAAGTTTACCAACTCTTTGCACGCTCCGGAGGCCTTCGGCGCTGCATCCCGCATCTGAAAGACAAAACAAGGTGCGTTTAAAGACATTGGGGAACTTTAATACTCACGTGCCATTACTCCTTTCCACATCTAATCCAGTGGGTATTCCGGCACCCTGCAGCCGCTCCGAACTCGTACCTGCAAAATAAAAAGACAGTTAGAGCACATAGTGAAGCAGGCAACAAGCGCTTACTTACGTGCTTCCAGGCGCTTCTATTCATCACACGGGCTCCATCTTCAACTCACTTCAGCCCGTCATCCGCCATCGCCGGAACCCTGCAAAACAAGAGACATCATTACTAAAGACTTTAAAGACATTTGAATGACTCGAAACTTACCGTTCGTGCAGTAAACGACGGACAGCAGTCCTCTGAAGTCAAGAGGCCTGCGCTACCTATCCAGTGAAGAAACTGGTTACAGCACCCTGCCCCGAGGCAGATGGAGAGCTCGGCATTCACTTACCTAAGACATCTTACTCTACACGTCAGGCATACAGTGCACAGAGGTCCAGCCCAAAGAGCCAACCGGGTGCTACACATCACCTTTGAAGATACGGTAGTCGCCCAGTCAAGACCGGCGCCTCTGCGAGAATCAGGTGAGCGTTACAGAACGCAAAGCCTACCGCAAAACTCTCGCCCAGGCGCTATGGAAACCTCGGATACTGACCCCCTAGCCCGGTTACTTGGGGAACTAAGGGCAGAAGTGCATGCAGCTCGTCAGGAAACGAATGCTCTAAGAAGGGAACTAATTATTTCCAAGGAGAGAACAGACAATCTTGCTAGACAAGTGCTACAGTCACAAGCCGGACAGACCCCGTTACCCGCATCAGGGGCAAATCTTCCTTCAACATCCTCTATGAATCCAGTGCAGATCAACCTACCTGGGAATGTACCTCTGGCTCCGCCCGAACGATTTTCTGGTGACCCAAAGAGGTTTGCAGTATTTATCAATCAGTACCGGTTGCACTTCTTATGCCGGCCAGCAGCCTTTCCAACTGATCAAGCAAAAGTAGCTTTTGTACTTTCGTACCTTAGTGGCAATGCGGCAGACTGGTCGATCCCTCTAGTTAATCAAGATGATCCGGTTCTCCATGATTTTCAAGCCTTTCAGCTTAGTATGGAAAAACTGT
Source organism: Ambystoma mexicanum (assembly GCF_040938575.1). Taxonomy (NCBI): domain Eukaryota; kingdom Metazoa; phylum Chordata; class Amphibia; order Caudata; family Ambystomatidae; genus Ambystoma; species Ambystoma mexicanum. The sequence goes on from NC_090928.1 coordinate 972,904,296, forward strand.
TCGCAAGACATTCACAGGGGCAGGCCTTGGACAATGAGCTTCTTTCGTTGCGACAGGGTAATCAAGACCTTTTGGCTTATATTGCATCTTTCAATAGACTAATAGTGGAAACTCAATGGCCTGAGGACAAAAGGATTACGCTGTTTTATAGAGGTCTACGTGGAGAGCTCAAAGACGTTTTAGCCCAAGTAGTGAATCCCCCACAAGACTGTTCGGATTATATAGACTTGGTCGTTCAAATAGATCACAGGCTGCAGAACAGGAAGGCCGATCGTTCCAAGTTTGATGCTCGAGTATTTTCCAAACCGCCAACTCCTTCCAAAGGAGTAGACTCCGGGGAACCCATGCAAATAGGGGGTCTGAAAGGTCGTCTAACACAAAGGGAGCGGGAAAGGAGGAAACAGTTGCAATTATGCCTATATTGCGGAAACTCAGGGCACTTTCTTCGAGACTGTCCGGTGAAACCTGCCAAGAAGGCAGTAGGAGCTGCAGTTACCAAAGTTACAAACTCTGAGCAGGGAAACAACCTCGCCCGACAAGAATAGAGGTCCTCTTGCCGAGCGTGAAAACCAGTTCCGTGACCTCGCATTTCGTGATACCTATGGTCCTCATTAGCCCTGATAATCCGGATCGATTACATGCAATTGAAGCTTACGTCGACAGCGGTGCCATCGGCAATTATGTGGATCATGAAATGGTTTTGAGGATGAATCTAACTCTTTGTCCCAAGGCTGTAAAGGACGTCATTACTACGGTGGATGGTACGGAGATAGCCTCCGGGCCAGTAACGCATACCACTCAAGAGGTGACGCTAGTAAGTCAAGATGGACACCATGAGAAGATCGTGTTCGATGTGATCAAGGCCCCTCAGTTTCAGATTATTCTAGGAATACCTTGGTTAGAGAAACACAATCCTCTGATCGATTGGCGAGCAAGAACGGTCCAGTTTCCAGAATGTGTCTCTACTTGTCACCCTCCACCTGGTGTTGCACTGGCCGCAATTTCTTCAGAGACTCCCCAGTTACCTCCCGAATACCTAGAATACCAAGATGTTTTCCGGAAGGATCAGGCTAACTCTCTACCTCCTCATAGGTCTTATGACTGCCAGATAGACCTGATACCTGGATCTACTCCTCCTTGTAGTAGAATTTATGCCCTCACGGAGCCTGAGAACCTTCACCTTCGACAATACCTGGATCAATACCTGGCAAATGGGTTTATTCGTCCTTCCAAGTCCCCTGCTTCTTCAGCTTTGTTCTTCGTTCCAAAAAAGGAAGGAGACCTTAGAACTTGTATCGATTATCGCTCCCTGAACCAGATCACCGTTAAGAATAGATATCCGTTACCTTTGATCCCTGAACTCCTGGACCAAGTCAGAAAAGCATGCATATATACAAAGCTGGATCTTAGAGGAGCTTACCACTTGGTACGAGTAAAAGAGGGCGATGAATGGAAGACGGCCTTCCGCACCAAGTATGGGCTATTTGAGTATCAGGTCATGCCCTTCGGACTTTGCAATGCCCCGGCCGCCTTTCAATATTTTATGAACGATGTCCTCAGAGAGCTCATAGATGTATGTGTTGTTGTTTACATTGACGACATCCTCGTTTATTCTTCATCGGAATCTGAACATCGGAAACACGTGAAAATGGTCCTCGAAAGATTGCGTCAACACAAACTTTTCGCTAAGTTGGAAAAATGTGTTTTCAACGTGACTGAAGTTGAATTCTTGGGATTCATATTATCACCTGGCGGAGTGCGTATGGATTCAAAGAAGGTCGATGCAGTTCTCAAATGGCCATCACCATCCTCCGTAAAAGGTGTGCAAAGCATGTTAGGCTTCGCTAACTTTTACCGCAGGTTTATCCCCGAATTCTCTCGAATAGTCCAGCCCATCACTGCCTTGTTAAAGAAAAACAAACATTTTGAATGGTCTACCGAGGCGGAACAAGCTTTCCAGGATTTGAAGACTAAATTTATCTCTGCACCAATCTTAAAACACCCTCGCCCCGAACTCCCCTACATCGTGGAAACTGATGCTTCAAGCCTTGCCATGGGGGCAGTTCTATCACAAAAGGACCCGGTAACCAATCAGTTGCATCCCGTGGCATTTTGGTCCCGCAAATTCTCGCCTCCTGAAATCAATTACACGATTACTGACAAGGAACTTCTGGCTATCAAGTCTGCCTTTAAGGCTTGGCAGCATTATCTGCTGGGGGCCCGACACACCGTTACTGTGATTACGGATCACCGAAACCTGCAATATTTGAAGACCGCAAAAGCCCAATCCTCTAGACAACTCCGTTGGGCATTATTCTTTGCCGAGTTTGACTTCATAATTACCTATCGACCTGGTACAAAGAACGGTAAAGCCGATGCCCTTTCTCGGATGGGAGTGGAAGAACACTTGGTCAACCCTAAACCTGTACCAATCATTCCCGAACAAAGAATTCTGGGTGTAATCGCCACAGAATCCATAGAGGAAGTTAAGGATAAAGCCAGGCAACTTGTAACTCCAGCAGACATACAGAATTGGCATCTGCAGGGAAAGGACTTTGCAGTAAAGGACAACTTATTGTATTTCCAAGAACGATTATACCTACCCAGCACAGATTTACAGAAAAAAGTAATCTCTTGTTATCACGACTCTTTAATGGAAGGTCATCCCGGTATATCCAAGACCTCAGAAAAGATCAAGCGCTACTTCTGGTGGCCGTCTTGGAAAAAAGATATCAGAGACTTTATAATGTCCTGTGGAGTATGCGCCCAAAACAAGAGTCAAAAGGAAAGACCAGCAGGCCTCTTACGCCCTATTGACATCCCACCTCGCCCTTGGCATACGCTTTCTATGGACTTCATCACCGATCTACCTCCATGCTCCGGATACAATACGATTCTAGTAATCGTGGACTTATTCTCCAAGATGGCGCATTTCATTCCGCTCAAAGGCTTGCCAACAGCAGCAACTCTGGCCCGAGAATTTCTCGAAAACATCGTCCGACTGCACGGTTTTCCTTCGGTTCTAATTTCGGATCGAGGTAGTCAATTTATTTCTCATTTTTGGCGAAGTTGCTGTCGGTCGGCTCAAATTGATGTGAGACTATCGACCAGTCACCACCCTCAGACCGACGGACAAACCGAGAGGACCAATCAAACTCTGGAACAGTATTTACGCTGCATGCTGCAACAAACTGAAAAAACTTGGAAAGATATCCTTTGGATAGCCGAGTATGCCTACAATAACTCTGTCCATTCGGGAACTGGGAAAACCCCGTTTTTTCTTTTGTACGGCAGTCACCCTCGAACCTCGGAGTTGGATCCCCTCCAAGATCTTGAAACACCAGCAGTAGACTACCTGCATTCTACAATCACCCAAGCCTTTAAGGAATCTGTTTCTCACCTTCAAAGGGCTAAAGAACAATACAAGAAAGGAGCAGATCAACATCGGAAGGAAGCCCCTCACTATCAAGTAGGGGATCAAGTCTGGTTATCCACCAAATATCTATCTCTAAAAGGGCCACGCACATTCAACCCAAGATACCTTGGTCCCTATTCCATCACTACCATAGTAAACCCAGTAGCGGTCAAGTTGGACTTGCCCCCGCACATGAAGATACATCCGGTCTTCCACGTCTCTCTATTAAAATCTGTGCAACCTCAAACCCGACTAACCAAATCTCCAAAACCTATCCTAGTGGATGGAGAACTCGAGTTTGAAGTCAAAAGCATTCTGGACTCCAAGATCTCCAAATCTAAACTATTCTACCTAATTGACTGGAAAGGCTACGGCCCCCAAGAGAGATCCTGGGAACCTGCTGAATATGTCCACGCTCCTCGCCTAATCAAAAGATTTCACTGAACATTTCCTGACAAGCCAAAACCCCCGGAGAAGCCCGGTTTGGGAGGGGCCTTGAGGGGGGGTACTGTCATGATCTCTGCTTCCAAAAGGTCAGGGTTTTCCCAACTCCCTTGGAAGCAGATCCATAACCCAGGTTCCGAGTGCCAACCAGTCCCAATTGGGACCTTTTGGACCCAGTCCTGGCGCCAGTGGCACCAGGCTCATAAATATGCCCAGTCCCAGCGCTGGAAGCGCCGGGCTCATAATGCTTGGGTGGACTTACCTTCAGCAGACCATGCTGCTTACTTGCCTGCCAGTTGAGCCTCTGATCCTCTTCTGTTTGGAACTACTTTTCCTGTTGGGTGGGGCTGGAGCCACTCCCTAGATTCAGAACACTGGAACTCTTCTGGAAGGCAGGAACTCTTTTCTTACCAGGAACTCTTTTCTTACTTAGGCGTGGCTGTGGGAGGAGACACCTAAGCACTACAGGAGGCTATTTAAACCACACCCGGTGGATGAATCTTGCTTTGCGTTATTCTGCAACCTCTGCAGCAGAACGCTCATCGTGTCTTCTGCATCCGGTCCTGGGCCTAAGGAAAAAGGCTTACCACCCTGAATCCAGTCTTCAGCAACACCTATAAAGACAAGAAAGAACAGGTTAGCATTCCGGCATCTGAAAGGCAAAGGCTTACCTACTCTTCATGCGCTCCGGAGGTCTTCACACTGCATTCCGGCATCTGAAAGACAAAAGTTTACCAACTCTTTGCACGCTCCGGAGGCCTTCGGCGCTGCATCCCGCATCTGAAAGACAAAACAAGGTGCGTTTAAAGACATTGGGGAACTTTAATACTCACGTGCCATTACTCCTTTCCACATCTAATCCAGTGGGTATTCCGGCACCCTGCAGCCGCTCCGAACTCGTACCTGCAAAATAAAAAGACAGTTAGAGCGCATAGTGAAGCAGGCAACAAGCGCTTACTTACGTGCTTCCAGGCGCTTCTATTCATCACACGGGCTCCATCTTCAACTCACTTCAGCCCGTCATCCGCCATCGCCGGAACCCTGCAAAACAAGAGACATCATTACTAAAGACTTTAAAGACATTTGAATGACTCGAAACTTACCGTTCGTGCAGTAAACGACGGACAGCAGTCCTCTGAAGTCAAGAGGCCTGCGCTACCTATCCAGTGAAGAAACTGGTTACAGCACCCTGCCCCGAGGCAGATGGAGAGCTCGGCATTCACTTACCTAAGACATCTTACTCTACACGTCAGGCATACAGTGCACAGAGGTCCAGCCCAAAGAGCCAACCGGGTGCTACACATCACCTTTGAAGATACGGTAGTCGCCCAGTCAAGACCGGCGCCTCTGCGAGAATCAGGTGAGCGTTACAGGAGTACAGCTCCCGAATCTGAAACTGTATTATTTAGCTACTGTACTGCGATATGTGGTTATCGGATGGAGTCACTGCTGTATCTGAACTGTTACAGACAGCAGTGAATCCTGTAAAACTTAAGGAAATCCTGTGGGTCCCGGATCTTGCATGGGATCCCAATGTTTGACAGTGGGACTGGGAAGACAGATCTAGGCCAGGACACTGAAGTTGGCGCATTTGTCACATCCATATTCCCGAAATGTTCCTATTGCAGCAGACAACTGCACAAACCTGGCAGAACTTTGGGTGGCCAAAAATTGGGAAAGGCACAGCATCTACACATGGAGTGATATGGGTACGAGTGAACAGTTTAGGGAGTACGACGACCGGATGCAAAATGAGGGGCTACCTGGCAGTCAATTTCTACAGTACATAAAGGTGATGAAGGTGGCCAAACAGAAGTGGGAGGTATGGCCTGCTGAATCAGCAGAGGAAGCACTTTTATCATTATTGTATGAACTGGAGGATGATTGTAGGCCAACAGCTAGAATATATGAATGCCTCATGGGTAAATTCAACACTGCACATGAGCGGCTGAAATGTAAATGGGAGGAGAATGTGGGGTCACAGATTGCAGAGTCACAATGGGAGCAGGCCTTGATTTTTTTTAAGAATGTGTCTCGGAATGCGAGGTTCCGTCTCGTCCAGCGCAATATATTGCACTGTACATATATGAATCCCAGTAGACTGGCCAAATTTAATAAAGAACTGCTGCCCGAGTGTCCTTGGTGTAACAAAGAGAGAGCTGATCTGATGCATATGCTGTGGGAGTGCAATTGGGTGTGGATATTCTGGTTATGTGTGGAACAGGCATGCAGGATAGCTGGTATTGTCAGGGGCAAATTTAGCTCACCGGAGTGTCTTTTGGGAAATACCCCAGACCTTCCCGATATAAACATGTGATTACATTTATGGATTTGGCATGTGTTTTGGCAAAAAGACGCATTGCATTGCCTCTGGAGTACTACAGCGAACTGTGAGATCCAGTAATGCAGGGCTGTTTCCCTTGCGAGCAAGCGCTTGCGGTTGCAGCATTTGCAATAGAGAAGGAAGCAATGATTACCATAGGGTGCACTCTAGTTCTGGACGTGGAGCACTCGCTTTTCACCATACTGGAGAAGTCTAAATCCACCTTGACTACTCAAAGTACCTCGGGATATGAGATAACACTGGGAAACCCAGCAATTGAGGTTGTTAGGTGTCGTGTGGTGAACCCAGCAGAATTTATAGTAGAGCCCGCTGAGCAAGCAGAATACGTTCACGACTGCGCCTCTTACATGGACAGATCGAAAGGGAACTCCCATGTGAAGGAGGAAGCAAAAGAGGGAGGGGACATGTTGTTCGTTATTGGGTCTTCAATAATAGTTTTGAACACTGGATGCAGGCATACGGTGCAGTGGTGGTGGGCCACATAAGGGGAGAATTTTGCATTTACTTGCAGGAATGAATGCCACCTCAATACTCTGCACAGTGGGAGGGGTCAGAAATGTGAGGCAGATAACTTTGTGAAGGTTTTTCAAAAGATGCCCTTTTATTAACTCAAAACCTTGGATAAAAGTCTCACTATCCCTACCCTGGTAATGATTTTCCTGCCTATCAAAATAAACTAAAGGAAACACTCTAACAAAAGCTTTCTGTACCTCGCGCTTGTATACACAATAGATCAATAGGGAAATATATGGCAGTTTAATAACAACAAATATAACAGTTTAATTTACACCACCATAACTGCTTTTTCTAATAATCTGGGTGAACTCCCCTTCCTCAGATTCAAGCAGGCTTTTCTTTAAATTATCACAAAGTTTAAGTTAATCCTGTATAATAACAGAAAAGTCAATTTCAGTTCTCTTTATAACCCAACTTGACAACACAAAGTTCCAACTTGGATTTCAAAGGTAATTCACAATTGTTAACAAAGCTTTCCTCTTTCCGCATGTAGTCAAGGTCTTCAGACAGCTTCTTGTCATCAACAATGCATACTTCAATATGGATTTTGAAATGGTTTCCTGTTGATAACGAAGAATATTTCAAGAAAGATCTTGAAACAGTTTCTTTTCATCAACAAAGAATATTTCAGCAAATATCTTGAAATAGTTTCTTGTCATCAACAAATAATATTTCAGAACTTCATTAGTTGCTTGTCAGTATATTTTAGCACCACTTTAGCTTCAGTACTACTTCACCAAAACACTTCAGTGATTCTCCAATGACTTCATCATAAGCTTTATTCCACCACAGTACTTGATGAGTCTCCACCTGGTTTAATCTCATGCCAGGTTTACTACTAGCACAACTGTCTGCTGTGGTGTACTCCTGCCAGTACAGAACCAATGGTTGCAAAAGACTCTTGATATGGTATACACTACTGCTAGCCAAGACAAACTACTGCAGTTCTCTGCTCAGGTATATTCTCCTGCCTGAGCAGAATAAATTGCTACAATGTAATACTGCCTGGTACACTTCCTTGCCAGGCCAAGCTACCAACTAAAAATACTTCTGTGGTGTGGGCCAACTTGAAAGGTTTTAACAATGTCTTCTGATTCACACAATTAGGTTTCAGAATTTCTTCAAGGAAAACAAGAATCACACTGGCAATGCTTCCACTCTCCTGAACCCTTTTTATTAAAAGGGCAGCCCTCCTACCAATCTTGTTCCACCTTTGTATTGTTAACCAAATGCTGATAATAACTCTTCCTCTCCTTCACACTTCTTTGGCTTTGGCAATGTGAGTTTAAGACATTCTCTACACCTGGGCAATATTCGTCACACACATTGTTGTGCTCAATTATCTTTTTTTGATTCAGCAATCCTGGTTGTTTGAATTGCCTGAGTGTGCGTCCCTTTTTGGCTTTGGCAATATTGGGTTGGGGTCCCTTCTTGAGATGTTGTCCCTTCGTCTGTTTGGATGGTATTATTACCCACTATATAACAATCACTTCCTTTAGGTGGGAACTTTAAAGTCTGTTTATGCCAAATGATTTGTGTCACAATCATTAATTTGGTTTACATCAGTTCCATATTCAAAAAGGAGTCTAAATTCAGGCAATGGACAGTCAAGGAGGGCTCCAGGGTCACAATATGACAGTGAAATCACTGGGTTTGGCCTGCACGTCCATGTACCTCGCTGCTTCCAGCTCATCTTTCACAGCCCTTGTGACTCGCCCAGTGATCCGGTGTTCACCTGCCACCGCTGAACCCTTTACAATGGGGAAAGTTACAAAAAGGGGCACTTTCTGCTGTGCGACCTCTGCAGCTGAAATCTCGAACCCATATGACCTTCTCAGGACCGGCATCAGTTTCTCTCGTCACACTGGTCCCGGCGTCCTGGCTCTTCCACGATTTCTTCCTCTGCTGCTTCGTGGAGATTTTAAAACTCCTCCACATGCTACTATTACTACTACTACTACTACTACTACTACTACTACCTACCTCCTGCTTCTGCTGCTTTGATTTACTCGCCTTCTTCCGCCTTGGTCTTCTGGCCTGCATCTGAGGGGGGCTTTTATGCCTCTCAGCCACCCTCAGTTGTGGATCAACAATCTTAATGGGCTGCACTTTGCAACCTTGTGCCTCTGGAGCCCTCTTTGTCCCAGTAATCTGGGAATTCTGGGACTCAAAGTCTACAACACAAAAGTTTGTTTTCTCAATAACATTGTTCCCACCAGGTTCTTTACTCCCCTTAAGCATATTCCTTTTAAGGAGTATCATAAGGATTCAAAGAGAGATTTGGTTTTAAAGAGGATTGAGGTTGCTCCTGATTTAAATTGCTAATTTTAAGGACCTCTCAGTATGCTTTTCCTGGGACTCATATGGTTTTCTATTTCTGGAAGTGTTGTGAATTTGGCAAGAGCTTTTCTCACTCTTGATACATGACCGGTTACAATTGTCGTCACTCACACTGTTACCATTGACTTTAGGCAATAACCATTCTCTTTGACAACATGCCATTATATATGCTGGTATTAATGATATTCCCTTCCTTGAGGTAAACAAGTACTGTGTCTCATCCCATGAAGTCCTCCTGTTTCCCTAGAGCCCTTCTCCTCCCAGGTGATTGTGAAGAATTCTACGGATCCCTCACTGAAACCCTGACTAAAGTCTACTCCTAGGTGACCAGGGGAAGGCTGACAATTCCTGATTCCAACACCCTGGTTGTGGTATAAAGCAGGAGGATCACCTGGCAGGAGACAGGGCCCAGGTTGTGAGGCAATTCCGTGGGGTGAGACACAGTATTTCTCCTCTGGAAGGAAGAACCTTCCCAAGGTACCAAAAGAGGTAATGGCTTATTGTAAAATTAATGGTATGGACACAAGTATTGTAAGATCTGAAAAAGCCTTGCCAAAAGAAAGACCCTTTTGGATATCCAAACTAAGCACCTTCCTCACTCCCAGGGGTATAATGTCAAGGAATATGGAAATGTTGTCTTCAATAAATTACCTTCCTCTGTAACAGCTTATTCCCATAGTCCATCTCTTAATAATTTTAAAGGAAATACATCTACCCTTAAAATTAACTCAAATGTTACAAAACCTTGTTTTGTTAAACAATAAAACTATGAATCCCATAATCCCAGGAGTAATGGGACTAGGAAGAGGGCTGAAGAGACATGTAGTTGCAGTAGTCAGGCAATTGAGCCTAACCGCCCACACCGGAAGGAACCTGAGAGGCATAAAAGTCCCCCTCAGGTGCAGGAAATTGGAGCAGGATAAAGAGGAAGACGGAGTGGAAGGAGCTGGAGCTGTGAATGGAGTGGGAACCATAGCAGTAGTAGCAGAAAGAAGAAGGCATGAGTTTGGCAAGCCAAGCAGAAGTGGGAGACCAAGAGGGATGCGGAATGAGGAAACAGCAGATTTCACCTGCATGTTCTGAGAGAGTTCTGTTCCCCCAAACTCTGAAGTGCAGAGGCTGCACAGCAGAAGACGTACAGGAGAGCTGTCTTTCCAAATGTGAGTCAGATTGCTGTGGTTGCCATGCAGAGACCGGGCTGGAGAGTGAGGCGAGGAGCAGTTTTCAAGGCTTGGACATTAGGAGTGAGAGGGGCACCAAAGACGTGTGGCCAGACCAGAGACACCTTCACAGAAGAAGGGTGTGGGTTCTAATGATGCCAGAAGCAGCAGAAGTTGGCAGAGCAGTGCAACCCTCAGTGCAAGTGTCAGAGAAGCCGGTGAGGGAAGTACGGCTTTCTAAAACCTTGTGCAAGCACTGCCGGTAACAGTATCCAGCACAGCGATAACTCACGTAAGAATTAAAGCTAGTAAAACTTGTTTGTTGAATCTAAAGTTGTCAGCACAATGGAAATGTAGCACTTCCGTATAATCTGGAAGTTCCTTTTATCCATGTATAAAGCTAACGTTACTTAATTCCATTGTTCAATTATAAAGAGACTGTTTCTACCTAAAGAAGTGGTTGTGTGTCTCCAATTAAGGGCGTGAGCGCTGCAAAAAACCATTACCGAATACTTAACACTGACAATACAATTGTGCAAACCTTTAAACTATGAAAAGTACATCAAAGAGTAGTCGTGTGTGCCTAATTATTATTCCTAAAGAAAGGTTGTACTCTGTCTTTCACTTTTGTGCAGGAATAAAATCTAATAACAACCTTTAAACCTTGAAAGCCATATGAAGAGGCTGAGTGTACCTAATTGCGTTTCCCACAGAAAGACTGAATCCTATACTATACTTGAATCTGACATACCTTTAAACTATAAGAAGTTGAAGTGTATAAAACTGTTGATCCAGAAAACAAGCATTGCCCATGCCAAGAGGCGCTCCACACTAACAGTGAAACTAACATTTCTCAGGGTTAAACAACAATCCAGCTGTACTGTGAAGTTGCTAACAGCTAATTGACCTACCATAACAGTGTGCACACATTACCTGAAGCTAAGAGTGGCACCAAGGTTTCTGGGTAATTAATTGGGCTGATAGCTAGCAGAAAGGTGCATGTAAAGTTGTGGAAGGGGAACTGGCTGCTTGTAAAGACTCTTTTGAAGTAGATTCAAACTGTAATGCCCAAGACTGTGGACGCCAGAGATGAGTGAGTCCTAGAGCCAAACCCAGGTTGATATTGTGGCACATAGACAAAAGAGGCATAGAGGCTGCCCTTTTGAAGAAAATTATTCAGAGGAAGAGTGCCTTGCCTACCTGAAGATGTTGAAGTGCTTTACAATATATTTTGTCAAAGTCGGTCTAAAAGTACAATTCATTGAATCTGTGGTAGTAGTCCCAAATTCTGAAGCTGTTGTGGTATGTCGGGTTGTCCAGACAAAGTGGAATAGTATGGGACAAAGGTGACTGTTCTCATGTTGAAGCAAGTAGAACTGTAGTTGTTGAAGTGGAAGCAGCAGCATTAAGAAGTCATCCTGACCAACATACCACTGTGAATGCTAAAACTATAATGCTAACTGTTAATCAAGAACTGTGTATCATTTGCAGTGTGAGAACTGTGGCAAATCTTCTTAAGAGGTGACAAAGCATTGTGGCCAGGATTATTATTGGGGCTATTTTGTTGAAAGTGGATATTTCACCTGAGAGAGGAGATTGTTGCCAGTGGAATTTTGATTAATGAACTTTTATTTTGACTCTGAAACATCCAGAACTGATTCAAAACATTTTCTTTCTTTGGTTGAACATTTGCAGAAGTGACGTTAAATCCTGAGGAAGGGAAAACTACTCAGGACATTTAGAAGGTCATTCAGGAACTGTTAAGGCTGTTTATGTCAATGAATTGCCATATATTGTCCTTATGTATTTGTTGTCTTGTGTGAGAGCCAGTTAGTGTGTTCCCTTAGCTTTTAGAATATGCAATGTATTCCTCCTCAGAATAGAGGCTGTGAGGCATTTTGATATATTGGCCTTCATTACAAGTTTGCCGGTCCGGAAACAACGGTGCCAGTAAGCTTACTGGCACCGTTGTTCCCGGACCGGCAAACTACGAGTCTGCCTGCTGGAGCCGCTGTGTCCGACAGGCAAGACCCTGCCGGACACAGCGGCCATGGTAGGAAAACCATCACGGAAGCACTGGCACCATTAATATCGGTGCAAGTGCTTCCTTGAACCCCATTCCCATGGAGTCACATGGGACTCCATGGAAATGGGGACTTACAATTTACCAACGCCGGACTTTCCGGCAAGTCCGGCTCTGGTAAATCATTACCGATCTGGCGACAACCTGCCGGTAGTACCGGCACGGTTACCGACGGACTCGTAATGAGCCCCATTGTCTTTAAATAATAAAAAGGCATACTTTGAGAAATTCTTAAGCAGTTATCCGCCTAGCATTACTGACCCCTCACATGTTCCTCCCAGCTAACACCACCCCAGGGTCAGGATCAAGAAGCATCTGCATTTCCCTGGCCACCTGAGAGGAGACTTAAGGTATGGTTTTTCTGAGGACTCCATAGGATTCATCACAACAGGCAGCAGAATTAGTGACACTCATAAGAGCATTAAACATGTCAGAAGGGCACTTAGTCAATGTGTTCTCCGACTCTGCTTACATCACCTCCACAGTGCACGCAGGGCTACCCCAATGGGAAAGGAGGCGGGTTCACAAGAAGCGATGGGTCCCCTGTCCAACAGGCACAATTATTAAAGCAGGTGGCCAGGACTTTATTTCCCAGGAGAATGATATGGCCGACAGAGCAGCCAAAGAAGCAGCCTCCCTGCCTGATGCTACCAGCAAACTATTTCTTGGTACACTAGAAAGGGTCCCCTTGATGGTACAAAGGTCAAACAAGACTACGAACACAGACACCACAGAATCATTCAATGTACTGCCCATAGTTGAATTGATTGAACTGCAGGGAGGAGCACCCCAAGAAGAGAAGGAGTTACGGATACAGGGGGGGTGTTCTCTGTCTCCCAAAGACCTGGTCTGGAGGCAAAATAGCACAGGAAAGCCAGTGATGCCAAAGGAATTACTTACCATAGCTTTGGAGCAACTTAATTACCCAGCCCACGTGTCAAAAGAACATGTGGCTGCTGAAATAAGCGAAGGGGGTTTGTTCCAAAGTTGTATGAAATAGTAGCAGAATCTACAGGAAACTGCTTCACATGTCAATGATTTCTGGCAGGGTATACACTGAAAACAGTAAAAGCAATGCTACTGTGACCGGAAGGGCCCGTCCGGCACTTGCATATTGACTATGTCGATATGCAAGACAGATGTACCTCCTACAGGTACATGCTTGTTGTGGTCTGTCCTTTTTCACGCTGGCTTGAGGCATGAGCCTGTGCACACAAAGACACCAAATTGGCAGCCAAAACTCTGATACAGGAGGTATTTTCAAGATGGGGCTTATGCGATGAATTAAGGTCTGATAATGGGTAACATTTCGCTAATTAAATGTTTAAGAAGATTACAACACTTCTGGGGATAAAGCACCACCTGTGTTCAGTGTACCAGCTGCAAGCCAACAGCGTTGTTGAAAGACTAAATGCCTGCTTAAAGAACGCTTGGCAAAGCTAACTACACTTGGCAAAAATTGGCTATATTGCCTCCCTCTCGCTCTATTCGCATTACATACATAACTCACTGCGGATCACCATTTGACTCCACATGGTATTGTTACTTGCAGGAGACTGCATGCACCTTCCTCTCCTGCACATACAATTTCTGATACTCGTAACTCATCGCAGGTACTGGGGGAAGAATTTAAAACATACTTGACTGAACTCACCAAAGCAATTTCCTATGTATCTCGTCAGGTATGACCACGTTGAAGCCGGCCGGCAACTGACACATCATCTACAAGCACGCAAAAAGAGGACATCTTCCCACCAGCCGCACTGCTCTATCCCTGCAAACAGGTTTTTATTCACAGTTACATGAGGAATTGGAAGGAGCCAAGGTTCACGGGGCCGCACACTATGGTGTAGGCAACCCCCACCGTGATAAAATTGGCTGATAAATGAGCATCTCTCAGATGTCCGTCGAGACAACAGCAACAACTGCACCAGCAGCACAGGCTCCCTCAGAGAAGAGTGACACGGAAACTTGATGGAGAGTATTCACCCGTTATCTTTGACATTTTTCTCCGCTATTAGATTTTACAGGAGGCCTGTGGAGGAGGAAGTAGAATTTCCTCGAACTAATGGTAACAATACACGCTAACAGAAAATGAATGTGCTATGGATCGTTTTGGCTTTTCTCTGTGTGTGTGTCTCTCTTTCGCTCTTCTATGGTTTCTTGTTAACAAAGGGACTGACAGCACTCTAAGAGATAATGACAAAAAAGAGAGAAAAAAGGAGTCCTTTGAATTCAGATATATTCCACTATGCAATTAGGGACAGGCAAGACACAGCATCTGTCAACATCTGGTACGCTGATATTCAACATGTGGGGAGAGAGAGGGCTAATGACACTTGTTATGTGTGCTTCTCTCATCCCACATGTCACGAGGGGCCAACATTCTTTCTGCCACAAGAGGTATCAGTGGAAGAAGAGGGATGATTAATGCACCTGTCAATGTGTACGACGCAGGATCTCCTTCAGGGCCACTCTGTAACGGTTAATTGTGTAGATGATGGGGAGAAGGTATATAAGGACAACTATATACAGCTAGAAAGGATGGCCACAAAAGATGCTACTAGGCATATGATAGAATATATATAAGAAGGTGCAAGGAAAGGAGAGCAGCTGCTCACAAATCATGAAAGTGAAGTGCACAAATTTGACAGGGCACGACATTACATGTTGCCACACAAGGCCATTGATGAGAATTAAAGGGTCAGTACTTTTGAATGGCAAATTGGGAGGGGGGGAATGGTGCAGTGTCATGCGGAAGGATAAGTAGGATTTGAGGGGGATGTAATAGGAAAAATGAATGACACCTGTAAGGAAGTGTGGAATAAAAACAAGAGACATCCACCAGTCCACATAAAGCCCCTTACACAATTTTCCCTATGTTTCAGGCCAGCAGGGAACCCAAATCTGAGGGCCACGCTGGCTGCGCAAAGGTGATGAGTAACACAGCATTGCAGAGCATGACAGCGGCAGTGATGGACCACTGGTGGGCATGCAGGACCAAGATGTATACTCAGCTGCCTCCGGATTGGGACCACTGTGTTCTCTCATCACACTTCACAGCCCGGCCCTGGTAGTACCACAAGCAGATTTGATACCTTTCAATGACCACCCAGCACTGTTACAAAGCAAGATGATGGAAGAACAGAAGGCATTACATGGACGTGAGCGCACGATGAACAGAAAGAAGCAATGCAGTAATTATTAGTCTGAGGCCTCCTCACAGAGCTTGGAAAATATAACCCACCACCTCAGTCTCTTTTCAAGGGCATCTGTTTTCTTCACCTCACTCTTGCTTGCTGGGGTCCAGGCAGCCATGAGCACAATGTGGTTACAGGTCACCTGCTACAAACTGTTGCAGCTGGCAAATTTGACAGAAAAGGGGCTCAATGCAGTGCGGAAGAACTAGTCGCAAAGCAAAATAGGTACATTTCAGACATGTTGACAGCAATGGGGGGTGGCATATGCCACAAAATAAACAGTACCTGCTGCACAGTGGTGTCTGCCAATGATGCCCCCAATGGAACACTTCCAGAAGCAATTGAAGAAATGTGTATTCTCTATGAAAAGATGAAAAAAAAAGAATATGGCAGCTGACTCATGGTTTGATTCCCTCTTCTCGTGGGTATTCACGTGGATGGTGAGTATCTTCAAAGTGACTGTCCCCCTGCTCGTCCTGGTGCTCATCGCCTTCTGTGCATGTCAGCTAATACTAAAGAAATGTAAATGTATAAAGGGGAGGAGGAGATACATAATGTAAATGAAGGCTGGTGGTGTGTAGGGCGACACACGGGGGAATAATGAAAAGGCAACACATTCTGAAGCAACCGGAAAGATGTACACGTGGTACTTACAGTGCCACATGCAAATACAGATGAATATGTGCTTTTTGGGTGGCCTGTTCCGCAAATGGACAGGAGTGTGTGGCACTGGGATCATCATTGGGGGCATATGAGGAAGAAGGGGGAGACATGAGCAGAGTAAGTAGGTTGTGGGTCCCTAAGATGGTAAGTAAGAATATGGTGGCCCAAAGTGTGTCAACTGATAGATCGATCGAAGGGGGGAATGCGGTAAAGGTGCAAATACGGTGCTGCCAAGGAGGGAGCACCTATCAGTTGTGGCAACAATGGGTAAGGGGAGGGGGAATACCTACAGAGGGGGCACACCATTGACAGCTGCACCAGGTACCTTATGTACCGCGCGTACAGATGAAGCTTAAGGAGTTTGCGTGACACAGCAGGGGTGGGGGCAGTATAATGTGAACAATACAATAACCGCAACGATATATAGGCTGCAGGTAAGTAAAGCCACCTGCGTTTCGATACCGATGAACCCAGACTTTTGGTGCAGACATGAATTTCTCCAGCACTCTTCTCGTGGGTTTCGGGAGAAATGGTTCAGCCCGACCATTCCCAGGAGACTGTAGTCGCTGGGAGATGGGTCCAGCAGATACTTTTGAGGTCAGTGAGCCAGGCTCCTGGGCACACGCTGGGAAAGGAAGACCTGTAATTAATAAACACTGTTAAATTGAAGGAGCATCATGGTGGGGTTTCAAATCATCCCTTGGCAGACAGCCTGGGAAGAGGTTTGTGAGGCGAGGTGATGAGCCCAGAGGGGACCAATCAGGTGATGAGTTTTGTTGTCCTGAGGGTGCAGCAGTGTCTTGTGGCCTTGCCGATGTCAGCGGGGCACCTCATTGGTTAGTTGCTGTGTGAATATCTATTCATTGCCAAACCCAGGTTGCATTGCATTTCTCCTGAGAACTGGCCACTGGCAGATTAATACAGTTCTGATGGTCAGCACAACTATGTGATGAAAAGTATATTATGGGGCGGTGTAGGAAGGTCTGTGACATCACTGGGGGTGGTTTTGGGCAGAGGGGGTCAAGAGGGCTTGTTCCAATCATGTTTGCCTAATTTATGCCTAGCTATAGGGGGCTGACATATTCCTGCCAATATGCTTTGTAGGATGATTAAACAGTGTTGCCAATTTTGTTCTATGCTAATATTATTTAACTTTATAAAAAGTTCAGCCACAGTAGGCTGTGCTGACATCGCCCTTCTTTCAGTCCGGTTTCATTGTGCTGAATTAATTGTGCTCTCCCAGCTGAGTTGGGACCTGTAATAAACAGCATTACTTCTTGATTGGTGTATGCTTCCTTTTGGACAACTTTAGGGTTTCTAACGTTACGAGCCCGAGAGGACCCCAATACATTATCCTCAGAAGAGGATGAATACTGTGGCTCTCCTAGCGGAGTCACCAATTCCCCTTGACAGTCATCTTCTCCCATGTGATGCTCCTTCATGTTGCCACCCCCAGGGTTAGGATCAGGTAGCGGCTGCCTTCGCCTAGCCACATGAGAGGAGACTTTAGGCTATGGGGGTTCTTTTGCTAAACCTGATCCATCAGTCTCCCCCATACAAAAAGGAACATTTTGGGTTCCCCAGTCCCAAACTGGGTCATCTGACAAATGTCCTTCTTGGTCCCAGGAATTGAATGGAGAATAAGAAGATGTTGTATTCTTCTTCTCTAGGGAATACTTAGCTTTTCTAAATTTTTGTTGGGCATTGATCAAAATGGGGAACTTCACTACCCAGAATCAATTGAGTCCGAAGATTATGTATTGCTGCCACTAATGATGATACTTCCTTTCCCAATATGGTAACACAATGTTGGGCTAATGGATGTCCTTTGGTTTGACCAGGGACACAAAGTACAGTTCTTTTTCATGTGGGCTTCCAATCTGGAGGAGGAAGATCTGCTTTTATGGCACATCCTCTACTTCCGGTGTTTAATTGGGCTCACATCACCTTCCCCTGTATTATCACTGGGATTTGATATTGATTTTTCTCCCCTACACAAAGCATAACATCAGAAGACGTTGCTTTTCTAGAATGGAAGGATAAAGTACTTTCACTATAAAACCCATCATTTACTATTTTCAGTCTCTCTTTAGAGATTTGTGTATAATGTAGTGGGCACTGATGGATCAAATGTTTAAAACTCCCACAAATAAAACATCCCATCTCTTTTGGCAGGAGATTCCCAGAGATTCTACGATTCCCCAACAAGAGTCTAAATCCTCAAGATAAGAGGTTTCAAAATGTCTATGGTTTGACTATAGGGATTCTTGGGATGTTCCCTCTAGTGAGTTATCTTTCAATATACCGGGAGGTGTATCCTCCTGTTGTAAAAGATGATTTGTAAGTACATGACAACCTGTCTCTTTAACCTCTGCAGGGTAAACGTTGTTCCGTGAGATATTATTTTTCAAGTAGTTCTCAGATATAGCCGAGTTCCAAAATGGTTCTAAATCATCAAAGTTTAAATTGGCAGCTTCTTGATGGTCACAACTTCTAGGCTCTGATCGGACCTGTTCAAAACATGTCAATGGGCCTCATCATGAGTTGGGCAGTATCCCAGCGCTAATTACGCCGGGATACCACCCAACACAACTAGCGTTACCACAATTCGGTCCAGTGAACTTCGCGCTGGATCCCAAGTTACGGGGTGTGCAGGGGCAGTAAGTCCCCATTCCAATTGGACCCAATGGGGTTGGGGAGGTGCTATTCCCGCCGGCGGTAATAGCGCCATAAATGGCGTTGAAGCCGGTGCATTCACCTCCAGCTCAGTGCTGGAGGTGAATGCTCCGGAACACGGGTTTGGGCAGAGCAGTAAATGCAGAAGTAATAGCGTTACTGCCGCATTTTACCGCTCTGTTCACTTCGTGATGAGGCCCAATATATTAGTTAATTCAACCTCCTTTTTTATATGGAATTTACAATCAGTTTCTTTTCCTATATAAGGGGGAAAAATGTTCTGCTTGGTTGTCATTCACATAATTACTAGGTCTATCATTGCTCCCTGTTTCCCAAGGAACATCATATACCAATCTTCCTACTCTATCAACCGCAATCGATTTCAAAAGGGTTTGGTGAAGTATTCAGGGACATACATTTTAATTCTTTCCCACAAGAAACCAGAGGAAATATTTTCATCCCGGGTCTCCCTGCAATGTCATAATATAGACGGATATGGAAACTCTACCTTTAATTGCAGTGAGATTAGAGTTTTGTCCTTTCCTGTGATTGCATAATATTGAGGACAAAAAAGATTATAGATATTTTCCTCTACAGGTTTCCTAATAGGGGCAATGGCTTGGCCCGATAGTTTCTGAAAATTCACACCTACATTAACATGAAAAGGCCAAGAATGTTTATAACCTTCTCACAATGTTCCTTCCCCCTGATGTTAAAAGGGTCTGAGGTTATTTCTTCCCCAGTTATTGATACGATAGAGCTATGGTCTGGTAATTGATCATATGACCTTTCCAGGGAAGGAGTGTGCCCATGCCAGTCTTCACATGATCTAACATATGTAGGGGTTGTGTCTATCATACTCATGTGGGATCCCCAGTATGTATCAGCTAAACCCGATCCCACTTCTAACACCATATATGATGGGTCAGAAATGCGAGACTGACAAAGGTATAGTTTTCTCACAAGTTGTCATTTTATTAAATAAAAAGGTGTGAGACGAACGCCTATCTTTCCCTAGCCTAACAAGCATTTCCCTGCCTAACAAACCAAGACTAAAGAAAAAGGGCCTAGTGCCCAAAATGTTTCTACCCTCACACTAAAATACACATTCAGAATGGTGCCAGTGCATCCGACATAGTCTGCTTGCGGGTGCTGATACACCCGCCAGGCCAGTCCTGACGGGAGCGAAGGCACCCGCGAACAGAACTCGTAGTTTGCTGGTCCGGTAACAACGTAACCAGCAAACTTACTGGTACTGCTGTTACCAGACTGGCAAACTTATAATGTCTTATCAAAATAAAGGGCCTACACTAATAAACCTATCGCCACCCTTACTTCTAAATACAAATAGTGTGGTAAACCATGTGGGAAACAATGTTATGCAAAAGAAAAGTGTTATGTAATGAAATGTCAGGATATTGAAGCAGTTGGCTTCCTTCCCCATGTTTACAGCACGGGACAAGGTGGCACACTAGAGCTTAGCACACTCACTGGCTTCTCTAGCACGAGGATGCAGTTCAAAATCTCAACATCAGGGTCTTCTGTTGCAAAGTCTCTTTGCCATTCAATGTCTCTTATTTCAGAGGGCCTGATGCAATACAACAAACATTAAAGTTCCTTTCTTCTTAGGATTTCACATGTACAACTTCATGGACGATTTACTGTTCACCCTGGTCCCCCTCCACCGGTCTCAGATCCACTTTAACTATACTAATACACGTTCTCTTAGAGCTCTCTTGGCCTTTAGGCATTCAGCTATCAATTCAGGGGGCTTTACCTCTTGGGTTTTCCTTCTCCAAAGTCCAGATCAACCTTCCTGGGTTTTACACAGTTTACACACACAAGTTCCTTAATAAATGTTCTTTCTTCAATTAAAGGTTCCCCTAGATCAGACTCAAACTTTCCTCAGTTCACTTCCCCTAGCTTTCTTTAACTTTTTATTGGACTTCCCTCCGTCCGGTTCAAGTCCTTGTCTCTGCATTAGAAATCGAAGACTTTTGACTGTGCACAGGATTTTGCTTGACCCATCGCAGGACCACTTCGATTCACAATTTGATGTCGGGGTCAAAGGCTGTTACTCTTTCAGCCTCAGCACCGCCCCAACTCTGCCGTTCACCTCGGGATGGTCCACTGGTAACCTTGTAGCACTGTATGGTGTCTTTCTCCTTCTCTGCTGCACTGACAAACATAGCCCACTTGGCTTCCAGGCAGTAACAGTCTCTCGACAAAGGGGATTTCACTCTCCAGCCTCCTGGATTCAGCTCCATGGTCTCTCGCTCTCCTTCGCCTCCTTTCCCTGTGCCCTGGAAGTACAGCTTTCTCTCATGCATCGCCTCACTCTTAACTCCTCAGGTGTCACCCTCAGTCAGGCTCAGACTCCTAAGGGGTCTCCCTCAGTCGGGCCCAGACTCCTCTTTCACTGTTCTCAAAATAAAGGTTTTTGGACTTCAAGTCCCAGAGTGCATCAGTGTTCAAATGTGATTTCTCCTGAGATCAGGGTCTCACTGCCTGCCCCTCAAAAGCCTGTGTCTTTCAGTCTGACCCAGGGGAGGAGTTTGGGATTGGGCACTGTCAGGCAGCCTCAACTGCCCCTGTATTAGCCTTCTAGATGTATAGATTCCCTGCCACACTGCAGCCTCTCTGGTGTTGACATGCTCAGTGTCCTGGCAGTCCTGCCCACTCCAAGCCGTCCAGGGTTGCTTATGATCTGGCTCCTTCCTCCTGGCTTCTCTGCTTCCTTCAGCATCCCCAGCTCACGCAGAATGTGCCTGGTGTCTGACCTTTTATACTCTTTGAAAGAGTTGATTGCAGTCAGGTGTGGGTAGTTGTCCCTCCCTGCCTGACCTCATTATCGGGACAACATGGAGACTGCCCATAGGAACCCATTGCCCATTGATTCCTATGGCTAATTCCCATGACGCCCATCTGCCTCTTCTTCATCCCAGTAGTTGGACTTCTAGAATGGAAGTAGGGATTGTGGGTTTTGTAGGTTGAAAAACCATGTAGGTTTTTGTCCGGATGAAGTGAGTAAATGTATTGTGATGGGTGAATGGATTTTCTATTGGGTTTTAATTTCCCTGGCCATTTTTTCCTTTTCCTTACAGGAAGGTACTGGGGTATGATGGGACTCTGCTGACAATATCCCATAACAACTGGAGGGATATCAGGTAGGGTTTGTATCGGAACGGGAGGAACACTATGTCTCACCTGAGGGCGTGTCTACCATATACCCCAAGCACCCCTGCCCAGGTGATCCTCTCTCATCCACCCCCAGGGTTGGGATCCAACAGCAATGGCCCTTCCCTGGTCACTTGAACCAAGGATCCCGGGGTATAGCTTGGGAGTAAACCCTCAGGTTTCTCACACATGCCAGGACCAACTACTAATGGTCCCTTTCCAGGTTTACTCGCCTGCCAGGATAAAAAAACCTGTAACGCTCACCTGACTCCCACGGAGGCGCTGATCTGGTCTGGGTTGCTGTGGCCTCTTCTAGGGTGATGCACAGAACTCGGAAGACCGACTGGACAGGACCCCCGAATCTTGCTTGTCTAATCCGCAGGAGAATCCTTCTGCAGATGGAGAAAGGGGGTTAGCTATCTACGGAGTGACGCTTTGGCTTCCCACCTCCCAGTTCACTCTACGTTGGCCACCTCCTAAAATTCCCCCCGCTAAGTCTCACCTTAGGTTTTGAAAGGATGAACTCTCCATCCTGCTTCTGGTGCAGGGGTGCGTGTATATCCAGTTACTTCACTGGTTAGCTGGAAACGTGAGGTTCAAGTTTACCTGACTTTCCAGGCAAGCGCCGTGAGTATGTAGTTCGTAAAAGTTCAAGAAAATGATCTCCCTTTCATCTGTCTTCGAAATCTGAAGTCTGTTCCTTATTACAGAAACTGCGGGAGTTTTAGGAGTGAAGAATGGAATCGCCGGAAATAACTCAGGTGGATAAGAGGTAAGATGATTCCTTGAAAATGTCTTTTAAATACATCCAGTAATGCTTTGTCTTTTTTCCCCTTAGGGTCCGGGGTATGGTAACTGCCCAAGAAGCAGCGCCGACCCGAGATGCTGACAGACCCGCCTAGTACAGACAGGCAAGTATTAAAGATGGAACCCAGGTTTCATCATAACGATCCTGCTGCTCACCTTTTGTCTTTCTTCTTCCCCTAGGTGCAGGTATGCGGTGGACCATGCAGAGGGTCGCGATGAAGAATGAAGATGTTTCGTGGACAGGTGAGTGAGCGCGGCGCTGCAACGAGCGACGCAAAGCGTTTAAAATAAACTCTTCTTCTTCAGGTAGCCGGCGTGACGACTCCGGACACAGATAAGCAACTGGCAATGTTCTTGTTCTCACCTTCTCTCTTCTCTCCTCTCCTTCTAGGTGTTCCAGGATCTAATCGGGCATGGCTGGAGCCGGGATGCAGGAGCTGACACGGTGAGCGTCCAGCTGCTAGGAGCAGAACAACGCGAAGCGTGAGCTGCTGTCTGGGCGTGGCTTAAATAGCCTCCAAAGAAGTTCCAGGTAGGTATCCTTCCCCAACCAGGTATGTATCCTTCCCTGACCACGCCCGAGTGGCAAAATAGTCCCACAGGTAAAGTAGTCCCATTCAGGCCTCAAGGAGGCCTGGATGTTGCAGCATGGTCTGCATCAGGTAAGTTTACACAAAATCACTCTTTACATAAGTTCACTTGTAATGAGCCTGGCGCCTATGGCGCCAGGACTGATGTCCAATATGAGCCTGGCGCCAAAGGCGCCAGGACTGAGTCCACCGGGCCCCTACCAGGGGCCGCTGGACCTCCCCCCGAGAACATGATGTCTGCTTCCGGGGACGCTGGATCCGATCTGGCTCCTTGGGGGTAGGCATCATGACAAAACCCTACTACTACAATTTCATTTAGTGGTAATGCTTGTCCCATAACTCTCCAGACCAGGATCCTAAGTGAGGAGGTTTGAACAACCACTACTTCTCTTTATAGTCTCTTGACTTCTGTGTCTTGTATTGACTTTTGGCTGTAGAGAATGCAGGTTACAGTGTTCTCCCAATTGGTATTTCATATAAGGAGGATTGTGCTCCTGCAGCTTTTGTACTCTAAAGAAACCTCTTGACTGCTGGCAATACGGGTTACAATGATCTCCCAATTGGTATCCCTTATCAGGAGAGTTGCTCACTGGATGCCCTAGTATTACTCTTCTGCGGCCTTGGCAATACGGGTTACAATGATCTCCCAATTTGTATCCCTTATTAGGAGAGTTGCTCCCTGACTGCCTTGAAACCACTCTTCTGCTGTTTTAATGATAATGATAATGATGTGTTATTTATATAGCGCCTTTACCCAAAGCACTATATACATTTTAGCAATGTGGGTTGCAATATTCTCCCAATCGGTACCCCTTATTAGGAGAGTTGGGCCCAGCCTGCCTTGGAATCACTCTTGTGCTGCTTTGGCCATGCGGGTTAGAATTATCTCCCAATCTGTGTCCCTTATTAGGAGAGTTGCCCAGTCTGCCTGGTTTCATTCTGTATTCAAAATCATCAGTTCTGCTTAGCAGTCTTTTTCGGGGTGTCACAGTCACACTCAAGCTTATCACACTCACTAGCTTCTCTAGCACAAGGATGCATTTAAAAATCTCAACATCAGGGCCTTCTGTGCCAAAGTCTCTTTGCCATTCAAAGTCTCTTATTTCAGAGGGCCTGATGCAGCTGCTACATGCCAACTCACCGGTCTTCCTTTGCATCTGCTTCGGACTTGCGGGTGCTACAGCTGATCTCCCCAGGTCCCTCTATGCTTCTGCCAGCTCCGGTACGTGCAGTCATTCAGGGGAGCGCTAACAGCTATGTGTGATATCCGGTTTAACTTCTTTACTGGGGAGGTACACGGCGTGTCGTCAGCCAGTCTCTGCACGGCCATGCTTCTGCCATGTTGGCCTCAGCTGGTGCTTCCTCTGCCTCACCAGCGTCTGATGTGTATAATCCTGCTGCCGCTTCTGCTACCGCAGCAGTTCCTCCTTCTCCTTCTTCCCCCACCTGAAACTCATTCCTACTTTTAAAGGTCCCAGTCAGGTGCTTTCTAGCACAACTAGACCGCTCATGATACTTCATCAACTCTGAATCCCTCTTCCTCGTCCCAGTACCACCGGCATTATGGGATTTGAAGTCCATAATGTTTTTGGTATTTTTGTGATTAGTTAATTTAAACTGAATTGTGAACTGAGAATGATTAAGTTTATGGGAGGCTGTTAAAAGAGTTTTATAAAAATATATAAAGGTAGAATCATAGCAATTAGAAAATAGTCCATAGGTGCCCCTCTGCGAGAACGAACACGGCCCATTGACCTGTTCTTTGGGAAGGTACCCCCTTGAGAGTCCACAGCCGCACTTTAGCTCACTGTACCTTTCACAAATGGGAAATATCCATTTGCATATCAGTCTTTTCTCCGCCCACATGGGTAGTCCAGCACCGAAATGCTATGGCATTTCCCTTCTGAACAAGAGTACCAACAGCAACCCCATAAACGTGTTTCAGTCTTGTTCGGCCTCATCAGTGAGGTGGAGCTGTGCCTCTCTGAGCACAGTGAGCAAGGGGTCCACGTCTGGATGACCCTAGGAAACTTAGGGTGACTAAACCTAAGTCCCTTTAACAATCAAAAAATAGTCCATAGGCACCCCTTTGCGAGAACAAACACGGCCTATTGACGTGTTCTTTGGGAAGGTACCCACTCAAGAGTCCGCAGCCACACTTCGCCAGGTGGTCCAGCCTCCAGGTTGCGGGCCGATCTCCTTCCCACAGCGCATCACATCCACTGCTTCCCACCAGCAGGTGTCTCCGGTCTCTCTCCTCTCTGAAATGCTTGCCTTCTTATACTCATGACAATTGCTAAATGACCCGAGGTGTGGTGTTAATTTGGTGCCTGCCCATAGTTAAGGAGACATGCCTGATCTCTACAATACTTTGCATGCTTCTTCCTCGTCTCAATACCATAGTGGTGCAATAACCCACTAGTGTTCATCCCTCTTCTTCCTCGTAGCAGTATTGTCATATGTAAATACTGGGGGAGGGCTAGGCTGGTCTTCAATAGGATAAGGGGGATACCATGTCTCATCTGTGGGTACCCCACTCTCAATCCCTGAGGACCTTCCAACCCGGTGATCCTCCCTCGCTTCTCCACCCACAGGGTCAGGATTCAAAAGTGATGGCCTTTCACTGGCCCCCTGAGAAGATGATCAAGGGGGAGTAGGATACCCTCAGGTTTCTCACAAGTGTCAGTGAGGCGTTTGATTTTAATTTAAATAAAACTACTTGCAAACAAGAGGGAACACCATCCATGAGCATGCCGAGACAAAAGAGTTGCCGGTGTGTACAGAACTGCAGTTGGCGTCCAAGCGGGGCTCACAGAAGTAGGTCTGTTGACGCAAGGAGCAGGAGGAAGCAACGGGAGGTGCTGGGGAGGACGCAGAGGATCGGAGAGTGTTGGAGAAAGCCACACTAGACTGGGGCACTCCTGGCAGGCTGCAGAGAAATAATTAAGTATCGAATTAAACAAAAACTTTAAACTAACGAGAATTATGCATCTTGAATACCGAACCGAATGAAAACTTGCAACTAAGCCGCATTATGCATATTAAACACTGAACTGAATTAAAACTAGAAACAATGGTGAGTTATGCATATTGAATATAGAACTGAAGGAAAACTTTAAGCATATTGAATACTAACTTGATTTAACTTGAACAGAATTGTATGGGCAAAGCAAATGGCAGCCAAAGGGAAAGTGCCCATGTGAAAGCAACATAAGGAAAAGAGTGCAAGTGTGTAAGAGTGCCATACAAAGGTTGGGTATGAATTAGGCCACCTGAATGTGAACGATAGGAACAAATGCAGTGTGGCAAGGCAAAAGACTGGCAAGAGGTGGGTGACATGTGGTGGCAAAGGACATGCAAAAAGTGCCCGCAGTCTGTGGGCTTCTCGCATCCCCTGCACACCTATAGTGGCTGAATACTAGTCAAGGGTTCAATTTCTAAGTGGAAATTCTTCAATTACTGACCCCCCCAATAGGGAATCTAAATTTCATTAGCAATGCCTAAGATTTTTTCTTCAAAGATGTAAAGCTGTAAAGAAGCACACATTCACACTATAATTTTGCTAAAACTCAAATTCGTATATTTACTTCTTTTGTTGTGCAATTAGACATAAAACACATAACAAAGTTATTTTATACAAAGAATTCACAAAATACGATTTGTAGAATTCGATTTTCATAAGCTCTATGCGTTTCTGGGACATTCCCCTTCCTCAGGAGCAATAAATCTTCTTTTGGATCATAAATATCCTTCCTATTCTGATAGAATCTGTAAAACATATGTGATTCATATTAGATTAATGCGCTTCCTCTTCATCACACATTCTACTTTCATGTATCTAAAATACTCTGGTTATTTTCTATCTGTCATGATTGGAGTAAAACTCATTTACCTGGTGAGTGTCTTGGGCGGGGTCTATTGGACGATGCAACTGGTGCCCCACCTGGGCTGATTCTGTGAGAAAGAGGGCTGGAACCCTGTTAATGAAAACGCAACTACATTTGAGAAAAGCGTCCACAATTGTTGTCACCATAAACTAAATTTCATTGTACAACCAATTATAACGAGTGGGTCAAGAAACCCTACCTTGTCACTGTTAGTCCATTAAAAAAAATATCCCCAGAAATAATGTCCAGGACTTTGATGTTCAAGTTCATAGATAAGCTTTAAAGGTGGGTAAATTACAATATTTCTGGGAAAACAGCGTGGCACTATAAGGCAATTCACAAAAGAGAGGCCCCATTAAGATTATTGCCTGTTAAAAGATTCACTTGAAGTGTTCGGTATTCAGTATCCTAAGTCAGAGATCGCAGCTAGCAGCAATACTTCGACCTGCTCTTTGATTCAGCATATCGTTCTGCATCAGCGTTCTGCAGCCCTTGCACGTGTGTATGCCAAATGGCCGCTTCCTTAAAGGCTAGTCATCCGGGCGTAATTATTCACGGGTGACGTCACAATGTCAACCAAGCATGTAACGTGCAAACAGCGTGTCCTAATGAAGATCAGTGTAAGACAAGTCATGCGTTAAATGTGTGTCTTTCGAACAAGGCCTCGGAGTAAGAATGTTGACTGGGTGTCTCTTATTGCACTACAGCATGGATGCTTGTAAGCTATTCTGGTGATGAACAATATATTGAATAAACCAGATGTTGTAGTCAGATGTTTAAAGCGGCACATTGTCATGTTGTAAAACTATAAATCCTACTCCCCAAGCGGGTGGTTTGTGGCTGTACTAGAATTACTGGTGCATATACTGCTGGCAGAGTTATTTACCGTGAGCTCACTGATGACTCATCTAGTCACTATGGTTAGGAGCCGTTCCACACGCGAATGGTGAGGTTTATATGACCGCCGCGGAGCGTGTGAGCTCCTACTGCTTGCACTTATGAGATGACTCACGGTTCCCCCATGTTAAATGTATGCTGTGCACGTGTGCGTGGGAGCTCCTCAGTAAACGATGCTCATAAGTCAAATCAGATCAGCCGATGTCACAAGTGCTCACGGATCCCCCCTTGAGTGTATGTCGTGCATGAATGCATGTAAGCACCTAAGGCGGAGGACCTCCTTGATGAAATTTAACAAGGTAACATAATAGTGTATTTCTGTAGATCATAAATGTAATGTATTGCAGCTCAGTTCAGTGACATCCTCCACTCATAATGGCCATGCACTGTAGTCTGGCTTCCAAAGGTGATCTAAAATAGGAAACTTTAGCAAAGGGAGGTAAGCCCTCTACATTTAAATGGGTTCAAAGCCAATCATGCTCAAAATCTGTGGCTCTAAGTTCACTGCGGTTATTTACGAAAACAACCAAATATCATGTTTTAACAAGAAAAAACATACTTAGTTCGAACCTGTTTGGTCAGGTAGCACCAAGACATCATACTTTAACATCCATAGGTTCACCTATGGTCAAAAGGTTCTGAGTTTACAAAACAAGATCCCAAATGGAAATCCTCGTTCGTTCCATTTGGACTACGACTGTCTAACTGCTCTATCCAGTAGAGCTCTCTCAGGGTTTAGCCTTTTGCTCATGTCGCCCCCTCCTGATGGCCTGTGAACTAACTGAAGTATGATGAATTTAAGTTGTGATATGTTATGTGACGGGTGATTTCATGTTTCTTGTGCGGATATTACTTTTGTGTTAATTCCAACACTGTTAAGCTTTGCGAGAAGTCTCGCTTACATAATAGATTCCACAAGGGCAACTGAGTCCATAGATGATCGAACTTGACTTGCATGTAGCAAAATCTCTGTTTGATTTTCACACATGACCTTGGTTGTATAACAGGAATGGGACGAAATGTCTGAATAAAAATTACCGACCCCACCAAAAGACCTAAAACACACCACGAAAAGTTCTAACTACCAAAAGTTTGAACTTTTCGTGGTATGTGTTTAGGTGTTTCTGTGGGGTCGGTATGAAAAAAAAAGGCCATTTCTGGGGCGGGGGGAGTCCCCCGCAACCCCCGCTGACTACAGTACTCACTACAGTGAGCAGGGATTGCGGGGGACACCCCCAGCTCTCCAAACAGAACAGGAAAAAAAAGAAAACAGGGGCGTCCCACGCAACATCCCGCTCACTATACTAGACAGTATAGTGAGCAGGGGTTGCAGGGGAAACCCATGCATGTTCGCATGGGAAATGTACGAACATTTTGTGTTTGTGCATTTCCCATGCAAACATTTCCGTCGCTGGAAAGGCAGCCGCGGGCAGATCACGCAGATCCATCTAACATAACTGCCTTTTATGATGTTAGTACAGTTTTTACATCGGAGACACAGAAATGTGTCACTCTTTTTCTTCCCTAGCATAAGTTGGGAATCCCTTGGTGCTTCCTCTGCCTTCACTAGTTGGTCTCATATGTTTCTACCCCTTTTGTAAGGCATAAGCAGAGATTGTGGAAAATGTTTGTGTAGCTGTAGATCTAGTTAAATTAGTCTCCAATTCTCCATGATAAGCCTTGTCAGGTGTGTATAGGAAAGGTGTTTCATCCTC
Source organism: Ambystoma mexicanum (assembly GCF_040938575.1). Classification (NCBI taxonomy): domain Eukaryota; kingdom Metazoa; phylum Chordata; class Amphibia; order Caudata; family Ambystomatidae; genus Ambystoma; species Ambystoma mexicanum. The sequence continues at coordinate 972,934,210 of NC_090928.1, forward strand.
CTTTTTCTTTGGGATCAACAATGTATCCCTCCCAGGGGTGGACTGGGAACTAGAGGAGGCCCTGGAAATTATGTTCAAAGTGGCCCCACAGTACACATTTTTAGCAAAGCCAACCCTTTTCCTAGAAGAAAATGTGGAAATAAAATAGGTTATCACACAAAAGAGGCCCAGGATGCAGAGGCCTACTGGAAATCTCCAGAGTTCCCTATGGGTCAGTCCACCCCTGATCCCTCCTTAGATTAGAATTTCTGTTTTGTGCTGCGCTTACAGTGTCTGCTGGATACCCTCTTTCCTTGTACATATTCATAATTCTTTCACTCTCTAACCTCAGTGTGTCCAGATTGGATACTATCCGCTTAAAACCTGAACACTGACTATAAGGGAGGTTATTTTTCATTCTTCAAATGTCTGGGGTGTTGGCTCAAGTAATGAAGGGAGTTATTGACATTAGTCGGTTTATGAAATTTGTTGGTTGTAATCTGACCCACATTTACTTCCAATTTGACTTCCAGGAGGTGTAGTTTGGGAGTTACTACCTCCATTGTGAACTTTATCCGGTCATGGATATTGTTCAGGAACCCCAGGAACTCCCCAAGTCTCCTGTTCCCTTCTAGATGACAAGAATGTAATCTATGTATTGTCTCCACAATCGCAGTCGTGGCGACCAGATTGGATGTTGTAACATTTTCTGTTTCCAAAACATAAAGATTTGCATATGCCGGAGGCCATAGAGGAACCCATAGATGTGCCCGATTCTTGCAAGTAGAATTGTGATTCATACTGGAAAAAAATTGTAATGTAATGGATCTTGGTAAGTTCAATAATAAATTCCTAAGTGCCAAGACAATTGTCTTTCCTCAACAGTGCCCATCCTAAAGCTTCCATCCCCCCACATTGGGGGATCGAGGTGTAGAGACTCTGCACATCAAGCGACACCAGAAGGTTGTCATCAGTCAGTGTCCCAGCAAGGAGGAGCTAGGTGAATGTGACTCTGAACACAGGGGCATCTACAGAAGGAGCTGTGTGGGATGAGGAGCATAGGGATCCTAGTTGTGCGACCGATTGGACCGTGAGCCCTAAATTGTGAAAACTAAAGGCATTGTGAAACAAGTCAAGAGTGGTGTTGAACCTTTGTGAAAAGACGAAAGCAAATAACAGTTGCTACGTTGAAGTCTTGGAGAAGGGAACCCTAAGACGTGATTAACTATAAATGCTGTCTTGAGGACGGAGCCTAAAGACCCATTTCTTTTGACCTGTGCTATATTGAACATGGGTAAAGCAACCACAAGAATGTTGTGGAACTATATTGCCTTGGGCTTGGGAAAGGTAACCTTGAGACTTTTATGGAAGTTACTTGAACTTGGGGAAGAGGAGTTAAGAAAGAAGCTAAGAGCTGGAAGAAGCTCAGAACTTTGTGTTGATCACCATTTCTTTGATTAGTGACATCGCTACACGTTGTTCAGCTTTAGTTGTGAGGGTAAGCATAGGTTTTTGACGCAGACATACTTTTAGGTTGAACTCTTTGACTCAGACTTTCCTTAGTTTACTTCAGGTAGGGAAATACCACCTTAGAAGTTGGCAAGTTAGGACTTCTATTATCCTGACATTTGAGTTTTTTTAAACTGTTTATTTATTGACACTTGGCATGTGCAAAGCAACATATACATATGTTGAAAAGTGGAACATGACAAAACCTAGTACAATCATACAGTTTACATTTATATACTCATGAATATTGCGGTGGGGGATGTTGGCTATTCAGTTCATGGCAAGGTGTCTCCCCTGGGTAGAACCATACGGAAGTCAGACCATATGTCCTTTTGGCAGCTGACATTTGGAAATAGGGTGATATACAGTTCTTCCATATCATTTGCCCAGACATCACTCATCCAGATCTCTCTCATGAGAGGTTGTTTATGTGTCCATATCATAACGATAGCCCTCTTGGCCAGCAACAGTCCCAGGTTCAGGAATCTACGCTGAACTATGCCCAGCTGCCTTGTATAACCAAGTATACAATCACCGACGGATAGAACTAGCTGAAGCCCCGATACATCAGATAGGGTAGTTTTAACAATATTCATACAGTTTCGGTCAGAGCCATAGCATGTGTAGCAAATTTGTTTTTGTCCCTACACCTGGGGCACACATTTAGCTTATCGGTCTGAAACCGGTTCAGCCTTGATGGGGGTATTATAATGGCCCTCATTACTACCCTGGCGGAATTCGGAAAACGATGGCGGAAATGCAATACCGCCATCGAATAGCGCTCGGTGCGACTATGACCCGTCACCGCAAAGTACGAAGCCATTAGCGACACCGTAGTGAACGCCAACGCTAACTGCACCAAGCACGCGCGCGCGCGCCATGCCAAACCGTAAATACCACCATGGCGCAAGGGTACGCTAATTCCGACCCTAGCGGACATGTACCTAACGCCATCAGGCATGGCGGAATGTACCATTCCGCCATGGTGAGAAGTACGGCATCGCGAATCAACCGTAAACGGCCCCACTGAGTGCCTGTACACCGCTCCCTGCCCACAAAGTACAACTCCCCGTAGGTGCAATGAAGTCACAATGCAACCAGTGAAATGTACAAGTCACCCATGCATGCCAACGAACAAAAGAAACACAAGAGGGGCCAATGGGAGCTGCAGGGCACAGATGGCACGAATACAGAAGCCGATCCAATGGACATGACCACAGTCCCCCCCCCCCCGAAACGCACGCAAACACAGGCACCTGTGACCAGCAATATTCCGAAAATCACATCATTCCACCAGTCCACCTGGCTGACCGGCATCTGTTACACAAAACCCAATCCCCCGCCCCTGAGCATGACAACATTCAAACAGTCATATTGGCAGCCCCCATCCCTGACCTCACTGGGCTTCGTAGGCAAACGCGCCCAGTACAGTACCACGCAACTAAACTCCGAAGCTGGAACCCAATGCAGATCTCCTCCCAATACATCGCTCCCCAAATAGGAATATGCCACATCACTTGCAAAGAAGAACGCTACACGGGCCAAATCAGAATAGAAATTTAATGCACAACAAAATCACCAAGCCCATACAGCCATTAGGCCATGAACTCCAAAACACATTTCACCATTGTGGGCTGCATCCGCAAGAAATGACCAGCCACTACTTGTGTGACGCCCTGTTCCATCATGGTACACAGAGCCACATTCACGTACGAAAAGGCAACATGGAAGCGCACAGAACCGCAGGGCCGTCCCAATGGGGAGGCACTAGTCCAGCTGAAAGGCCGAAATGTTGCTCCGAGCCACTAGTACTGCGTAAGGGCATGTGGCCCATTGGCGATCGTCCCATAAGATCGTAATGCTGCTCCACTGATTAACACGAAGCAGCAGGTGTCGGGAGTAAAAGCCATCTGCAGGAGTGGCATAGAGATGGCAGTGGCAAAAGGGGAGGAGATACCTGTCAACCAAAAGAAAAGAAAAAGAACAGAATGGCAATCAGAACTACATCCGAACAACTCACTTCAATGATCACACTAAATCCACAGCCATATGCATGCTAGCCCACTCCAAAGGATCATCACCACCCCAAAACCACTTGCGACTCATAACCATCTATATCGAGGTGTAAACACCATCACAAACGAGTGTACCTGTGCATGCGTCTGTCAAAACAGAATCCATCAGATGGGATTGGTAACGTGCATGGACACAAGTGTCTGAGGGCGCGTCGAGACAGGGAGGGCTCAACAAGGCCAGATAGACGATGGTCCCACTATGGCAGCCCTGCATCACATAGCGCAGGGGAGGCGGATAGATTCCAAGAAGCCCTGTACATGGCAAACTCTGTATCAAATCACCTGCCCATGCATCCATTCATCATTCCCTCATCCCGGGATTAAAACGCCTGAATATTTACTCACATAACATTAGAAATATCCATTGAGTCTGTGCGTTATGCAGCCTGCTAAATCCACAGTGCCCCAGCCCGTAATTCCAGTGTAGTGAAGTAACATGTATTTGGGAACGTCCGGCCTCATCGCCCACGTCGCTATTGCGCATCCCAAACCATTCATATCAATCATTGCATCCTCGCCATGGCCCCTGTCTCAAGGACATTGAACAATAGAACGTTATATTTGCAGTCAGACCTGTGGGCATTTCCTCGCCGCTAGCTGAAAACCGAAAGCGCCGCCCTTCGAATTCCTCATTTGCAACATCACGTCGAAGAGGCATCTGTGGCCGTTTGAAATCACTAATTAATCCATCTAGTGCGGCTGTGTGTGAAAATGGCAACTGCCTTCACCCACAAATGGGACGCCCCGCCCGTCGTTGCAACTCGGTACAGTGATGCATGAGGGCCCACCGTTACTCGAGTACTACGTTCCACTGACCCTTCACAAGTCTGTTCGCGACTGCACAGATAGTATGTGAAACAATGGGACCACAGCAGAATGAACATATCAACCAATGTTACACGGCCATCGGGTACAAATACATGATTGCAATAGCAAGATGCCATTCCTCGAATTGCAGCGTTGTGTGCGGGACGTGCTCGGCCAAAGGGGAGAGCAGTTTGCACAGGTGGAATGAATCACCACAGGTGGAGGCCATACAGCCTGAAAACACATAAATTGCACACCCAGTCTCCTCCCACAACCACACCCACTCCGAAATGCTACCGGCAGGACTCGCGATGTTGGCCCTGGGGGACCTGATAGCACTGCAAGTACTCCAACTCCAAGAAGAAGACGAACACCAACTACAACCGGCCGCACGGTGGAGACGCAGGAGGAGGAGGAGGGCAAGGCAGGGCCAGCAAGGGCCGCCAGCACAGCCACTACCACCACGCAGGCAGCCCGCAATCCCACGCCTCCGAGCACATCCGTTCAACCTCACTGATGAGCAGATCCACACCCTCTACCGTCTGGACCGGGACACCATAGCCGCCATTGTGGACATGACACAGGCTGACCTTGTCAGCATGATAGATAGCCCAACCGCCATCCCACCCCTACTGAAGGTGGTGTCTGTACTCCACTTCCTGGCCACAGGCACCTACCAGCACACAGTCGGACAGTTGCATGGCATTTCTCAGCCACTGTTCTCACGGACACTATTGCAAGTGCTCAATGCCCTCCTGCAGCACGCAGACGACTACATCTCTCTACCACGCTCGGAGCAGGAAATTACAAACACAAAAGTGGGATTCCATGCACTTGCCGGCATACCGGGTTGCATTGGTGCCATCGACTGCACCCATGTGGAATTGGTCGTCCCACATGCCATGGAGGCCCAGTACCGCAACCGTAAACAATTTCTTTCCCTGAATGTACAAATGGTGTGTGACTCCAACAGGATCATTACACATTGTTGTGCCAGATTCCCTGGATCAACCCATGATTCTATGGTCTTGAGGAACTCTACTATACCACGCTACATGGAGCGACACGCAGGGAACAGATCCTGGCTACTCGGTGAGTCTCATTTCATGCATGATGATGTGGGGTATGTGATGCGGCAATGACCTGGCAGGAAGGGGGGGGGGTGTGCGTACGTAGCAATGGCATTCCACATCATACGTTTCTCGTCCACATACAGGTGATGCTGGGTATCCACTGAAGAGATGGCTCCTCACACCAGTCCGGAACCCACGGGACCAGCATGAGGAGGACTACAACCATGCCCACTCACATACCCGTGTAGTCATAGAACAGGCATTCGGCCTACTGAAGACCCGTTTCCGCTGCCTCAGCAGGTCTGGCGGGGCACTCCTGTACCGCCATGAGAAGGTTGCAAAGATGGTGATGGCATGTGTCATGCTCCACAACATGTGCGTACGTAGAAATGTGCCCATGCCCCCTGACGCAGAACTGCAAGCACCTGATGATGGTCATGATGAGGGTGGGGATGTGGCAGCACCTCAAGGAGTCTGCGAGGCACCGGAGGGCCGTGACATTCGTCAGCATCTCATTGATGCATGCTTCTAGCACTCACACCTGGTGGCTGATACATGGACACGGGACTCGTGGCACTGTGTGTGTCTGGGACATGCACAATATGGACTGTACGCCTATGATGGCCTAGTACACAAAGATCAATGTCCACACATCTCATTGGTTGATCGTGCACTGTTTATGGCATATGTGATATCATGTTGAACACCCTATCGACCCGCCACCCAAGTGAGCCCAACACACACCCTCCACCCTCCTACCTCCCCCCCGAACACCAGTGTCCAAAGATGCTCATTGTCAGTGGGCTGTCGCTATTGCAAGCCCCCTCTGCGGGTATCAGGGGCACCCCTGCCTGTGGAGCGCAGGTTCCTCCCAGATCTACGTTGGGGGCTGCCCTGGACGGAACTTGCAACGGATGATGTCTCTGCCTGCTCACGTCCATGCATGTCCCTAAGGGTCTGCGAGAGCTCAGTGAGCACACGGCGCACTGCGGCAAGTTCGGCACATACGTCTTTGGATGTCGCATGCAGTTCCCCCCTCAGGCTCCCGGTGCTTCTCTCCATTTGGACTCTCAGGCTCTCGGTGCTACTCTCCATTTGTGCCCTTAGTGTCTCTGTACCTCTCTCCATTTCTGCCCTAAGTGTCTCAGTTGATGTTTCTATGTCTGCCTTAGTGCCCCCACATTCATCGGCATGGTCCTTGAGGAGCGTGGCCAGTTGCTGCTGTTGCACGATTAACTGGTCGAGGGACTGTTGCCTCTGCTGGGCCATGGCCATTTGCGGGGGTGTCACAGAGGGGCTGTTGACCTCATGTTGCCTTGCCACAGGGCTTGTGGGGGATGGCCAGTCGTCGTCTTGTGGGTGCCCCTGCGTGGTATCCTCATGTTGTACGGGATGGGACAGACAGGGGGATTGGGACAGGTCATGGATGGATCTGACTTCGACATCCCCGTCTTCTGTGTCGGAGCATGCTGCCATCAATGGGGTGTCACCTATGGTGCTGCTGCCACCAGAGGCAGTGCCTTCTGTGGCATCCGTTGGGGGGACCTGTGGTGGTGGTGGTGTGGGCATGCTGGTTGCTGGGGTGCCTGTTGATGTTCCCTCCTCTGTGCTGCCACCTGATTTGTGCTGCTGCCGTGTCTTGATGCGTGCAGCTGAGGTGGAGGGTCTTTGGCCGTTGGTCTTGGCCCTCTTTGCAGGTGTGCTGGTAGGGGTGTCCTGATGCTCGTCGTTTGGATCGGACCCTGTGGTGGAGTAAAGGAGGGCGAGGGTTATTAATGGGTCTGTGGGAATTGGAATGGCATTGTTTCACATGCATTGGGGTGGTACCTGAGGGTGATTTGGGTCGGGGCCTTGGAGGTGCTTTCATTTGTGTGTGGAGTGAGGGTGCAGTTGTTTGGCAGCCTGCAGTTAGGGTGTGCCTGCTGCACGTGTAGTGCGTGTTTTAGGGGTTTTTAATTAATTATGTATTTATTGTGGGTTTTAACGTGCGCTATCAGGCAGATGTGTGTGGACGTTCTCCTGGACATGTGTTTCTGTTGCACTATGTGGACACATGGTACTTCACATGATTGGACTTTGTGGATTTGGCATTGTTTTATCTGGCCCACCTACCTGAATCTTCGGATGTCTGCACTCCTTTCTCCATCCCTCCGACTCCCTCTATGCTCTCCATTCCGATGGTGGAGGCACAGATTTCTTCCCAGTGGGTCAACTTGATGGGTGATTCAGGACCTCCCCCGGTGGCTGTGGCAATGTTGCGGTTGGCAGAGAGTATGCTGCGGACGCGTATCCGCAGGTCGTCCCATCGCTTTCTGCATTGCTGTGGGTTGCCGGGTGCGGTCCCCACCGCACTTACCCGCTGTGCCACCAGAGCCCATATGGCCTTCTTGTTCGCAAGTGCCGTCCTGGTCATTTGCGTGGAGAAGACGACGGCTGCATTCTCCTGGAGGGTCTCTGTTAGCACGGTGAGTTCCTCACGGGAGAAGTGGACCTGCCGCTTGCGGTCGCACGCTTTCTTCGCTACTTTTCCCATTTTTCTTGGTTTCGCTAGGGTGGATGACGGGTTGGGGTGTGTCTCAGGGTAGTGTTTTTGGTGGTTTTAGTGGTTTTAGTGGTTTTATAGGTGTACGGCGGGATGTTTCCCGTTCCGGGCCCATGTTTTTACTTCCGTTTCCGTATATTTCCGGTCACCGTACTTTCCGGTAGGCGCACACTGCGGTGTCCGCTGTGATGGGTGGCGGTATTGCACCTAGGGCGCCGTACGGCGGCGGTGTGGGCCGTTTTGGGGTCATTTCCGCCATCGCGGACTTTGCACTTCCGCCATGCCGTGGTGCTCGTGCCCGATGGGTCGGAATGGGCCGCACTTTGCTCCTTCGTGCAATGGCGGAAACGCTATTTACGCTGTGGCGGTCCGGTCAGTCACTTTCCGCCAGGGTCGTAATGAGGGCCAATCTATTTAAAATCTTGAAATGTATGAGTCTATACAACACTCCCTTCGACAAGGAGCAGAGTGCACTCCATTGTGTGTCAGTGAACTCTACTTGAAGATCATTACCCAATTTGGAGCGTATAGCTCTTGCACTGCATGCATTCATAGATTGCACCAATTTGTATAACACAGAAATACATTTCTTGACTGTGGATCTTTGTAAGACATATGACAGACAGGCATGTGTTGGAGGCTTCCCCCGGAATGTGGGCCAGTGTGCCTGAAATGCAGCACGCATGCGCAGATGATACAGTGTCTGTAGAGTTCCATCCCCCACAGCTGACCTCAATGTACCCCAGTCCACAAAGCAACCCTCTACATCTAAATCACCAGTTGAGTGGATGCCCTCTGCACTCCAAGCCTTTACAATACCTCCATCCATGGTGGGAGGAAGCATCGGAAGTCCCCATAGGGGAAGAAGCTTGTCGTACACAGGTGCCTGAGCCACCTTAACATTCAACTTCTTCTTCTTCTTCCATGCTCTCTAAGTTGCTCCTACGGGGTCTCTTCCCTTTAATAGTGATGCTAATGACGAGGTGCCAGCTCTCACCCTTTCCAGGCGGGTATGCGGGAGGGTTGAATCGGTAGCAGGTTCAATAGATTGCATAGTGTATTTGCGCGACTATGTAGTACCATTCAAAGTCAGGTACATTGAATCCACCGTCCTCATAAGGTCTGGTTAGGTGTGACCACTTCAAACCTGCCATGCCTCCCACCCAGATAAAAGAAGTCCATTCCACAGTGATAATGTAAAATAGCATGGAGCAAGGACAGAGCGAGATGTTATGGAACATATAAAGTAATTTGGGCACTACCACAATTTTTATTAGGGATAACCTCCCTGCCAGCGACATCGGTATCTTTTTCCATCTTTGTAGTTTAGACCTTAGGTCCTCCACGTACACCCCGTAGTGCAGTTCACGAGTGAGACCAGGTGTCTGCGCTATCGCTATACCCAGGTACCGTATAGATTGTGCAGCCCATTTCAACCCCATAGCATGCGTAGGCTCTATCGTACCAGTAGTTAGGGGAAATATTTCGGATTGATTGTTGTTTAGGTGTAAACCAGAGTGTGCCACCGAACCCCACCACTGTGTTAAGTACTCCAGCCAAGCTTCTGTTGGTATCCCTGATATACAATAGGATGTCATCAGTTCCATGTGTTAAAATTGTGGCAAAAATTGCTGTGGTTACAAAATATTGCGACAAAAGTGCTGTGGTTTTGCCTCCGTAATCCATGTAAAGGATGCGGGGGACACCCCCGCAACCCCCTGACCCATTATAGCATTTAAGGGGAGAGAACCCCTGCTCCCCATCAAATGGTATAAAGGGGTTCACCTTTACTGGGTCAAACCACAGCATTTTTGCCGTGATTATTTGTATAGGCAACATTTTTGCAGCGATTTTATCACTGCATATCATGTCATCAGTGTATAGTGATTCAATATCTTGTCTGCCAGTGGTTCAATAACTAGCGTGAATAGTAAAGGGGACAGTGGACACCGCTGTCTGGTTCCCCCACCTAACTGCAAGAGTGGAGAGACGCAGCCATAAGTGGTACTCGGGCATAGGAACATGCATAAAGTAGTTTCACCCAGGAGATGAATCTAGGCCCAAACGCATAGTTGGACAGCACCTGGAATAGGAACGGCCACGAGACAGTATCAAATGCTTTTTGCATGTCTAATGAGAGCGCCACAGCCTGCACATGAGGTGGCGTGTGGGCTATAATGTTCTATAGACGTCAGAGGCTCATCGCCGTCGACCGACCAGATATAAATCCTGCCTGGTCAGGATGAATCATATGGGGCATGAATGGGAAAAGTCACGACGCCATTACCTTGGCAAACATTTTGGCATCCGTGTTTATTAGGGACAACAGTCTGAAAGAGCTGCAGTCCTCAGGTGCTTTATCAGGTTTAAGTAGGTGTATAATAATGGATTTACGCACTGTATCTGACAATACGCCCTCCCTTAGCGCCTCCTCCCAAAGATGCAGTAAGTGTGGGGAGAACAAGACAGAGTATTCTTTATAAAACTCTGCACCCAACCCGTCCGAGCTGGGAGCCTTGCCCCGAGGCAAATCCACTATGGCTGCCTGAATTTCTCCAAGTGTTAGAATGTCCTCGAGACCATTTCGAGTCTCACGGGAGAGTAGGGTGGTAGGTATCCCGTTCAAATACTGCTCGGTGTCGCTCTCAGTGGCGCTCCCCTTAGGTTGGTATAGGGCCCAATAGAAGTCATAAAAATCCTTGTTTATGTCTCTGCTAGTATAAGCTATCTATCTATCCGGCGCTTGGACATAGGGTTGATGTGCACTTGCTGTCGCTGACTTAACTAAGTGAGCCAGAGTCTGGCCCGGTATTTCCACTTCCCCATACCTCCTGGCCATCACTGGTCTGTCCAGGAACCTCAGCTCCCTCTGTGCCATGTTCCTGTATGCCTCTAGTGCTTTTTTAATCTCGAGGTGAAGGCCCGGAGTTGGGGAATAACCCACATTTCTGCTGCAATGCCCCCAGCTCTGCTTCTTTCCTAGCCAGATCTCTCCTTGGGCACTTAAGGAGCCCAAATTCTGCAGACAAGGCTACTCCCCGAACAGACATCTTAAATGCCTGCCAGCGAGTCGCCACTGATGAGACAGACCCCACATTGTTATCAAGAAAGGATGCCACCTGGTCTCTTAAGTACAGTGAGAATGTAGTGTCCAGAAGTGCGGCTGGCTTAATCTGCTACGGTGGGCGGGATGACCCCTCCGCCAGGAAATCTAGTGTTAAAGGTACCGGGAAGTGGTCTCAGAGGGTGTGGGGTAGTATTAAACACTGAGCAACCATGTTAAGCAAGGGGGCAGATACCAGCCACATATTGATGCGAGAGTACATATTGTGCACAGAAGAGTAAAATGAGTACGCCCTGTCCTCTCCATGGAGTGTCCACCAGGCATCTAGTAGACCCTGTGTCTGCATACCACACAGTATTGCCTGAGCTGCCCTGGATGGTGATCAAGATGAGGTGTCAGAGCGATCCAGATTTGCATTCAATATAGTATTCATGTCACCACCCATCACAATCTCCGCCATAGGGCATGAGTCACAAAGCTCAAACACCTTGCTATAAAAGGCTGGGTCATCGACATTGGGGCCATACACATTAAGCAAAAGGATTTCCTTCCTGTGCAGGATTCCGTTGACCAGAACCTATCTACCCTCTGTGTCGGTAAAGAGCAGTGAGCGATGTATCAGAATAAGCGCGCCTCTAGCGTTAGTGGAACAGATCGTTAAGTAGCTCTGGGGTCCACAGCTTGGTGCAAGGCTGAGAGCTTGTCGGTTCAAAGCGCGCGTTTCCTGCAGTAACAGGATATGTGCGCCCTTCCCATTAGCATACACTATGATTTTGCGGGTCTTAATTGCATTGCCCAAACCCCTGACATTCCAACTGAGAAATTAGACCTTCTGTGGCAGTGTCTGTCCCCACCCCAGCATTAACCAACCCCGAACAGAACATATGCACTCACAAGGGGGACTGCTGTTACCGCTCAGAGCAGGTCAGCCGCCCACAGTGCCTATTAGCCCAATGCATAAAGCTTAGCCCATAATTAAAAGCGTTACTATGAACCTGTATAACACAATATCAGGATTTCAGGAGAACACATGATTCAAGTTGATTAGAGCTCCCTGGCCGGGAGTCACACACATGTATATGTATCTCTATAAAGGATACTGCTTTAGCCGGGACCCTGAAGAAGTACATCTTATTATTGTGCTGAAACTTGAAACGCTCTGGGAACAGCATAGCATAGGAGATATTTCTTTCCTGCAGTAGCTTCTTTACACCGGCAAACGTGTAGCTTTCCTGCTGGACCGCTACTGTGAAATCCGGGTAAATGTGGATGACCTGGGATCCATAGTGGAATCACTCAAGTTCTCTGGCCCTTTGTAGGATCTGCTCTCTATCCCTGTAGTTCATGATACGGGCGGTGATGGGCTGGGGATAATCTCCAGGCTTAGGCTTGGCCACTAATGCCCAATGGGCTCACTCAACAGTGAAATGTGGAGATAGCCCTACGTTACCCATGAGTGCTCTGAATAATTCTTCCACCGCTATTTCCATGTTCCTGTGGAGATCCTCACCTGGCAGTCCTATAATGCACACATTGTTCCTGCGGGGCCTTGATTCTAAATTATCGCACTTAGCCTTCACCAATTTAATGTCTTTCACCAAGGATGCCACTGTAGTATGCAGAGTCGTGATGTCTTCTGCTGCACTAATTCTGCTCTCAGCCTCCGCTTTCCTTTGCATTTCCTTTCGAACTGGGCCTGTATGGAGGTGACCATAGTAGTAATGTCATCAAGCTGGTTGTTAACTGCGCCAAAACCCTTTGTCATATTATCAAGTATTTGTTGCATACTCAATGGTTCAAACGTTGCCTGAGACACTGGAGTCGGTGCTGCAACGGATGCTGCGGCCACCACATCCGAGACCTTAGTAGTGGCCATTGTGAATACTGCCTCCCTTCCTGTTCCTGGCCCCTTTCGTCCTGTTCAGTACTGCGCTACACAGGGTTAGGGGAGGACCTCCAGAGCCTCTGCTTACAATCCACTGCAGGGCTCAATGTGCACTCAAAATGCGGTGCTTGGTCGCGGTACTGGCATCAGTTTACCAGTGGTAACTTCAGTAGCTCAGTCACGGCCCCACAGTACTCCAGTTCATATCTGCGGGCTACCAGAGTTCAAGGATCAAGGTAGCGCACCAACGCTGCACCTTCAGGCCTCACCCACAGTCCCAGCTAGCTTACGGTCACCACAGAAATGTCCAGGCTCCCCCCACGCCCCAACAGGGAGACGCTATCCGTGGGCAGGCTGCCACGCTTCAGAATGCTAATGTGCATAAAAAACTGTTTTCCGAGCAGGGGGGCCTAGTGTGCCAGTATCATCTGTTTCTGCACTAGCAGTCTATAGTACTGTGCATAGGGACGGTATGTTCAGTGTCTGCCATGTTGCAGTACTGGCTGCAATATAGTGTTGTCCAGTGTAGTAGTTACAGGTCCCCCTATCTCACTCCACACCAAGCCCTGTCTCTTTCTGCTAGTCCAGCAGCACCTTCAGCTCTGATGCGCATTCACTGCATAAATGTGCTACGCGGTCCCTGCTCTCCAGTTGACAGAGTTGTAATGTTCCTTGTGGTGTGGTGCTGGCTCACGAGCTGGAGACTAGTCTCAGAGTACCGGGCCCACAGTGATCTGAGGGCGGTGATCTGAGGGTGGGCCGGTGCCTCCCTCTAGAATAACTGATGGGCACTACTACAGAGCCCCACACTGCACCCAGGCTGAGTGCCCAATCTCCCAGAAGCCTGCCACCACAGAGGGTCTCCACGCCGCATCGTAGGTTTCCAGGCCGGCTCACTTCCGGTGCCGTTGCCAGGCCATACACGGCCCTGCTCTGTCACCTGCAGTCCAGGACAGCATTCAGAACACAGCAGCCGAACAGGACCTTGATCGCTTGATTCTGCAATCGTGCAGGAGCTGTTGTTGGACCCAGGTGATCAGCAGCTCCTCCTCTTTCGATGCCTGTCATTTACACAACTGTGTGTGTGTTGATGGACTTGTCAAATCTCCAGGCTACCGCCTGCTCCGTACGGATCTTAGAAGAAAGCCGCCATGTTAGATGACTATTCCACATTACCCCCATCCTAACATTTGAGTTGATACATTATTTCTGTTTGAACTTTGATGCCTTTACAAATGGTGTCTACATTATTTCTGTTTGAACTTTGATGCCTTTACAAATGGTGTCAGCAGTGGGATGCGGCTCATCCAATATAGGGGGGGAGGGACCATGAGATTTGAGAAGCTAGGTGCCAGAGCATCAGACCCTGCAGTAGCTACCAAGGGCTCTATTGGGTTTGATATCTGTAGCAGTAGGGATGGAACAATTCCTTCAGGAGAAAGAAGATTGATACCCACTGATTTGATACTGATGCCACCCCCTGACACATACATTAGACCAGCACCCAAGTCAAGGCTGGCACTGAGATTTGGAATTGATGTATTAGCAGGAGTAATAGACCCAGACTTTAGAAGTGATGTTAAGGTATTGCTGTAAAATCATGGAAAGGATCCATTCCAAATTCATCAAGGGGTAAAATTGCTCAAGAGGTGCTTGAGAAGGCAGTGTTCCCTAAGCTCAAGGAAGAGGCCGGGAAGGAAAGTACAGATAGGGGAACTCAAGGCTTTTGGGAGGCCGATAAGCCATCTGATGTCCCTCCCAACCCTGAACCCAGAAAGGCTAAAGAAGAAGAGCACGAGACACTTCCCGACTTCGCCTTTGCCCAAAATAATGACCCCTTGTTAGCTAACCGGACCTCCACTAACCACGGACCTATACCTTATGGGACACCAATGAAGAAGACAATGGGCCTCATTAAGAGTCCAGCGGTAGCCGTGCTGGAAAAACCGGCAGGCTGCAGCCGGCCCCGGAATTAATTTCCACCTCTGGACTTGCTGGATTTATCAAGGCATTACAGCCCCGGTGGTCCGGTAATTCCAAAGGCAGAATAACGTTAGTCCCCATTCCCATGGAGTCGCATAGGACCATGTAAACAACCATTTAGGGGTCCCCTTTCAGGTTTTGAACTCACAAGATATTCTCCACCATAAGAAAGACCATAGAGGGGAATGATTTGCATGTTATTGTCCCCAAGATTATCGGGTGCCGGTAGAGACAAGATAATAATCTCTTTAGGTTTGCAACTAAGTTTCCCCCACAGTGTGGCTATCTATGTATTGCCCCCTAAAGAAAGAGGATTAAATATACTACCTCTACTCTCCTGGGGAGATTAATTGAAGTTTGTTCTTTTGAAATTCTCTGATGACCCTATTGAGATTGAGCGGGGCCAATTGGTAGGATGTTTGAGGTATGAAAATGTATGGGAATCCCTTGGCCCTAATCCTTTGGCAGGAAGTTACCATAAGAAGACATCCGACAAGGAGGGAAGTCAGAATGTGTTCAGTCTTTTAGAAGGGGAAAGGAGAGTCTCCCTTGGGAATGATACTCAATCAGAATTATCCTCTTCCCCAGAAGATCTGGAAACCCATGATATTGAGGAAATAGATGGAGAGGTAAATAAATCATCAGTCCTCAGCAGAGATGATCCAAACCCCTCCTGCAAAGAATGGGATCCTCTCTGAGGTATTGTGCTTTACACCACACTGATCAAGAACCATCCACCCCAAAGGTCCCATTCAATAATGTACTGGTACCAAATGTCGATCTTAGAGAAGAGAAACAATTGTGAGGCCCTAGAAAGCCCCAATGAGCCATTTAACACCCTACATGTCTCACCAGACCCGTTTGCTATTCTCCTTGCCCAAAAAGCATCAACCTTAAAGCAGGACCTCAACATCTGAGTTCCTACGGGAGCAGAAAAAGGGAAGAAGACCTCCTCCTGTTATAACCCCACCTCTTAACTACTATTAAAAGTGCTTCTCCGGTAAAGGTTATGGACACCCTACAAAATATTGCCCCTTAAACCAGATCGATTTCTCCACCATTGCATCAGCCCAATTACTCAATGAGGATAAACAGAATAAAGAAGAACAGGTTAGGTCATCATTCAATAACCTCTTATACACCCAACCTCAGGGTATGATCCTAGAAGGAAAACAGAACCTAAAGAAGTTAGGGAAAAAGAGGAGGAACTATAATAACTAGAGGAAAACCCAGGTCTTTTTACATACTGGAGATAAAACCAGGTATAAAATCCCTGCTACTTCCCTTAGAGAGAAAAATTGTCTGGGCAAAATTGGATATGGGAAGTAAGAAAAGTGCCATAAGAACAGATTTACTTCCCCAGGTGTGGAAAGAAGTAGGAAAAGAGAGAGTGACCTGTGTACATGGCCATACAGAAAATCACTCACTGGCCCAGATCACTGTTACCATCTAAGGACGAAAAATAAACGTAACATTACTGATGATTCCCAATTTACCAGCCCAGTTAGTCCTGGGAACTGATTTACCCCAATTCGATCAATGGATTCACAGTTGGCCCAAGTCAAAGCCAAGACTCTTAGAGTGTCATGATGCCCGCTCCCGGGGAGCCGGTTCAAACCCTGCGTCCCCGAAAGCGGACATCCAGTCCCCAAGGAAGGACCCAGCAACCCCATATAGGGGCCCTTTGGACAGTGTCCTGGCACCTATTGCGCCAGGCTCATAAAAGACATCAGTCCTGGCGCCATAGGCGCCAGGCTCATTATGAGAGTGCTTGGGTGCACTTACCTGATGCAGACCATGCTGCAGGATCCCGGCCTCCTTGAGGCCTGAAAGGAACTACTTTCCCTGTGGGACTAATTTACCATCCGGGCGTGTTCGGGGAAGGATACATACCTGATTGGAGGAAGGATACATACCTGGAACTTCTTCCAAGGCTATTTAAACCCCACCCGAACAGCCACACATGCTTCGCGTTGTTCTGCATCTCGCAGCTGGACGCTCACCGTGTCTGCTCCTGCATCCTGACTTCTGCCACGCCTGCCAGCATCCTGGATCACCTGCAAAGGAAGAGAAGAAGAGAACAGAAGAAGGAAAAGTCCTCACCTGCTAAATCCGCATCCCGGAGACATCTCGCCGACAATCCTGAAAAGGAAGACTTTTATTTAAAAGCTCATCGCGTCGAACGCTGCAGCGCCGCATTCCACTCACCTTTGCAGGGCGCCTCCATGTTCAGCAGCGATCATCCGGATTCGCAGTCACGCCCCAGCGCCTAGGGAGAAAAAGACAAGAACAAAAGGTGAGAGAGAGAAGGGAATAAGGAAAGCTAAATCTCCATGTTAAGACTTACCTGTTGATTCATTCCCTCTTCATTTCGGGTCCGCGCCGCATCCTGACTTTTCCGGACCCCGGCCCCTAAGGGGAAAAAAAAAGACATCAGCGTTAATGAGCGAATGAAAAGACATTACCAAAAAACGCTCATTAAAGAGTTACCTGATTTCTACAAGGATTTCACCTCTCATCTCGGGTCGGTGCCTGTTCCCCGGCATTCCGTACCCCGGCCCCTATGGGGAAAAAGACACTAGCATTAGTACATTAATGCATGAACACAAGGGGAACCTCTTACCAAAAAACGTACCTGGAAGCCAAGCAAGTTTGGTTCTCACCAATCCGAAAATCCAGTGAAGTAACTGGATACCAACGCTCGCCCCTGCATCAGAAGCAGGATGGAGAGCTCGTCCTTCCAGACCCTAAGATGAGATGCTACGGGGAATCACAGAAGGGTTTCAAGGAGGGTGAGAGGGGAAAGTGGGAGGCCGATTGCATTACCCCGCAGACAGTTAATCCCCTATTTTCGCCTACAGAAGGATACTTCTGCGAGCCAGACAAGCCAGATTTGGGGGCCCGGTCCAGTCTGTCTTCCGAACCCTGCGCATCACCTTAGAAGAGGTCACAGCAGCGCAAACCAGACCAGCGCCTCTGTGGGAGTCAGGTGAGCGTTACAGAACGCGAAGCCTTCCTACAAATTCCCACCCAGGCGCTATGGAAAGTTCTGAGACTGATCAGTTGGCCCAATTACTGGGAGAATTACGGGCCAAAGTACATGCCGCTCGTCAAGAGACTAATGCCCTCAGGAGGGAATTAATAATATCAAAGGAAAGAACTGATGACCTGGCCAGACAGCTTTTGCAAGGTCAAGCTGGGCAAACTCCTCTACCCGGTTCCGGAGGGAACCCCGCTCCTGTGGTTTCCAGTAACCCTGTGCAGATTAATCTACCTGGAAACATGCCGCTGGCCCCACCCAAACGGTTTGCTGGGGACCCCAAACGATTCGCCGTATTTATGAATCAGTGTTGTTTGCACTTTCTATGCAGACCTGGAGCCTTCCCTAATGATCAGACCAAGGTAGCCTTTGTATTGTCATATCTCAGCGGCTGCGCTGCCGATTCGTCAGTTCCACTGGTTACTCAAGATGACCCGATTCTCTGTGATTTTCAAGGGTTTCAAGCAAGCATGGAAAGGTTATTTGCTCGACACTCTCAGGGGCAGGCTCTTGATGACGAACTTCTATCCCTGCGACAGGGCAATCAGGACCTCCTATCCTATATTGCAACCTTTAATAGACTAATTGTGGAAACGGGATGGCCAGAGGATAAAAGAGTCACGTTGTTTTATCGAGGCCTACGCGGAGAACTTAAAGATGTCTTGGCCCAAGTTGTAAATCCGCCCCAAGAATGCACAGAGTATATAGACTTAGTGGTCCAATTGGATCACAGACTTCAAAACAGAAAAGCAGATCGGTCCAGGTTTGAGACCCGGGTGTTGGTCAAGACCCATGCTAACCCCAAGGGAGTTGATGTCTCTGAGCCTATGCAGATTGGAGGGGTTAAAGGACCCTTAACTCAAAAGGAACGTGAAAGGAGGCAGCAGTTAAAATTATGTCTTTATTGTGGGAATTCTGGACACTTTCTACGAGATTGCCCGGCAAAACCGCCCGAAAGGCGGTAGGAGCCGCTGATAAAAACCATGAAGACTCTGTTTGGGGAAACGACTCCGCCCGACAAGCGTAGGGGTCCGCTTGCCGAGCTTGAAAACTAACTCTCAGACCTCGCATTTCATTGTGCCAATGGTTCTCGTAGATCCAGAACAGCCTAAGCGGTTGCATGCAATAAAGGCATACATCGACAGTGGGGCTATTGGAAACTATGTGGATCGTGAATTGGTCTCTAGGATTAACCTCCCTCTCCGTCCTAAAACCAGCAAAGAGTTCATCACCACAGTCGATGGAACTGAAATTGCCTCTGGACCGGTAACACATTCCACTACTGAGGTGACTCTTATTGGTCCCGACGGCCATCGGGAGGGTGTTGTGTTTGATGTAATCAAGGCTCCACATTTTCAGGTTATCCTTGGAATCCCTTGGTTAGAGACACATAATCCTCAAATTGATTGGCGAGCTAAGAGAATAACCTTCCCGGATTGTACACAAACCTGCTACCCAGAAAACCTGAAGATTAATCTAGCATCTGTAACCTCTGCCTCCATGCAACTACCTCCGGAATACCAAGACTTTCAGGACGTCTTCCAAAAGGAACAGGCCAACACGTTACCTCCTCACAGATCGTACGATTGCCAAATTGATCTGGTGCCCGGTGCACAACCCCCTTGTAGCAGGATTTATGCCCTTACCGAACCTGAGAACCTCTATTTGAGACAATATTTGGATCAATACCTAGCTAATGGTTTTATTCGCCTGTCAAAGTCCCCGGCATCCTCGACTTTGTTCTTCGTACCCAAAAAAGAAGGCGACCTTAGAACTTGTATCGATTACCGCGCATTGAACCAGATAACGGTTAAAAACCGTTATCCTCTGCCTCTGATCCCTGAACTCCTTGACCAGGTGAAGGACGCTTGCATATACACCAAGTTAGATCTCCGGGGGGCTTATCATCTGGTACGAGTTAAAGAAGGCGACGAATGGAAAACTGCCTTCCGTACTAAATACGGATTATTCGAGTACCAGGTGATGCCTTTCGGATTGTGTAACGCGCCGGCTGCCTTCCAATACTTCATGAATGATGTCCTTCGGGAACTCATCGATGTTTGTGTGGTCGTATATATCGATGACATTCTGGTGTACTCCTCTTCGGAATCTGATCACAGAAAACACGTCAGGGCAGTACTTGAAAAACTGCGCCAACACAAACTATTTGCTAAATTGGAGAAATAATAATAATAATATCTTTAATGTGATATAGTTTAAAAATTCAAACTTTACACATGTACATCTTAATTACTTTCAATACAAAATTCAAAGCGCCATAAGCTTAAAATTAAAATTAAATAAAAATTCTTCGTAAAATAGCACCATAGTTATACTTGGGCATGGTTTTGATTATTTCTTATCATGTCAGCAGTTAAAATGCATATACTGGTCTGCATTATCCCATGATTCTTTCCAGTGCGATGGCTAGCTCACCTCATATCGATATCCCCAGCTCATCTTCCACTCTTAGCCAAATGGAATAGAGTGCGGTTAGCAGACGCATACTGTTGGTGTTTACACAATGATTCCAAAACAACCTGTCTCCAATAGTCTCCCAATTATGTACAAACATACTTAAGTGTAGTTTTATGTCAACCATCATACCCTGGCATTCGGTTAGTACATGTTTAGCTGTCTCCAGAGCTTCCTGGTTCTTACACAGGCGACAATAGCGTTGTTCTCTGGGTATCTTTTCCATAATACCAGTGGTCATCTTAATGGGAAGATATTCCATTCTTAATAGAAGTATAAACCTCCTTAATCTTGGGGACGGGCATATCATCAGGTATTTCTGTGGTTTCTTGAATGTATATAATCTAGTTTCCATGAACCTATACCTTTTTAATTTGCGCAGATGTTCGTAGTTCTCTAGCCAATCCCATAACTCAACTCGTCTCCCCATACAGGATTGCATAGCCTCCGTAAAAGTCCCTGCACGATGATTCCAGCAAATTTCTTTGAGCAATTGTTCCATTTGTTTTTTGAAATCACTGAGGGTGTTTTCATTATTATTATTCAGGGCAAATGTCGTTAGCAGGGCATTACCCACGCCATTCACCATTTTTAGGTAAAATCCGGCTCTTTTCTTTAATATCTGTGCTTTCAATGATATCAGACCCAACTCGAGTCTGAGAAGAGCCATAGGGATACATGCCGGAAGTCCTAGTATCTTCCTCCAATATTTTCCCTCAATAATTTGCAACCAATTTAGATCCATCTTAATTAGTGATTCCAATCCATACACCATCATGGGTGCTAGTACCTGTATATAAAGGTGTCTAGATCCCCATAATGTGTAACCACCCTGTTTAATTGTAAAGCTTTTAAATAAGGCAGTAATTTGGGCAGCTCTTATTTTCCGATTGCGTTTACAATTCGTGTAGTCACCTCTGGGTTCAAATTCAATCCCGAGGTATTTATATTCAGGGACATATGAAATTACAGCTCTATCAATGCATAGAGAGACCCGCGCGGACCTTTTACATGTGTATCTCATTACATGTGTTTTTTCAACATTAATTGTAAGGCCATTTTGTTCAGAATATCCCCAGAGCGCTGTGGCTGAGCGACGTATACCACTGATTGTGTGGTCAAAGATCACTAAATCATCAGCGTATGCAAGTACTAAGCATGGAGTTTTTCCAATATTAGGAGGACAGTTTTTTACCAAGGCTATAGATGCCGGTATGTCATGCACATACAGATTGTATACTAGGGGAGCCGTCACACAACCTTGTTTGACTCCTCTATTTTGTGCGACTTCCTCCGTCATATGACCTGCTTGGTCTAATTTCAATTTAACCTTGGTGTTCTGATGTAGCAATCTTAGATAGTATAGTAGATCATCTGGACAGCCAAGATTTTGTAATTTCAGCCATAGTTTTTCTCGGGGGATAGAATCAAAGGCCGCTTTAAAATCTATGTAAACTGCATAGAGGGGTGGTTGTCCGCTTTGCAAGGCTCTAGTTCGTAAGTAGTCCATGACAAAAATGTTATGGCTAGTTGAGTAGTCTTGCCTAAAGCCACATTGAAATTTACTTAAGATTTTAGCTCGGTCAACCCATATCTGTAGTTTTTCCAGCAGGAGTGATGCAAATATTTTACTTGTGCTGTCTAGCATGGAAAGTAATCTATAATTATTAGGGTCCAATCGATTGCCTTTTTTAAATATTGGTATTAGTATGGCTGATTGCCACGAACTCGGCAGTACCCCTGTCCTCAAAATCTTGGAGAACCATACATTCATTAGGGTGGCCCAAAAAATTGGACTACTTTTTATTACAATATTGGGGAGCCCATCGGGACCAGGTGCCCTGGATGACTTCAACCGTTTAATAATAGAGAGGATGGAGTCAAGGGAAATGTCAATGTCAGGGTCTGTTGGTATGTTACCCAAAGGGATTATCTCCTCGGCTCTGATCGCTGTGTTGCGTTTTTCCAGAAATGCAGTCCATTCCACACTGGAAATGGGATTAACTAGTTGCCGTGAATTGGAGAAATGTGTTTTCCATACCACAGAAGTCGAGTTTCTAGGTTTCATCCTGACACCCAAAGGAGTCCGAATGGACTCAAGAAAAGTGGATGCCATCCTCAAATGGCCATCACCTAGCTCTGTAAAAGGGGTTCAAAGCATGCTCGGCTTTGCCAATTTCTATCGCAGGTTTATCCCGGAATGTTCACGCGTGGTACAACCCATTGCTGCACTCTTGGGGAAAAATTAACGTTTTGAATGGTCTGAAGAAGCCGAGCAGGCCTTTCAGGATTTAAAAGCTAAGTGTACCTCCGCACCTATATTGAAACACCCGCGTCCAGATCTCCCTTATGTCGTCGAGACTGACACATCCAGCCTAGCCATGGGAGCTGTCCTGTCCCAAAGAGATCCCGAAACCAACCAACTGCATCCCGTAGCATTTTGGTCCAGAAAATTCTCGGCACCCGAGGTTAATTATGCAATCACTGACAAAGAACTGTTAGCCATTAAGTCCGCTTTTAAAGCCTGGCAGCATTATCTGCTTGGCGCTCGACATACCATCACAGTGATCACTGATCACTGGAATTTACAGTATTTGAAAACCACCAAGGCTCAGTCATCACGGCAGCTCCGATGGGCTTTTTTTTTCGCTGAATTTGATTTCGTGATTACCTATCGACCTGGCTGCAAAAATGGCAAAGCAGACGCCTTATCCCGAATTGGAATGGGAGAATCTGATACAAACTCAGAACCAGTACCAATAATTCCCGAACAGAGGATTCTAGGCATGACTTCGTTACAGACGCCTGAAGACATTCAAGCCAGAGTGAAACAACTCCTGGACCCTATAACCTTACAGGATTGGATACAAAAGGGATCAGACTTTACCATAGATAATGGGTTACCTTATTTCCAAGGACGCTTATTCCTGCCACATAAGGAATTACACAAACTAGTTATTTCCGGTTATCATGATACATTAATAGAGGGACACCCCGGTATTGCCAAGACAGAGGAAAAGGTGAAACGACAATTTTGGTGGCCCTCTTGGCGAAAGATGTTAAATCTTTTGTGATGTCCTGTGGTGTTTGCGCCCAAAATAAAAGTCAAAAGAAACGACCAGCCGGTCTCCTTCAACCTCTAGACATACCGCCAGCACCCTGGCACACCCTATTAATGGATTTTATTACGGACCTGCCTCCTTGTTCGGGGTACAATACTATTCTGGTAATTGTGGATTTGTTTTCCAAAATGGCCCACTTTATTCCTTTGAAAGGTTTACCTTCAGCTTCTGTCCTAGCCAAAGAATTCCTCGAAAATATTGTTCGGCTACATGGATTCCCATCTATACTAATCACTGACCGGGGAAGCCAATTCATTTCCCACTTCTGGCGCAAATGTTGCCAAATGGCGCAGATCGACGTAAGATTATCGACCAGTCACCACCCTGAGACCGATGGTCAGACCGAGAGGACAAATCAGACCCTTGAACAGTACTTACGTGTATGTTACAGCAATCTGAAAGCAACTGGAAAGACATTCTTTGGATAGCCGAATACGCATATAATAATTCGGTACACTCTGGAACTGGCCACAGTCCTTTTTATACTTTGTTTGGGCATCACCCTCGAACCTCAAACCTTGACTCACCTCAGAACCTCGGAATGCCTGCAGTAGAACTTCTGCATTCTACAATTACCCAAGCCTTCAAAGAGGCAACTACGCATTTACGACAAGCCAAGAGAAAATACAAGGAGAATGCTGATCTACATCGGAGTGAAGCACCTCCGTATCAGATTGGGGATCAAGTGTGGTTAGCTACCAGACATTTACCACTCAAAGGGCCTCGAACCTTTAACCCAAAATATCTGGGACCTTATTCTATTACGGCAATAATTAACCCAGTGGCTGTTAAACTTGATTTACCAGCTAGTATGCGAATTCACCCTGTTTTTCATGTGTCACTTCTGAAACCAGTGGTACCCGGAACCCGACTACTCAAACCTCCAGAACTTATTCTAATAGATGGGGAGCCCGAATTCGAAGTGAAGAACATTTTAGACTCAAAAATGTTCAGGTCAAAACTGTTCTACTTAATTGATTGCAAGGGGTACGGACCTCAGGAGAGGTCGTGGGAACCCAGCGACCATGTGCATGCACCTCGATTAGTCAGGAAATTCCACCGACTCTTCCCAGACAAACCAAAACCCCCAGAGGGAATAACCTTGGGAGGGGCCTTGGGGGGGGAGTGCTGTCATAATGCCCACTCCCGGGCAGCCGGTTCAAGCCCTGCATCCCCGAAAGCGGACATCCAGTCCCCAAGGAAGGACCCAGCAACCCCATATAGGGGCCCTTTGGACAGTGTCCTGGCACCTATTGCGCCAGGCTCATAAAAGACATCAGT
This sequence comes from Ambystoma mexicanum, assembly GCF_040938575.1. NCBI lineage: Eukaryota > Metazoa > Chordata > Amphibia > Caudata > Ambystomatidae > Ambystoma > Ambystoma mexicanum. The sequence goes on from NC_090928.1 coordinate 972,959,045, forward strand.
CCTGGCGCCATAGGCGCCAGGCTCATTATGAGAGTGCTTGGGTGCACTTACCTGATGCAGACCATGCTGCAGGATCCGGGCCTCCTTGAGGCCTGAAAGGAACTACTTTACCTGTGGGACTAATTTACCATCCGGGCATGGTCAGGGAAGGATACATACCTAATTGGAGGAAGGATACATACCTGGAACTTCTTCCAAGGCTATTTAATCCCCACCCGAACAGCCACACGTGCTTCGCGTTGTTCTGCATCTCGCAGCTGGACGCTCACCGTGTCTGCTCCTGCATCCTGACTTCTGCCATGCCTGCCAGCATCCTGGATCACCTACAAAGGAAGAGAAGAAAAGAACAGAAGAAGGAAAAGTCCTTACCTGCTAAATCCGCATCCCGGAGACATCTCGCCGACAATCCTGAAAAGGAAGACTTTTATTTAAAAGCTCATCGCGTCGATCGCTGCAGCGCCACATTCCACTCACCTTTGCAGGGCGCCTCCATGTTCAGCAGCGATCATCCGGATTCGCAGTCACGCCCCAGCGCCTAGGGAGAAAAAGACCAGAACAAAAGGTGAGAGGGAGAAGGAAATAAGGAAAGCTAAATCTCCATGTTAAGACTTACCTGTTGATTCATTCCCTCTTCATTTCGGGTCCGCGCCGCATCCTGGCTTTTCCGTACCCCGGCCCCTAAGGGGAAAAAAAGACATCAGCGTTAATGAGCGAATGAAAAGACATTACCAAAAAACGCTCATTAAAGACTTACCTGATTTCTACAAGGATTTCACCTCTCATCTCGGGTCGGTGCCTGTTCCCCGGCATTCCGTACCCCGGCCACTATGGGGAAAAAGACACTAGCATTAGTACATTAATGCATGGACACAAGGGGAACCTCTTATCAAAAAACTTACCTGGAAGCCAAGCAAGTTTGGTTCTCTCCAATCAGAAAATCCAGTGAAGTAACTGGATACCAACGCGCCCCTGCATCAGAAGCAGGATGGAGAGCTTGTCCTTCCAGACCCTAAGGTGAGACGCTACGGGGAATCACAGAAGGGTTTCGAGGAGGGTGAGAGGGCAAAGATTGAGGCCGATTGCATTACCCCGCAGACAGTTAATCCCCTATTTTCGCCTACAGAAGGATACTTCTGCGAGCCAGACAAGCCAGATTTGGGGGCCCGGTCCAGTCCGTCTTCCGAACCCTGCACATCACCTTAGAAGAGGTCACAGCAGCGCGTACCAGGCCAGCGCCTCCGTGGGAGTCGGGTGAGCGTTACATAGAGGTAAGCTCCCCCACCCAATGAAGCTAGAACCTCCCATGTCTGAAAAGAGAACAAGTTGGAAAGAAAGTATTCGTTTCTTCAGAATGGATCCAATATACCACGGAGAAGAATCCACCCTAAGGGATAGTCGGGTTTCCATGGATCGTGAACCTTGCTGCTTCACAGTGGAACATCGGAAGGACAGAGAGCAAGGCAATTTAGACGTCATCTCCTGGTTTCCCTGTGAAGCACCCCGGTTCCAACTCACATTGGGGAAGGGTATGTGAGAAACCTGAGGTTATTCTCACTACTACTCCACCTGGAAGTTCTTATCAGGGGGCCAGGAAAAGGCTATCACTTTTGGATCCTTACCCTGGGGTTGGGGAAGCGAGGGAGGATCACCTGGGTGGAGGGTCCTCAGGGATTCAGATTGGTAGACCCACAGGTGGGACATGGTATCCGCCTTTCCCTATTGAAGAGCAACCTAACCTTTCCCCAGTCTTCATAGGCGACTGCAAAACCTCTTGCCTCATTTTCCCACATTTTTCATCTGACAGTAGAGAGACGAGTAAGAAACAACTAGGAGTAGGAGTAGTAAACACTAGTAAGCTAGTTGACCACTCTAGTACTGAGACGAGGAAGAGGCAAATGAGATTAATGAACACTAAAAACATATGGATTGAGTCCTTCCTGAGCGAGAGAACCATGAGTCTTCTCCCCTTCAGCAGTTGCTGACCCTACACCCATCCTATGCGGTGTTCCCCAAGGGTCCTGCGTCTCGCCTACCCTTTACAACATCTTCACTAAGCCACTGTTCGACGATCTGGACCAGCTGGGTATCACCTACACTAACTATGCAGATGATACTCAGATTCTCCTACCACTTTCTGGCGATTACGGTACGGACATGGGTTTTGTGAACAAAGTTTACCTTATCATCCAAGCATGGATGGCCACTCATGGCCTGTGCTTGAACAATGATAAGACTGAACTTATAATTCTGGGTCCGCAGGCTAAAGTAAAAAAACTAGACCAGGAATTCTCATCATTCAATATTGACGGTAACACCATTAAAGGTTTCAAGGAAGTAAAAACCCTTGGATTCTATTTGGACTCCACACTGTCCTTTGATAAACAGGTCAAATCCCTTACCTCTGCCATGGCTTACACCTGCAAATTACTCAGAGCTGGTAAACTGTTCCTCTCTGACAATAGTTGTCTGATTCTGGCTAGATCTACTCTCCAGAATCGACTACTGCAATGGCCTCTACAGTGGTTCCAATAAATCTACCATCCAAAAGCTCCAAACACTACAGAATAATGCCCTAAGAGCAGCCCTAGGCATAAATAAAAAAGCTCACATCTCTTCCTTGAGTCGTCAACATAAATGTTATCTACATCTAACAAAGTACTACTAAAAGCGCTCTCCTAGACACATAAAGCCCTTAATAACGCAGCCCCCAGCTATCTCATAGATAAACTCCAGAGGAGAACTTCTCTCAGACCTACCAGAATTGGGAATACTAACTGTCTGACTATTCCCAAATATAAGCTCACCACCATTGGGGGTAATAGCTTTACTGTTAAGGCAGCTAAAAGCTGGAACTCATTGCCTCAGGAGCTGAGAGCAGACCAACCCTACTTACATTTCAGGAAAAATGTAATAAAATATATCACTGCTACGGATCCTTAGTCTCCCATTACCCTTAGAGGACTTGCCCATAGCGACTTGGTCATCCTGTAGTAACAGCGGACTACTGTATTGATTTTGACTTTTGCATTAATTTCTGTAGACCTTGTGTATTGTGATACATTCGGGAGCCTAGTATCTTACAAAGGGCCCCACGTGGCACATTCATCCTCTGTACAGTGCCTATTGTTCATTTATTTAATTTCATTGGCTATTCTTTTCTTCGTCCTATTTTGTACACTGTATATACCCTGTATTCATGTAAAAAACGGTATATCTTGCTATTATGTAAATATTGTAACCGGTGTATATGAAACTATGTAAGTCTTGCATTTCCATATTGCTGCGCCCTTTTACTCACGAGTCTGGTGCGCTTAACAAATAAACAAACAAACAAACAAACAAACAAACAAACAAACAAACAAACAAACAAACATGTTACCACTCTGGTACTGGGATGAAGAAGATGCCTGACAAGTACTGTGAGGGTTAGGCATGTCCCTTTAATTATGGTCAGGCAAGCCCCATTGAGAATGCACACCTGCAACTTGTCAAGTGGTTGCAGGTGTGTACATGGAATACCGGAAAACAGCACAGGAAGAAACAGGGAGGCCTGTGTGGCAGAGACCAGTGGGGGACCCTTACTGAGAGGAGGCAGCCATGTTGGGACCAGAAAAAAAGCCAGGACACCGGCTGAGATCCCGCAGGACCTGGGGAACCGAAGGGGAGGGAAGCCGTGAGGCTATCACAGGTGTGGGGGCCTCCATATGTCAATCCGAGCAGCTGGAACTGCAGACTAGCACGACAGAAGAGGGAACGCCATCCGTGTCCATGCCGAGACAACGGAGTTGCCGGCGTGTACAGAGCTGCAGCTGGTATGCGAGCATGGCTTGCAGAAGCTGGTCCGTTGACCGGAGTGTACAGGAGGGGGAGTGACCTCTGACCGGCCCATAGAATCAGAGCACGCCCTTGAGTACTTTAAGACGAGATAGCTGCACCTTGAGGTGGATGGGGTGCGGGGTTCTCTTACTCCAACACCAATCAAAAAGGATAACTTCAATGGTTTGGAAAAGGGGAGTCTGTTTAATGACGAGTACAAAAAACAGGGAAACATGGAGATCAACAATGATGCGATGTCCCGTCTCGCTTGAACTCCCAACAATCTTCATTCAAACAGCAATGGTTTAGTCAAAATTCGTCATCATTGACGTGTAACACTCAAAAGTTTGTCATGTAATTCTATTGGTTGGAAAAGGTAACTTAAGTATAGGTGCTATATCTGTATATGGTAACGCAGTGTGAGGATTGGATAACTTATCGGGTGGGCGTCTAAGCCCTTCCCTCTACATTACTCAAGCAAACGTCACTAAAGGTACGATGTCTCATTGGTTCTACTATCTATAGGACCTTAGATTATTTGGCCTACTGTGATTGGGCTGGATACAACCCTAAGCATAAATCTCCACTTTAATTAGCAGCATGCAGAATGGTCACCCAGATGCAGGAATCCCCAAGATTCACCCTGCCCCCCTTACATCAATCAGTACTTTAGGGCTATGTGTCAATTAGTTGGCTGAGGTTGGCCTCGAAACTGTAGCTTCTTGTCAGGAAAAGTTATGGTATCTCCTGCTTTGGGTGACATCAGACGTTGGTACCTCTTCGCGCTTGGCTGGTCACATGTTAGCACACCGTGAATCGGCTTCATTTTCCTTCTATTTGTGCATTTAATTCTCCTTGTCGGCCACCACCTGCCTGGACCCCCTTAACTCGACCTTCACGGGGCAGGCTGCTCTGCTCTTAGGTTTCGATTCTCCGAAGTTACTGTCCGCCACCCTCTCTTGGGTTTACCTTGATTTCCCAGACACGGCCTGCTCCTTGCTGAGTTTCGATTCCGCCGTCTCTCTTCTTGTTTTAGGTGGAATAGGAATCCTGGCCTATTTGACCCTTAGTAACCTGGGTTAATTCTGCTTTTGTATAAAGTGGACTGCACTTATATAATGTGCTTCGTTGAGGTAGATATATAGTTGGCGCTTGCCGCTCTATTCTTCTACTAAGCATAGCAAGCCGCACTGTTTTCTTAGCTTCTTGCGTTACAAGCCTATGTACAGGCGTTAGCTGGTTAAATACTTTCATCCTGCTTTACAGTTACATTTCTTTATATTTCACCATTGTCTATGTCTGTGATATCCTTATCCATGGTGTTTCGTTTTTGGGTGTCATCTTTTGGTTGTCATTCTTCATCTGTACGTCTGTCCGGGCTCTTGTGACGTCATAATTCATCTTCCATTAAAGCCTTTTGAGTTTCTTCTGGCACAGTGTTTAAACAATCTTCATTTCTTGTCATTTGCTGGTATGGTTGCCTCAATGGATATCTTACTGCCCATGGTTGTCTGGTTATTGACGCTTAAATAGGTATTGCTCTTCTGATTGGCACTGGACAGAGCCCTAGTGCGGCTCTCTGCTGGTTTATTTGCTCATCGTACGTCACATATCTCGGTTTGAATGTTCCTGGTACTTCAAAATGGGCGACTGGAGTGCAGGCCATATTTGGGACCTCCTCTACACTCCCCCCTCTGATCGGTTCATCGACCACTTCCGCTTCCTCCTTGGGGTTCGTCTTACTTGGTTCTTCTGTATTAATTTCTTCCTCGTCTTCTGGGTTTGTACATGATGGTTTGAAGGAATGTCTCTTCGGCGTCCATATTCTTATCACTCCTTTCAGGTTTCCCAATGTTTTTACATGTTTATCTTTATTCTATGTCATTAGCTGATATTGTCCACTTGGGCTGCAATAGATCAATTTTCCTTCATAATTTCTGCGTTTCCTGGGATACAGAAACGTTGCTCCTTCTGGTGCATACTTGCTAGCCTTCACAAAGTCTTTTATTTCTTCGTCAGTTAGGTCTCTGGGCTTCCATCCTGGCTCGACATCAATCATGATCCTCACCCCTATGGCTTTCTTCGCAGTTTTCTGGCATTGTGAGATTATCATCTTGATAACACAAAATCCTAATAGAATCGTCAATAGCAGGGCTCCCAGAAACTTGAATATGTCTGCCATCCACTGTGGGACCCACGAGAATAGCGATCCAAACCAGCTGTCATCATCAACTTCGTCAGTTTCATCGATCATCTGGTTCTGTAGGTCTGTCAGCATACCTATGGCTTCTGTTAAGGTTCCATTTTCCTCTTCGTGAGACGGTATAAATGTGCAACATAATTCTCCAATTTTTGCACAAACACCTCCATCCATCGCTGTGATCATGTCAAGTACATATCTGTTCTGGAGAGTCATCAGTCGGATTGCTCTTAACTCTTCCTTGATTGCATTGAATCCTTTTATTGTCGAGTTGATGGTTTGCAGCAGCTCCCATCTAGTGATTTGTAACCATTTAGTATTTGCTCCAACTTGGAACATTGGCATGAGGATTGTCGCAAATACTGATGAGGTGAGGCTGAACAGCCTGTGTTCGTATGGGATTGCATGAAATGCTTCGTCTCATTTGACAGAGAAGTAATTCTCTCTCTTCAGTCGGGATACCAGCTCCACAGATCTCCTTCTCCTCAGGTGAGCATCTGCCTTCGGGAAACTGTCAATATTCTCGTCATTTTTCAGGATCACTAATGCTGTATCGTGGACATTCACTATTGTGCATATGCCTCCCCAGTTCTTTAGCAGTCTGATGTATGCTTTGGATCCACATGCCCAATAATGATCCATGATTACTGCAGTTCCGTGAGTCATTCCTGGAGCTTCAAAAATTCGTCCACAGTTCTGATGATTCTCTCCCATTTTTCTAGTGCCATTGCTCCTGAAGCACAATTTCGGGCTTTCAAGTGGCACTATCATCAGGGGTCCTCCTCTGTCTTCGACCCATGTCAGTAATCTTGTGAGTCTCGGCCATAGAGGTTTGCACAACTTCTGTGAGTTTTCTATTGCTTACTTTCAGGCTCCAAGGACCATCCATGCTCGGCAGATCACAACTCCTTCTTACCATCTGTTGGGGGAAAGCACTGTTCTGCAAATCTGCATTTGGCCTCTGTTCTTCCAAATTTTAGCCTCTTCCGGGGTTTTCCCTTGGACGTTCAGTCTTGGGTTTATTTCCCATCTTATTCCTGCTCCTTTAACTTCAGGTCTTTCGTACCTGATCACGTGATTCCTAGTATGAGCTCTATTTCTTGTCTTAATGTCCTAAACATAATCATCTTCATCGAGGTAATCTGTTTCAGTTGCCCATATCAATGAGGCATCCTTCCCCATGAACCGGCCTCTGGTGTTGCACATTGCTATATGTGACAGGCAATGTGCTGTCGGGACATCAATTTCTATAGCCAAGAAGATCTTGGATTTCCCCATGCTGTACGGTAGAAGTGCACAAACGAAGCATTCTCCTTCTGAAGTTCGCCTTCTAACTTCTTTCATGTGCTGGTACCAAATGTTGTTCCCTAGATGTGCTGTGTTGTCCAGGTAGTAGTTTAGTTCATTGGTATCTTCATGGAGGATTCTCTTGATTCTCACTGTCTTCCTGTAGTTTGCTATAACTACATCCCTAGATGCCTCTGTGTGGCTTTTTCTTGCTGGAAGACTCTCAGGTATTCTGATACACGGTGCAGGTCTCCTTATCTGCATCGATGGGGTAGATGGAGGTTTTGCAGTTCTATCCTTCTCTTCTTGCATCCTTTTCCTGCCATCTATAGGTGCCTTTATCAACCACCAGCCTTTCGCCGGCCCTGTAAGGCTGAAACATGTTTGGGGATGCTTGTGGTCTCGTGCAGAAGGGATGTGACCTAGCAGTTTGGGCCGCACTACACCTTTGGGGGTGGGACCAAGCCTTATTTGCATATGGTCTTTCCCCTTTTGTAATGGCTTGGCAGGCAAAGAACGATGGTCTGGAGGGTTGCCCAGAGCGATGCCAGAGGTTAAGATTCATTCTAAACCTTCCAGCCATCACCTCTTTTGTTTTGCTATTGTCACCCCGAGTGGGACGGGTATGCCCAGACGTGGGTCCCATGCCTGCTGGGCCTAGAGACCCAAGCTACTCCTCACTGATGACGCCCAACAAGGCTGAAACATGTTTGGGGATGCTTGTGGTCTCGTGCAGAAGGGATGTGACCTAGCAGTTCGGGCCGGACTACCCCTTTGGGGGTGGGACCAAGCCTGATTTGCATATGGTCTTTCCCCTTTTGTAATGGCTTGGCAGGCGAAGAACGATGGTCTGGAGGATTGCCCAGAGCGATGCCAGAGGTTAAGATTCATTCTAAACCTTCCAGCCATCACCTCTTTTGTTTCGCTATTGTCACCCCAAGTGGGACGGGTATGCCCAGACGTGGGTCCCGTGCCTGCTGGGCCTAGAGACCCAAGCTACTCCTCACTGATGACGCCCAACAAGGCTGAAACATGTTTGGGGATGCTTGTGGTCTCGTGCAGAAGGGATGTGACCTAGCAGTTCAGGCCGGACTACCCCTTTGGGGGTGGGACCAAGCCTGATTTGCATATGGTCTTTCCCCTTTTGTAATGGCTTGGCAGGCAAAGAACGATGGTCTGGAGGGTTGCCCAGAGCGATGCCAGAGGTTAAGATTCATTCTAAACCTTCCAGCCATCACCTCTTTTGTTTTGCTATTGTCACCCCGAGTGGGACGGGTATGCCCAGACGTGGGTCCCGTGCCTGCTGGGCCTAGAGACCCAAGCTACTCCTCACTGATGACGCCCAATAAGGCTGAAACATGTTTGGGGATGATTGTGGTCTCGTGCAGAAGGGATGTGACCTAGCAGTTCGGGCCGGACTACCCCTTTGGGGGTGGGACCAAGCCTGATTTGCATATGGTCTTTCCCCTTTTGTAATGGCTTGGCAGGCGAAGAACGATGGTCTGGAGGGTTGCCCAGAGCGATGCCAGAGGTTAAGATTCATTCTAAACCTTCCAGCCATCACCTCTTTTGTTTTGCTATTGTCACCCCGAGTGGGACGGATATGCCCAGATGTGGGTCCCGTGCCTGCTGGGCCTAGAGACCCAAGCTACTCCTCACTGATGACGCCCAACAAGGCTGAAACATGTTTGGGGATGCTTGTGGTCTTGTGCAGAAGGGATGTGACCTAGCAGTTCGGGCCGGACTACCCCTTTGGGGGTGGGACCAAGTCTGATTTGCATATGGTCTTTCCCCTTTTGTAATGGCTTGGCAGGCGAAGAACGATGGTCTGGAGGGTTGCCCAGAGCGATGCCAGAGGTTAAGATTCATTCTAAACCTTCCAGCCATCACCTCTTTTGTTTTGCTATTGTCACCCCGAGTGGGACGGGTATGCCCAGACGTGGGTCCCGTGCCTGCTGGGCCTAGAGACCCAAGCTACTCCTCACTGATGACGCCCAACAAGGCTGAAACATGTTTGGGGATGCTTGCGGTCTCGTGCAGAAGGGATGTGACCTAGCAGTTCGGGCCGGACTACCCCTTTGGGGGTGGGACCAAGCCTGATTTGCATATGGTCTTTCCCCTTTTGTAATGGCTTGGCAGGCGAAGAACGATGGTCTGGAGGGTTGCCCAGAGCGATGCCAGAGGTTAAGATTCATTCTAAACCTTCCAGCCATCACCTCTTTTGTTTTGCTATTGTCACCCCGAGTGGGACGGATATGCCCAGATGTGGGTCCCGTGCCTGCTGGGCCTAGAGACCCAAGCTACTCCTCACTGATGACGCCCAACAAGGCTGAAACATGTTTGGGGATGCTTGTGGTCTTGTGCAGAAGGGATGTGACCTAGCAGTTCGGGCCGGACTACCCCTTTGGGGGTGGGACCAAGTCTGATTTGCATATGGTCTTTCCCCTTTTGTAATGGCTTGGCAGGCGAAGAACGATGGTCTGGAGGGTTGCCCAGAGCGATGCCAGAGGTTAAGATTCATTCTAAACCTTCCAGCCATCACCTCTTTTGTTTTGCTATTGTCACCCCGAGTGGGACGGGTATGCCCTGACGTGGGTCCCGTGCCTGCTGGGCCTAGAGATCCAAGCTACTCCTCACTGATGACGCCCAACAAGGCTGAAACATGTTTCGGGATGCTTGTGGTCTCGTGCAGAAGGGATGTGACCTAGCAGTTCGGGCCGGACTACCCCTTTGGGTGTGAGACCAAGCCTGATTTGCATATGGTCTTTCCCCTTTTGTAATGGCTTGGCAGGCGAAGAACGATGGTCTGGAGGGTTGCCCAGAGCAACGCCAGAGGTTAAGATTCATTCTAAACCTTCCAGCCATCACCTCTTTTGTTTTGCTATTGTCACCCCGAGTGGGACGGGTATGCCCAGACGTGGGTCCCGTGCCTGCTGGGCCTAGAGACCCAAGCTACTCCTCACTGATGATACCCAACAAGGCTGAAACATGTTTGGGGATGCTTGTGGTCTTGTGCAGAAGGGATGTGACCTAGCAGTTCGGGCCAGACCACCCCTTTGGGGGTGGGACCAAGCCTGATTTGCATATGGTCTTTCCCCTTTTGTAATGGCTTGGCAGGTGAAGAACGATGGTCTGGAGGATTGCCCAGAGCGATGCCAGAGGTTAAGATTCATTCTAAACCTTCCAGCCATCACCTCTTTTGTTTTGCTATTGTCACCCCGAGTGGGACGGGTATGCCCAGACGTGGGTCCCGTGCCTGCTGGGCCTAGAGATCCAAGCTACTCCTCACTGATGACGCCCAACAAGGCTGAAACATGTTTCGGGATGCTTGTGGTCTCGTGCAGAAGGGATGTGACCTAGCAGTTCGGGCCGGACTACCCCTTTGGGTGTGAGACCAAGCCTGATTTGCATATGGTCTTTCCCCTTTTGTAATGGCTTGGCAGGCGAAGAACGATGGTCTGGAGGGTTGCCCAGAGCAACGCCAGAGGTTAAGATTCATTCTAAACCTTCCAGCCATCACCTCTTTTGTTTTGCTATTGTCACCCCGAGTGGGACGGGTATGCCCAGACGTGGGTCCCGTGCCTGCTGGGCCTAGAGACCCAAGCTACTCCTCACTGATGATACCCAACAAGGCTGAAACATGTTTGGGGATGCTTGTGGTCTTGTGCAGAAGGGATGTGACCTAGCAGTTCGGGCCAGACCACCCCTTTGGGGGTGGGACCAAGCCTGATTTGCATATGGTCTTTCCCCTTTTGTAATGGCTTGGCAGGTGAAGAACGATGGTCTGGAGGATTGCCCAGAGCGATGCCAGAGGTTAAGATTCATTCTAAACCTTCCAGCCATCACCTCTTTTGTTTTGCTATTGTCACCCCGAGTGGGACGGGTATGCCCAGACGTGGGTCCCGTGCCTGCTGGGCCTAGAGACCCAAGCTACTCCTCACTGATGACGCCCAACAAGGCTGAAACATGTTTGGGGATGCTTGTGGTCTCGTGCAGAAGGGATGTGACCTAGCAGTTCGGGCCGGACTACCTCTTTGGGGGTGGGACCAAGCCTGATTTGCATATGGTCTTTCCCCTTTTGTAATGGCTTGGCAGGCGAAGAACGATGGTCTGGAGGGTTGCCCAGAGCGATGCCAGAGTTTAAGATTCATTCTAAACCTTCCAGCCATCACCTCTTTTGCTTTGCTATTGTCACCCCGAGTGGGACGGGTATGCCCAGACGTGGGTCCCGTGCCTGCTAGGCCTAGATACCCAATCTACTCCTCACTGATGACGCCCAACAAGGCTGAAACATGTTTGGGGATGCTTGTGGTCTCGTGCAGAAGGGATGTGACCTAGCAGTTCGGGCCGGACTACCCCTTTGGGGGTGGGACCTAGCCTGATTTGCATATGGTCTTTCTCCTTTTGTAATGGCTTTGCAGGCGAAGAACGATGGTCTGGAGGGTTGCCCAGAGCGATGCCAGAGGTTAAGATTCATTCTAAACCTTCCAGCCATCACCTCTTTTGTTTTGCTATTGTCACCCCGAGTGGGACGGGTATGCCCAGACGTGGCTCCCGTGTCTGCTGGGCCTAGAGACCCAAGCTACTCCTCACTGATGACGCCCAACAAGGCTGAAACATGTTTGGGGATGCTTGTGGTCTCATGCAGAAGGGATGTGACCTAGCAGTTCGGGACGGACTACCCCTTTGGGGGTGGGACCAAGCCTGATTTGCATATGGTCTTTCCCCTTTTGTAATGGCTTGGCAGGCGAAGAACGATGGTCTGGAGGGTTGCCCAGAGCGGTGCCAGAGGTTAAGATTCATTCTAAACCTTCCAGCCATCACCTCTTTTGTTTTGCTATTGTCACCCCGAGTGGGACGGGTATGCCCAGACGTGGGTCCCGTGCCTGCTGGGCCTAGAGACCCAAGCTACTCCTCACTGATGACGCCCAACAAGGCTGAAACATGTTTGGGGATGCTTGTGGTCTCGTGCAGAAGGGATGTGACCTAGCAGTTCGGGCCGGACTACCCCTTTGGGGGTGAGACCAAGCCTGATTTGCATATGGTCTTTCCCCTTTTGTAATGGCTTGGCAGGTGAAGAACGATGGTCTGGAGGGTTGCCCAGAGCGATGCCAGAGGTTAAGATTCATTCTAAACCTTCCAGCCATCACCTCTTTTGTTTTGCTATGGCTGTATCGTGGGCCTGGTACTTGTCCCTTGTGTTGGACTATGCGTGCTGGATAGTACAGCCTCAGTTGTTCTGTTCTTCAGTTCCTCTTGTAGTTTTCTTACTCTGGCTATGTTTGGTAGTAGAAGATGTACTAACATTTGTGTCCTTGCGGAGAGTCCTTCTGCGGCCGCTTCTGTTTTCCGCAGGTCGTCTGACAGCACTGCTTCTGTTGACTCTCCTCTTACTTTGTCTCATTTTTTCTCATCATCTCCTGTGAAAGTTTTTCCGGTAGGCAATCTCGTCTTCTCTGTTGCTTTCATTTGAAGTTCTGTGGTAATCGACACTAGGCCTGGTTCGTGTGCATTCACAGTGTGTGTGCATGTGGGTGTCAGTGCTTTGTCTTCATGCCTTTCGTGCCGACCCTGTCTCCGGCTTTCCTGTTCATTCATTACCTCAAGTGTGTATGTATCACTGCTAATTACATTCATTTTCATTTTATTTACTTTACCATCAGATTTTCTCGGGACTGTAATGACTATTTAAGGTCTGGGTGCTTTTGTGGGTTTCATGCGTACATCATCAGGTTAATGCACTGAAATTGGAATGCATCGTGCACCAATAAAAAATGCAGTTCTGATCGTTAATGACAGTAAAATAATGATAAACACATTGCATAAGTACATTATAGTTCGATAAGTAAGGCGGCAGCATTTTCTTCCAGAGAAGCATGGGTGCCCCTCTGCTTGTGGGAGGACCAGGTTACTGTTCCGGGCCCCCATCTCGATCATTCGCCAAGTGTCAATGTTATTGTTTTCCCCCACTCAATATCGTTCCTTGAACAGTTTGTGTCATAAAGTGTCAAGTGCTTCAGAAGTTTTCAATCCTCTTGCTGAAGGTAATTGTCTCTTGATGCGGGATGCAGTTCCCTTGCTAGACTATGGAAAAAATAGATTAGACTAACACTTCGGTGAGTCACTTCTACTGTGCAGGTTCAAAAGTGTGTGAGCACTCGGTTCACTCCTTTAATCTGGTCCAATCCTGCCACTGTGTTGGGCTCAAGTCAGTATGAAGAAATAGAGAAAATGACAACAAATATAACAATTAGGGCTCTTGACTTTGCTCCCTCGATCTGTCCCTCGGCGGAAAGTTTTTTCAGAATTTCCCCAGATAGTCTCTTCGATGATTGGAAAGTTCGACCTGGAGGATTATGCCATGCAGGAGCATTCCCAATTGTGCAATATTTGCTGGATCTCGGATGAATGTGGGGGCGTCAATTTCGATAGGCCTCCCCACTAATTCAGGAAAGTCAGCCACTATGCGGAAAAAGACTCTGTGCACCAGTCTGCTGTCTTCTAGTGAAAGGGACATTGGTCCTGTCTTGCTGGGTTCAGGATTATAAGTTCTTTCCTTGACGTGAACAATGTTTGCACTATCCGGTCGCGTGGAGTGCAACCAATATGAAAATTTTGTTTAACAAATTGCTCAAATGTTCAGTGTTTGCTGGATCTCAAAGAAAGGTCAGCGTGTCTGTGGTTCTTCCGACAATAGATGGGCACTCTTCGATTATGCAAAAGAAAAGTGTATTGATGAGTTCATCTAGTATCACCTGTGGTGGAAGCATTTGTGTCCTTATCACTGTACTCCGGGAGTACGATAAAGGCTTCCGCAATGACAGTAAGCAGGTGTCTGATTACCTTTTCGTTCTCATGATCTTGTAGAAAGTCTGTGACACTGGTGACCCTCCCTACCAGTGACGGATATGATATTAAGTGGAAGTATGTAACCACGTCCTTTGTGATGTCTCTACTGGGGGACACCATAAGTGCTGCAAAACAAAGTCTTGGTACTGGATGGATCAAGATACTGTATCTGCTTTCAACAAAAGAGTCCTTGATCAAAGTTTGTTACAGTCTTTTCCTCAACAAGGCTTAAGTGTGACTTGGTTCAAAAGTTCATGTCAACAAAACGTGCCGCGGCTTATATGCACAATTAGTGTAAAGCAAAAGTGATTACAGGACTCAGCGCCATCAAATATATGCTTGTTTAATTGTGTTGCATTGTCACACATTCAAAAGCGAAAAAGAGCCCATAAACGATAACATGTTTCGGATACGCTAAGTCTTTTTCAAATCTGGGCTACATAATATTACACAACCAATCATCATATGCATGTGATAATGTTTGCCATAATTACATCAAGTAAAGTTTGTAGAGAGGCATGATATCAGCATAAATGCAATGATGAAGTTACAAGAATTGTGACACAGACAATATCGCGTCATTCCACAGTACAGATTATCACATCAAAGTATTAATGAAAAGACAGAAAAACAGGGGTTGGTTAAAGGGGAGGATACAAGGGTATAGAAAGACATATAAAAAAATGAACAATGTTGCAAAAATCAACCAACGAAATAAACCAATGGGGAGACAACACAAAGGAGAGAAAACCAGAAAAGTATAGTAATTAGTGAAATCAAAAATAATTGAGCCAATATAGGCACAAGGTCAGCGTATTAACAAGTTATGTACGTGGTGTTAATGCTTACCCATAGTAGTATGAGACAAATCCACAAGACTATTGTCACTGTAGTAGTAACAGGGTAAGATCCCAGAACAGAATCTGTAAACAAGTAAGTGTAATTTCAAGTATTGGTATAGCAAAAATGTTGATTAAGATTAAATAAACACATTTCACATTAATTAAAGTGTACAATACTGCAAGTCTAAATGTACTAAAGAGCTATGTTGCAATTTGCCAACACTACAGAAAGGAAACCATTTCGTTATCACTGTTAAGACCTGTGACAGTGGAATTGAAATAACATATTGTTCGCGCTTCAGCTTTCCTCAGTGCTTTCAGTCTGTCACCACCCCTTTTATTCAAAGTCACTTGCTTTTTTGTAATAAGACATTTTGGGATGAGTTTGCATGTAAACTTCTAACAATACGGTGCGGCGTGAGGGAAGTTTCTCTTAGCATACGGGATTCCTGTTCTTTCTTGTATTCGTATTACACCCTAGCCCATGGATACTTTCGGACACATTGTGATTAATACTAAGTAGGGACATCACAACACGTTACTTGCATTAAACATAAGGGATTTTTGGCATGAATACTTTCTTTTAGAATGAGAACTTAATCAACATTTTTGCTATACCAATACTTGAAATTACACTTACTTGTTTACAGATTCTGTTCTGGGGATCTTACCCTGTTACTACTACAGTGACAATAGTCTTGTGGATTTGTCTCATACTACTATGGGTAAGCATTAACACCACGTACATAACTTGTTAATACGCTGACCTTGTGCCTATATTGGCTCAATTATTTTTGATTTCACTAATTACCATACTTTTCTGGTTTTCTCTCCTTTGTGTTGTCTCCCCATTGGTTTATTTCGTTGGTTGATTTTTGCAACATTGTTCATTTTTTTATATGTCTTTCTATACCCTTGTATCCTCCCCTTTAACCAACCCCTGTTTTTCTGTCTTTTCATTAATACTTTGATGTGATAATCTGTACTGTGGAATGACGCGATATTGTCTGTGTCACAATTCTTGTAACTTCATCATTGCATTTATGCTGATATCATGCCTCTCTACAAACTTTACTTGATGTAATTATGGCAAACATTATCACATGCATATGATGATTGGTTGTGTAATATTATGTAGCCCAGATTTGAAAAAGGCTTAGCATAGCCGAAACATGTTATCGTTTATGGGCTCTTTTCGCTTTTGAATGTGTGACAATGCAACACAATTAAACAAGCATATATTTGATGGCGCTGAGTCCTGGACTCACTTTTGCTTTACACTGTTTGTGGTGACGGTTAGGCTTTACTACCGTCTGGATACAGTGACCTGCGACATCCGTGTTTTCTCTACATGATCCTATATTCATGGCATTCTCTTTGAAATAGATTATCGATTTTTTACTCCTGGGATTGTAAGGCGTCGCCCCCCAGAGCAACGTATATCAAAGCCATTGGTTTCAGTTATATGCGCAATTATCTTCTTCACCCTGCAACTAGGATGCACATAGTGTCAGTTTAAAAAATATGTCCTTACCCCTTTTTGTCTTTTGCTTAGGGGAATGTCCAAGTTAAGCCACAATTTGCACAAGGGTTCTTTGTTTTGCTTCACTGCTCATGCGTCCTTCTTCCTCATCATGGATCTCGTCTGCATGTGCTGTGGTTCTTCCCCGTTGTCTGTATTTTCTTTGCGGTGGGGTGCAGACAGGGGTTTTTTTCCGATATAGGGCTTAATGTCATTTAGAAAAATCCATGCTCTCCTGCCCTTTAACTTCACAGCTGATGGAGTGTAGTCCTCCATGATGAAAGGACCATTGAATCTTGGCTCGTCCCACCTCTTCCTCGTGTGGTTCCTCACCAGCACACTATCTCCAGGGAACACGAGTGAACACGTAGATCTTGAAATTAGTCTGTTGCAGTGTTCCCTTCGGTGTTCTGCGCTGCGCTGCACCCTTTTCGTCGTCTTTGCAGCTGGTCTGAAATTACAGTAAGGCTTGATGTCATGCAGTTCAAGTACTTTTGCATTTCTGATCCTAGGACCTCTCGGGTTGACTGGGCATCACATCTAGCTCTGTCTCGAGGGGTTAGAGGGGTCTTCATTCTCCTTCCTGTGACTATCTCGTGTGGCGTAAGATGATGGTCGGAGCCTGGTTGGTTCCGAAGAGCATACAATGCCAATGGAAGGCAGTGCAACCATCCCCTCTTTAGAGTAAGCTTCAACTTGGCTATCCTTTCCTTTAACAAGCCGTTGAGCCTCTCACAAAATCCCATTACCTTCTGGATGATACGCCGACGAGAACTTGTGCTTTATACCAAGCAACAAGCTGGTCTGCTCAAAGACTGCATTTACAAAATGAGCCCCATTATCTGATCTCATTACTTCACACACCCCCACCTAGAGAACAGTTCCATCACTAGGAATTTGGCCGCACAGGTAGAGTTTGGGTGTGTACATGGACCTGCTTCTATCCATCTAGAGAATGGACACACCACGACAATTAAGTATCTGTACCCGTTGCATACTTGAATCAAGTCGACTTAGTCGACATGCAGATGCTGAAAAGGCCCATTTGGCCGGGGGATGATGACTCTCATTACTTTTAATATGTGCCCAGCGGTGAATTACTGGCGGATTATGCAGTTCACCATAAAGAATGCAATATGCTCAGCTAAATTCGGTATGAACCAGTCCTCCGCGAGCGTTGCTGCTAGATTCTCTTTTGTCAGGTGCATCGGGTAATGCAATTGCTCCAATGCTATTTTTAGTAGGGCTACAGGCATCACTGGTTTACCAGTGCTGTCTTGCCGCCACAAGCTGTCAGAGGGGTTCAAAGAGCACCCTCGTCGATTCAACATGTTTTCCTCCTCCTGTGGTGCCTCCCCCTGGAGCTCCATTTGTTGTGTCTGCCCAAGATCGCTATAGGCTTCTGGTGTGGTTCGTGCTACCATCATCCTTTCATGGGTGCACGCCACTTCTACTTCCATAATCGTCTCACTTTTGGATGCCATACGCTTGGCTTCCGTGTCTGCTGCGTGATTTCCGCGCTACACAAAATCTGTCCCTTCCGTGTGGGCGGCGCATTTCACGACCGCTATGCCCACTAGGAGCTGTAGTGCCTTAATCAGCCTGTCCAATAACGCTCTGTGCTGCACTGGCGTGTTGTCCACTCGGAGGTAGCCCCTCCTTTTCCAGAACGCTAGGCCTGCGTGCACTGTGGACGTCACATAGGCGGAGTCACTGTACACTGTTACTTCCTGGTCTGCGTGATTCTCAATGGCGAGTATCAACACCAATAACTCTGTAGCCTGTGCTGAGTAATGAGATGGTATTCATGCAGTGACGAGTACTCGAAATTCTCCATTTGCTGTGTGCTTCACCACAGCAACACCTGTATATCTTTGTCCGTCAGCTTGATCGATTCTCGAAGACCCGTCAATAAAGATGATTTCTCCTCCTGCCAATGCATTTTGTTTTACCCTGGGGATTTCATCATAGAATTCTTCATAATTCATACAGTCATAACGGCTCTTCTTCAGTGAGCTCTGCTATGAACGTAGCTGGGTTCACTATTTTACATAGAATTACTTTGATCGATAGATTTGATATGATCCCTTCATAAGAAGAAGCTCTCTGAGATGTCAATGTGCCTTTTGGTTTCTCTAAATTGGCAAATAATGAGTGCTTGATGTATAACGTCATGGAATATCCCATTACAATGGTTGTCGCCTTCTCTATGGCGAACGCTGTGGCAGCTAAACTTTGTTTGCATGGGAATTGACCTTTCATTACTGGGTCCAGGTTCCCACTGTAATATGCCAGAGGCTGGTACCCCAACAAGGTTCTTTGAGCAAGCACTGCCGTCATGACGCTGCCATTTGTGTGCGAAAACAGGTAGAAGTCCTCTGCATAGTTAGGAATTCCGAGAACTAGAGCCGTACAAATCGCTCTCCTGAGTTCAGCAAACCCTTTTTCCACCGCCTCAGACCATTCAATCTTTTCCTTTGTCACCTCGGCCTTCTTTAGGGCCTGGAGTAAAAGCTTGGTATGCGAGCTGTAAACGAAAACCCATGCCCTAACATAGTTGCACAGGCCTAGAAAGCTCTGCATTTGCTTTATCATGTGTGGCTTAGCTGTGTTCAATATTGCTTCAGCCCTTTCTGGGGTTACCTTCTTCCCTTCATGAGAGATCAGTTGGCCTATGTACAGCACTTCCTGTTGACAGTATTGTAGCTTGTCCTTGTCAACCTTATGTCCTTTCTCAGCCAGTATAGTCAGTAGCTGAACAGAATCGTGCCTGCATTGTTCTTCTGTGGTACTGCAGATTAGAATGTCATCCACATACTGCAAGACAACACTTTCTAATGCACTATTGCTCAGGTCCATCTGCAGGACTCTGTTGAAAATGGATGGGGACTCACAGTATCCATGTGGCAGCCTTGAGCTTTTCAGACACATTTGTCTGAACGTGAATGACGTCAGATCTTGTGAGTCACGGTGCAACGGGATTGAGGAAAAAGCATTTTTCAAGTCAATCACTGTGAAATATTTTGCCTCGACGGGTATATTACATAGGATTGTAGATGGATTAGGGACTAAAGGGAACTCGGCTTCAACAATATTGTTTAATGCTTGTAAATCCTGGATTAAATGCCAAGACAGTCCCTTTGATTTTTTGACAGGATACACCGCCGTATTACACAGTGACTCTGACATCACTAAGATGCCCTGGTCCATCATGGCAGAGATCGTCTTAAAAATCCCTTCGTCTGCCTCTCTGGACATGGGATATTGTCGGACTCTCAGCAAAATTGCTCCTGGCTTTCGTTTAATTTTCACTTCTCCCACCCCTTTCAAGAGGCCTACCTCATAGGGTCCTGTAGTCCATACTGAGACAGGTACTTAAGCTATATCCTTATCAAAATATTCTGGACGCTTCAGCGCCAACATCATTCTCTGAGGCACTTCTCTTCTGATCATTTTTACTCAAAAGATGAGACTTACTTCCATCCTTGTCTCTTCTGAGTCTGGTTGTTCTTCAAACAGATTGTCATCGGTGACGTCAGTCACTCAATACCCTTCTTCAATGGCGATGATCGCGCACCATTGCCTGCCTTCATCATCGTATCCGTCGACCAATGCTACTTTCCCTCGCACTGCTGCTGCATGTATCATCAAGGGAAATATTGTCCCTCCTCTTAATGCATAGGTATTCTTGGTCTGAATAAAAACTCATCGGGGGTTCTCATAGTTCTGTCTGCGAGGCCTGGCACTCCTGCCATAAGCAAACGCATGCCATATACGAAAACCTCTGGTTCCAGCGGTATAGCTCTCATGGCTATGCGTCCTGAGTATGCTCTAATTATTTTGCATACATTCGAATAATGCATTCCCGGAGTAGAGCATACTATGCCCTCCTCCGTGAACAAAATCGTCATGTTCAATTTTGTCATTAAGTCTCGACCCAAAATGTTAATAAAGGTACATTCATGTCGCACTCTCCTATGGAGACTGGGTGTGCGTCCGTAAAGGGAACTCGACTGTGAGCTCCTGTGAAACTCTGAGTATCTATGGCCTCGCTGGACAAAGAAAATTTGCCTTCACTTATGCACGAGCGTGTTGCACCCGTGTCTACTAGGAAGGAATATTCTTTACCCCCTATAACAACATTCACCCTAGGTTCCCTATGAGGGTCTGCTGTCACTGATAGGATAGAGCACATCAGGGTTCCCAGTGAGCTGTCCTAGTGAATAAGTTTGCCCCACTGTGAACTTGCGGATTTTCCCCATTCCCAGTGTTGCTTCCCCTTCCAGGGTTCTGGGTCTGTGGCAGTTGTGGTGGTGCCTGTTGGGTTTGTCCTTGTGGAAAATTCCCTATATTCTGTGGTTGCACCCCTTGCTGCACTCCTGGCGCTTGCTGCTGCACCGTATGATTCTGTGCAACGCCCTGTTGTGGGAAAGCAGGTGTATTCGCCGCGCCTGCTCCCATTCCTTGGCTATTCTGCCAAGTGCCTTGACTTCTGCACGTGCGCGCCAAATGCCCATCAGTCCACACAGCCAACATACTGGTGGTGGTCGGATTATTTGTCCATTTGACATATCCGAATTACCATTTTGCACGGTTTGAAAGCCTCCTTGATTACCTTGGAAACCTCCCTGATTGCTCTGCCATCCTCTTCCTCTAAAACCTCTTCCCCTCGGGTAAAATCCTACGTTACCCTGGTTGTTCTGTTGTGGGTTAGCCACCTGTTGCATGTTTTGTTCAGCTGCGTTGGTTAGCATGGCTCCTTCAAGAGCATACTTCGATAAGTTCTTTTGCACCAGCTTCGCTTCCTCACCCTTTCGAGTTGCCTCAATTATTCGATTCTTTTTTTGTAACAATCTACAGTAATGTGCGATAGTTAGCTGTATTTCTGTCCAATGTTTAGCCTCAACTCTTACCAATTTCTTGAGCTGTTTCTGCACTGGTTCTGGCAACCCTTGGCACAATATGTGGTAAAACACAAGGTTCATGCGTTTCGAGCACCCACGCGTCTTGAAAATTCTGGATATAAAGTAACAGATCTTCAGACTCCTTCATTTTTCAAGTCATTATAGCTCCCATATCAGAAGTGTCTGGATAAAGTACCCGTAGCTCTTTCCATACTGCAGCTCTGCAATTGTTAAATGGTGCTCCGTCGTGCACAGTGTTAATTGTGGTTACACCAGTGTCCACACATCGTCTGCTCTCTCACCATGTATGGCGATCAGGAGACCCTTAATGTCCCCTATAGCTAGTGTGTTTCCTCCTGTCATTTTTTCTAACTCATGTATCCATTTTCTGGCTCCCGATGTCAGCATGAGAAGCTTGTTCTTCAGGTTTTCTCGGTCCATGTGTGGCCATGGACTATATTGTGGTCTTGCCCCCCCCCTTTTCTAGTAGCAGAAATTGGAATGCGCAGCCTTCTTTTTCTTCTCTCATAGCTCTCCTGTCTATCGCAGGGGAAGTATTCCCGCATCGCGTCTTCCTGGAAATGTCCTCAATCTGTCTACATAGGGCGATGACGACACCCCCCTCTGACCATGGGGTGTTGCTTCATGCCGGTCGGACTGTGCGGCTGACTCTGATGCCCTTGGTGCGGACTCGCTAGCATCTGACCATCGTACCCCTTTGTCCCTTAGGAGTCGTCTTTCATGCCGTCTCCCTTCTTCACTTGCCTCACGCTCCTCCTCTTCAAAGTCGGACATTGGTTGTTCCCAATTCACGCAACTCCTTGTGTCATCATCGTTTCTACTGATTTCTAATCTATCCAAGGACAGTTTCCTACTCCCACTACTTTGGGTGACATTCTCTGTGTCATATAGCTGAGTGCTCTCCAGGCGCTCGTCCTCCCCCTCCCCTTGGGGTAATTGTTCTATCCCCATTTCATCATATATTTTATCGATCGTTTCCCTGATGCTTCTGGTGTCAAAGTCATCTTCAATATTTGCCCTAGACGTGCCTGGTACTGAGTCGTACGCGAGAAATAATTCTTCAATGTCTTCCCAGTCTACCACTGCATCAGGTTTTTTAACCTCCCTCTCCAAATATTCGAGATCGCGTGCCGTCTGTCTACGCTTACGTTCAATATCATCATCAAATTCTTTGCACTTCCTCGCCTCTTCTCTGACTCTATCTTCTTCCATTCTCTTTTCATTTCTACGTTCATCTGCCTTTCGTATCTCCTCATCTCTTCGTCTCCTTATCCTTTTTTCCCCGTACCCTTTGCTCTTCTTCCAACCTTTGCTGTTTCTGTCTGTCCTGGTCATAGGCTGCTCTCTGTTTGCGATCAAGCTGCTTTTCTTGCTCTTCGCGATATAGCTGTTCTCGCCTCAGCCTATCTTTCCTCCTTCTCTTTCTCCTTTCTCTGTGCCTCATCTAACGTCTCCTTAGGTCTCACATCATCACTTCCTTTCCCATCGAATTTCAATAAGATTTGTCCTCCCATCCATTCATCTTTTGCGAATGTTATCTCATCAGTTCTGTCTTCACTTCCTTTCCAGTTCTTTCCCTCGCTCTCTTTATCGAGAGATGCACTTGTCTGTGCCTGATCCTTTCTTTCATCATCACGTCTCGTCTCCCCTTGTCCCTCGGTACTATGGAGGTGAGATTTGAGTCCTTATCCTTCCCTTGATTATCGTCACTACTGTAAGTAGGTGACTCATATGCGGGGTTGCTGTACCCTGTGGCTGCTTTAAGCTCCCTTAATGGGTAGAGTCCCTCAGGCTTACTTTCTTTGGGTTCTGTTTCAGGCGGGGCAGGTGGCGCGGAAGGCTTCTCACCCCCCGCCATGCATACATTTAATATCCAGTCTGCAGGTGGCTCTTCCTCCTTTGGCTGTTCGAACATTTTCCAGAGTTCTAGAACAGCAAGGCGTTTCTCTAGCTTCTTGCCTGTATATGTGGCATGCAAGTACGTTGTCATATGTTGTAAGACGGCTTTAGATAGAGATCCATTTTGTGGCCACAGCATAAACATCTTGTAGGCGGTACCCTTAACCCACTCAGTGCTATATTTCTTAAGCTTGGGTGCGTGTTTCGGCAGTTGCTTACATAAGTGTGCTAATGGAGTAATGTCTTCAATGTTTAAATCTGTTTCTGTTCATCTTATACGATGCTTTTCAATGCTTTCAAGCAACTTTAACACTTCCAACAATATGAGCGAGCACCAAACACTGCAAGCGCCAATCCAATTTTTTCCTGCCAAAATCTTTTATATCACTAATTTACTCAAAAACATCAATTCGTGTGTGATTCCATCTCAACTATCGAATCGCGCAAATCTTAATCGGGTCTCACTCACAACACACACAAATAATTCCTTCACATGTGAAGGCATAACAGAACATGTAAAACAGACACTTAACAGACTAGACAGACACCAGCTAGACACAAATATATCTGCCTCTAATTATTACCCCTACATGGAGTTTAAACGAACCCCGTTCATGACGTCTTTAAACGTGGTGGTAGCCTAGTCGTCCCCTATTAGGTGGGGCTCTGAGTTCACTGCTATATTAAAGCGCAGGAATAAGGCAAATCCTCTCACTTCTCAGGTGTCTGCCCTGGTACCTTCTCTCTTCTCAGGTGTCCGCCCTGGTATTCTCTCTCTTCTCAGGTGTCCGCCCTGGTATTCTTCATTTATTCAATTATTCTCGAGTCATTATCCCCTTATATATACAGTCTTCTCTACTTCTGACTACTTTGTTTTTTCCATCTCCCTCCGTTACCTTTTCCATTACTTGTTCTAACGCCTAAGAAATTTGCCAAAGCACTCAATTTTTATTTCACTCACTTCGCATCGTTCCTCTCTGGACCCTCGGGATCACTGCCTCCGTTACCGCCTCCTTCAGACTTTCACCTGATCCGCTGCCCGTAGGAATGGGAAGGCTTATGGTTTTTTGAAACGGGTCCCTTCAGGCCCCTCTGCCGTTTTGGATCAATTACACTACCATTGTCCACGGGAAGCTTCAGAGTCTACTCAGCTGAATGGCGAAGGACTTGTGATATTGCCGAAGACCTAGAGTTACTTTGTGTCAACGGTCAATAGGTGTCTTATTTTAATCAATAATCGATGGTTTCCAACCATCCTCTGCTACCAAGTGTACAGGCGGGGGAGTGACCTCTGACCAACCCATAGAACCAGAGCTCGCCCTCGAGTACTGTAAGACTAGATAGCTGCACCTTGAGGTGGATTGGGTGTGGGATTCTCTTACTCCAACACCAATCAATAAGGACAACTTCAATGGGTTGGCAAAGGGGAGTCCGTTTAATGACAAGTACAAAAAACGGGGAAACATGGAGATCAACAAGATGAAATGGCCCGTCTCGCTTCAACTCCAAACAATCTTCATTCAAACAGCAATAGTTATAGTCAAAATTAGACATCATTGGCGTGTAACACTCAAAAGTTTGTCATGCAATTCTATTGGTTGGAAAAGGTAACTTAAGTATAGGTGCTATATATGTATATGGTAATGGAGTGTGAGGATTGGATAACTCTTATCGGGTGGGCGCCTACACCCTTCCTTCTGCATTACTCAAGCAAACGTCACTAAAGGTATGATGTCTCATTGGTTCTACTATCTATAGGACCTTAGATTATTTGGCCCACTGTGATTGGGCTAGCTACAACCCTAAGCATAAATCTTCACTTTTTTTTTTTAAACTTTATTTTTCGGTTGCAATTCACAATACACACGCATGAACCACTCCGTGGTAATGGATATACATGTTATACACTTTGTTTTCTCCAATACATATACTTATATAAAACAACATCACAATTTATGATATTAAACGTTTGTTGCTGGGGTTAAGGCACAAATTTCAATCGGCATCGTCCTCTTCCGAGTTAGGTGGGGTGGTGTGAAGGTAAGTCCTGAACGCTGACCAAATGTCTTCTAGGTCTGCAAGGAGAGGGGACCAGACCTATGTACGTTTCTTCACATTTGTGCACATATGCCAGTGATTTTAAGAATTGTTCTGCATAGGGGGCGTGGGGACTCTTCCACTTTTGCAAGATACATTTTTTAGCCACCACACATGCGACGTTGAATAGCCTCCTAGTTTTTTCTGGGAATTTACCGATGTCGCCAAACAGGTATTTCTTGGGGGTAAGTTGTGCGGTAATTTGCGTAATGTCTTCCAGTATATTTGCTACTGTCTTCCAGAATCCATTTATTTCAGGACAGGCCCAGTACATATGGTATGAGTCAGCTTGAGGGTTATTGCACTTGGGACAGTTCGTGTTTGTGGACACCTTGATTTTAGCCATCTTAACAGGGGTATAGTGAAGTTTATTGAGGATTTTGAACTGTATGAGTCTGAGCCCCGCGTTGAGGGAGACCTTCTTTGTCAGAAGGCAGTACCTGGTCCACGTTCCTTCCTCTATTGTTGTACCCATGTCTTCTTCCCAGGTGGACTTTATATTGTTGGAGGACTTTGTATGTGTTTGGACTATGTTGTACAGTATGGAGACGCCTATATGAGGCTGTGAGTGAAGTGCCTGGTAACAAGGGTGCTCGAGCGGCTCAGCTGGCAATGATGGCCAGCGTTTCTTGAACGCTGCTTTCATACAATGATATTGTAACGTGACAAGTTGGCCCTTCCCCACTGTGTCAGCGAAGTCTTCGGGGGTGACGAAGGTTCCATTGGGGAACATAGCCTTCATTGTAATGTCATAGTTCGGGATCCAGGCTTTCTGTATACCAGGGTCATACGAGGGGGCAATGCCTGGAAAGTTCCACAATGGAGCTTGGGAGTCATAGGGAATATCAATGTGGAGGCGCTTGCCTATTGCAGCCCAGGCTGCGATCGTGCAAGCTACTGGGTCAAATTTACAATCGTCTTTATAAGATGTCGCAAAGATAATAGATCGCAAGTCCGTTGGGCGGACCGAGTGCCGTTCAATGGGGACATGAGGTGCTTCTGAAGTAGGATTCTGCCAGTATTTGGCATAATGAGCCTGAGATACAAGATAGTACAGCTCATAATCGAGCACAGCGAAGCCCCCCGTGTCGTAGGGTTCCACCAGTTTTTCCCATTTGAGCCTGTTGGCCCCACCGTTCCAAATGAAGGTGGTTGACAGGGATTGCAGGTTTTCAAAAAAGGGTCTGCCTGGCCATATCGGGACGTTATTAAAGATATATAGGAGTTTGGGGAGGATCACCATTTTGAGCACTGCTATCCGACAAGCCAGTGATATGGGCAACTTGGTCTAGATCTGGAGTTTGGCGTGGATCGTCTGTAAATGGATTCGTAATTATCTATATATAGTGACTGTTTGTCTCTAGATACAAGGATCCCCAGATATCTGATGTAATCCGGGGACCATCGTAGACCGTGTGTGCGTGAAGGACAGGAGGTGGACTGTGTCAATGGGAAGATTTCAGATTTAGCTGTGTTGATTTTGTACCCTGAATGAAGAGTGAAGTCCTGGATTAATGCCAATATTGGTTCTAAGTTGTTTTCCGGTTTACGTATATACAATAGAGCATCGTCCGCATATAATGAGATAGATTGGTAGCTGCCGGCCAACTTGATGCCCCTCAATGCTTGTTCTCTTCTGCTTGCAGCCGCCATTGGTTCGACAGTGAGTGTGAACAGGATGGGGGAGAAGAGGCAACCCTATCTGGTGCCCCCTATGCAAGGTAAAGTGGGTAGAGAGGGTGCGGTTTGTTAGAACCCTAGCCTTGGGAGAGGTGTAGAGCAGCCTGACGCAGTGTGTGAAGTACGGGCCAAAGCCAAATTTTTTGAGTACCTCGAACATATATGCCCATGAGACAGAGTCGAATGCCTTCTCGGCGTCCAACGAGACGGCCACTGCCTACGCATCAGGCTTGATCTGGGCCATAATCCCGAACAGTCTACGCAGGTTCAGGGCAGTGGATCTCGTCGGGACGAAGCCACATTGATCAGGGTGTATTAGGGAAGTCATTTTAGGGAGGAGTCTATTCGCGAGCACTTTCGCATACATCTTGGCGTCTGTATTTATTAGGGAGAGTGGACGATAGGACGAGCGGTCATGGGGCGGACGTCTAGGCTTCAATAGGACTGTAATGACTGCGTCGGTTATGGAATCTGGGAGGGAGCCGGAGCTCAAGGCTTCTTCCCATACATGAGTTAGAATAGGGGATAGTATTGTTGTGTATGTTTTATAGAGGTCTGAGCTTAGGCCATTTCCTTAGGTTTCATTGGGTTTTTCCAGCCGCCAGTGCTTTAATTGCCTCAGCAATCTCCTCCTTGGTTATATCTTGTTCAAGGGCAACATTGTCCTCAGGTGAGAGGGTAGGGAGATCTATCTCGTTCAGGTATGTTGCAATGTCTACAAGACTCTGTGTATCATGATTTGCGTATAGGTTGGTGTAATATTTAGCAAATTCGCCATTGATTTCTTGCTCTGTGTGCATGGGATCACCATTGTCTGTCATTATGCTTGCGATGGGGGGATGATTGTGTTCGTTACATAATATGCGTGCCAAGTGGTGTCCTGCTCTATTTCCTTCACCGTATCTACGGGCCCTGGTCGGAGTGGACATGTATTGTAGTTCTTGGATTGCTAGCTCATTGAATCTAAGGAGGTGTGCATTAAAATCTGCCAACATGTTCTTGTCATGTGTTACACTATAGTTGTTTTCAAGAGTTTTCAGGTGTGTTTCAGTCATATTGAGGTTGGATCTGACACTCTTTAGGAGGCCAGTGGTTTTTGACATAAGATTACCCCTCACCCAGACCTTAAACGTTTCCCACACCGTAGCCCAATCCCCCACCAACCCCGTGTTCAGCTGAAAGAACTCCTCCATCTCAGTTTGCAAGGATTCAACCACGTTGGGGTCCTTCAGGATGTTAGGGGGCATTCTCCAGCGCGGGGACGGACGTTTAATATTCTGGAGCGACAACTCGAGCGTAACTGGGGAATGATCAGAAAATGTACGGGGGAGGATTTCACAGCCCACCATGGAGCTCAGCAGGAGAACGAATATGAACCATTAGTCAATCCTGGATTCAGAATCATGGGCTGACGGGTAGAAAGTGTATTGACGGTCTATGGGATGTATGCCTCTCCAGGCATCGGTCAGCGCCCTGTCCCGTAGGGCCTGGTGGATGGTGTTAGCGGATCTGGTGAGTGACCTTTGTCGACTGGAGGACCTGTCAAATAGCACATCTAGGATAGTATTAAAGTCCCCACCCCACAGCACCCATGTGTCAGTTGTCGTGTCGATTTCCGTGAGGAGATGGGCATAAAATTCGGGGTCGTCTGTGTTTGGACCATAGGAGTTGACCAGCACCCATCTTTCCCCGGCCAATGTGCCTCATACCACCACGTATCTACCCAACGGGTTGGATTTACTTTTTTCAGGGACAAACCCCAGCAATGGATGTATTAGTGTGAGGGCACCCCTGCTCTGTGACGAGTATTCAGTGTAATACCTGTTGTTACCCCATTGTTTCAAGATCTTCTCGTTAGCCTCTCGGAGAGCATGGGTCTCCTGAAGCATTACCACATGGGGACGGTGCCTGTTGATGTATGCCCCAACCTTGCTGGATTTTGCTCTATTGTTCAGACCCCGGATGTTCCAAGTTAGCAGCTTAAGCGACAACCCGCTGGAGGTGTGGTGTTTATGTGCCATGTCAATAGGTGTAAAGACAGTCTTGGGAGAGCAGGATGACGATTTGGGGGAATCAGCGCATGACTTGTGACTGCATTTTTAACATTAAACACAACAGTAAACTGTTTCGCAACTTGCCCAACTGGGGCTTTCGACCTTACCTGTGGCCGGTTAAACAGACCCAAATTCCCAGTTCCCACCCCCACCCACACCATCTGGCCCAACTTGATGATGAACCCCATTCAAAACCCTGTGGTTTCACTCGTGGAGGAGGGCGAGTGCTGCAACACCACCTTCGTAGCCGAGCGCGTCTCATCCGACTAACCTTGAATGTTGGAGAGAATAAGAACAACAACTAATAGAACAATCCTGCCTGTATTTGGTGAAACGAGAATAGACGATTCGTTGTAGGTAGAGGATGGTTCATAGCTGCGGTCGGACAATATACCATGTAGATTACTATACCGGTTGCTGAAGGAGATTTTGATCAGGTTCGTTCCTACCAGGAGGTACAGGAATAGCAGATTCCACATAGGCCAACGCAGCTGCCAGAGAGTCAAAGAAGTGCGCACTTACGCCATGTTGTATCCGTAGCTTTGCTGGAAACAACAGCGCATATGGAACCTGTCTCACCCGCAGCTGACGTTTGATGGATTCGTAGGAACGTCGCTGGGTTTGGACTCCCGCAGAGAAATCCGGATATATGTGAATGTTGTCGTTGCCGTGTCTCAAAGGGCCCTTTTCCCTTGCCAGCCTCAGAACCGCGTCTCTGCCTCTGTAATTTAGAAGCTTTGCCACTATCGTGCGGGAGGGGGGCCCCGGTTTGGGCGGTGGAGCCAGGGTGCGATGTGCTCGTTCGACCAAGAATTGTGGAGAGAAGGAGTCAGCACCTAGGAGGGACCTCAAAAGGGCTTCGATTTGGGTCTCCATCGGGCCTTTGCAAAAGGATTCTGCTAAGTCGACAATGCGTATATTGTTCATTGTCGACCTCAACTCCAAATCATCACACTTATCACAGAGTTTATTCATTGCGCTTTTCAAGCCAGCTATGTCTTGAGTGTTTTGATGGGTCGAGTCTTCGTTTGCACTTATTCTGTTTTCGGCATCAGTGATTCTGGCACTTTCCTTATCTACCCTGGCTTTAAGGAAGCCTATCGTGGAGACAATATTGTCCAGCTTGACATTTATCGCCAGGAATCCGTTCTGAACCGTCGTCAAAAGATGGTCGAACTTGGAGTCTTCCGTGGCAGGGAGGTCAGATGTTGTCAAAGGGCCCGAGGCCTCTGCGGTTGCTTGTGAGTTCGTGAAAGAATCCATCGGCCCGGTCTTCCTGCCCTTGAGTGCGTTTTTCCCAGGCATCACACGGGTGTACCAAATATTAATATCCGTTGTAGTGAGGCTCGTAGATGGCCGCTGGGGGGTGGTTCACCTCGGACTGTGAGTAGGCCTGCTGCGGTAGTTAATCTCGGAGCCGCAATATGATACTAGGCCACTGTCGGCCACAGGGCCACAGGCCCGAGGAAGGCATTGTGCATGGGACGATTGCAGTGGGATGGACTGTGTTTGATTCAACAGGAGCTTCTCTTTGGGGGACCACGCGCAGATACCAAGCAGGGTTGTTCACAGTGTCCCTCTCCGCTTCCCTCGTTTGCCCTCGGGTCCGATCCGCAGCAGGCCCGTACCACCTGCGATCGCGCTCACAGGTCGGCCACAGGATTAGCGTCTGTAGCTCGTGTACTTTCCGTTTCGTTCCCCCCCTTCTTTATGGCAGTGTTCGAGATCAGTGGGGGCTCTGCCCAAACAGGACCTCCCAGGGCCGTGTAGGAGAATATGGGTGATTCAGGCGGAGGGACAGGGCAGGGCGCTTGCAGCTAAGGTCTCAAGGCGCTTCTCCTGCCAGAAAGGACACCGTCCTTGACGAGCAAATGTTGTTTCCTATCGGGTGGCACACGAGGCAGTCCCGGTACAGGGAATCCGTCCCGCCCGCGGGGCCGGACCCGCCCACTGCAGGGCCCACGCTCCACCCAGAGCCGCGGCACTCGCGTAGGTTACTCCGGAGCTGAGGAGCGGCCCAAGGCCCCCCGCCTGCCACCCCGTCCGTATCTGGGCACGCCGGGGCCAATTTTGCCCGATGTTTCTCCCGGTGGGTGCAGGATAGGTACAATGGTCGAATCCGCTGTCTAGGAGCGCGGATGAAGGCAGATACAGAATATAATTTTAGAAGGATAATACGCCGGAGAGGAGCTCCACTCTTAGGTGGCCATCTTGTTGCGCAACAGCGCCTCCTCCCATAAATCTCCACTTTAATTAGCAGCATGCAGAATGGTCACCCTGATGCTGGATGCCCCAAGATTAACCCTGCCTCCCTTCCATCAATCAGTATTTTAGGGCTATGTGTCAATTAGTTGCCTGAGGTTGGCCTCGAAACTGTAGCTTCTTGTCAGGAAAAGTTATGGTATCTCCTGTTTGGGTGACATCAGACGTTGGTATCTCTTCGCGCTTGGCTGGTCACGTGTTAGCACACCGTGAATCGGCTTTGTATTCCTTCTATTTGTGCATTTAATTCTCCTTTTCGGCCGCCTCCTGCCTGGGCCCCCTTATCTCGACCTTCACAGGGCAGGCTGCTCTGCTCTTAAGTTTCGATTCTCCGAAGTTACTGTCCGCCTCCCTCTCTTGGGTTGACCTCGATTTCCCAGGCACGGCCTGCTCCTTGATGAGTTTCGATTCTGCCGTCTATCTTCTTGTTTTAGCTGGAATAAGAATCCTGGCCTGTTTGACCCTTAGTAACCTGGGTTAATTCTGGTTTTATATAAAGTGGACTGCACTTATATAATGTGCTTCGTTGAGGTAGATATATAGTTGGCGCTTGCCTCTCTATTCTTCTACTAAGCATAGCAAGCAGCACTGTTTTCTTAGCTTCTTGCGTTACAAGCCTATGTACAGGCGTTAGCTGGTTGAATACTTTCATCCTGCTTTACAGTTACGTTTCTTTATATTTCACCATCGTCTCTTCTTCTATGTCTGTGATATCCTTATCCATGGTGTTTCATTTTTGGGTGTCATCTTTTGGTTGTCGTTCTTCATCTGTACATCTGTCCGGGCTCTTGTGACGTCATCATTCGTCTTCCATTAAGGCCTTTTGAGTTTCTTCTGGGACAGTGTTTAAACAATCTTAACTTCTTGTCATTTGCTGGTATGGTTGCCTCAATGGATATCTTACTGCCCATGGTTGTCTGCTTATTGGTGCTTCAATAGGTATTGTTCTTCTGATTGGCACTGGACAGAGCCCTAGTGCGGCTCTCTGCTGGGTTATTTGCTCATCGTACGTCACATATTTTGGTTTGAATGTTCCTGGTACTTCAAAATGGGCGACTGGAGTGCAGGCCATATTTGGGACCTCCTCTACAGGAGAAGCAGGAGGAAGCAGTAGGAGCCGCCGGGGAGAATGCCGAGGACCGGAGAGTGTTGGGGAGAGCCACACTAGACTGCGCGCTCATGGCGGGCTGTGGAGAAATAATTAAGTATCAAATGAAATGAAAACTTGAAACTAATGTGAATTATGCATCACAAATACAGAACCAAATGAAAACGTGCAACCAAGCCGCATTTTGTCAAATTATGCATATTGAATATCAAATTGAAGGAAAACTTGAATGTAAGCATATTGAATAGTAAATTGAACATAATTTTATGGGCAAAGCAAATGGCAGATGACAGTCAAAGGGAAAGCACCCATGCGAAAACAACATAAGGAAAAGAGCGCAAATGTGTAAGAGTGCCATACAAGGGTGGGGCATGAATTAGACTACCTCAAAGTCAACTATATGACCAGGTGCAGTGCGGCCGGGCCAAAGAATGGGAAGAGGTGTGTGACATGTGGTGGCAAAGCCAAGTGGCTAACTAGGAGAAGCCATAAGAGTGTAAGCCTTCACATAAAGCCAAGAGGCCATCAAAAACAAGCTAAGTGAATGTGACTCTGAACACAGGGGCAAGTACAGAAGAACCTGCCTGGGCTGAGAAGCCTAGGGATCCTGGTTGCGGGACCTGTGATGGGTGGACTGCGTGGTCTAACAACTGCGCCTAGACCAGTGGGCCCTAAATTGTGAAAACTAAAGACATTGTGAAACAAGTCAAGAGTCTTGTTGAACCTTTGTGAAAAGACAAAAGCAAATACCAGTTGCTACGTTGAAGTCTTGGGGAAGGGAACCCTGAGACGTAATGAACTACAAATGCTGTCTTGAGGACGGACCGTCAAGACCCTTTTCTTTTGAACTGTGTTGCATTGAACTTGGGGAAGGGAACCGCAAGTTTTTTTTGTTTAATCTGCGCTATATTAAACTTGGAGAAGGAAACCACTGAGAATTGTGTGGAACTATATTGCCTTGAGCTTGGGAAAGGTAACCGTGACACTTTTATGGAACTTGCTTGAACTTGGGGAAAGGGAGCTGAGAAGGAAGCTAAGAGCTGGAAGAAGCACCTAACGTGTTGATCACAATTTCTTTGATTATTGACATCCCTACACGTTGTTTAGCTTTAATTGTGAGGACAAGCAGACTTTTAGGTTGAACTCTTTGAATCTGAATTTCCTTAGTTTCGTTCAGGTAGGGAAATCCCACCTTAGCATAGGGCAAGTTAGGCCTTCTACCATCCTGAGATTTGAGTTAATACATTATTTCTGTTTGAACTTTGAATCTGTTTTCTGTGTCTTGCTTCTTGATGCCTTCACAAACTACTATTTTTTTCCACACTCTTTTTTTATTAAATTCTGTTTTACAACATAAGAACTCATTCCCCCCCACCCAACACTCCCTCCCCCTAAACCCTCTGAGGCAGATTCCGCATTGTCCTCGACCCATTCCTTTCATTGGTCGACTATCGAGATTCACTGCCAGTCCAATAATCTTAGGCGCTGGGGGCACCACCCAATTCGAAAGTCATCTCTGAGGAAGGCTAAAGTTTCTCCCCACTCACTTGCAAAGGTTTGGAGCATATCATGTGTAGCATACGTTGCCCACTCCAGCACCACTATTTCCCAAATTTTCCTTAGCCAGTCTTGCAACCTAGGTACTTCCGTGTTTTTCCACCTTTGCGCTATTACTGTCATAGCTGCGAGCATGAGGTCCACTCTAGCTTTTTCCCGGGTTGTGGGTTCCCCCTCCCCAACATTTCCCCTAAGTCCAAGTATGATTTGCTCCGGAGGTCTATTTCCCCCTGCCAGAAGGGTTGTATTTTGGGGCATCTCCACCAGATGTGCTCTGCCGTGCCTTCCAACCCACACCCCCTCCAACAGGCTCCCGAGGTCTCTAGATATATCTTGTGGAGACGGGCCGGTGTGTAGTGCTAGCCATACAGTATCTTATACCACCCCTTTTGTAGTTGAGAGGCTCTTGCCAGCTTGGGGATCTTACTCCATAGTCTCTCCCATTCCTCTCTCTTTATCTCCCTTCCCAAGACCCGTTCCCATCCCCGCATATATGGCCAGTGTTGTCTGGGTATTGCACAAAGTTTTGTAGAGATTTGATATTAGGCCCTTCGACCCGTCGTTGGACGAAAGGAACTTTTCAAATTGCGTCCTGTTCCTGGACGCTGCCTGTTTGTTGCTGGGGTTTAAAACCCAGTGCCGTATCTGTGCGCACCTAAGCCTTTCCCCCTCCCTTACCCCGAATTCTCTCTTGCGATCCTCGAAGGAGAGAACCTCTCCGTCCCAAAACATGTCCCTCATCGTTTTACATCCCCCTTCTTGCCATTGCTTAAATGCCCCTTGTTCTAGCCCCGGTGTAAAGACCCCGTTATTAAATATAGGTGTAAAAGGGGAAGGGAAGGACGTGATTCCTTTGGTCCTCACCAGCTTGTCCCAATTATCCGCCACCAACTTAGATATATCACTCTCATAGAGATGCTTGGCTCTATGTTGTTTCGGGAGCCACAAAACCTCTGCCAGATTGTAGTGAACGACTGCTCTGTCCATTTTCACCCATTGTTTATTTTGCATAGTTTTCCCTTCCTGGAGCCGTTCTCTGATCACCCACCGCTGCGCAGCCTCAAGGTATTGTTGGAAATTTGGTAGGGCCAACCCTCCCTCCTGTTGAGGCGCCATCAATAGCCGTCTACTTATTCTCGCTTTCTTCCCTTCCCACAGGAACTCATTGGTTATCCCTCTTAATTCCCTGAAGAAACTTGTTGGTATCGCCTGGGGGATTGCTTGGAAAAAAGATAAAAGCAAGGAAGCGTAATCATTTTGACTGCCGCCACACGACTGCCACACTCACCTGTGTCTCTGCAGGAGCGATGGATGAGCCTCCCTTGACCCCGAGTTCGCACTTCCCCTGTTTCACCCGGAGGGATACCTTGATTTTTAGTATGGTGTGCACTCCATCCTGCATTTGCAGGGGCGCAATTCACTCATATGAATGATGCCAATGTCTGTTGGCTGAGTTCAGATGCCACACGCTGTTATATGCCTTTGCAGCGAGGACAAGTGTTCAAGGCTCTAGTTTCTTCACTGGCTAGAAGTCTTTGCACAAATGAACGTTGCGCAGAGGATGTTGAGTGTCCTGAATTGTCAGTATTGTCTTTGTTTTCCAAGGTAATTTGTGGGTGAGTAGCGCTGCGTGTAGGTCAGCTGCTGGTAGGAATGCGCAGCGTCTTAAATTCGAGCGCGCCTAGTAATGTCTTTCCCTTCCCTTGCAGGAGTGGATTACGTGGTATTAGCGCCTCAAGTCCGGGTTCAGTGCTACTGGAGACTTGGTGGTCTGGTAAGTATGCACGGAGGCTTTGGTAAGTATGCACCGCGTTATGAGAGTAAGTGCAGTGAAATAAGTCTCCGCGTTATTTGGGCGAGCGCAATGAATAATGTCTCTTCTTTCTTTTGCAGGGGTTTGTGCGCTCGTACAACTGACCTGGATCCAGCATCACCAGAAGATTCGGTGAGTGCGCGCAGCGTTACTGAAGTAGAAATCCCCACTTGACCAGAGATAGCTGTGGCGTGGAGAAAGCACGGCGGTTTCTCCAGAGCAGGTAAGCTGAAGCAGAATGATCCGGAGCAGGTAAGCAGAAGCAGGAGGATCCATCTGGAACAGGTAAGCAGAAGCAGGAGGATCCGGAGCAGGTAAGCAGAAGTAGGAGGATCCGGAGCAAGTAAGCAGAAGTAAGATGATCTGGAGCGGGTAGCAGAAGCAGGATGATCCAGAGCACAGCAAGTGTGTTGCTGATGCAGCTCACAGTAAGCAACATGAAGCACTGGAAGAATCTTGGGTTTGGTTTATATAGCCAGCCACACCCAAACACTAGAGAGCTCATTAATTGTCATGCACTTCCTGTTTGGCAACAGGATGTGGTAA
Source organism: Ambystoma mexicanum (assembly GCF_040938575.1). NCBI lineage: Eukaryota > Metazoa > Chordata > Amphibia > Caudata > Ambystomatidae > Ambystoma > Ambystoma mexicanum. The sequence goes on from NC_090928.1 coordinate 972,995,502, forward strand.
CCAGGAAGTTCCTACAAATACTAGGAAGGCATTAAAAGGAGGTATCTGCTATGGGTCTTTTGTGTGCCTATGCCAGACCTGCCAAGCCACCACCCATCTTGCCCCAACTACCTGCCTGGTACCCATGACAATGACCCATCAACGAGACACGGAGGTTCCTCCACTTGTGAAAGTCGCGCTTAATGTCTTTCAGCAGTGGGGGGTAGTTGGCGGCATACCAGCCCTCTAGAGTTGCTGTAATGTTTTACCCCTCGGTATCTAATCCCCCCGGACTCCATAAGAAGGGGGTGGCTATTCGTAGAGATTTACGATCCTCTGCCTTCAAGGTCAAGTTTAGGAGTTCCGATTTACCAACATTAATCTTGAGGCCCGAGACCTTCCCAAACTCCTCTAACAGGGTTCTACTGGCTTGGATGGACTCCATTGGTTTTGTTAAGGTGAGCAACAGATCGTCTGCAAATGCTGCCACTTTCTGGGCAATCCCCCCAAATTGAATGACGTGTATCGCACCCGTTTCCCTTATTGCTTGCAGGAGTGGTTCCAAATAAATTGCATATAACAGCCCCTGGATCCTGCTGATGTAGTGCTGGGCCACGCCACGGGATACGCGGGCTCTCTTAGGCCGGCGGTTACGGCTGCCTGCTGGGCTCCTCCTCCACTGGGTGCCTAACTCGCCTTTCGGTGGTACTTCGATCTAGCGATCGTGTCCCTGCTGCTTTCCCTGACCCCCATAGGGGTCTGTGACTTTGGTGGGGTGGTGGAGCCTACTGAAGTCACTGGGGAGGCACGGGAGCTCCACCGGCACGTATCCTTGTGTCGGCAGCCATTTTTGAGTCCCACAAACTACTATTAAGAGGCAATTCCCTTCCTAACAAAACTAAACTAAGGTGCTTGTCTATAGTCAAAATAAAAATAGTTCTCAGTCCAAACTGTGATGAATCCTACAGACTCCTCACTAAGCCCCTGCCTAAAGTCTCCTCCCAGGTGGCCAGGGAAAGGCAGATGCTTTCTGGTTCTGACCTTGAGGGGTGGTGTTCTGCGGGAGGATCACCTGGGAAGAGAAAGGGCTGTAAGGAACTCATGGTGGCAACAGTAAAGACAGACACAAGTGATCACAGTTCAAGGGTATTTATTAAACTGCATAATGGGTGCGAAAAACGCTTAATCTAAACCTAAATCTAAGATGGGAGCAAGCTACGACCATCAAATAATAATAAGGCAGTCCTAGCGGCGTCCTGTCAAATAAAAAGGGCCTATACTAAAAAAGACTATTGCCAATCCTTACAACTACATTACAAAGTAGTGTGGGATACTGTTCACAAGAAAAGAAAGACGTGTTCGCCAAATGATAAATCAGGATGGTAGGGCTGGGGTCTCCCTTCCCGCATTCCCGGGCCTCGCTAGCATGAGGTTACAATTCCTTTCAACAATGCCAGGACCTTCTGGGATCAAGTCTCTTTCCTACAAAGTCTCTTGCCTTAGGAGGCTGGATGAACCAAAACAATAAAGAAACAAAAGTTCCTTTGGTAATCTTTCAATTTGGGTGATTGCTCTTCGCCCCTTGGATACTCCTCCGCTGGGCTCTGGTCCTTCTTGCAACGTTGGCCTCCCTCAATCGGGTTCACTACACCCTTTCACTCAAAATCGTACCATTCACAAGTCTCAATGTCTTTTTAAACAACTATCCATTGTGGACCTTCCTCAGCCGGGTTCACACTTGTTGTCACAATGTTCATGGGTACTTCACTGTTTCCCCTCAATTTGCAGGCAATCTTCTGTCCGCTTCACATTTGCCAGTTTCACAGTTCATTCAGTTTGGCATCCCTCTGTCGGGTTCATGTTTGCTAGTTTCACAGTTCATTCAGTTTGGCATCCCTCTGTCGGGTTCACGTTTGCCAGTTTCACAGTTCATTCATCTTTCTACAATATGTCGAAGACTTTCGAGTGTAGAAAGGGTTTTGCTCGACCCTCCTAGGAACACTGTGACACTTCTCTCCGGCCTCTCTTAAGGCCTCTTGGCTTTCGTAGTTTCAACAAAACAAAAATATAATCCAAAAAGAAGCTTCTGTTAGAGTCCTTCGAATGAGCGCCCCGCAACGCCTTACCACTCTGCTTCTGAACCTTTTACTGGGGTTTCATTAAAGTTCATTTACACAAGTTCTTTGTTCAACAAGATCGCCGCCTGCAACCTTGGGACCAGCGCAGTTCGGTTTTACTATCTATCTTCTTCGACTCACTGGCTGTGCTGAACTGTCAGAGTTTTCTAGTCTTGTGTGTCAAGGACGGCACCACAGCGGCAAGCTCATCCTCCAGCTTTGGCTATCAGTGCGGGGAGCCCTGTGTGCTGTTGACACCTGTCACACCAGACGCCAACTGGAATTCCAGGTCTTCCGATTTCCCTTTCGGAGGCTTTGCGGGTCGGAGTTGAAAAGGGCAAGGACATTTCCCCCTTCGTCGTCCCTCCAGGTTTCGCCGCCTTTCTCCAGCGTTTGAACTGCCGCTCCGGTGCAGATGTTTCCTCATGCGTTTGGCCTTGTTCAAAGAGTGCTCTTGTGCTTCACCTTTTATCCCTGAGGGGAAGGGAAAGGGCCGCCTGGTGTGGGGAGTTATTGTCAATTGCCTGACTCTGCCTGATCCTGGTGTTGGGACATGTCAGGCAAATGGCTCTGGTGTTAGACCGTTGACTTTCATGGTGCAGGAAAGTGTTTGTGTCGAAAAAGGGGAGGTAGAGCTTCTAAATATCCTACGGGGTAGGGTGGGGAAAAGGTGTTATAGGGAAGGGGGTACCGTGTCTCACCCGTTGGCATCCCACTTCCACTCACCAAGGACCCCCATCCAGGTGATCCTCCTGCACTGGTCCACCCCCAGGAACTGGATCCAATAGTGATGGCCGTGTCCTGGCCACCTGGATGACAGATCCCAGGGGGCTAGCAAGTGAAACACCTTTAGGTTTCTCACAAGGCCGAGGGGAAGGAGAGGAGTACATGTTATGAGACGGTGTATTTATCCTCCTCCAGGGAGGACATCTCAATTCCAAAGTATGTAATGGCTTGGTGTCATAATAATCTGCCTGTCTCACGAGTTGAACATCTTAATGTGGATAAAAATCATCTGCAGCCTTTTTGCATTGAGAGAAATAAACCCCTCTCTAAAACCCACGAGACTCATAAAGCTAGAAGTGCTCCTAACTCCCGAAGGTGCAGTAAAAGGAGGTCTATGAATAATAACGGTTTACAACCTAAAAAACTGTATTCCTCTTTTCAATCAAATCTGGTGACTTATCATTATGATATTTCCTGAAAGGAAATTACAGGAAACAGAAATAAGTTTAGGAAGGAAAATCAAACCAGAAAAACAAACTTTGTCATTAGGGAATTCAAGTCCCATAATTCCCTAAGTACTGGGACGAAGAAGAGGGCTAAAGGAACAATGTTGCAGTAGTGGTCAGATTGCTCATGTAAATAACCCACACCTGAGGGACATTGGAAGGCTTAAAAGGCCCCCTCAGGTGCAGGCCAAGAGAGAGCAGGTCAAGCAGAACAAGCAGGCAGAGAAGTGCATGCAGCCGATGCAGAACTGGAGAAGGGAGGTGACGCCGGGAACACTGTTAATGAGAAGAGAGTAGCAGGTCCTGAGAGGGTCTGTGTCTCCAGAAATCCAGAGTGCAGAGGCTACGCAGCGAGAAGCTAAAGAAAGGGAAGCCTTCCTTCCCAGGAGGCTGTTTCAGGTGGCTGGCAAGCACCCGGAAGTCTCAGGAGCGAAGGAAGCTCTGTTTACAAGTGGCACGGGTGACAACGAGCCAGAAGTAGCTGTTTACCGGGTCACGAGGAGCCACAGGAGCAGAAAAACTGTGAACAGCGAGGGGAATCAGATGCGTACACCTTAACCAGTGAGTTCACCAGCTTACAGTGACCCCGGAGCGCTCTGAGACCATTCGCATGTTCAAGGCAGGCGTTTCACTACTAAGAAGCACTCGCGTATGAGTGAAAGTGATATTAGAAGTTCTTCTGAATCTCAAATTATCAGAAAGCAGCAAAAGTCGTATTTGTTAAAGCCAAATGACTAACATTAAGCATGTGAGTTTATGGAAAACCCAGCAGCCCAATGGGGCACTATTGTTAAAAGCTAATACTTACAATTATTGCCCAAGCCAAGAGAAACCAAAAACAAGGCAATTCAAATCCAGAAGACATTGCCGAAGGGGGACTAATGAAATGCCCAAAGGTTGGGCAGCTGGTTACTCACATTTTGAGAAGCATATAATCACCGCTGGTATAAACACACATTGCTAAAATGAAGGAAGAAATAGAATAAGACCATATCCTTTTCAGTATTTGGTTACTTGTGCAGTGGGGCAACGAGAGTGGAAAAAGGCTGCCCTCCTGGAAAAGGTTATTCAGAAGAACAGGATCATAATTTGCAGAGGAGTATTGAAGAGCACCAATGTGAATGTTGTTTTCCCTGAAGAGTTGCTGAAAGTTTAATGCTGCAAAATACTGAACATTGTGAAGCTTCTGCAAAGCTATTCAAAGTTGTTTTTTTACCACAGAAGCACTTAGTATTTCTGAAAAGCTAATCGGGCAAGGGTGTATACCCAGATGGCAAACCCTAGCAGTAGGCCTGGTATGGTCGTAAACCAGGTGTGATTGAGGTAGTGGGCCTGGGCCAAGGTAGAAGTTGATGAAGTCCTATACAGTGGTCCTGACAAAGGTAATCTATGTTGGTTGTGGTGCTGAAGAAAGAACTGCATAAAACTGTTGTAGAGATTTCGTGTTTTTTCAAAAATACTTAGTTGTGGCAAATCATCCTGACAAAGACAATTGTTGTTGCTTTTGATGAACTCCAAAAATATCCTGTGTATAAAGAGGATAATGCTGAAGTTTGTTCTTGCTCAAGAAAGAGAAATAATCTTTTGTTTTCTTTGTTGATTCACTGGAGTGTTGGAACTTTCCGTTGTCAAGAAACTGTTTTGGAACTTAGTTGCAAGTTGGGATTTCTTCAATTTGTTTTGGAACTGTACAGCAGAACCCTACTTGAATCTGGTCAAGTGGAATTTACCCAGATTATAAGCAAAGACTATTCACTGAAGTGTTGAAACTTTCTGGTATCAAAAACTATATTGGAACTTTGTTGCAACACAGGATTTCTTCCCTCTTTGAATCTGGGGAAGGAGAATTCACCCAGATTATAAGTAAAGACTGTTGTTATATTACGTATTCTACTGTGAGATCTATATATATGTATGTATGAGTGTGAGGGATAGATATCCTTTGTTAGAGTTTTTCCTTTACTTTATTTCAGGCAGGGAGATTCTTGTCAATGTAGGGAAAGTGAGGCATTTATCCAAACTTTTAATTTAGTAAAATGGCATTTGTTGAAAAATCTTCACAAAGTTGTCTGCCACACATTTCGGACCCCTCACAGAAGCTATCCTTTAAACTGGCCCTACCACTTAGAAAAAAGTAAAAAGAAAACCGGTTAAGTGCCCTGCACTCACGGTTCTTCACAACTGTATCTCTGGTTGTACCCAGAATCCCCCCTAGGTCTCGATCGAATGATTAGCAGTGAATAGCAGTTCTACTCAAAGAAAACAGTTCTTGTTAGTATATCAAAAGTTCCCCAGAGTTTGAACAAAAAGTCTCATGTTTCTGGAAAAACAAAATGTCTAAACTTATTTAGGTGGAGGGATATTTCCCTGATCCATTTCCAAAAACTTGGTTGATCTCTATCCACTTCAACCAACTGTTGGGTATCGCCATGCTCCCATCCACCTTTTTGTACACTCCAGATTAAAAAATAACGAGGAATTTTTGCGACCTTGCCCTCCCCCCAGAGAAAGTCTTGAAATACCCCATCTATTCTTTTTAACACATTTTTATTAAATTGTAAAGGTAGCGATGGAATACTATGTAGTGCTTTAGGTAAAAAGGAACATTTTAATGGTATTTATCTTCACCCAAATTCCCAGGCAAAGTTTATTCCATTTCCAAATTTTTATTCTCAGATCCTCAGTAACCTTGGTCACATTAACTTCTACAATTTGCTTAAAACATCTATGGCTAAAAAACACCAAGGTATTTTACCATATTTCCAGACCACTTACACTCCCATGCTTCAAAGTCATCTCTACATTTTCACTTTTGACAATCAGTTCTTTCTTCAAATCAAAGGTACAGCCATGGGGGCAACTTTTGCTCCTAGTTTAGCCATTTTATTCATGGCCTCATTTGAGGACCAATACATCTACAACCAGATTAACCAATGGGAGACCAAAATCTCCCATTGGCATCGATATGTAGATGACATCATCTTCATTTGGACAGGAGATAGCACATCCCTCCAAAGTTTCTTAACATGGCTCAACTCTTGTGATAACAATATTCAATTCACAATGGAGCATAGCACAACGTTGATACACTTCCTGGATCTTGAGATCTCATGCCTGTCAAATAAACTTGCTTGCAATCTCTTCAGAAACCCCACTGATCGCAATACCCTTCTGCACTATCAGAGTGATCACCCCCAACACATAAAACAAAACCTTCCCTACGGTCAATTTTTGAGGATCCGACAGAATTGCACCCACCTTGAGGATTTTTATGTCAATGCAGACGCACTTGGTACCAGACTACGCTCACACGGTTACCCTATAAGACTGGTGAACACTGCTTCCAAAAGAGCCAGATTCACGAACAGAGACACTTTGTTAACACCGAGGCCAGAATCAGTCACACACAACAAGGAAAGACTCACTTGTGTGGTCACACATGGTCCCAACACCTTTAATATCAACAAAGTTATCAAAAAATACTGGCCAATAGTGAGATTGCAACTAATCGATGAACCCATACCTAGATTCGCCTTCAAGAGAGCGAAAAACATTAGGGAACACTTGGTTCAGTCCTCTTTCTCCAGACCTCCACCACGCACCAGTCTTTGGGATTTACGCAAAACCACAGGTCACTACCCCTGTGGTTCTTGCTCAGTTTGCAGATTCACAAAGAAAATCCTTACATTCAAGTTTGGCACCCAACAATGGACTTTGAACAACGTATCCAATTGCAAAAGCAATCAAGTTATCTATTGCATTGAATGCCCATGCGGCCTACGTTACATAGGACAGACCATGCGCAAAGTCGGCACTCGCATTTCGGAGCACCGCTTCTGAATTCGATGCAAAAGTCTCACTTCCCCATTGGTCGCACACTACCTGGCCAACCACCACACCCCAGATGACATTTTTTGGTGGGTCCTGGACAGAATTCATACTGGTCAGAATATACCAATCAGACTCTCAGAGTTGGAAAGAAGATGGATCTATAGACTTGGCTCACTGGAACACGGTCTCAATGAACAAACCCCTTTTTGAAGACCCCCGAACCTACAGTGACCTCTTCCTCCACTCCCGCAGGAACCATGCATGATTTGGCCTTTTTTCAGACAAGGACCCAACCCGACACTATCCCAGGGTCCTGCTTCCAAATCTTTTTCTCATTTGACGCATTCAGTCACACCTTCCATTTCTCCCCCACTGCAGGAGCCTACCAACCTTTCCACCCCAGGCATGACAGGACCTCATAGATCCCCTCTCCCCGGTGTCCTGATGGCTCACAGGGAGTTAGACCCCACTGCATTTTTTGATCATGCAGCTGGTCTTTAGCAGTGCTTCACTTTCCAGGGGCATACCTGGTCTCCTTTAGGCACACATCACTAGTGACACCAACACTTCTTCATGTGCTGTCCCAGCCGATCAGACTTGAACCTGATCCCAGATCTATTTCCCAAGATCTTTCCTCCCGCACGAAGCGCGCGCAAGGATGACGGGCTATCACTCGCCCTTAGGGCGTTGACATCCCTTCTAGTCACGAACGAAGCACGGGTTCGTTACTCCCCGCTCCCTTCTTGCCAGCACTGGTTGGCCCCAACGCACACCCACCTGCCAATCACCCTCTTTGGCAAGTCTTCATTGGGCCCCACATGAGCCACATTTTTGGCTCCGCTGCTCCACCAGCCCGCATTCACACGGCAGGCAACCGAGCACCACCATTGGCTATCCCCAGCGCACACCCACTTGCCAATCATCTTGTAGGCAGATCCTGATTGGGGGTAGCGCGAGCTACCGGGAGCTTCCACTACGTCTTAGAGGCACACTTCCCACGGTTGCCAAGACAACCAGTCCTCCTCGGTTTCCCGTTGCCGCAGCCCGCATTCCATACGGCAGCCGCCAGAGAGCAAGACACCTCGCAGCCTTTCTCCACGCTCTCTTCACCTTTTGGCCACGTCCTACGAGCGTCGCCATTCATCAACTCAGGCAAGTCTTTCTGCACCCCCAACCCTTTTTTTTGCATCTTGCCATTTTGCCCACTAACACATGGTTGTGTCACGCCCCTGCGGAGACCATGGTCACTGTGGCATAGATGGTCTATTAGACGGATTGCGGCCATCTTTACTCCCAAGATGGCCGCCGCTACAGATGGTGTGGGTCTAGACTTACACAATGGCCGCGCGGTGGTAGGACCGCCCCCCGACTCCGGAGCCGGTTCATTAGATCCTGCGGACAACGCGCGGATGCGTTGCTACTCTTCAACAACAACGCTTCGTGAGTTCGATACTAGGATCTATTTACTTACTCGTTTGTTTGTTATTCCTTCTGTGTAACTCTACCCGTTTTTTCACTCACCTGTTTCCAGACTTGAATCCTTCTCTCAACGCTTGCACGACCTCCAAGACTCGAGTGGATTTCCCCTGCCTCACTCGTTACGAGCTTAACCTCACTGATCGGTTCGCTAGTGAGACTCCCTCCCTGGCGTGCGGTACGTGAGAATTGATATTCAGTCCCTAGTATATCCGGGGGTTAGAAAGAGACCAGAATTGACACATGATATTATCTTACCTATACAGAAGCAGGGATATGCAGGTTCCGATCCGCAGCATTGAGATATGAGAACCGTTCTCTTACCGGAACGTCCTCGAGGTTACTCCTGTCCGCGTCTCATCAGAAGACCTACAATACAGCTTGTTAGGTGGTACCCCCCTTCCAATCAGGTACTCCTCTTTTCCTCAACCCATATTCTGCCTTCTGGTTTCCCTGCTTCAACTGACCACTTTCCTCTGTCTTTATTCAGACGGCTTCGCTTCAGCGGATATTCTGGGTACCAAGAACCTCTCCGGACAGACGACATCTATCCAGTAGCCTTCGACACAGGGTTTTCTTCCCCAGAGGGTTTCCCTGGAGTCCTTCCCCTCCTTAATATTTGTATTTGAGGCGGAGGAAGGGTCTCAGGGAGGCACTCATTCTCTACCCCTGTGGGAAACCATTTCCGAAGAAGGAAACGAAGGAGGGAGAACGACTGGTGTTTCTCTAAGGTAACCTTTCGGTTATTCAACCTTCTCGTGATTAGTCTAATTATTACAGTTAGCAACGCCCAAAGAATAACACGGGGGCTTCCCAGGTGCTGAACGGTTGCCTTAAAGAACTCGATAGTTCTAGGAGATACCATGGACGCAGCCCAACAGCAGCAATTGGTTGCTGCAGTCCAGTCTTTGACTACGGAAGTCCAGGCATTAAAGCAGGAAAATGCCTTTTTGAGACAACAGGTTGGAAGGGTACCTAGTTGTTCAGAATTACCTCCCGGTCCCATTCCAGGGGGTTTATATGATGGGAATCCCCACAAACTTAAAGCCTTTATCGAAGCATGTACTGTCCAGTTTACATTTAAATCGGCCTTCTTTCAGAATGATCGTGACAAGGTGGGACATATGATAGCCAACTTGACGGGACCGGCATTGGCATGGGCTACACCACTGGTTGTGACAAACAACGCTCTACTAGACTCCTATCCCGCCTTTCTGAACAGTCTTAGGTCCATGTTTAGTAGACAAGAGATCACTGTTTCTTCCCAAGAGCAATTATTAGACTTCAAACAGGGATCACAGGATCTACTGTCGTATATCACCTCTTTTAAACAGCTTGCTGCTGGAACCTCTTGGGCTGATGATGCTCTGATAACACTATTTCGTAGGGGTTTGAATGAGGAACTTAAAGACGAGGTGTCTAGGGTGTCTCGACCTCCCAACCTAGCGGAAATGATTACATTAGTGATGCAGATGGACTACCGTCTACAAGAAAGGATCAGAGAACGACGTCGAAATCGTTCTGTGAGACCATTGACTATGCATCCTTCTAGTCCTATGAAAACCCCAATTGATGAACCTATGCAGATAGGAATCACAAGAGGAAGAGGTAGACTCACCTTGGAAGAACGTAATCGACGGAGGGCTAAAGGCTTGTGTATGTATTGTGGGTCCAAAGACCACCCAGTACAGGATTGCCCCATCACCCCTTCCAAACAACAGGGAAACGCTTCCTCCCAACCGCAAGGGGAACCGCGGCTAGGGAGCCAATAACAGGTTCCTCATCCATGTCAGTAACTTCTCAAGTCACAGACACTCCAGATCCTCCCATGATTGTCATACAGGTTTCAATGGAATGGGGTACCTCCGAGCCAATTTTGGTTCCCGCATTGATTGATTGCGGAGCTGCGGGGAATTTTGTAGACACCATTTGGAAGAATGACAAGAATATACCATGCTCCCTTAAGACCATTGCTGTTCCAGTAGAATCTGTTGATGGAAGTCCTTTGACTTCCGGTCCTATCCGGGAACAAACAAGACCTATTCAAATGAAGATTGCTTCTCATCAAGAGACCATCGTATTCGATGTCATTCGCACAGCACATTATCCCTTGATATTGGGTTTACCGTGGCTTAGAGCCCATAATCCATACATCAATTTGAAGGCCGGCACAATTTTTCTAGGATCTGAACATTGCCTTACTCATTGCCTTTCTGGTGGAGCGTTGGGGTTCTGTTCTACACACTCCGTCCAAGAAAGGAATCGCACTACTTCGATGTTACATAACATCCAGGAGATCCCTCCTGACTACCAAGAATTTCAAGTAGTATTTTCCAATTCAGAGTTCGCTGAATTACCTCCCCATCGTAGAGATGATTGCGCCCTAGAACTAGATCCGGGTGTTCCAATCCCTTTTGGGCGCATGTATATACTATCAGCTCGTGAACGGGAAGTCCTAAAGGAGTATCTCCAGAAGCATTTACATAACGGCCTCATTCAGGAATCCACTTCTCCTGCCGGCGCCTCACTGTTCTTTATCCCTAAGAAGGATTCGACAGAACTCAGACCATGTGTAGACTATCGAGGTTTGAACAAGATCACCACTCCGGATCGCTATCCGATGCCATTAATCCCAGATATTCTTGAGGCAGTAAAGGGCGCCAAGATATTTACCAAGCTAGACCTACGCGGAGCTTACCACCTTATCCGAATCCGCGCAGGGGATGAATGGAAAACCGCCTTTCGTACTCCCTTGGGCCACTATGAATACAAAGTGATGCCATTCGGACTTTCCAATGCACCAGCTGTTTTCCAGCGTTTTATGGATCACATATTCTCGGATATCCTTCTACATACCGTCATTGTCTATTTGGACGACATACTGGTCTTTTCAGTTTCCATGTCGGACCATATCCGACATGTGAAGGAAGTATTGCAGAGACTGGAGGAGAATCATCTTTTTTGTAAATTAGACAAGTGTGAATTCCACAAGGATAGAGTGGCTTATTTGGGTTATATACTATCCGCCGAAGGAGTTGCCATGGATCCCAGAAAAGTCTCTGCAATAACGGAATGGCCAGTTCCACTGTGTGTTAAAGATCTGCAGAGATTCTTAGGATTCGCCAACTTTTATAGGCGTTTCATTCCTCACTATTCGGAGAAGATTCTTCCTATGACGGCTCTCCTTAAGAAGAAAGCAAGGTTCCTTTGGTCAGACAGGGCTCAAATAGCCTTTGGGAGTCTCAAGGAAGAATTCACCAAGGAACCTATACTCCTGACCCCTGACCAAAACAAGAAGTTCATTGTAGAATCGGACGCCTCACATCATGCTGTAGGTGCCGTTCTACTGCAAGAAAATGAACAAGGAGACGAGTGTCCTGTGGCCTATCTGTCTAAGACACTCTCCCCGTCGGAGATCAATTACTCGGTCCTCGAAAAGGAATTATTGGCTATTAAGAGAGCCTTTGAGGAGTGGCGACATCTGTTACTAGGGGCCAAACATGCCATCGAAGTACGAACCGATCACAGCAATCTCCGAGCCTTACAATACTCTCAAACACGAAATAGTCGCCAAGCTCGTTGGGCCCATTTTTTTTCACCCTATGATATCATCTTCTCCTTCATACCAGGAAGAGTTAACCTCAAGGCAGATGCATTATCTAGAAAGGATTACAACTCTACCACTCCTTTCCGTTCCGAACCTTTGTTTCCCAAAGCCAGATTTTTGCAGGAAATCACCACCTTTCTTCAACTAGTAGCTATGGATACCTCTCGATTTATACGGACCAATCCTCGGTTTGCCGCTCTCTGGAGGCTTAACTCATCTCAAGGATGCTTCTATAGAAACAAACGGTTATTCATTCCCTCCGAAGAATTAGGAAAAGTGGTACTTCAACTCTGTCATGATTCTCCAATGGCAGGACATCGCGGTATGGCTAATACCAAGGAATTGATTCAACGCCATTTTTGGTGGCCAAAGATGAGCAGAGACATCAGAGACTATGTATCGGCATGTGCCATGTGTTTACAAACAAAGACCCCTCGATCTGCCCCAGTGGGTCTCCTATCGTTGATGCCGATTCCTGATCGACCCTGGCAGATAATTTCGACGGATTTTATAGTCGAACTCCCTATCTCGGATGGTTGTACAGTAATCATGGTGACAATCGACTACTTTACGAAGATGGCACACTTTATTCCTCTACCTTGCATTCCCACTGCAGCTCAGATGGCGAAAGTTTTCCTTTCACGGATCTTCAAGCTCCATGGGCTCCCAGAAACTATCATCTCCGATCGTGGTTCTCAATATACTTCACGTTATTGGCAACAGATATGTAAGAGCCTCAAAATTTCCTGAGCATTGAGTTCTGGCTTCCACCCTCAAACTAACGGCCAGACGGAACGGCTGAACCAGACATTGGAGGGCTATTTGCGCTGCTACATCTCTGCTTCACAGGACAACTGGGTTTCTCTATTACCATTGGCGGAGTTTGCCTACAACAACTCCCGCCATTCCGCTCTGGGTTCCAGTCCTTTTTTTTTGCTCATATGGATTTCACCCTTCTTGTTTTCCTACGGGCCTTCCTTCTTCATCACGGTTTCCAGATGTGGATAACCTACTTCAAGTCATCCAGACTGGTCATTTGGCGGCCAAATCTTCGCTACTTGAGGCTCAGGCAAGAGTCAAACGGTTTGCGGACAAGCACCGTTCTCCAGCGCCCTCCTTGAAGGCGGGTGATTTGGTATGGCTGGCCTCTCGTTTCTTACCACGGCATCTGGTCCCGTCCAAGCTGTCTCCTAAATATTTCGGACCTTTTCCCGTTCTACGGAAGTTGGGTTGCTCTGCTTTCAAGATCAGGCTTCCCCCTTCTTGGTCTCGGATTCATCCCGTGTTTCATGTGTCCCAGCTGAAGAAAGATGTGTGTGATCGATTTTCGAGATTGAGGAATACTCACCCTCCTCCGGTGTCTACCCCGTCAGGTCCTGAATATGAGGTGGCGGATATTTGTGACTCTCGCATCTTTCGAGGTCGCCTTCAGTTTTTGATTGACTGGCAGGGTTATTCCCCTGCTGACCGTTCCTGGGAACCTGCCTCTGCAGTGCATGCACCTGCTCTTATTCGCCGATTCTTCCGTAATCATCCGGGGAAGCCGGGGTCCCCTGCCCTTCAGAGGGGGCATACTGTCACGCCCCTGCGGAGACCATGGTCACTGTGGCATAGATGGTCTATTAGACGGATTGCGGCCATCTTTACTCCCAAGATGGCCGCCGCTACAGATGGTGTGGGTCTAGACTTACACAATGGCCGCGCGGTGGTAGGACCGCCCCCCGACTCCGGAGCCGGTTCATTAGATCCTGCGGACAACGCGCGGATGCGTTGCTACTCTTCAACAACAACGCTTCGTGAGTTCGATACTAGGATCTATTTACTTACTCGTTTGTTTGTTATTCCTTCTGTGTAACTCTACCCGTTTTTTCACTCACCTGTTTCCAGACTTGAATCCTTCTCTCAACGCTTGCATGACCTCCAAGACTCGAGTGGATTTCCCCTGCCTCACTCGTTACGAGCTTAACCTCACTGATCGGTTCGCTAGTGAGACTCCCTCCCTGGCGTGCGGTACGTGAGAATTGATATTCAGTCCCTAGTATATCCGAGGGTTAGAAAGAGACCAGAATTGACACATGATATTATCTTACCTATACAGAAGCAGGGATATGCAGGTTCCGATCCGCAGCATTGAGATATGAGAACCGTTCTCTTACCGGAACGTCCTCGAGGTTACTCCTGTCCGCGTCTCATCAGAAGACCTACAATACAGCTTGTTAGGTGGTACCCCCCTTCCAATCAGGTACTCCTCTTTTCCTCAACCCATATTCTGCCTTCTGGTTTCCCTGCTTCAACTGACCACTTTCCTCTGTCTTTATTCAGACGGCTTCGCTTCAGCGGATATTCTGGGTACCAAGAACCTCTCCGGACAGACGACATCTATCCAGTAGCCTTCGACACAGGGTTTTCTTCCCCAGAGGGTTTCCCTGGAGTCCTTCCCCTCCTTAATATTTGTATTTGAGGCGGAGGAAGGGTCTCAGGGAGGCACTCATTCTCTACCCCTGTGGGAAACCATTTCCGAAGAAGGAAACGAAGGAGGGAGAACGACTGGTGTTTATCTAAGGTAACCTTTCGGTTATTCAACCTTCTCGTGATTAGTCTAATTATTACAGGTTGAGAGTATTTCTCAGCAGAATGACCCAGTCTTAGCACGGGTCAGTTCTCCTGACTTGCACCTAACACCATATGTCTGTAGGTGCTCACAGTTATTAATTTTGCTCCTCCTTTTTCCTCATGTCAGCTTCCCATGCAGCATCGTGCTCGGGGACTATTACCACTACAAAAATCTACCGACTATAGGCTTCATCCACGAGTACTTTGACGTGGACCTAGACGTCTCCAGCCACTGATCAACTGGCGGGCCTTGTTCTTTTCTCTCTTCACTTCTTCCTGAGAAGACACTGCCCAGGTAATTTCCTTTCCTGACCAGATCTTGCCCAGCACTCTCCTTTGGTTCCCTTGGTCCCAACAAACATTTTACATTCATTGCTTCCATTGACGGTTACTTCCCTCCCTCAGGTTCCAACTGCCCTGTCCAGTGTTGATGACCAATGGACTATTAAGACACTCCAATGGACCCTCCCTTTTCCCCGCTTCAGCAACAGGCACCCGCCACCCAGCCTCCCACGGCTCGCATCCATTCCACCCATTCTAGGTAAGTTAATCATTACCACTCCAGCCTGTCCTGCCTCACCCGCTTGGACCTTGGCCTTCCGACCGGCGGGTAGCAGTCAGTGACTCTTGCATTACTCTTCCATAGGGGACCCAATGTCACAATCTGCTCTCTCTGCCCCCGATTTGGGGGGAGATTCATCAGAACTTTTCCCGAGACTTCCCACTCTACATGGAGGTTTGGTTGTATGTGGCTATGAGATTCACCCCAGACTCGACTAGGATCGATGTCTGTCTCCTTGACTAAATCCCTACTTTTGCATGCTAAGCAATTCTGTATAGATCCACCTCCATGTTTGATTTATTTCACTTCTTTATCCATTCTGGTGACTCATCCCCCTTTTTTCTTTCTTCCATTTTCTTTTTCCTCTCTCCCCTTTTCACCCACGCAGGGTCCTGCTAATTATTTCCCTGATGAAGGCGGAGTACATTCTCTTCACATGAAAAGTACTTATTTACCAATTCTGTTCCGCCGAAACGCTTTCTTCTACCAGAGGGGAAACAAGGTCCTTCACAGCAACATTTGTGGACCACCAGGACCATCTTGCTCATGTGGCATTTTCCACTGATGGGACCATGTCATCTATGTAAAGCACCCACATTTCATGTTGCTTATCTATTCCCCCTGTAGCGTTGGCAGACCCTATCCTGACACATAACATCTTCAGTTTTGGGAATTGATTCTAATCCCCATAGAATACTGCTTATTTACTCTATTTCTTATTATTTTGAATAGAGGTACAGTTGAACTCATCACTCTGTGTTTTTGCTTTCTGATTTAATCAAGCATCCCAGTGATAGATAACTGTTTTTTTGTCAATATTGAAAATTGTCTCACGTCTTTTTCGTTTGCGTATTCTTTTTGATGTACTGATTCTCATTTTTTTTTGTTTGAAAGTTTCCATACTCAATTTACAAATGGAAGATCTACATTTATGTTTTTGATTGTATATGCCCTTCCAAGTTGGATTTTATTATATGTACCATTTTCTGATGTAAAGTTTTAACATCAATCTTTCCGAATATCTGTTTATTGTCAAGGAGTGTTTCAGTACACATATTTGCATGCAAAATTGATAACCATTTAGGTTATGTGGTTCTAGACCAGGTGAACATTTCTAATTCATTTATATTTCACACTGGCTAACCCCGAGCATACCAGTACCCTTGTTTTGTTGAGATCAAAGTCATCTCTACAACAATCTGTGGAGAGAGGTATTGTTTCTGATATTGACCAATTAATCTTGTACCCTGATAATCTACTCACTTCTTCAAAAATGTTGTTAAGATAGTACAGCACTCACTGGGTTTAGTGAGAAGTATCACCATATCATCTGCATAAAATAGCAGTTTATATTCTTTTGTTTTGTGGAGTAGCACCTGGAGCGTTCCAAGTGCTGGATGGGATTACCACAATAACTAATTTCAGGCCCAAATAACCAGACAGACTCAAAGAATATGGCAAAATACTACTTTATTTTCATTTCAATAAAGTAGGGAAACCTTACAAGCATAATAAATCACAGCTCACAGACTTTGATTGCATTTCAATGACACAAAAGGCTTTATACCTCGATGTACGTCAGCTATGACATCATCCTACGTGGCAAACAGTAACAACCTATCGGTGGAGGGATTGGTTAAGGGAACATGTATACCTATAGTCTGCATAGATGTTAGTAACATCAGGCTGCCCCTTATCAAGTAGGCATGCCTTGAACTACCTCTATGTATAATACAAATAGAAGAATAACAGCAGAGGATAGGTTTCTGCAACAATGTATGGTCCACCATCACATAGGCCCTCATGATTGGTTGGCACTCTCTTCCAACCATGGACATCCTGCTTGTTAGCAGCATGTAAGCAAAATGAAACCCAGGTGCAGGGAACAACGTCAGACAACTGCCCACTTGACTAATTAACCTACCATCTCTCATCAGTTAGGCCCTAAACCAAGGCTTCTTCTTTGTAGTTGACCTTGCCGACTGTTCTCTTCCTCAGAAATTTAAATGAAATGAAAGTACATGGTTATCTTTGTTTGAAGCTTTATGAATAGGCCTCATTTCATGGTCCTGCGCGACATGTGAGGAGATCACGATTTTGTCCATTCTGGCCTCTTATGTAGTGCTATTTGATTCAATTTTATTAGGTGATATTACTCTCTTCGGCCTCTGGAGGCTTAGTTTCTCTGTCTTGCATATGCTTTCTGCTTATTTCATTGTTCAATACTTGGCACCCGCAAATGTTCACTCCTTTACCTAATGTAAGAGAAATATGTCCTGAGTACATGGCTTACCCTCTTGGACTCCTTTCAAGCCTTGAAGTTGCCTCTTGCTGCGGCATCCTTGATCATGAGCCAAACAAATATTCTTTGTTCTTGCACAAATCTGTATTTCCAGTGCTTGTCAGCTCTGCAGCCTTAGTTTTTCTCATTCAGGCTTCTCGCTTGCTATTATACGAAACCGACGTCCATTTTCCTAACATGGCTGCTTTACTCGCGCTATATTTTCTACGTTAGCAAGCTTCTATATGTCTTGTCTACCTTGCATTTTTGCGTATATACATCTACTATGTTTCTTGTTACTTATCTTCTCAGTGTATATGATTTCTTCGTATTCGCATGCATGTTCACTTTGTTTCTTCAGTCACATCTTCATTCTTTAAGTATTCATATATCGTTTCATTGCACCCGCTTTTTCTCTCTTCATAATGTCACTTTACACCTGTAAGACTTCACTTATAATTCTTCTATGTGTAGTGCTGTCTGCAGACTTCCTTCTACCACATCAGTTTGAGTGTACATTTGGTAGAGTTGTCATATCTTCGATGCAGTATTGGGATGATACCTGGTGTCAGGCACAGTGTCTTCTTGTTCCTTTTCCAATATGACCGAGGTGAGGAGGTGGGGTCTAATGACGTATAGATCTGCCTCTCTACATTCCCCCTTCTGGTCGAGTCTTCAACCACCTCCTCAATCTTCTTCACCTTTTCTGTGGTTTCTTTGGAATCCATATCTATGTCACCTGCCTCAGGTCACCTGTATTCTTTATGTGTTCATCCAAACTCCAGGTCATAATGCAGCAGGTGCTCATGGGTGGTCTCTTCGGTCGGTGTGTGCTCATCAGTCAAAGCATTCACGTTAATCATTACCTTAATTCCAATAGCTTTCTATGCTGTCTTCTTACAGTGTCCTTTGATTATTCTTATGAGACATAATCCCAGCAACACTAGTATTGCTCCCAACATATTGAAGGCATTTTCATCCAGGTTGGAACCCATGAGAACAGAAGTAAAAACCAATCTTCATCTTCGATCAAATCTACTTCTTCCACCATTTTCGTATGCAGAGTTGACAGCATAGTTATTGCCTCTGTTAGGGTTCCATTTTCTCCATCGTGGGCAGTTATGTATGAATAGTGAGATGGCCGGATTCTTGCGCACAAGCCTCCTTCCATTGCCTTAATTAAGTCCAAGAAATACCTGTTCTAGAGAGTTGTGAGTCTGATGGCCCTCAATTCTTCTCTAATCTTATTAAATCCTTTCATTGCTGTGTTCATTGTTTGTAGCAGCTCCCATCTGGTGATTTGGAACCACTTGGCTTTCGTTGAAGCTTGAAGTGTAACGCTCACCTTGTATCCACAAGGACACCCTTCGACTGGTCCGGAATGTTTCTGGGGACACCGCACCTTCTCAGGGAATCGTGCTGCCAGGGATCTGTTCTAGAAGACAGGAGGTGGAATTTAACTACCGTTCCTTCCATCGAACTCCCACCTCCCGGAGTTCCCCTTGCGGTTCCCCTTGGGACTTCTCTCACCTTGGTTTTCGTAAAGGTGCGCTCTCTGTCCTATGGCACGTCGTCAGTGGCACCGTTCCGCCGAGTTACTTCACTGGCGAGGGCCTGAAGTCCAGTCTGGCTGCGACTCCACTTCTTTTCAGGTAAGTCTTTTCGTATTAAGAATAATGTCTATATTGATTGATGCTCCAAATAACCTTCTCCACCTATCTTGCAGATGCTGACAGACCTCTAAAAGGTAAGGATGCACTGAATGCGGCGCTGTGAGCGTCCTTGCAAGTTGGCTAACCTGTGCTGTTGTTCCTTGCAGGTCGGAAGAATCTTGGAAGAGGAGATCGATCGAAACCCAAAGCCGATGGACGAGTTTGGGTGGCGGTGGCCTTTCTGGCGGGTTGGGTAAGTAAGCTCACTTGATGTCTTGTGCACGCCCTTCTTTCCAAGTATGTTGCCGGAGGAAGATGTTGATGTCCTGGAAGACTTCGGTTGGATGGTAGCTGAAGCTGGGCAGGTAAGGGTGTCTGTGGTTCTTGTCTTCTCTCGCCCGTGCAGGCCAGGATGCTGAGCAGGACCCGGTGAACGTCACGCTGCTAGAGCAGAATAACGCGAATCGCTTGCCTCGAGCTGGGCGTGGTTTAAATACTCAGCAGGTATCCCAGGTGCCTTCGGGGCGGGCCTCGCCCAAGGATGCTAGTCTGCTAGTTGCAGTTCACCATTGGTCCTGGTGGGGGCAGCCATGTTTGTCCATTGCCCATTGAAAACTGTATCTGGCCTGTGAATCTCATGCCAACGGCGCCAGGATTGACTGAAAGGGATCCGAGAGGGGCCAGATAGGACCTTTTGGGTCCCAACAACATATTGTGGTGATAAGGTCATGACAGCACTCCCCCCCCCAACGCCCCTCTCGGGGTGGTTCTCCTGTCCGGCCCCGGCTTGGAGGGATACTCTCGATGGAAACGCTGAAGCAGGCGTGGAACATGGATGTACTCGCTGGGCTCCCATGTCCTGTCCTGTGGTCCGTATCCTTTCCAGTCCACTAAATATTAGAGTTTAGTTCTCACATACTTGGAGTCCAGAATGTCCTTTACTTCATATTCGGGTTGATGACAGGTCCTGGTGGAGTGGTTATTCGAGTTCCCGCATGACGGGTTTCAGAAGAGATACGTGAAACACTGGGTGTATCCGCATGTGGGCTGGCAGTGTCAGTTTTACACCTGCTGGATTAATTATGGATTCACGAGGGTATGGTCCTAAGAACCGTGGGCGAAATGTCTGAGTCCCTTTTAAAGGTATATGCTTGGAGGCTAGCCACACCATACTTCCCACTTGGCGATGCTGGTCTGCATACCTTTTCTGGTGCGTCTTGGCTTGTTGCAGGTGTTCTTGCGCTCGAGTGAAGGCCTGAGAGATGGTCGTGTAGAGGGTCGTGACTGCCGGCATTTCTAGGGTCGTAGGGACGTCTAGCTCAGAGGTATGCGGATGTCTTCCGTACACCGCAAAGAACAGTGTTTGCCCAGTACTGCTATGCAGAGAGTTATTATAGGCGTACTCAGCGATCCATAAAAGGTCCTTCCAATCCCCTTCCACCTGGTGGAGCATGCAGCGTAGGTACTGCTCAAGAGTCTGATTTGTTCTCTCCGTTTGACCGTCTGTTTGGGGTGATGGCTAGTGGACAGTCGGATGTCTATTTGGGCCAATGAGCAACATTTTCTCCAGAAATTGGACACAAATTGGGTCCCCCGATCCGATATTAGGACTGACGGGAATCCATGCAAGTGCACTACATGTTCAAGGAAGGTTCTGGCGAGGCCGGATGCACTAGGCAGACCCTTGAAGGGGAAGAAGTGGGCCATTTTGGAGAACAGGTCCATGATTACCAGGATGGTGTTGTAACCCTGACATGAGTAGAGATCGGTAATAAAGTCTAATGATAGCGTGTGCCATGGGGCCGGCGGAATGTCCAAAGGTTGTAGGAGCCCGGCTGGTTTTTGCTTGGAGGACTTGTTCTGAGCACAGATACCGCAGGAAGAAATTAACTCAATTACATCCTTACACCACTTTGGCCACCAGTAACTTCTTTTCACCTTAGCCAAGGTCTTTGCAATTCCCGGGTGGCCTTCAATGAGGGAGTCGTGGTACCCAGAGATGACCTGTTCCTGCAGCTCTTTCACCGACACGAACAGTCGGTTCCGGTAGAAAGGCAATTGGTCCTTTACACAGTATTGTTCCCCTCTGGAACCCCATTCTCGAAGTTGCTCCTGGGTTAAAACTTGTCGGACTTCGTATTAGAGCTCATCCTGAGTCATGGTGGTTGTGATGCCTAGGATTCTGTCCCCCGGGATGATGGCCACGGGATCCAGGGGTACATGCGCCACCTCATCAGTGCCCATGCGAGAGAGGGCATCAGCCTTGCCATTTTTAACCCCTGGTCGGTACGTGATCACGTAGTCATACTCCGCAAAGAAAAGGGCCCAGCGTAGCTGGCGAGATGATTGAGCTTTTGCATCCTTTAAATATTGGAGATTTCGATGGTCAGTTATCACGGTGATGGTGTGCCTGGCTCCCAACAGGTAGTGTCGCCAGGCCTTGAACACGGCCTTAATGGCCAGTAACTCTTTGTCCGTGATGGCGTAATTGAGCTCTGGCGGCGAGAATTTTCGGGACCAAAAGGCTACTGGATGTAATTGGTCCATACGTGAGTCTCTTTGTGACAAAACGGCACCCATTGCCATACTTGGCGCATCCGTTTCCACTACATACGGAAGGTCTGAACGTGGGTGTCGCAAGATTGGTGCGGTGGTAAACCTCGTCTTGAGTTCCTGGAAGGCCTTCTCAGCTTCCTCTGTCCAACGAAATGTCTTGTTGCATTTTCTCAACAATGAAGTAATCGGGTGCACTATTTGAGAGAACCCAGGAATAAAACGGCGGTAAAAGTTTGCAAAGCCCAACATACTTTGGACCACCTTGATTGAATTTGGCGCTGGCCAGTTGAGGACGGCGTCGACCTTGTCAGCGTCCATTCGTATGCCCTTAGGTGAAAGGACAAAGCCTAGGCATTCTACTTCCGTTCCATGAAATGAACACTTCTCCAGCTTGGCGTAGAGGTGGTGTTCTCGGAGCTTGGTCAGGACTGCCCGTACATGCTTAACGTGTTCTTGCTCGGATGTCGAATAAACCAGGATTTCATCGATGTACACTAAGGCGCAGGCGTCGATGAGCTCCCTGAGAACATTGTTCATGAAGAATTGGAACGCAGCTGGGGCGTTACACAGGCCGAACGGCATCACCTGATATTCGTATAGGCCGTCTTCCACTCGTCCCCTTCTTTAATGCGCACTAGATGGTAGGCACCTCGAAGATCCAACTTGGTATGAATCTGGGCTTCCTTGACCTGGTCTAATAACTCTGGGATCAACGGCAGAGGATAATGTTTTTTGTTGGCGATTTGGTTCAATGCACGGTAATCTATGCACATTCTCAATTCTCCTTCCTTCTTCGGTACGAAAAATAACAGAGCCGCGGCCGATGACTTGGACGGGTGGATAAAACCGTTGGCGAGGTATTGTTTCAGGTATGTTTTCAGGCGTTGGTTTTCAGGTTCAGTGAGAGCGTAATTACGCCCACATGGAATCCGGGCTCCAGGTAGCAGATCGATCTGGCATTCGTAAGGCCTGTGGGGTGGTAACATATTTGCTTGCTCCTTTTGAAAAACATATTGGAAGTCCTGGTAGTGCATTGGCAGGGTAGCTACTCCTCCAAGGACGCCGACCATTCCCTCATGAACAGGAGAGCTTGCATGTTTCCCCTTCCATCCTTTAGGGTAGCAAGTGTGTGTGCAGTCGTGGGCAAAAACCAATTTGCGAGTTCGCCATTTGATCCGCGGGTTGTGTGCAACTAACCACAGCATTCCCAAGATTAACCGGAACTGCTTGATCAGATCGAAGGTGATGATTTCGCAGTGACCATCTTCGCACAGGAGGGTGTGTTCAGTGGTACATTCAGACACAGGGCCCGAGGCGATCTCGGTGCCATCAACGGTGGTTACGGTCTCAGTGGTTGACTTAGGGCAGAGTGGTAGCCCCATCTTTGCTGCAAGGTCCTGATCTATGTAATTCCCCACCGCTCCGCTATCAATATAGGCTTCCAGTGAGTGCATATTAGATGGTTGCTGATGGGTGATTAAGATCACCGGTAGAGCAAAATGGGAGGTCTGTAGTAGACCTTCCTCGCTCGACAATTGGACCCCTACAATTGCCGGGCTTGGCAGTTTTCCGACTCCTCACCGGAGGTCTCCTTATCCGTAGCTCCAACAGTTCTTCTTGGCGGCTTGACAGGGCATTCCTTAAGGAAGTGGCCGGCTTTTCCACAGTGCAGGCACAACTGCAACTCCCTCCTCTTTTCTCGTTCGGTTTTGGTCAAGGGAGGCCTGACTCCTCCTATTTGCATGGGTTCAATGGCACCTTCGGAACCTCGCAGGACTTGATCTTTGGGTCGCACGAATAAGGGGCGTGAATCCAGTTTACTACGGTCGTTTTTTCCTATCTTGCAAGCGCCGATCCAGCTGCAACACCAGGCTAATGAACTCGGCGCAATCCCGGGGTGGGTCCACCACTTGGGCCAAAACATCCTTTAACTCTCCTCGTAGACCCCGGTGGAACAAGGTAGTCCATTTGTCCTGTGGCCAATCTGCCCCAACCACCAGTCTTTTGAAGGTGGCAATGTACGCCAGCAGATCCTGACTCCCTTGACGAAGGGACAGGAGTTCATTGTCTAAAGCCTGTCCATGTTGGCATCGGACAAAGAGCTTTTCTAGCTCCTGTTGAAACCCAGCAAAGTCCTGTAACAGGGGGTCATCTCGGCTGATAAATGGCACCGACCAATCTGCTGCCGATTCCCGGCAACGGGGCTTGACCGGCTTGTGATTGAAGGAGCTGCCTGCCAAGGTCGTCAGTTCTTTCTTTGGCCACAATTAATTCTCTCTGCAAGGCATTAGTTTTTTGCCGTGCTGAGGGAACAATTGGGCCAACTGGTCAGTTTCCGAAGTTTCCATACCAGGCGCCCGCGTGGATGATTAAGTATGGCTTTGCGTTGTGTAACGCTCACCTTGTATCCACAGGGACGCCCCTCGACTGGTCCGGAATGTTTCTGGGGACACTGCACCTTCACAGGGAATCGTGCTCCTAGGGATCCGTTCTAGAAGACAGGAGGTGGAATTTAACTATTGTTCCTTCCCTCGAACCCCCACCTCCTGGAGTTCCCCTTGCGGTTCCCCTAGGGACTTCTCTCAACTTGGTTTTCGTAAAGATGCGCTCTCAGTCCTGCCGCGCTGGGCAGGGGCGTGTCGTCAGTGGCACCGTTCCGCCGAGTTACTTCACTGGCGAGGGCCTGGAGTCCAGTCCGGCTGCGACTCCACTTCTTTTCAGGTAAGTCTTTTTGTATTAAGAATAATGTCTGTATTGATTGATGCTCCAAATAACCTTCTCTGCCTATCTTGCAGATGCTGATGGCAGTGAGCCAATGCTGGTGGCAGAGCTCTAAATGTTAAGGATGCGCTGAATGCGGCTCTGTGAGCGTCCCTGCAAGTTGGCTAACCTGTGCTGTTGTTCCTTGCAGGTAGGAAGAATCTTGGAAGAGGAGATTGATCGAAACCCAAAGCCGATGGACGATTTCGGGTGGCGTTGGCCTTTCTGGTGGGTTGGGTAAGTAAGCTCACTTGATGTCTTGTGCATGCCCTTCTTTCCAAGGATGTTGCCGGAGGAAGATGTTGATGTCCTGGAAGACTTCGGTTGGATGGTAGCTGAAGCTGGGCAGGTAAGGGTGTCTGTGGTTCTTGTCTTCTCTCGCCCGTGTAGGCCAGGATGCTGAGCAGGACTCGGTGAACGTCACGCTGCTAGAGCAGAATAACACAAAGCGCTTGCCTCGAGCCAGGCGTGGTTTAAATACCCAGCAGGTATCCCAGGTGCCTTCGGGGCAGGCCCCGCCCAAGGATGCTAGCCTGCTAGTGCAGTTCCCCATTGGTCCTGGTGGGGGCAGCCATGTTTGTCCATTGCCCATTGAAAACTGTATCTGGCCTGTGAGTCCAATGCCAACAGCGCCAGGATTGACTCCAAGGGATCCGAGAAGGGCCAGGTAAGACCTTTCGGGTCCCGACAACATATTGTGGTGATAAGGTCGCGACAGAAGTCCTGGCAGGAATATGGCTGTAAATATTACTGCCGTCCTATCGAACAATTTGTGCTCATCTGGAATTCCATGATAAGCTTCTATTGATTTTGCAAAATAATTGTTCTCTCTCTTCTGTCGGACGAGGTTGAGCGACCTCTTCTTCCTTTGATGTGCATCCATTTTCAGAAAGTCAGTGATGTAAAGATCACTTTGGAGGATCACCAATGCAGGAACATGTATTATCAATATAGAACATATTCCGTCCCAACTTTTAAGTAGCTTTATATAAGCTTTAGATCCACAGGCCCAATAGTAGTCCATTATCACGACGGGGCCTCCTGTCATTCCTGGCACATCAATTATTTGCTTGCAGTCTTTATTCTCTCCAACTATGGTCAGACCCCTGTTTCTGAAACATAGGGCCTCATTATGAGTGTGCCGGTCTGGAAACAATGGTGCCGGTAAGCCTACCGGCACCATCGTTTCCGGCCCAGCACACTACGACTCTGACCTGGCGGGCGGAAGGCACCCGGATGCAGAGTTTCACTGAAGCACTGGCACCGTTATTAACAGTGCCCGTACTTCCGTGGTCCCCATTCCATAGGACTCCATGGGAATGGGGACCTTCAGAATTACCGGTGCCTGACTTTCCGGCCACCGGGGTCGGGGTACCCCGGTGATACCGGAAAAGTCAGGCGCCTGTAAAATTCCCAAGTCCGGCGGCAACCTGACGGTTTTACCGGCATGTTTACCGCCGGGCTTGTGTTGAGGCCCAAAGTGTTGCATTCTTTATGGCCATTATGGATACAGGTCCTGCTTCATCTTCAACCCA
Organism: Ambystoma mexicanum; assembly: GCF_040938575.1. Taxonomy (NCBI): domain Eukaryota; kingdom Metazoa; phylum Chordata; class Amphibia; order Caudata; family Ambystomatidae; genus Ambystoma; species Ambystoma mexicanum. The sequence goes on from NC_090928.1 coordinate 973,021,703, forward strand.
TGTTAGCAACTTGGCCCAGTCCTTAAGACATTTGTCATTCACTATTTGCACTACCTTCAACGGTACTGTCATCAATAAGTGTGCACTGTATCCCAACATTCCTGCTTCCCAACCTGTACTGGTGGTTACTGTGAAAAACCTGAAGGTGTCTCGCCCGCTAGTCTCCGGGGATCTATCATCCAGGTGGCCAGGACACGGCCATTGCTACTGGTTCCAGTTCCTGGGGGTGGACCAGTGCGGGAGGATCACCTGTATGGGGGGTCCTCTGGCCGTGGAAGTGGGACACCGACAGGTGAGACACGGTATCCCCTTCCCTATAACACCTTTTCCCCATCCTAACCTGTAGGATATTCAGAAGTTCTACCCCCCACCTTTTCCAAAACAAACACTGTCCTATACTGTGACAGACAATGGACTAACACCAGAGCCGTTTGCCTGACATGTCCCAACACAAGGGTCAAGCAGAGTCAGGCAATTGACCATAACTACACACACCTGACGGCCCCTTCCCATCCCCACAAGGATAAAAGGTGGAGCACAAAAGCACACTTCGAGCAAGGCCGAACGCATGAGGAAGCAGCTATTCCTGACCGGCAGTTTAAATGGAGGAGAAAGGCAGAGAGACCTGGAGGGAAGACAAGGAGGGAATTGCCCTTGCCCTTTTCAACTCAGATTCGCAAATCCTCTGAAAGGGAAATCAAAAGACCGGGAAGATCAGCTGGCATGTGTTGTGGCAGGTGTCACCGGCACACAGGGCCCTCCTGCGCTGATAGGCAAAGCGGGGAGAAGCGCTTGCTGTCAGTGTGCCGTCCTTGACTCCCGAGACAAGAAACTCCAAAAGTTCAGCACAGCCAGTGAGTTGAACACAGATAGTAAACCAAACTGGGCTGGGCCCAAGGTTGCAGGCGGCAACGTTGTTGAACCAACAACTTGTGTAAATTGAACTTTAAAGAAACCACAGTAAAAGGTTCTGAAGCAGAGTGGTCCAGCATCGCGGGGGTGCTCATTTGAAGGACTCTGACTGAAGCCTTTGGGTTGTGTTGTTTTGTTGAAACTACATTGCAAGAGGCCGTAGGAGAGGCTGGTGTGAAGTGTCAAAGTGGTGCTACGAGGGTCGAGCAAAACCCCTCGTACACTTCAAAGTATTTGACACATTGGAGAAAACTGATTGTACTGTGAAATTGGCAAATGTGAACCCGACAGAGGGATGCCTGCGGATTGGGGATAAACAGTGATATACCCGTGAGCATTGTAGTGACAAGTTTGAACCCGGCTGAGGGATGTCCACAATGGATAGTCGTTTAAAAAGACATTGAGACTTTTGAATGATACAATTCTGAGTGAAAGGGTGTAGTGAACCCGATTGATGGAGGCCAACGTTGCAAGAAGGATCACAGCCCGGCTGAGGAGGTTCCAAGGGGCGAAGAGCAATCGCCCAATGTGAAAGATTACCAAACGAACTTTTGTTTTGTTTATTGTTTGTGGTTCAGCAGGCCTTCTAAGGTAAGAGACTTTGCAGGAAAGAGACTTGGCCCTAGCAGGTCCTGGCATCGTTGAAAGGAACTGTATCCTTGTGCTGGTGAGGCCCAGGAATGTGCTGTGCTCAAAGGTCTTGCCTTTTCCTGTGCTAAAAACGTTGGTCAGGACCATACCATCCTGACTTATCATTTGGTGAACATTTCTTTCTTTTCTTGAGAACATTATCCCCCACTATTTTGCAACTTACTTGTAAGGATTTGCAATTGTTTGTATTAGTACAGGACCTTTTTATTTGACAAGACGCCACTACGATTGCCTTATCATTCTTTGATGGTAGTAGCTTGCTCCCATCTTAGATTTAGATTAGCCGTTTTTCTCAGCCATTATACAGTTTAATAAACACCCTTGTGATCACTTGTGTCTGTCTTTACTGTTGCCACCATGAGTCCATTACACTACTTGTCCATATATCAATAACTGAGGTCTCTTCCAGCATCCTGGTAATCCTCTTCCTATGCATGCTGCTACATGGCTCAGACACTTTGCTTCATGTTTAGGTATTTCTCTTGTTATAAATGTTCTGACTGTGCTCATGGCATGGGGGATAGGAGAACATAGCAGCTCTCATCTGACATTCTCCTCCCCAGCTCACTCATGTACTGATAGCACATGTTATTTTTTAAATGGGCTGAGTTATCGAGGTACGTATTGATATTTATTTAATTGCTCGAAACGGGTTGTGCATTAGAGAAACATACCAACAAATAGGCAATCTGCCTGAAGTTTAGAGAAAGTATAAATATATGGACTGAGAGAAAAAATCTCTTTGAATTAATTGGGAAAGAATTCACAGATGAACAGTTTATTTTCTTCAAAAAGTTGCAGAACTCTTGTCTGGTAATTGCATCACTCAAATTTAAGCACTAATAAGCATGAAGTAATGCCATATTGTTGAATGTTCTATGTTTTGAATATTGAAAAAGCCATATAGCGATAGCTATTAAGAGCATATTTATACTTTTGTGTTTGAATCATTTAAAAAAATGTACCCAATTGCAATCTAAGTGTGGTAGAAAATGACTTTGCATGTATACATGCCCAAAAGTGTGCACGCAGTCAAGGTCATTTTAGCTGAAGTGATCCCACAAATTGTACTATTATAGAAATCTGTCAGCTTCTGACTGAGATTTTTTCCGTTTATAGAGTGCCTTGGTTTTAGTACTTTTTAGTTCTTGAAGAACATGAGTGAACCATAGATTTAGTTCCCTGATTACTATTTTTTTGTTAGAGATAGGAGCTACGGTATTGACTGCGTCTCGGAGAGTAACTTGGTAGGCTGCAGTAATATCTTTGACCAAAGAGTCGTCTTTGATCATGCTATTCAGGGTATTAATCCATGGATCAAGAGCTCCAGGCGTCGGTTTTTTAAGGTTTCTGCTACACATAGTACGGAGAGCAGGTTTCTTATTATCGATGATTTTATCTGAAGCAATCTCAAAATAAATGAAAAAGTGATCGGACCAGGGGCAGGGACTCACATCTAAGCTGGTAGGGGTGGTATTACGACAGGCCAGCCAGTCCTGATAATGTTCTCCAACATCCCTCTTGACTCAGTTAATGTGCTTGGAAATCTCAGGGAAAATATCACTTGTGCTTTTATTAAGGATGGAAAGAGATGTCTCATTGTTGGATACTACATTTAAATTATAAAACATGATTTCAAGAAATGCTATAAGCATAAGGAAGTAAAGAGAATACATTGTACAAAATGTAGCTACAAGACGTATTGCAAAATAATTCATGTATCGAATTGTATCCTGTGCAGTAAGTGGCTTTCTTGCTAGCAATGTGTATCTTAAATACTGGAAGATTCCCATTTTCTTTTATCAACATTCAGTTCCTGTCTCGTTTATAATAATCACACGTTTTATAACAGAAATTGTAATATGATTGCAATGATGATTCTGAAAATAATAGGACTATTTTTAGGATTTCGGATAAAAGTGACAATATTAACGTATCGTTCACTAGAGCTGTATAAAATCAAAGTATGTATACAAAAACGTCATACATAAATGTGTGCAACATTACAGGCAACATAAAGTGTCATGTGCGATCTTCGTGTTCTGTTTTCAAAGCATTGTCTTTAGCGTAATAGAAATAGTTCTGTGAACACTGCAAAGTTCAAATTGTTTTTACTGCATTTGGTCTTTGTTGGCTATTGGTAGCCGATCTAGTCTGCATTCGCAGAACTTCTTCTCTTGCTTCACTGTCAGCGGGTGCGGGAGGCGTAAGGGTCTCTCCTTTGTAAAGATTTACATCTTTCAGGTGCAACCAAGCTCTTCTCCCTTCGATGTTCACAGCAGTGGGAGTGACTCCCTCTACTAGGTACAGTCCTTCAAAACGGAGATTGTTCCAAGTGCAAACGAAACTCCTAACAAGCACTTGGTCACCAGGATACAAATTAGGTTGCTTCAGCAATTCTATAGGATCGACTGTTTGGCTGTCTTCTTCAATCTTCTTCGACCCTTCCCTCCGATTTCTGATCTGTTGATAAATAAAAGAAACACTAGTGGTCATATTTGTCAAATAATCGTGCATCTCATCCCCTAATGTTTTTGCTACACCATGGGCATTGGTTTTTAGTCGAGTGGGAAGAGCAAGAGGTACTCTCATGCGGCGTCCAGTCACCAACTCATGAGGCGTTAAGTGGTGATCTGAACCAGGCTGCTTTCTCAAAGCAAACAAGGAAAGGTGTAGGCACTATAGCCATCCCTTCTTCAAAGTCATCTTGATCTTGGCTATCCTTTGCAAAGTATGTCCTGCTGTGAATTTCTGGCCAACAATGCAGTTCACACTAAATTGTGCAATGTGTTCTAACAAGTTTGGCGAAAAACAGTCTTCTGCAATCATGGCAGAAAGATTCTCTTTGGTTGAATGCACAGGATAGTGAAGCTCATCCAGCGCAACTCTCAATAATGCTAGAGGCATGACTGGCTTTCTAGTGCAATCATGTCTCCATATAGCCTGTGTGGGGAATAAAGAAGACACGCGTCTTTTTCATAAATCCTGTTCTTCTTTGTAGCTCAATTAACTGTACAATGGATAACATATTAAAAACGTCCATCATCATGCAACGTTCTGACATTTGCTTATCATCTTCTTCAAAATTAGAAATATTTGGGAAATATGCTGCTCTTTTGGCTTTAACATCTGCGGCTTCGTTACTTTGAAAAATAATGTTTGCTCTCTTAGTATGGGCTGCGCACTTCACCACGGCGATAGCTAATTGGAGTGTTAATACTTTAATAAGCTTGTCCAGTAGCAACGCATGTTGCACTGGTGTGCTGTCTGCGCAGAGGAAACCCCTCCTCTTCCAGCGTGACAATCCTGCATGTACGGTTGACGTCACATTGGCAGAGTCAGAGTACACATCACTTCCTCATATCTCTGGAGTGCAGTTATAACTGCAACGAATTCTGCAGCCTTTGCAGAACAATGTGAAGGCAAACGTGCACGTCACTACCTCAAATTCACCATCATGTTTTAACTTTACTACTGCTGATCCTGTATGTCTTTCTCCTGTCGTTTGATCAATTTTTGAAGAACCATCAATGAATAGAATTTCCCCCCTCAGAGAGTATTTTCTCTAACATGGGGAATATCGTCATAAAACTCTGTATACGTTGTGCAGTCATGTACATAGTCCTCCTTCCCTACTGGTTCTGCTGTGAATGTCTCTGGATTCACCACTCTACATCAAACAATTTGATAGCTGGGTTTGAAATAATCACTTTGTACCCTGGCGCTCTTTGTGCAGTCAATGTGCTTTTGGGTTTCTCCAAAATGACAAATAAGGAATGCTCGACGAATAGCGAAATTGAACACTCTATTGTAATGATTGCTGCTTTTTCAATCGCGAAAACAGCAGCAGCTAACACTTGTTCGCATGAGTAATGCCATTTCATTGCTGGGTCTAAAATCCCACTACAGTAGGCTAATGGTTTATGTCCATGTCCTAATGTTGTCTTCTGCGTGAGGACTGCCGTCATCACTTGAATTTTTTGAATGCGAGAATAAGTAAAATTCCTCATTATAAACCGGAATCCCTAACACCCCCTGTGTACAAATCGCCCCTTTTAATTCCTTGAATCCTTAAGTCATCGCATCTGTCCATGTTATTTCACTTTTACCTATCTGTGCTTTCTTGAGTCCTTTTAAAAGTGGTCGGATATATGTGCTGTAAACAAAATCTAGGCCCTACAATAATTAAATAAGCATAAAAATTGTTGCATTTCGCTTAATGTCTCAGATTTTGGGGTTTTCATTTTCACTTCTGCTCTCTCAGGGGTCACTTTTTTCCCTTCTTGAGGGATTAGCTGTTCCAAGGGGACGAAGGATAGCTCAGGGGAAACACGTTTGTCTTGGAAGTAGGACAACGCAGCGTAACACAGGTTCCAATACCGGTCTCGCGCTTAGAAACCACTTGCTGGTATTAAGCACGTTATAAAAGAACAATTATAATTATGGGGCCTCTTCCTGGCAGTATTGGAGTTTCTCTATGTCTACTTTATATCCTTTATCTCCTAGTAATGTCATTAGCTGAAGTGAATCTTCTCTGTATCTTTTTTCTGTCTCATGGCATATTAATATGTCATATACGGACTTATTGTGCTCTCGAGTTCTACGTTACCTAGGCCCATCTGAAGACCCCTATTAAAGATTCATGGGGACTCACAGTACCCCTGAGGTAATCTTGTATGTTTTCAGCGCTGATTTCTATATGAAAACAAAGTCAAATCTTGTGAGTCCTCATGAAGGGGAATTGAAAAGAAAGTGTTTTTTAAATCTATAACTGTCAAATATTTGACTTAAGCTGGGATATTGCATAATATCGTAGCTGGATTCAGAACCAGCGGAAACTCTGCTTGAACAATATTATTTAGAGGGCGCAGATCCTGAATAAATATCCACGACGCCCCGGTTGATTTCTTCACTGGGTAAACAGCTGTTGGAGAATTGGAAAGGTTTGCACTTTGTGTGCCATACCACAGACTGGGGTGTGGACACGTCATCATCGTCATTTCTGTCACTTTCGCAAATTACTACAAGTATAACAATATTCATGGTAAATGGGATAAGTGTTACATTTAGGTTATTTTGTGTAGAGGTGATACATTTGTAGATATGCATGCAGGCAGAAATAGAACGATGAAACATTGTCACACGGAAGGCCCCTCCCCATTCAGGTGAAGCAGGCGATCAATGTGTGCACGTGGAGTTTAGCTGTATGGATGGCGGTCATGAGAGGAGATCATAATAGGTATAAAATGCACACATAACGGTATACATGTATGGGGAAGTATTTTCCAAATTTAGTAAAAGATTTGATATATATGAGGTGTGGTTGCTTTGTGTATCATGGGTCTCCATGTTGTAGATTAATTAGAAGCGTGTTTTCGCAATCACGGCAAAGGCTTCCAAAGGGCTGTCAGCAGTCAGGGAACAGGTTTTGTAAGTTGGTCAACGGGGTGGCTGTGGTCGGTTTGCAGATGGCTCAGGGGCTGAAGGGCTAAGGGAAGATATGATCTCTGGTAAACAGGAGAGCACATTGTTATAAGGGATAGGCACCTTGTGAACTCGCATGAGTATTTGGAACAGGTGGATTCTCCAAGAGTACTTGCAGGGATCAGTAGTAATACATTTCAGAAGAGCGATTTGTTGTCAGGGAGTGGGCGGTACTCATGTGAATAGGAAAGGTCAGTAGTAATAAAAATCAGACACCTGACAGGTTTGTGCAATGCGATTAGCAAACACAAATAGGTCAAAAGGGAATCTACATGTCTTTCTCTTGTCAGGTATTTTTAGGGTAGGTCTGTGTGCATCATTAATAGGAATTCTGTTATTGTGTAACTAAGAGGCAAGGCTGCCACCAAATATGGAGAGGTTTTGGGAAGGGGTGTGTTAGAAATGTAAACCTTGTAATTATATGTTTTTAGGGGATTGTGTCATAATGTCTGTGTCCCACTGTGTAGATTTCTCTGTACAGGTCAACCAATCATGTTTGGGGGGATACCTTTGTAACGGTATCTGGGTGAGTGTGTTAACTGTTACCAAACTGTATATAATATGTATTCTTTGTGTGGTTCAGGGAGACAAGGGTTAGTGTGACTGGTAGATGTCATCTAAGCCCCCTCCAGGCCATCTGTACTATAAACTTGCTTTATTGACAAAAGGCGCACTTACTAATTCTAGAGGTGGGCCTAATTTGTGTAAAGAGGCAGAGCTAAAGGTCCACGACTACAATTTGGCGAGCCAGATAGGAGCCTTAGGCTCTTAGAAAATATTGGGTGTCTCCCGTTTGTCCAGCTCGACTGTGGTCCTTCTATGCAGGGACCAGCTTCTGCGTGAAAAAGAAGTGGTTTGCAGGCACCAAGAGGCCTGTCTGGTATACGAGGCACATGTTCCGCAGCCCAGCTGTGAAGCAGAAACGATTGGGGGAGCACCAGTTCGGAGTGCTTTGATTTTGATGTACAAGTATGTGCCTCTTTGTCAGGTACACCAATTGGGGTGTAATAGGAGACAAAGGAAAGAGGGTTTTTTAGGTAGGGCAAGAAATGTGTTATTTTAGAGGTGTAGTCTTTCAGCACAGTGTGTTACCCATGGGGATAGTCTCAATACCCTTCAGGTTGCTTGTCTGGTTGGCTGAAGCCCTCACTTCAGAGTGAGGTGGCATTTTACGGTTAGACCACCCATAGATACCTTTCTGAGGCATAGCTTAGTAAGGCCTTACTTGCACAAATTGCACGGGCGGACCCCGTACCTCGAGTATCTTGGTTAGTCTTACGTAGTGTGGGTCTCCTCTGGTAGTTTCAGGGAAGATGGCTCTGTAGTAGAAAGGGCCATACTAGTGAAAAGAGGAAGAGATACACCGATGTTGTAGTGGAAAACATTTGTCCTCCTTCTATGTTCGAGTAAAGGTGGAATCTCAAAGGAATGGAAAGGATTTGGGCCAGCGTGTTTTAATAAGATGTTGGGGCTCATTACGAGTCCAGCAATAGTCATGCCGGTAAAACCGGCAGGCTGCCGCCGGACCAGTAGTAATTTACTGGCGCCAGACTTGCCGGATTAACCAGGGCATTGCAACCCCGGTGGTCCGGTAAATCCGGCACCGGCAATTCTGTTAATCCCAATTCCCGACTCCACGGGAATAGGGACCACGGAACTCCCGGCACCAATAATGGTGCCAGTGCTTCCGTGAAAGACCTGGCAGGCAGAATGGCACCCGCCAGCAGACTTGTAGTTTGCTGGTCTGGAAACAATAGTGCCGGTAAGCTTACCAGCACCGTTATTTCCGGACCGATAAACTTGTAATGAGGGCCATTGTCTTTTGTGCACAGTTGAGGAATACAGTCAGTTATGATAAAGAAGTGAGTGCAGAGAGTGAGTGTGGGGAAAATCTTTTAAGGGATAAAAAAGGGATTTTGGGGTAGTAATTATTGTGTTTACAGGTTGGGTTTTCAAGATTTTTGGGGATTTTTTTGAAACATGGAAACTCCATTGAATCATTTATGTCAAGTGCTCCCCAGGCATAACATAAAAATGTTGAAATATGAACTGGAATGGTTGAGGGAAACGAAGGGCAAAATGTCTAAACTGTGGCCTAGGGAGGGGTCCTATGATAAGGATATATAAGAAAATCTGTGTACTTTCTTAGGGACCAAAAATAAGGGTTCGAAATTGGACAATAGACTAAATATCTTGGTGCTATGTAGGCTATATGAGAAGGACCGGAAGGCCCAGAAGGTTGTGGCTATGGAAGAAGGGACAAGGAAAGAATGTATAGAAGTTTTTTCTGCACCACCCCCTTATGGGTGCTATCCTTTGTCGCCCTCAGAAGGGTATAAAAATCCAGAGTTTGAACCTCCATATTCTCCAGTGACTACTCAGTGGTTACGAGATGGTCAGGGGTAACACCCCTGTTAGCACCAATTTTCGAGAGACTGGAGTATGAGGGAAGCAGAAGGGTAACGCCTTTTTTAGTAAAGGTTGTTGGTGAGCCCCGAATGGAAGAGGAAAGGGGTGCTCCCATGACAAGTCTGCCTACCGTGGCCGCTGTGCCTCGCAGGGTCAAACCCATCGGGCACAGTGGCTGTGGAAGGCAGACTTGTGGTTTGCCGGTCCGGAAACATGCAATGAGGCCCACCGTCAGATTCTCGTACAGCTAGATAAATCTGTCATAAAGCGAGTATGTGTGGACATGGAAAAAGAAAGCACCTGCTACGGCAGTCCCGAGGGTGTGGATCAGAGAATGTGATAGAAGGGACAGAGGAGATGACTGGGAGACAGACAGTGTCCAAGGAAGACAGGAAGCAGAGGCTACGCCTCCCACTCTACTAAGGATTCTGCAAAATACGCCATGGGGTCTTCAGATGCGCTGTGGAGCCCGCAAGGCTGTAGGGAGAGGGCGAGGACAGATAGGGGCAGCCCTAGTAAAGGCAAAAGTGACTCAATATCCACTACTCCAGAAGGGTCAGGGGAGGATTATGTCCTGCGGTTACACATGGACCAGAATAACTTAATGAAGACGGATTTATGCCCTAGAAAAACAAACTGCCGGTGTCATGTTGGCAAATGGGGACATGAAAAACCTTTTCACTGCCTTGTTGGGGGAACGGGCAGACGAGCTGTGGAAGAAAGCGGGGTATCCGGAAAATTCAATTAGACACAAACACCTATGATGGAGTGGCTTTCCATAACTATAGGGCACATGTTTGGGGAGCACGGAGGATAATGTATCCTGATACGTCAGACATAAATTTCCATTTTGGCAAAAACAGTGAAGTTAGATGAGGATCCTACTGCCCACATTCAGTTGATTCAGGAGATGTGGAGGCCAGAGACTGGAGAAGCATGGGATAAAAATGTGGCTACTTTTTATCATATGTTGAAAAAGGGACTTCCTAAGGAAGTACAGCATGACCTAGACAAGGTTGTAGGGATAGAGGCGAAGAGTTGGCAGGAGATACAGGTGCACATTGTGCATTTTTGTAAGAGTCGACAGGAAAAGGAGAGTACGGATCAGGCACAAAAGGCTGAGGCCAAGCTGGTCTAGAAAAAAATGGTGAAGATTTGTTTAGAGGGTGCAATGATAACCAGCCCCATAGAGGGACAGCAGGGACAGTTGGGACAAGGACAAATAGACTCTAGAATGGGACAAGCATGGAGGGACGGGTATGTACCTGGACCAAGACTGATGAGAGGACTTCCACAGGGTAGGGGAGGATTTTCGTGAGGCGTTGGGTCATTCAGCAGATTTGGAAGAATGGGGCCTGGTACAGTGCGCCTATGGGAGGGGGTTATGGCGGTATGTATGGAGTGCAGTGTTAGGTGTGTGTTAAAATGAGGCATGTGTCACAGGATTGTCGCAGTCGACCACAGTATTTTATCGCAGGTCCCCTTGTTTCCCGATGTATTGTCAGAAAAAACAGGAAGAATAAAAGGCACATACCACTGCATTAGAACACCTAAGGGAAAAGTGGTTCATCTAAAACCGTATAGACTCCTGGAAGCCCGTAAACAGATAGTTGGGAAAGTAAATAAAATGTTGAAAGCAAATATTATTGAGCCTTCTTCGAGCCCCTGGTCCTCCCCTATCGTATTGGCCATGCTACCTGACTATTCCTGGAGGTTTTGCATCGATTTTCATCAAGTTAATGCAATTTCCAACTTCAATGCCTATCCCATGCCACGCATCGATGACCTAATTGATGAACTCAGAACTGCCACCTTTCTATCCACCCTAGACTTAACCAAAGGGTACTGGCAAGTCCCAGTATATGAGCCTGATACGGAAAAGACGGCGGCCCTCATTACAATCCCGGCGCTAAACTATGGTTGGTGCCGGTGTTGTAACGAGTCCGCCATGGTGGAATGGGGAAATACCGCGGTATTTCCCCATTTCACCATGGCCCTTCCCCATTCCCATTTTTGCCCCATAGGGCTCAATGGGACTGGGGAAGGCGCTAAGTACGGTACTGCAAATTGTGGTACCGTAATTAGCACCGAGGTCCCTTTGCGGCACCCTACTTTAACGGCTGCTAAAACCAGCCATTAAGGTCGGGTCCCGCAAAGGGACCTCGTAATCAGGCGTTAAGGGTTTAACGGCGCCGACACCTTTTACGGCGCCGTTAAACCATTAACGCTAGGGTCGTAATGACCCCCAGCGTTTTCAACACCGGGCTCTAGGACTGTTTCAATTCAAAGTCCTCTCTTTTGGCTTATACTGCGCGCCAGCCACTTTCCAATGTCCCATGGATAAAATATGCAACCCTATTTGCATTTCTGTGGAGCTTATATTGACGATATCGTTATTTATAGTAAAACCCGGGAGGATCATCTTTTCCATCTTTATACTATAATTAAAGTCCTCAGAGTAGCCAGCCGAACTGCTAATCCATCCAAACGCAGACTAGCCCAATCAGCCGTGAAATACATTGGCTTCTTTGTAGGCAGTGGGAATGTACAGCCACAACATGAGAAAGTGAAAGCTCTCCTAGATACACCTACACCTAAAACTAAAAGAGATCTCAGAGCCTTCCTAAGGTTAATAGGATATTACCGTAGGTTTATCCCAAACATTTTGGACAAAACAGCTAGGCTGACAGATAAACTAAAAAATGCTGAACCCCAGAAACTCCATTGGACTGACGCGGATGTTATATGTTATAACACCTTGAAGCAAACCTTGTGCCAGAATCCGATCCTGAAGGTAGTAGAGTTCTCTAAAGATTTCATATTGCAAACGGACGGCTCCGTTACAGGGTTAGGAGCAGTGCTATCACAAGTTTGCAATGGACTAGAACATTCCATCTTATTTACAAGTCGTAAACCATTCCCATGAGAAACATATTACTCCGAGCTGGAATTAGAGGCCCTGGCCATCAAGTGGGCCAATATCCATCTTAGATACTACCTCTTAGGAAGAAAGTTCACGCTCGTCACAGACCGTTCTCCCCTAGTTTGGATTAGCCAAATAAAGGACTCCAACCCTCATGTCATGCAATGGTTCTTAGACCTGCAACCCTACTGTTTCACTGTGGAACACCGTAAAGGTAAAGACCAGCGGAATGTAGATTTCCTTTACTGATTCCCCTGTGAAACAGATGCGGCTACATTGCATGGAGGAAGGGCATGTCAGAAACCTGAAGGTGTCTCACTCGCTAGTCCCCGTGGATCATCCAGGTGGCCAGGACACAGCCATCGCTATTGGGTCCAGTTCCTGGGTGTGGACCATTGCGGGAGGATCACCTGGGTGAGGGGTCTTCTGGGAGTGGAAGTGGGACACCAAAGGGTGAGACGCAGTACCCCCTTCCTTATGACACCTTTTCCCCATCCTATCCCATAGGATAACTAGAAACTCAACCCCCCTTTCTTGACATGAACACTTTCTCACAGACCTATTCCATGAACGATGACTGACTAACACCGGAGCTGTATACCGGACATGTCCCAACACAAGGATCAGGCAGAGTCAGGCAACTGCCGACAATTACACACACCTGACTTCCCTTCCCTTTCCCCATAGGAATAAAAGGTAGAGCACGAATAGCACACTCTGAGCAAGGCCAAACGCATGAGGAAGCAGCTATTCCAGGACTACAGTTCAAACGGAGGAGAAAGGTGGCGAGACCTGAAAGGACGACGAGGAGGGAATTGCCCTTGCCGTTTTCAACACAGACCCGTGGAGCCTCTGAGAAGGGAAACATAAGACTGGGAATGGCAGTTGGTGAATGGTGCGAAGGATTTCAGCGGTACATGGAACACTCCCGCACTGATGGCCAGGGCGGGGAGAAGCGGTTGCTATCGTGGTACCGTCTTTGACTCCAGAGGCAGGAGACGCCAACAGAGTTTGGCATGCCGGTGAGTTGAAAAGAGCTGGTGATAGATCAGACTGTGTTGGGCTCAAGGTTGTGAAGAGCAACATTGTATGAAGAAAGAAGACTAAAAGCACAAAGGTCTTTTGTAAGCAAAATAGATATCAGTTTGAGTGGTTGGGCGCCACCTGGGCACTCAATGGAAGGACTCTGACTGATGCCCTGCTCCTGAACAAGGAGAATGTGTTGAACTGAGAAATCGAAGTGGTTATACGATGGTCAAGCCAACCCCTTGTACAGTCAAATGTCTTCAGTTGTTGTTGAAACTACAAGCACCAAGAGGCCCTAGGTGGGCCGGCGTGAGGTGTCGGGGTGGTCATACAGGGGTCAAACCAAACCCTTCGTACAATCGAAAGTCCTTGGCACGTTGCAGAATTCTTTGGCACCTTTTTGGAGGCAATTGTGAACCCGACTGAGGGATGTCCACAGTGAGTGGTTGGTCTCAGACCGATTGAGGGAGGCTAATATTGACAGAAGGATTGGAGCACGGATGATGGGGATCCATGGGTGAAGGGTAATCACCCGACGTGAAGATAAATAGAAGGAATATTTGTTTTGTCCAGCACCTAGATGCCTTGGGGCCATAGTTCCCGCTTTATAAATTGTATAATAATAATAATAATTCTTGTTTATGATAAATCAGACCCTCTGAAGCAAGAGACTTTGCATGAAAGAGACTTGGACACAGAAGGTCCTGATATTGAGAAAAGCAACTATAACCTCATGCTGGAGAAGCCCAGGAGTGTGCTGTGCTCAAGAGTCCCGCCTTGTCCTGTGCTAAAAATGTAGTGAAGGAAGACCCCAGCCATAACATTCAGAATTATCATTTTGTGAATACTTCTTTCTTTTCTTGTGAACATTATCCTACACTCTTTTGTAGCACAGCGGTAAGGATTGGCAATAGTTTTTTTTAGTATAGGCCCTGTTTATTTGACTAGACTTCACTAGGACTGTATTATTATTATTTGATGGTCGTAGCTTGCTCCAATCTTAGATTTAGGTTTAGATTAGGTGTTTATCTCACCAATTTAACAGTTTAAAAACACCCTTGAACTGTGATCACTTGTGTTTGTCTTACTTTGATACCATGCCGAAGAAATAGACAACTTTGAATAGATTCCTCCAGAGCTCTCTAATCAACAACAAGAAGATCTAAAAGATGTAGTCACATCGTTTCCCGATGTATTCTCAGAAAAACCAGAAAGAGTAAAAGGCATCTATCACTATATTAGAACACCTAAACAAAAAGTTGTTCATCTAAAACCATATGGAGTCCCGAAAGCCCGTAAACAGATAGTGGTCATCGTATTGGTCACCAAACCTGACTATTCCTGAAGTTTTTGTATAGATTTCCACCAGGTTAATGCTATTTCCGACTTTAATGCATATCCCACGCCACGCATCGATGAGCTAATTGATAAACTCGGAAACGCCACCTTTCTATCCACCGTAGACTTAACCAAAGGGTACTGGCAGGTCCGAGTATATGGGCCTGATAAGGAAAAAACAGCTTTCTTAACACCCCTAGGACCATTTCAGTTCAAAGTCTTCTCTTTTAGGTTACACTGTGCTCCAGCCACTTTCCAACACCTCATAGATAATATATTGCAACCCTACTCCAATTGCTGTGGAGCCTATAATAACGATATCATAATTTATAGTAAAACCTGGGAAGACCACCTTTTCCGTCTTTTTTACTATCATGAGAGTCCTCAGAGAAGCTGGTCTCACTGCTAATCCATCCAAATGCAGACTGGCCCAGTCAGCCGTGAAATACCTCAGCTTCTTTGTAGGGAATGGTAATGTGCCACCTCAACACGATAAAGTGAGAGCCGTCTTAGATACCCCTACACCTAAAACTAAAAGTGACCTCAAAGCCTTTCTAGGGTTAATAGAAAGAGAAAGGTTAAACCTTAGGTTTATCCCAAACTTTTCGGCCAAAACTGCTAGGCTGACAGATAAACTTAACGCTGAACGCCAAAAACTTAATTGGAATTATGAGGATGATATATGTTACAACACCTTGAAACAAACCTTGTGACAGAACCCAATTCTAAAGGTAGTGGATTTCTCAAAGGAATTTGTATTGCAAACGGACGCCTCCCTTACAGGGTTAGGAGCAGTCCTATCACAAGTCTGTGATGGATTAGACATTCCCATCTTGTTCCCGAGTCGCCAACTTTTCACACGTGAAAAAAAAAATACTCTGTGCTTTGAATTAGAGGCTTTTGCCATCAAGTGGGCCATTATCCACCTCGGATACTACCTTTTGGGAAGAAAGTTCACACTTGTCACTGACCATTCTCCACTGGTGTGATTAGCCAACGAAAAGACTCCAACCCTCGTGTCATGCGATGATTCCTAGACCTGCAGCCCTATTGTTTCACTGTAGAACACCTAAAAGGTAAAGACCAAGGGAATGTAGATTTCCTTTCCCTGTTTCCTTGTGAAACAGATGCGGCTACATCGAATGGAGGAAGGGTATTTGAGAAACCTGAAGGTGTCTCACCCGCTAGTCCCTGGGGATCTGTCATCCAGGTGGCCTGGACATGACCATCGCTATTGGATCCAGTTCCTGGGGGTGGACCAGTGCAGCAGGATCACTTGGATGGTGGGGTCTTCGGAGAGTGGAAGGAAGTGGGACACCTAAGGGTGAGACACGGTATCCCCTTCCTTATGGCACCTTTTCCCCATCTTAGCAGGTAGTATATCTAGAAACTCACCCTGCCCTTTTCCGACATAAACACCTGCTCATGGATAGTGAGCGACAACAGACTAACACCAGAGCCTTGGGAGGATAGCTCAGCGGCAACGTGCTCACTTTGGAAGCAAGACGACACGGAGCAACACAGGTTCGATCCCCAGGTCCGCGCTTAGAAACCTCTGGGTATTAAGCGCGTTATAAATAACCTATCATATCATATCATATCACAAGGGTCAAGCAGAGTCAGGCAATTACTGATAACTAGTTAGTCTTCATGACCATCAGTCTGGCTTTAGAGCTGCCAGAAGCATGGAAACTGCTCTCCTGAACATCCATGAAGACCTGCTCTCCAACCTTGACTCTAACACCCCTTGCGTCCTCATCTTTCTTGATCTCTCTACTGCCTTTGACACTGTCAACCATGCTATCCTGTTCAACCGTCTCCGTGATAACCTGGGTATCACTGGTCAGGCTCTGGCTTGGCTGATATCTTTCCTCTCTGACCGACTCTCCCAGGTCCAACTTGGGTCCTTCCTCTCCGCTATCTTTTTCTCTACCTGTGGTGTCCCCCAGGGGTCTTACCTCTTTCCCTGGCTGTTCAACCAGTATCTGGCACTCCTTGCCCACCGCATCGCCGCTCTCTGCCCCAACTTTCAGTGCTAGGCGGATGACACCCAGCTCCTTTTTAGGCTACCCTCGGCCTCCTCCTCTCCCTCCCTTATCTCTGACGGTCTGTCTGCTATCCAGGAGTGGTGTGCCGCCAATGACCTCTGCCTTAATGCCAGTAAGACTGAGATTCTCCTCATCAGCACACCTGCTCCCTCCTTCCCTGTAGCTCTCTGGCTGACCTCTCTTGGCCCTCTTCCTGCTCCCACCTGCAAGGCTAAAAACCTTGGGTTAATCTTTGACTCTACTCTCTCCTTCTCCCCTCACATCGCTGACATCTCTAAGAAGTCACACTACCAGCTGCACCTCCTGAGAGGTATTCTTCCTTTCCTCTCCTTCCCCCAGAAGCTCACTGTCTCCAGAGCTCTGGTTCTCTCTAGGCTGGACTATTGCAACAGCCTCTTTCTAAATCTGCCTGCTTCTACTCTCCGCCCTCTGCAACTTAACCAAAACAGGACTGCGAGACTTGTCCTTGGCCTCAAGCCCAGGGATCGTATCTCTCCAGGACTGAAATCTCTGCACTGGCTCCCAGTGGCTGCGAGGATTCAGTTCAACACCCTCTGCATCGTCCACAAGGCCTTCTGGGGCTTGGGACCTCAATACCTTCAGCTCTCTCTTCCTAAATACCTTCCTTCTCTAGCTCTTTGCTCATCCGCCTCCAACTCCCTCAGGGTCAGTCGCTTCTCCAAGCAACAAGTTGGTGGTAGATCTTTTTCCTCGGCTGGTGCCTCCCTCTGGAACAGCCTCCCTGTCTCCCTTAAACTTGAGGAGAACCATCTCCGGTTCCAGAAGCACCTCCAAACCTTTCTCTTTGCTTCTGCTTTTTCTCCTCCTCTCTTCTGCGACCCCCTAACTGGAACTAGAACTGCACTCGCTACCTTGACACCATCTGATCTCGGCACCACCTGCACTGCCCACCTGGCAACCCCCACACTTGGTGACTGTTTCTGTATCCCTACAGTCCCCCTCCCAGACCTTGACACCTGTTGTCTGCACTTATCCATGCACTTGCCACAGTACTTATTGTTATTATCTTTGCCATGTACTGCACTGTCCCTGCCCCCTTCCCACGCACTTGCGCAATCTGAATGACACCTGGGCTAGTAGGATTGTTGTCCGTCCTCCCTTTGTTCCCCTCCCTTGCCTCGTCGCGCCTTGAAACACTTGTGTACAGGCGCGTTATAAATGCCATATCATATCATAACTACACACACCTGACTCCCATTACTCTTCCCCACATGGATAAAAGGCTGAGCATGAAAGCACACTCTGAGCATGGCCCAACGCACAAGGAAGCAGCTATCCTGAGACAGCAGTTCAAACCGAGGAGAAAGGCGGTGAGATCTGAGAGGACGACAAGGAGGGAATTACCCTTTCCCTTTTCAACCCAGAAGCGTGACTTTCAAGAAGCCTCAAGGAAAAGAAACATAAGACTGGGAATTGGAGCTGATGAATGGTGTAGCGTGTGTCAACGGTACACAGGGCCCACCCCGCAGGGCAGGGAGAAGCAATTGCCACTGTGGTACCGTCCTTGACTTCGACAGCACAGCAACGCCAACGAGTGCAGCACAGCCGGTGAGTTGGAGAAACTGATAGCAGACCAGACTGTGTTATGCTCAAGGTTGCAGGCATCAACATTGTATGAAGAAAGAGAACTTGAATATAATTGAACTTTGTGAAACTAAGATTGGTACCAGATACAGAGTGGTCCGGCGCCACGTGGGTGCTCACTCGAAGGTCTCTGTTTGGTGCCCCCCAATCTCCCTTTTGTGCAGAGAAGAATTGTTAAACTATAAAATCAAAGTGGTCCTACAGCGGGTCGCGTTGAATCCCGTGCACACTCGAAAGTCTTTGATTGTCCGTAAACTGAAGTTGGTCTGAGCCCGGCTGCGGGGGACTAATTGTAGAGAAGTTGGTCTGAGCCCGGAAGAGGGGGACTAATTATAAAGAAGGGGTCTGAGCCCGGAAGAGGGGAATCCTGGGTGAACAACACCTGCAAAGATTGTTGTAGCAAATGTGAACCCAACTGAGGGATGTCTACAAATTGAAATTGGTCTGAACCCCACTGAGGGAGGCTAACAGTGAGAGAAGGATCGGAGCCCGGCTGAGGGGGATCCTGGGTGAAGAGTAAATCACCCTATGTGAATATTGAGAAAGGAACTTTTATTTATTGTTTATGGGACATCAGGACTTCTGAGTCAAAAGACTTTGCACTCAAGAGACTTGGGCACAGAAGGCCCTGATGTTGGTGAAAAGGACTGTGACCTCGTGCCGGAGGAGCCCTGGAGTGTGGGAAGGAGGCCCTGGCCTACACATCCTGACCTATCTTGTGAACACTTCTTTTTTTTTTTTTTTTTTTTTTTTTTTTTTCCAAACTTTATTTATATTTTACAATAACCGGTAGGCATGGCTCCAACAGGGAGCTGCTGAATGCAATATCCCACAACAATTCCCCCACCCCACCGCCCCCCATCCCCCGTATCCACAGTATCTTTGAGAGTTTCTACTCATTGCCTTAGTCGCATGGACGTTTTCTCTCCTTGTCTTCCCGCTCCTCCCTCTTACGGACCTGAGTTCTGGGTGTTTGGATTATCAGGGTCCGAAGTAACAGATTTGTTCATCAGGTAGGTGATATATGGTCCCCAGATATCAGGAGGGCGTGCGTGTAAAGGTAGTGTACGAATAAATTCAGTGTCCATATCTTGGCAATAAGTTATATCCTTTTCCCAGTCTGCTACCCTAGGGAGTGGGCCCCTGCCCCACGACATGGCTATTCTCCTTCGTGCTAGCACCGTGAGGAGTGCCGCCAGCTTGCGTGACGATGGCTGCAGATGTCTTGTGAGGCCAAGAAGCGGGCCCAGCGGCAGGGGGGTCATCTGCTCTCCTATAATCTCGGATGTTGTTTGTATAACGGTGGACCAGAATTGCTGGATACCGGGGCAGACCCATGCCAGATGAAGAAAGTCGGCGTTGGGACAAACGCATCTCTCACACTGGGCCGACGCCTCTGGGTGGTGCCTGTGTTTTTTGGCGGGTGTGTAATATGTTTGGTGTACAAAATTGAAATGGATCAGTTTGTAGCGAGAATTTAGCGCCACTTTTTGAGTTTGTCGCAGAATGTAGGCCCAGTCTTCCTCACTGATTGGTTCCTGCAAAACCGATTCCCACCTGTGTTGCACTTTAGGTAGGAGCTTCCTCGTGTCACTCACCAGGGTTTTGTACAGAGTTGACACCAGTCTGCCCTCTCCCTGTGCTAATATTGTGTTATGTAGCAGCTCCCACGTGGGGGGTTGTTTAGGGAATGAGGGGAATAGCTCCTGCAGGGCGTGACGGAGTCTGAAATAGAGAAAGACGTCCAAGGATGTGTTCCCTCCCTTGTCCTTGGCCATTTGGGTGGTCAGAAAGGTGCCCTCTGGGAAGAGGTCTCCTAGCGTTTTTACTCCTATTTTGTCTACCCATAGCAGGAATACCTTTTCGTTCGTGAGAGGGATACCGGGGATAAATTTTATAGGTAGTATGGGGGAGAATCGTACAGCCACTCCACACGCACTGGCGATCTTCTTCCATATCGCATATGTAGACAGGACCGTGTTCAGTGTCTTATGCGGCACAGGGATGTGGCTGATTATGACTCCGGATAGTAAATCGGGGGAGGCCAGGGCTCTTTCCACTTGCACATGTGGTCTTACATAGTGGATTGAGTACCAGTGGCTCAGGAATTGAGCCTGAGCCGCCCAGTAATATTTCTCTATATCTGGGAGCGCCAGACCTCCCTTCGCTATAGGTAAAGTGAGTGTGTCGTAAGCCACCCGAGCCGGTTTCCCCGCCCATATTAACTCTAGGATCGTGCTCTTGATCTTTGACAGAAAGGACTTGGGGAGAAGTAGCGGGATATTTGTGAAGAGATATAAGAGTTTGGGGAGAATAACCATTTTCGTCAGTGAGGTCCTGCCCCACAGCGTCAATGGGAGTGATTTCCATCTCTGAATACGTTCAAGTAATAGCTGCAGTGCGGTTCCGTAATTATCTCTAAATATCTCGTGATGGTTACGTGACATCTTGATCCCCAAGTAGCGCACTTTCGAGGTTTCCCATTGGAACCCATGGTCGTCGGCGAACTCTGAGGTGCACGGAGTCAGGGGGAATACTATCGATTTGGAGTGGTTGGTTTTGAGCCCTGACATTAACCCGAATTTTATCACCTCTCGCATTACGGGGTTGAGGTTGACTTGGGGGTCGCTGATGAACAGCATGACATCGTCCGCGTATAGGGAGACGATTAGCCTGTGAGGACCCAGTTTTAACCCTCGCTCTAACTGCTCGGCCCGTAGCCTCGAGGCTAGGGGTTCCATCACCAGGGCGAAGATAAGGGCCGAAAGAGGGCAACCCTGTCTCGTCCCGCGTTCCAATGTGATCCCCGATGATTTAGTGTTCCCGAGTGTGATGTACGAGCGTGGATTATTGTAAAGCAGAGCTACTAGCTTCAGGAAGAAGTTGCCCAGACCCATCTGCTTCAGTGTCGCGAACATGAAAGGCCACTCTACAGAGTCAAACGCCTTCTCGGCGTCCAGCAGTACTGCTATCGCCTGCTGTGTCGAGTCTAGGGCCTCGATGACGCCAAACAGCCTCCTTATGCCGAACGTTGTGCTACGCCCCGGGATGAACCCGGCCTGGTCACCCAGCACTAGTGCTGGCATCAGAGGGAGCAGTCTGGCCGCCAGGATTTTGGCCAGGATTTTGTTGTCCAGGTTGATCAGAGAGATCGGTCTATACGAGGCGCAGCTCTCTGTAGGTTTTCCGGGTTTATGCAGCATCATCACGTTGGCTTCACGCGTCGTGGGGGGAAGTGCTCCTCGACCCACCGCCTCTTCGTAGACCTGCAAGAGGAGGGGGGCCACTATGTCCATGTGCGCCTTGTAGAACTCGCCGTTGAGCCCATCGGGGCCGGGTGCTTTGATATTAGGTAGGGATTTGATTGCCATCCGGATTTCTTCCAGTGAGATGGGCGCGTTCAGGGGTTCGCGCAAGTCTTGGCTTACCCAATACAGTTCTGTGTCATTCAGGTATTCTTGTATCGCTTCGGGGTCTGATGTTCCTTTTGAGCTGTACAGGTCTTGATAGAATTCCCGGAAGGTGTTGGAGATCCCCTCCTCCGTGTAGACTATCTGTCCTTGCGCATCTGTGACATATTCAATATGAGGTGGGACTCTGTCTATCGATAGTAGTCGGGCCAGCAGTGCACCTGGTTTTTTGCCCCTCACCGTACTGCCTGATCTGCTGTCTACGACCCATGAACTTCAGTTCGCGGTCCGCTGTCTCCTTAAATTTCAAGAGTTCTTGCTTAAGCTTGGCTTGCGTGCATCTTGTGAACACTTCTTTCTTTTTGTGAACATTATCCCACACTATTTTGTAGCAAGCAGTAAAGATTGTCAATATTTTTTTTTAGTATAGGCCCTTTTATTTTGACTAGACTCCACAAGGACAGTATTATTTTTTGATGGTCGTAGCTTGCTCCCGTCTTAGATTTAGGTTTAGATTAGGCATTTATCTCACCTATTTTGCAGTTGAATAAATCCCCTAAACTGTGATCAATTGTGTCTGTCTTACTTTGATGTCATGCCTTCCTTACACTTCTTCCGCTTGCATTCTTTGTAACCTACGTTCTTTCAATCTCCGTGTTTCTATTTCTTCACGTTTCTTCTCCTCTTTTCTCTTTCTGTTCTTCATACCTTCTTCGTTCTTCATTTCGCTGCCTCTCTTTTTCCTTTTCCTCTTTGTATACCTTTTCTCGTTCCTTTTCCTTCTTTTCCCATTCCTCTCTTTCTTCTACACCATCAATACCCTTTCAGTAGTAGCTGCCCTCCTACACACTCTTTCTATACTTTTGTCACTTTGCTAGCACTGTCTTTCTCTCCTTTTTGTCTCTTGGCTTCTTCTTCTATCTCTGTCTGTCTCTTCTTTCATCACGCTCTTTAAGTTCATTGTGTGCGGACATATATTTACATTCTTTAATCGTGCTTTCTTCTATATTATCTTTGCTACAATAAGTAAGGAGCACGTATATCAGATTAACATACCACACCGCTGCTTTTAACTCCTTTAGAGGATAAAATCCCTGTTTGTCCTCAGTTGAACTATTGTTTTCAGCAGGAGAAAGAGGACCAGAGGGCGTTACGCCCTCCCCATCATGCTGATTAAGCATCCACTCCTTCTTGGCGGGTCTTCTTTCTCGTTCTGATACATTTTCCATATCTCTAAAATTGCTAACCTTTTTTGCAACTTCTTCCATGCAAGTATGTTGTCATGTGTTGAAATACTGTTCTCGATATCAAACCTTCTTGAGGACAAGGCATGAACATTTTGTCAACCATGCCTTTTACCCACTCGGCATAGTATTTCCTAATCTTAGATGTGTATCTCCGTATTATTTTGCACAAGTGTAGAAGGGGAGTATCCCCCATAATGACAAGTCGTTTTTAACTGTCAATACTTACCGGTTCTTTTATTCTGTTATTACTTTAATTTACACCACAACAATCAATTCAAGCTTTTACGTTTATGGTTCTATCGATTCTTACTATCCTGCTTTTATTATTGACAATCTAAGAAACATATTTTTAATCTATTTTTTTTTTCTCGACTGCTATTCTGTTTTGATTGGCACCAATCGCTTATTTTTAGGGTCTAATAATCAGTCAAATTATTAGTATTGTTCTATAGTTTCAACCTACAACCTATATTATCACATCTAATACAAAACATGTCAACATTTCACACTAATATTTTCACAATCCCAAACAAATGTGCACAACCATTTCTACGATCATCTTCCTTACTGTCTCAATAAAAGTATCTCATCTCTATTTTACTACATTTTGGAGTGTATCACGCATTCTTCTTTGGCCTAGCCGCAGGAATCCCTTACAAAATACTCCAGAGTGTGATGCGGTCCCTTCTATCTCCTTGAGAATAGGAAACAAGGTATCTGTCATATCAAGGTATCTGTCAAGGTATCTGTCAAGGTACCCCTAGGCATCCGGATCGAATCCATCAGCCCCAGGAGCAGGCATCCAGATACTCATTAAAACCCCAACAGCTGGGGGCTGTTTGGATTCAGTCCTGGCGCCTTATGCACCAGGCTCATCATAGAAATCAGTCCTGGTGCCATAGGCGCCAGGCTCATAGACTTTACTTACCTTATGCAGACCATGCTGCAAATGAGTCCAAGCCAACGTGAGGCCTGGATGGGACTATTTTATTACAGGGACTATTTTTTACTCGGGTGTGGTTCTGGGGAACTTCTTACCTGGGACTACTTTTGCAGGTTATTTAAACCACGCCCGAACAGCAGCTCATGCTTCGTGTTATTCTGCATCCAGCAGCGTAACGCTCACCATGTCTGCAAGTCAGCATCTAGTCTTCTGCCACGCCCGCCTCGAATCCGGAGCTCCTAGACAAAAGGAAAAGAAAGGAGAAGGGGTTAGATCACGGACATTATTTGATTCTTTACCCGATTCCGGACCCAGCACATCTCCGAGCCTGGAAAGGACATTATTTCAGCATGCGTCGCTTCACCAGCAGCAGCGCCGCATTATACTCACCAGTCCACCGCATCTTTCAACTCGGCGCTGCCTCCATCATTTTCTTCGTCGAAACCCAGCACCTGGGGGGGAAAACAAAAGGAATAACAAGGTGAGCCGAGAAAACCGACAAAGACAATCTCTTTGCCACCATAGGCTTACCTGCTTTACCACCGGAGGTATTATCCTGTAATTCGTTGCATCTTTCTATGCCGCACCTATAAAGGGAGAGAAAACAGCAAGTTAAACTCATGCAACTTTTACCGGACAGTGTTTGGTAATACAGACTCTTACCTGAACACCATCAGCTGCCTCCAGGCAATATTCTTTTGGACCCAGCTGCAACCTAACGAGGGAATGGAACAAGAGTGAACATCAGACATATTGAACTCTTTGAACTTTATAGACACTGGAGTCAATATTCTTCCGAAACTCCTCCAGTACCTTCAAACCAGTGAAGTAACTGGTATCTACGCGCTCCTGCATGCCATGCAGGATGGAGAGCTCATCATTTAAAAACATAAGGTGAGGTTACCAAGAGGGGATATCGAAGGTGATTAGTGGGGAGAACGAGAACAGTTGGGGGGGGGGGCATCACTAAAGTCCACGGGTGGCTAAATCCCTTTCTCCACTTGCAGGAGAATACTTCTACGAGTCCAGCAGACAAGATTAGGCGGGCCAGTCCAGAATGTCATCTCTTCACTACGCATCACGTTGGTGGAGACCGCAGCTGCCGGGTCTGATTAACGCCCCTGTGGGTACCAGGTGAGCGTAACAGTATCTCTCCTTAACCAAATCCTGTTACGTTTCCCACTATATATACACATGCAATACGATCCCTCCCCTTTTATGTGCCACTTTTGATGCTTCTACTTACGTTTGTTGTTCAGTTTGAGCCCTGCAGTATCGACTCTTCCCCAATCGACCATTTCGCCTTTGGTCTGTGGGGCGCCCGTGGGGTCCGGCCAGGAATTTCTTTAAAGAGGCTCCTGTCGATCGTCTCGTCTTACACGTGTTTTTCTCTGCTCTCCACAGGAAACTCTGCAGTCTTCCGGCTGATGTTGGAAGACATCAAGAATCCGATAGTCTGGATCCTGAACCATTTGCACTGCTACCAAACTGCAGTAGCACCTAGAATGTTCCAAGCGCTGGGTGGGGTTACCACAATAACTAATCTCAGGCCCAAATAACCAGACAGACTCAAAGAATATGGCAAAATATGACTTTATTATCAGTTCAATAAAGTAGGGAAACCTGGTGAGCATAACAAATCGCAGCTCACACACTCTCATCGCATTTCAATTACACAAAACTCTGTATACCTCGATGTACGTAAGCTATGACCCCATCCTACATGTCAAACAGTAAAAACCTATTGAGCGGAGGGATTGGTTAAGGCAACACATATATCTATAGTCTGCATAGGTGTTAGTAACATCGCTGTTTGCCCCATATCAAGTAGGCACACCTTGAACTACTATCTCTAACTACGTATAATAAAGATTATGTCATGATGCCTACCTCCAAGGAGCCAGGTCCGACCCAGCAACCCCAGAGGCAGGCATCATTCCCCCCAGGGAAGTGCCAGCGGGCCCACGCTGGGGCCCTTTGGACACAGTCCTGGCGCATTAGACGCCAGGCTCATAAAGCTAGACATGTGTTCAAGTGTTTTAATGTGCACTTACCTGATGCAGACCATGCTGCTACATCCAGGCCCTCTTGAGGCCTGAATGGAACTACTTTACCTGTGTGACTACTTTCCACCTGGGTGTGGTCGGGGAAGGATACATACCTGATCGGTGGAAGGATACATACCTGGAACTTCTTCCAAAGCTATTTAAACCACGCCCGATCAGCAACTCACGCTTCGCGTTGTTCTGCTCCTCGCAGCTGGACGCTCACCGTGTCAGCTCCTGCATCTGGACCTCAGCCACGCCTGTCAGCATCCTGGGTCGCCTGCAAAGGGAGATAAGAGAGAATTGGAGAGAAAGAAGACCTTACCTGCTAAAGCTGCATCACGGAGACATCACACCGACGATCCTGAAAGGGAAGACATCATTTTAAAAGCATTTCGCTTCGATCGCTGCAGCGCTGCATTTCACTCACCTTTCCTGGGCGCCTCCATCTTCAGCAGCGATCATCCGGATCCGCGCCCACTTCCCAGAGCCTCGAGAGAAAAGACAAGAAAACAAGGTGAGAGAAGGAAGGGAAATAGGAAAAGCTCAGTTTCCTTCTAAGGCTTACCTGTTGGGTCATTCCCATTTCATTTCGGGTCCTGCTGCTTCCTGGCATTCCGGACCCCGGCCCCAATGGAGAAAAAAGACAAAGACATTGAATGAGCGAATGCAAAGACATTACCTGAACGCTCATCCAGAACTTACCTGTTATTTACTGGAACTGCACGTTTCACTTCGGGTCGGCGCCATATCTCGGGCATTCCGAACCCCGGCCCCTAAGGCAGTGGTCTTCAAACTTTTTTGGCCAGGGCCCCCCTGAGCAAAATTTGGGCAGGTCGGGACCCCCCAGAAATGCCAAATGGACAGTATATATTGCGCGCCGTCACCTGCTCCCATCAAAGTCGCTGGGCTCCCTCATCCCACTCCTACCCAGTCGCTGGTCTCTCCCCACCCCATCACACACCCAGGGCTCTCCCCACTCTGCTCCCATCACTATCCCATGGTTCCCGCCCATTGTGCTCCCACCATAGTCCCTCGGTTCCCCCATCCCGTTCCCAACACAGTCTGAGGGCCAGTGGCGGCTGGTGAATCTTTTTTAAGTGGAGGGGCATTAAGGGGAGGTTCGGGGGGGTTTCCCCCTGTGAATTTTTTTTTAAATAATAGGTTAAAATGTTGCATTGTAGAGCATACTTTTAACAAAAAATGGGTAAATAGCCAAACAGTTTGCAATTGTTGCTGGGAGTCCAGGGGGCAGGCATTGATATTTTATTTCTATCGCGCTCGTACACAAGTGTTTCAGAGCGTGACAAGGCAAGGGAGGGGAACAGAGGAGAATAAAACAGCGATCTTACTAGGCCCAGTGACATTGAGAACGCGCAAGTGTGAGGGGAAAAGTGCATGGAAGTGGGGAGAAGTGGAAAGTGCGAAGCAGAGGAGAAACAGATAAATAACAATAAATAAATAATAAAGGCAACAAACAGTGGTAGTGCAGCCAGCAATTTGCAAGTGCTACGTTTAAGGCAGCAGACAGGGTAGGTCTGATAAGTGCAGGAAGAAAGATGGTTCTCCTCAAGTTTTAGAGTGGCAGGGCGCTGTTCCAGAGGGAGGCCCCAGCCGAAGACGGAGATCTACCCCCAGCTCGTTTCTTTGATAAACGACTGACCCTGAGGGAGTTGGAGGTAGAGGAGTGAAGAGCTCGAGAGGGGAGGTATTTGCGGAGGAATAGCTGAAGGTATTTTGGACCGAGGCCCCAGAAAGCCTTGTGGACAAGGCAGAGGGTTTTGAATGATAGATGTCCGGTAAAAAGATACCATCCCTGTCCCCTGGGCCCCACTGGTCCTAACACAATGAACATGATTATGTGTATATGCAAGGCGCTGCACATTCATACAGCAATCACTCTATCATTCACATGAGCATCCATCACCATACACTCACTCATAACGCATCCATACACATGTTTAAATAAAAACAATGAACATAAACGTACCTTCTGCATTGGCCTGTGTGTGGGTGCTGCTCCAGCTGCTCTGTCCGTATGTGCGAGGAGGCGCAGGAGCTCCCCCTCGGACATACAGACATGCAGTGCCCCAGCCAGCATTTCCAATGAGCTATGCAATGCTGGCGAAGCAAAACGCCCCAGCACTTGCATGGCTCAGTGAGCATGTGCGGCTGGGGAACTAAACTGAACTGTCAAAGGGAAACAGTGTTTCCCTTTGACAGTTCAGCCAGCCCAGGAGCACTCCATTAGCTGGATAAAGCAGCTGAGGGAGTGCTCACTGTTTCACTGGGCTGGCTCCTTAGCTCCTCCATAATGGGTGAGGGGCCACTATGCAGTTAGTAATGTTGACCATTGTTGCTGAATATATCACAATTTACTTACATTTTAACACAAAGCACCCCTTTGGGTACTATTGAAACAGTGGGCTTCATAACTACTCTGGCGGTAGCTGTGCCGGTAAAACCGGCACGGCTGCAACTGGAGTTGCATCTGGGTCTGGCACCCGCGAATGGGCAATTACTAGGTCATGCCGAGTTAGGCGGACATGATAATTGCCCTTTCGAAGGTGCCGGTAGATCCCCATTCCCATTTGAGCCCCATATGGCTCAAATGGGAAGGGGGAGCTCGGATGCACCGGCACCGTTAATAACGGTGCTGGTGCATCCGACGAGCTGAGGTCAGACCTGGCGGGGGCTGTCAAGCACCCACGAGCACAACTCTTACTATGGCGGAACGGTAGCAACGGTGCCGGTAGCTTACCAGCACCGTTGTTACTGGTCCGCCATAGTAGTAATGAGGCCCAGTCTGTGACTAAAGGAATGAATATCCATTTACAACTGTGGGCCACTTTTTCATTGTTGCCTGAGACAGTTTCATGCTTCAGCCCGCCCATGTGGGCCACCCCTGCCCATTTCTTCCAATCTAAAAAAAAGAAAAAAAAAAAAAAATCTTTTTTCATGCTGAGCTCTCAGGGCCCCCCTGGGATGCACCCGCGGACCCCTAGGGGGTCGCGACCCACAGTTTGAATACCACTGCCCTAAGGGGAAAAAGACATAAGCATTAGCGCTTGCTGCAATAAGACAAATGAACATTATTATTAAGCTTGAACTTTTGAACTTGCAACAGAACTCTTACAGCGCCTCACCTGAATAGTCAAGCTTATTTTGAACTCCCATCAAACCTCAATCCAGTGAAGTAACTGGGTTTCAACGCGCCCCTGCATCAGAAGCAGGATGGAGAACTCATCCTTCCAGACCCTAAGGTGAGACTTCACGGGGAATCGTGGAAGGGTATCGTGGAGGGTTGGAAGGGAGTGGGAGGCTTGAGCATAATTCCGTCAGTAGGTAATACTCCCTTTTCACGCACAGGGAATATTCCTGCGAGCCAGAAAAGCCAGAGTAGAGGGGCCCTTCCTGTCCATCATCAGAGTCCTGCGCTTCACCGTTGAAGAAGCATCAGCACTCGAAGCCAGACCTGCGCCTCCGTGGGAATCAGGTGAGCGTGACAGATTATAGCAGAATAACAGCAGCGGATAGGTTTTTGCAACAATGTATGGTCCACCATCACATAGGCCCTCCTGATTGGTTGGCACTCTCTTCCAACCATGGACATTTGGCTTGTTAGCAGCATGTAAGCAAAGCATAGACCAGGTGCGGGAAACAACGCCAGACAACTGCCCACTTGACTAATTAACCTACCATCTCTCATCAGTTAGGGCCCAAGCCAAGGCTACTTCTTTGTAGTTGACCTTGCTGACTGTTCTCTTCCTCTGAACTTTAATGGGAGTGAAAGTACATTGCTATCCTCGTTTGGAGCCTTGTGAATAGGCCTTGTTTCTTGGTCCTGCACGACGTTTGAGGAGACCATGATTTTGTCCACTCTGTCATCTTATTTAGTGCTATTTGATTCAATTGTATTAGGTGCTATTACTCTCTTCAGTCTCTGGAGACTTGGTTGCTCCATCCTGCATATTCGTTCTGCATCTTTGATTGTTCTATACTTGGCACTCGCAAATATTCACTCCTTTACCTAAACTAAGAGAAATATGTCCTGCGCACATGACCTACCCTCTTTGACTCCTTTCAAGCCTTGCAGTTGCCTCTTGCTGCGGCATCCTTGATCCTGAGCCAAACAATAAATCTTTGTTCTTGCATAAACCTGTATTTCCAGTGCTTGTGAGCTTTGCAGCCTTGGTTTTGCTTCTTCAGGCTTCTCGCTTGCTATTATATGAGACCGACATCCATTCTCTCAACATGGATGCTTTACTCACGTTATATTTTCTACATTAGCAAGATTCTATATGTCTTATCTGCCTTGCGTTTCTGCGAATATACATCTACTACGTTTCTTGTTACTTATCTTCCCAGTGTATATGATTTCTTCGTATTCGCATGTATGTTCACTTTGTTACTTCAGTCACATCTTCATTCTTTAAGTATCCATATATCGTTTCAATGTACCCGCATGTCCTTTCTTCATGACATCACTTTAAATCTGTCAGACTTCACTTATAGTTCTTCTATCTCCAGTGGTGTCTGCAGACTTCCTTCTAGAACATCAGTTTTAGGGTACATTTGGTATGGTTGTCTGAGTGCATAACGTCTCTCATATCTTCAATGTGGTATTGGGATGATACCCAGTGTCAGGTGGTGTCTTCTTGTGGCTTTTTCAATATGACAGAGGTGAGGGTGTGGGGTCTAATGACGTATATATCTGCCTCTCTTTTTTCTTGAATATATGCAGCTAATGGCTCCAGCAGAATAGTACATTAAAATGGGAATGGAGGACACCCTTGTCTGGTACCCCGTTCCAGCTGGAAAACATCTTATATGACTTCATTAGCACATCTAGCTATTGCCCTCTTGTGTAGGAATCGGCCAAAAAGACTGAGAATAATAGACTGAATGGGAGATTTGGCTGAAAATACATAACGGACGAAAACTTTGACCAAATGCACCATTCGGTGGCAGGGGCTGCAGGGGTGTCCCTCGCACCCTTGCCCACTATATTGTGAGTGGGCGTTGCGGGTGTCCCCCGCAGCCATACCCAAAAAAGAAAAAGGAAAGGACCCTGCAGCGCCGGCTCCCGATCATGGAAGTGAAAGAGAACAGGCGTTACAGGGACACAGCGAGTCAGCAGCTAGTTAAGTTGGGGGCTGGGGGTGGGAGTGGGAGTGGGGTCGGGGCCAAGTCGAACATGTTCAAGGAAGAAAAGGCTGAAGGTTATTTCGGAAAATTAATGTTCGGTCTTTTCTCCCTCGAACATTTCTGTATCGTGCTTTCAACCGCGATCCTTTGTGTAAGCTTTGAAACATTCTAATCAGCCGAGGTTAAAACCCCATTTTACCCAAAGTGTATTCCAAAAATGTCCAATTTACCCTATAAAATGCCTTCTCTGCATCCCATAAAAATAATGCTGCTTCTCCTCTGTCCCTTTTGTACAATCCCAATATTTCAATAAAAGTTCTAACATTGTCATATCCGTGTATCTGTTTAACGAGGCCTGTTTATTAGTTATGAATGATATCTCCTATACCGTTTTCCAATCTGTTTGCAAATAACTTAGCATACATCTTAATGTCAACATTAGTTATTAGGTGATAATTTTCACATTTGATATGATCTTTTCCCTGTGATCTTTTCCCCGTTTTGGAATCAATGTGTCATTGCCTCTTTCATAGTAGGACATACTTCACCTTCATCTTAAAAATTATTGAATATCCTACATAAAATAGGTGCCCGTTTTGTCAAAAAGGTCTGATAAAATGCCACCGGTAATCCATTTAAGCCTGGAGATCTACCAGTATTTCATTGTCTAATGGCATCAATTATTTCCTCTAGAGACACTTGCCCATCCAGCATAGAATGTTTCCTAATCTTGAGGCTTGGAAGAGTAGCTTTCCCAAAGAACTCATCCAAAACAAAATGTTTAGGGTTAATATCTTCTGAATACAGTGACTTATAAAAAGACCTAAAAAGTTCACATGGCCCTGTAGTTGTCATAAATGGCATATATTCTCTCTTAATTATACTTTTAATTAGTGGTTGCTCAAGCCTTCCTTATGATATTTCAGCCAGTCCCTCCTTCCTTATATTATGCGTGCAGCCAATGAGCTCCCCTCTCATAACTGATTTAAAACCTACCCATATCATATACACAATTGCTGTATTTACATTTTCACAGGAATAGCATTCTATAATATTTTCTAGGCTTCCTACAAGAATAGAATCTTTTAAAATTCCCGGGTTAAGTCTCTATCTCCTGCTACATGCCTTTCTGAATAGTCAATTTTCAACAATATGTTGGCATGATCAGAAATTCCCCTTTCTTGTAATTCAGCCTGCGTTGCCTTATCAATAAGTTTGTTTGAAATCAAAAAATAATACTACCTAGAATGAGAGTCATGTACAGGGGAATAAAAGGTATAGGGCCTCATTACACATTGTGCGTTAAAGGATTAACGTTACCGGTAATGGAATACCGGTATCGTTAAATCCCAATGCCAATTACGACCCCAGTTACCGCTAAGTACGGTGCCACTAATAGCAGCTAGTTCGCGGGCGCGCGACCCTTCATCCCGTAAATAGCGGCATGTCGCTAATAGCACACCATCACAAGCCATGCGGGCATGCAAATAGCTGCATGGTAAAACCCCTTACCGGCATGGCGCTAATACCGGCATCGCGAACCACCCGTTAAGAGAACTGAGCAGTGTTCCCACCTGCCACAGGTGGACACAATTAGCACAGGTGGAGGCAATGGAGACTGTGGCAGCACAAAAGGAGCACACCACAACCCTTCCCACACCAAGAAGGTTCCAATACTAGCAGAATTACATGGGCTGGAGGACATGATTGCAGTGCAGCAGCAACAACAACAGGCAGCACAGAGGAGACACAGGAGGAGGATGAGAAGGAGGGCAAGACAGGCGCAGCAAGCACCACCAGGGCACCTAGTAATACCACAGAGGCAGCCACCAACCCCAGGATTCGAGCCAGTCCATTTAACCTAACCCCTGAGCAGATACACACCCTGTACCGTCTGGACCGGGATACCATCACCAGCATCGTGGACATGATACATGACGACATTGTGAGCCTCACAGACATCAGAACTGCCATCCCCCTTCTACTGAAGGTGGTGACCGTGCTCCACTTCCTGGCCCCAGGCACCTACCAGCATACAGTGGGGCAGATGCATGGCATCTCACAACCAGTATTCTCACGCACGCTGAACCAGGTACTCGATGCCCTCCTGAAGCATGCACATGAACACATATTCCTGCCACGGACTACCCAGGAGATTGCAAACACCAAAGTTGGCTTCTATTCACTGGCAGGTATCCCAAGTTGCATCGGGGCCATCGACTGTACACATGTGGACTTGGTGGTCCCACATCACAATGAAGTAGTCTACCGAAACAGAAAGCAATTCCACTCTATCAATGTCCAAATGGTATGTGACGCAAACAAGATAATCACACATTGTTGTGCCCGGTTTCCCAGATCAACCCATGATTCAATGGTCCTGCGGAACTCAACCATACCACGCTACATGGAGCGACAAGCCGGACAACGTTTGTGGCTACTTGGTAAGTAGCAGGACAAGCACATGGCAGTGTGATTGGGGGGGGGAAGATACATAATCCAACTGGGTGTGATTGGGGGGGAGAGATACATGCTCCAACTGGGTGTGATTGGGGGGGAGAGATACATACTCCAACTGGGTGGGATTGGGAGAGAGATACATACTCCAACTGGGTGTGATTGGGGGGGAAGAGATACATACTCCAACTGGGTGTAGACAGCCGTCCGTAGGACAAATGCACATACAGATGTACGCCAATGTCCATCAGGGAAGGGCACAATGTACTTGAGAAGAACCGATATGCAATTTTAAGCTGCACAACATTGAGAACAATCCAGGTTCCCAAATATTACACATCCATCCACATCCACATTGCACATCATGCCACACCACATAATACACAAATCAGCAACATGGCGTCAAGATAGTTATACAGAATTAGCGCAGCACAACATCAATATAGCAATGTGCCCTTGAATGCATGCAAAGGGATCACCCCTAGCCATAGCATTGAACCACACACCTATAGCACCACTGAAGTGATGCTTCACAGCATGGCAACATCGATGTCGGAATGGCAGTACACTAGCAGTGTGGTACCAAATTTGCCTGGGCCCAGGGACACCTAAGACCTGGAGTCACCCAGGACATGTCAATTACTGTCGGAGGCATGGATCGGGCATGTCCATTTGCAGGGTCGAGCTCACCTTTGCACATTGCAGTCACACAGATCGTCTGCATGCATGCTGGTAATCGTGGATTTCAATCACAATGCAAAGTCGATTTGTGTGATATGTACAGGCCGCTCTTGAGGTGAACAGTAACAGGTCCCCATTCTTCCCCCCATACAGGTGATGCCGGCGATCCCCTGAAGAGGTGGCTCCTTACCTCTGTACGGAACCCACAGAACAGACACGAAGAGGACTACAATCGTGCACATACCCGTACCCGCGTCGTGATTGAGCAGACATTTGGCCTTTTGAAGACACGGTTCAAGTGCATAAGCAGGTCGGGTGGGGCTCTCCTGTACAGCCATGAGAAGGTGGCCAAGATCACCATGGCATGTGTCATGCTGCACAATATGTGTATCAGACAGAATGTGCCACTGCCCCCTGACGTTGAAATGCAACCACCTGATGAGGGTGATGATGGTGATGAGGACGGAGGTGACGGGGATGCTGGTCATGCAAGAGGCGATGCCCAGGAGGGACGCGATGTGTGACAGCATCTGATCAACCAAATATTCTGAGACACAATGTTTAACTCTGTAGGATGGATATGGTTATTAGTGCACTGGTGTCTGTGGTGAAGCGCAAAATGGACCCTGTCATCAATAAAGTACACATACACAATGACGAAGTCCAAGCCTGTGTTTTGACTAGTCACCAGTGTATTAATATATAATGAGGTGATAAAGTGCATGTCCCCAACTATCCCACCACCCTTTCCCACACCCCTCCCCCACAACACTCCCAAAACACCCTTTCCCCCCTCCCCCACAACACTCCTGAAACACCCTTTCCCCCCTCCCCTACAACACTCCCGAAACACCCTTTCCCCCTCCCCCCACAACAACCCCATGTGTGCCTTGCACAATGTTGGTGTCCTGCTGCACACGTGCCAGCTAGACCCTGCTGTCCCTAATTGCCATTGCCACCACCACCATTTGGAGGTTGTGATGATGTGCGCCTAGTGGTGCGCATGGAGCGGCGGAGGGGGCTTATCTGCCTTGAACTCGCAGATGATGAGGAGGCTGTCTGTCCCTGTGGTGGTGGTGGGAATTGGCGGTCCATCGCGTCCGATATACGCGTGAGGACCTGCCTCAGTTGGCCAATCTCAACGCACAGCCTGTTGTTACAGGCTTCTATCGCCTCCCTCGACTGCCTAGCAGTCTCCATGATGCCCACCCTGAGACGGGCAGCCTCTTCCACATGCTTTCCAGCCAGCACTGTAATGTCCTCCTGGCGCTGCCTGATGGTGGCCAGGTCATGGCCACTGTGGCCAGCTCGTGGTGTGGCTGCTGCACCTACGTCTACGTCCCGGTCAGCAGGTAAGGCCACCGGTGGGCTCCAGCACCCTCCCGTGTTTTCCTTGCCAGACTGGCATGGACACAGGATCCTGGTGGGGTGGGCGGTGCATTTGCATGCTGAACTCCATAGGGTCCTCCACATCTGACAGTGGCGCTGTGGCAGCTACCTCACCAGTAGAACTTGTGGCAGCGGAGTGTGGCCCCTCCGTGAGTGTGACCTGTGGTGGGGGGTTCACGTCAGTGGGTGTGGCAAAGGCACACTATTAGCGCCATGGTTCATGACGGTAAAATACCGGCACCGCCTTGGCGGAAAGGGGAATTACCGCCCTATTCCAAGGTTGGCGGGGCGGTTATTCCCCCTTCCACCATTGCCCTTCCCCATTCCCATTTTTGCCCCATAGAGCTCAGTGGGAATGGGGAAGGTGCTAATTACGGTACCACAAATTGCGGTACCGTAATTAGCTCCCTGGGTCCCTTTGCGGGTTGGTTTTTAACGCCTGCAAAAAGCAGGCGTTAAATCCCCCAACCCGCAAAGGGACCTCGTAGTAAGGCGGTAAGGATTTACCGGTACCGGTATTTTACCGGTACCGGTAAATCCTTACCGCCATCCGTGTAATGAGGCCCTATAGTCTCTTAAATGTTTGTACTTTACCCTCCAAATATCAACTACATTGTTCTCTTTTATCAGTTTAGTGAACTCCTTGCTGGCCATAACCTCAGAATATCTACAATGTACAGAGGGTTCTAGGGTATAGATCACATAGTTCCGTAAAGAATGAATCATTGCCATTATAAGGCCCATAAATGGAGCCCAATGTATAAATATTACCTTCCAAATAAATATCAATTGTATTACCATTCTACCCTCATCATTTCTGGCAACCGTAACCACTTTAATCTGCAGATTTTTGCAAAATAATATACTAACCCCATTTGAATTGCTAGAGGAACAACTTGAAAATTCCAGAGTATACCTTGCATTAAGTACACAACAGGGGGCACCTGGCTTTTCCTTGACCACTCCAAGTATTCTACAATGTATCTAACACAATTGGTCAGGGCGTGTCTGAATTCGAACAAACCAAATGTTGAAATAAATTTATATCCACACCTGTTTTTATAACAATCAAATTGCGTGATTTTTATCTGAATTATTTAAAAAAACAAATAAATAATGACCTTCACCATCTGGGTGTAATGAGTCTCACACCTTCCCGTATAAAACACACATCTTTGGCACAATTTATCACATACAAAAATAACATGTTATGAACAATATAGAAGAACCTTGTGTTGTCAAGGTTTAACAATCAAAAAAATACAATGCTACAATTAGCTACTTTTAGCACACTTTAACAGAAAACAAGTCTACACTACGGTGTTTCGGCCTATGGAATTATAATTGCTCTAATTATGCTGGCCTTCTTCAGGATGGGGAGTAATGCAAGTGTTGCATCACTGCCTGTGGTGTAGATCTACAATCAAATTGAAACATGTAATTAAATGTTTGTTCACAATCCAGTGAATTATTTTTGGTAGGCTACTTAATAGCTAAATATTACCACCAAAAAAGGAATGGCATTGATGCTTAAACAAGCTTACCATGCCATGTGGCTGTCATGACCCTTGCCCCTGGCCCTCACTGGCAAGTCAGCCTTCCAGTTAGGGCCAGGTCAAAGGCCTTAAAACCTCATCCAAGACTCTCTTGGGGTCAGTCCTGGTGCCTTTGGCGCCAGGCTCATAACCATCATGAAGACCAGCATTAGAATGGGACTATTTAACTTGGGGGGGGGGGGTTCAGCCAACATGGAGGCACACACATAGCTCAGTTACAAGGAACTGAGCTATGCGGTCTAGTCTTTTGGGTGTGGCAGGCCTGGGACTACTTTACCTGGACTACTTTGGGTGTGGCAGGCCTGGGACTATTTTGCCTGGACTACTTTACCTGAGACTATTTAAACCACACCCAAACAGCAGAACATGCTTTGCGTTATTCTTCTGTGGGCAGCGTAACGCTCACTGAGTTCAGTTCTTTGATGCCAGCTTACCTGAAACCAAGGACCTGCAGAGAGAGAAAGAACACTACGAAACTTACCTGGAACAGTATCCTGTCTTCAATCCATCGCTGACTTCAGTTCCACTCACCTGAAGGTACGAACTCCATCATCCGGCACCGCATGCATCCTGGAATAGGAATACCAGAAACTGAAAAGAGGAGAAAGAAAGACAGCATTAGTAAGCGTTTACTTACGTTTCCTCCCGAATGAAGAAATCCACACAATTCTTACCTGGGTAGTCACCTCCTCGTCAGTATCATTGCTGGAACATTATGGCGCTCGGCGAGGAACATCGCAACCTGCAAGGAGAGAAAAGACACAGGTTAGCAATATAAAAGACGAAACAGCGCCGCGCATCGCGCATTACTCACCAGACAGCATCGCGCACACCACGCTTTCGCCTACCAGCCTATGCTCATCTTCAAACTGCATAACAACACCAAAATACCTTTCCATGCCTAAAAGGAAAGAAGCA
The DNA here is from genome assembly GCF_040938575.1 of Ambystoma mexicanum. NCBI lineage: Eukaryota > Metazoa > Chordata > Amphibia > Caudata > Ambystomatidae > Ambystoma > Ambystoma mexicanum. The sequence goes on from NC_090928.1 coordinate 973,059,893, forward strand.
AGACATTATTATTCAAACTAAAAGGAACAGAAGAACTGCATATAAATACTGTAAAGCAGCAAACCTACGGAGTCGCAGCAGGCCTGGATTCCCACAGGGGGGCTTGCACTAGTGAAGTAACTTGGTCGCTGCTCGCCCCCCACATCTACGCGCCCCTGCCACGAAGAACAGGACGGAGAGTCCACCTTTTACAATATTAAGACCCATCTTTAACCAGAGGCCTTTCCAAGGGACCAGGAGAGGGTTCACGAGTGCCCATCATCCAACCAGGGCTGGGTGGCGTCCCCATGGATAGCGTAACAGTGGCTAAGACACGGTATCTGAGAAATCTCCAGGGACTGCACGTTAGTGCACAGGGACTTCAAAAAAGCAATGAAGTCTGTGTCAATGTTGACCATCCAAAATAGGATTCATGTGGATGCTGTATTTACTGGATGTTGGAGAGCGCCTTACCGTTGATTATCTTCTCTCTAAATAGTGAAGCAAGAAAGAAAAATGGAGCCCCACTGTATTACAGCTGAAGTGGACCACATTTGCATATGACCATACAGTTAAGTGGTTCTCTGGGAAAGACGGGAAAGACCTACTTCAATACGTCCAGGCAAATGTTCTGGACGGCGAGGTTTCATTTGCTATTGACTAGCATAGGGCTGGCTGGTGCTAATTTTTGTTACTAATTTCTTTTCACTGCGTGTTAATGAATCTGTATTCAATAAAAACAACTATATTGCAGTAGCCACCTAGATTACACATTTGTTAAAATGAATAAAAAAAGCAGGGTTGGGGGGCTTACCGCCATGCAATGCGGTTGCCTATTAGTGTACTGCTGCTGCATGTCGTGTGCCCTTCATGAAGCGTTCATATTCTGCCATAAAATGAATAGGAATGAAACTGAATGAAAAAAACTTGGTAGGGTGCTCGCTAATGCTAAGTATCACTGATTCTGTCCTAAAAGAGGATCGAGGACAATACATGCTTACCGCTTGTCACACCGTGCTGTAATCTGGTCTCACTGCTGGATACTGTCATTACAGAGAGTGCAGAGACCTAGGTGTTCTTATTTAGTTTGGAGCCGTGGGTTACCATGCTAGCGAGTCGTGACATTCAAACACTTGAGACATGGCGGCCATCTTAGACATACTACTATTCCAATGTTATGAGTTGCGTAATCCACACAACAATGCAACTATCTAGATCTATTAAACGATTTTCCACTTGTAAACTTTTTAATTTTGAATGTTTATTGCCTAACTCCCCAGAGTCATGTCTAAAGGATTTAATAGAAAAACCCTGCCGTGCAATATTATGTGCCGTGTCATACCATGCCCTTTAGCAAGAATTTCATTTTAAAAAATTCTTTCAAAGTACATACTGTTTTTTAGACGCATAGAGTACTGTATTCTTGTCTCATTTTCCACAGTTTCCTCTGTTTATCCCCACAATTTATGGTGTCAGGAAACACGAGGAAACAACCTACATGGCTGAAATATCTTCTCACACCAATGTTGATGATTAAAAGGTTTTATTTAAGTACAGGATTAATAACCCACCGGTCACATCAGGAACAGCTACATAACTGAACTTCTCAAGTGCATCATTCTCCCATCCCCTTCATCCTAGCATCCTACAACATTCCATGTTCCATCTCTACAGCTATCTGCACATAAGTATAAACAAACCATAATACACTATAACAATGAGATGCTACACACCTCCCTTCTTTACAGTAACTAAACAAATGATATGTTAAAAGTAATACATAGAAATGCTAAAGAAAATGCTAAACTAAAAAACTACACATAGAATACTACACACACCTTCCCCTTTTTATGTTACAACTGAAAATTAAACATATAAACATCTTAGTTCTAATGTCAGTACATTGCAAACAAAAATTCCAAAACCAAACATGGATACCAGTTGCAAAATATAAGTTGAATTTGTAAAACATTTCCAATAAACATGAAACACAGTTTTAACTTACATGATCTTTGAGATACAATGGTCTTATACATACATGTTTATTATGACCATTCCTCCCACTGTCTTGTTCTACCTCCTTCCCTTTAGTATCCTGTTTTTTTCTACCACACTCTTGTTTTGTACATCTACACACCCTGTACAGATTCCAAACTCTTCCATCAGATACTTTATTGGACCCATGGAATCTTTTGACCGTTTGATTTGGATCTCACCATTTGATCAAACCCCTGGCACTCATCCCCGGGAGATTTATTCTCACCCAGTCACCAACTTTGATTTGATTTTCTCTAACAGCATTCCTCACATCAAACCTCTGTTTATTATATTCTTGTCTCTGTAACACTTTTCTGCTCACTTCTTCACAATCAACATTCTTAACACATGCTCTTCCCAACCATGCTGGACATAATCTTGTGTTAGGTTTCCTACCACTAAGTATTTCAAATGGAGAAATTCTAGTAGTGGAATGTGGCGTAAACCTATGTGCAATAATGGTATCTTCAACCGCCACCCTCCAATCTACATGGTTCACTAACGCACACCTTATGCTGTTTTTAATTACTTTGTTGAATCTCTCAGCAATTCTGTTAATTTGGGTATGATAAATTGAGCTTGTCCTGTGCTCAACCCCATTCTCCTCCAGAAACAATTTTATTTCTTGTGAAACCAATTGTACCCCAGTCAGTGAGTATGGTGGTTGGATACCCTTAACGTTGAACAAATGTTTTGCACCCACTGCACTTCTACCCACCTGGACAACATGTCAATAAGCACTATTCCATATTTTAAATTATCTTGACATCTAATGGGACCTACAATATCTAAACCAACTCTGTTCTAAGGTAACGTAGGAATCGAAGTTAATGTCATCAGTATTTGCCTGGCCACATATCCTTTAGCCGAATCCTCACAACTGCAACAGTCACGGATGAGTCTTTCTATCAGCAGAAATCCTGTCTGACCCTCTGCTTAGTTTTTGTCATCCCTTGACGTCCCTCATGAGCTATCTGTAAAATCTTTTTCCTCACCCCCACAGGCGGATAAAGTTTTCCATTTCTCAAAACTAAACTTTTATACAAATGTAATTCATCGAATACGTGTCTTACCGCATCCGGCAAAACACCTTTCCTGATTTCATTACCTTTTACACCATTATTAAGTAACCCTCTCACCTTTCTGAGAGTTTCTTCCAATTCCATGTCTTGCACCCATTAATCCTCAGACACAACATCATGACATATGCACAAAATGTGCTCCTCCTCATCACCCTTGTCATCATCCACATTCTCAACCACATTGGTTAATCGTGAAAGACAATCAGCTGACTTATTCTTAACACCCTGTATGAATTCAACTTCAAAATTATATTCTTGTAGACTTGCTACCCATTTCCAAATTCTAGATGACGTTTTATCAAGTCCTTTGCTGGTGAGAATCTCCTTAAGAGGTTTGTGATCAGACCTCACAGCAAACCTTGAATCCCAATTAAATGACCTAAGCCTTTCAACTGCCCATTTAACAGCTAGTAGCTCTTTCTCAATAGTAGAATAATTTGTCTCAGCTTGCCTTAAAACTCTTGAAGCAAACACAACTGGATATTCACTTCCACATTCCACTTGCGATAAAACAGCCCCCAAACCATGGTTGCTGGAATACAGGGATTCTGTGGGGATGTAGCAATGGTTCTGTATGCAGAAGAGGTAGCTATCAAGATAGGAGGAAAAGTGGTGTGTGCACCCTTACTATATTCAGAAAGCTCCCCAGTGAATCTGCTGCGGCGGGACCTCCTCAGCAAGCTGAATATGACAATTTCCTTCACAGCTCAGGGAATAGTGTGCGCTACCACAGGGATGTGTGCCATGAGGGCGATGGTGATCATACATACGATGGGGGGAGAGGTGGTAGTTCGTGGCATTCACATCAACCCTCCCATGTTTGTGTACAGGATCACAGTTCTGCTTGATGCAGTGCCCCAGAATCGTAAGGCGTGTTGGCGGATACCATCCGATTTCATCTTTAGGCCCGTTGTGACTCCAGAGCTTGTGGCAGGGACGATATTATAATTGGACCTGCAAGGATTGGTTGTGTCCGCAAAAAGGAATGTTTTAGTGGGAACGAATTCAGATGGGAGTGAATGGCACACTGTATTGTGCATTGAGCCAACCGTGCCCCTAAAAGAAGTGACATATGCAGAATTTTAGAGGATCAGTCGATGATGGAGACATTTTGTTGGCTATTTGCATCCGTGTGAGATCATGGTGCAGTATCGGAGGGTGCAATGTTCTTTGATGGTCCTTGCCACTCAGCCCTTCTTCACTGAGAAAGGTCTAGAGCAGGTCCCAGAGAGGTTATGGACAACCATTGCCCACGATGTAGGGCTCTTGTATGGAGTTACGTCTGTATGAATCACACTCAAGCCAGGTGCGGTATAACCCCGAGCAAAACAATATCTACTGTCCAAAGTAGTAGAGGAGGGAATACGATAAATGCAAGGCCCATCCAAGCTCATGCCTTGGACATATTTGACATTCTGACTGGCAATGATCTAGATATTATTGCTATAACTGAAACATGGTTGAACCCCACATCTGGCCCTGCTCTAGCATTATCTCTACCTGACAATTACTCCATCCTTCGAGCTGATAGAGACTTGAATCAAACCAAAGGAGGTGGCGTAGCTTTCATCTATAAAACAATGCTAGAATTGAGAATAACTAATAAAGACCACCTTCCTTCAGCAGAATTACTTATTGTTAAGCTATCCACTTCTGCTACAACCACCATTACCATGCACCTGATCTACCGACCGCCAGACGGCACCACCACCTTCGAAAATGACATATCACAACTATTGTCCGATAACACTAAATGCAAATCCCAAGTTATAATCGTAGGTGATTTTAATCTAGGTCTCAATGATCCTAAAGATGGTAAAGCCTCCACCCTCAAAGACACCATGTCAGAGTTGGGGTTTACACATCGCATAACTAGCCCAGGGCACAACAAGGGCCGTACTCTAGACTGGTTAGCGGATCTTAATTGCTCTATCAAGATGCTGGGGAATACACCCTGCACCTGGACAGACCATCATCTAATTACATTCGCCATTGATAAAACTGTAACTCGTACTACCCCTACAAAGGCACCAGCATTAATGACAAGAAGTAAACAGAACCTCACTTTAGAAAATGTTATACCATTACTACATCCTTTAACTCAGACTAACTCTAGACATTCCGAGCCTTCTGACCTAGTGTATCTGTATAATGAGACTATGACTAAAGCCATCAAAATGCTAGCCCCTCTGAAACTATAGAAGTCTAAGCCATCTGCACACATAAACAAATGGTACACACCCCACCTAAAGATCCTTAGCAAAGAGAAACGGGCAGAAGAGTCAAAACGGAAAAAACATCCGACTGCACAGACTAAAGATTAATTCAGCGCTGTGTCATTTAATTACAAGACAGCCATTGTCCAAGCAAACAAAGATAACTATAATGACTGCATAGCCAAAGCAAACTCAAATACGAAGGAATTGTTCAATATACTAAAATAACTTGAGTCACCTTCCCCCCACACCTGACCCCTGCATTAAAGATACTCAATGGTGTACTAATATACAAAAAAAGCTTCAAGACAAAATCACAATGCTACTCGATAAAATTAACATGAAAACAAACCTCATTAATAACACCCTACCTCTCAATCCTCCTTCTCCCCTGTTGGCAGCACTGCCACAATTCAACTTTCGACCTCTATCCATTAAAAAAGTAGAACAGATCATAATTAAACTCAAACCATCCAATTGCAAAGGTGATATTTGTTCAGCCACACTAATCAAAGAAGCTGCCTCTGTGCTCTCTCCGTTCATTACCAAGTTTATCAATGCTTCTTTTGTCACTAGTTCTGTGCCTACCAGTTTGCAAGATGCATGGGTACTACCACTTCTAAAAAAAGCCTATGCTTGACCCTAATAACCCATCCAACTACCGCCGATCACTACGGTCCCATTCCTGCTGAAAATACTGGATCGAGCAGCCTATCTCCAAATCCAGCAATACCTGGAACTTAACAATTTACTAGGCCTAAAACAATCAGGATTCAGACCCAGACATGGGACAGAGACAGCACTGGTTGATCTAAAGAACCAGATCCAGACTCTAAAAGATAAAGGTAAATCTGCCCTGCTATTACTATTAGACTTATCCGCGGCATTTAATTTAGTGAACCATGATATATTATGTAAGCACTTGTCATCTGCCGCACACTTCTCTGACCAAGCCAACAGGTGGATTCAATAATTCCTCAATAATAGATCCATGCGTGTCTTTGCTACGTCCGCTTCAGCCTTACCCTCACCTGTCTCTTGTTGTGTCCCTCAAGGAGCTTGTGTATCACAATGTTTTCACCAAACCTTTATTTGATATTCTTGACCATCTGGGTGTCACGTATACCAACTATGCCGATGACACCCAGATCCTCATCCCTATCACTTGTGACTACACTGCAGATAGTAAAACATTGAATGACATCTGCAGCGTTATACAAATGTGGATGGATAATCATGGTTTATGTCTAAATGACGACAAAACCAAACTTCTCTTACTTGGATCTCCTACCAAACTGAACAAACTAAATACCGCCTTCAAAACATTTATCATCGATGGCAACACTATCAATTTAGCACACAATGTGAAAACATTGGGTATTTACATTGACACATCATTATCCTTCAACAGACAAACCAATGCACTAGCATCAGCCACAGCCTATGTATGCCAGTTTATTACAGCCTGTCACCCCTACCTATCCACGAATAACTGCATATCAGTAGCAAGAGCACTAGTGTTATCCAAACTGGACTATTGTAACGCGCTTTACTTAGGCACCTCACAACAGAATATAAATAAAATGCAAGTAATGCAGAATAATGCAGTCAGGTCAGCCTGCAATATCCCAAGGAAACAGCACATCTCCACAACTAGACAAAATCTTAAATGGCTAAATATAAATCAAAGAATTGACCTCAAAGTACTCTCATTAACACATAAGTCCTTACATAATCAAGCGCCGTCCTACCTCTGCGACACATTTACATGCCATACATCAGTAAGAACAAGTAGAACAGCCCAAACACATTGTGTTATCATACCCTGTTCAACCATAAAGGGCGGGTGGAGTTAGCTTCCCTGTTCTTGCTGCAAAAAAAATGGAATGCCCTCCCTTTCACTACAAGAACTGAGCCTTCATTTACGATCTTTAGGAATAAGGTTAAAGCAGGTCTCTAGAACCAAAACCTTAATTAAGCTATCTTTTTGCTATTACTATGACACTGTATATATGTCCCTGCTCATCGTATAGTTATTGCTATCTGCACTGTATGATGCTGTAAACTGTTGATATCTTTTGATGTACAATGCAAACTTATAACATGCAAGATGCGCTCTGTTGCTTCAGGGCCTCGACGCGCAATACAAATAAATAAAATACAAATATGAGACACCATTTCCGTACTCCTAAACCAAGGGATTATTGTGTCCTCCACATGCCCATGCAGCACACAATATATCTGATAAAAAAGGCAAAAGGGGGAAGTTGGAGATGATCCAGGATCTCCGCCCCTTAAATTACATTTTACAGGCAGAATTTCCTGTAGCTCCTAACCCTGTGACAATTTTGTGCAGTATCCGAAAAGAAGCAACACATTTCACTGTAGTGGATTTGAAGAATGCCTTATTTTCCATACCTCTGCATCCCGACTTGCAATACCTCACTGCATTTACGCATGGCGGAATGCGGTTCGAGAACACACGACTACCTTAAGGGTATTGTGAATCCTCTAGCATCTTTGATCAAATATTACATGCTGATTTAAGAAACATCCAGGTGCCAGTACTATCATCCAATACGTGGATGATCTGCTGGTGTGCAGTGACAATGAAAAAAGGTGCAGACGGGACTCCGTCCCTCTGCTGCAGCTGTTAGCATTTAAATGGTACAAGTTAGAAAAAGCAAAGTTACAATATTGCCTTCAAGAAGTTCTCTACTTGCGACAATTGATATCTGTGCACAGGAAGAAAATGATACCAGAGCGTGTTGCATCAAAGTGATGCAGACGTTTCTAGGGTTGTGCAATTACTGTAGAGCGTGGATCTTAGACTACGCAGCTTATACCAGGCCCCTGTTACAAGGCCTCAAAGAAGCGCAAAAGAATGACAATAAAATTGTCTGGACAGAGGACCTGCTCACTAGCTTTAATGAATTGAAAGGGGTCATTTCTACCGCTCCAGTGTTAGCAAACCCTGATTACACTTAAATGTTCTATCCCTTCTCCCATTCTAACAGTCAAATGATGACTGCTGTACTCACGCAGAAAAGCCCTGAGGACCACAACCCATTGGCCTATTACAGTGGAGTGCTAGATTCAGTCATGCAGGGCCAATTCCCTTGCGAACAGGCACTCGCTGCTGCTGCATTTGCAATTGGGAAAATCTCAACAATTGTTATGGGGTGTTCAGTAAACCTGTACATGGGGCATGCAGTATTTGCCATCCTTGAGCGATCTAAATCAACTCGGACCACACAGCAGGCGTCTGCATATGAGGTAATCTTGCCTAGCCCAAACATCCAAATAGTGTGATGCAAGACAGTAAACCCTGCTACGTTCTTAACAGAACTATGTACCGAAGAAGACATTGCAAAACATGACTGACATTTGCAGGAGAGGAAGAGGATATACCAAAAGCAAAAGACAGCCAGCTTGAAGGGGGGAGTTCCTTTTCATTGACGGGTCAACAACTATTGACCAAGGGACAGGCCAGAGGCATTCGGGTGCGGCAGTAGTACGCCTAGTGGATGGAGAGTATGAGGGGAAGGTGCAAAAAATGACTGCCCCTGCGCTATTCAGCTCAAGCTGCAGAACTCATTGAAGCACTTCTACCATCCCAAGGGTGCTGTGTAACTATCTACTCAGACTATGTTACCACAACAGTGTATTCAGGGCTTGCACAGTGGAAGAGGAGTGGGTTCAGGAGGGCTGGCGGGTGCCCAGTACAACATGCAGCATTATTAAACAGACTCATGAAGTGCTTTCCCAGCCCTCCGTGGTGGCGGTGGTAAAATGCACCGCCCATACCCATGACACAGACAAGGTTTCACTCTTTAACACTGCCCTGGACGCAGCGGCCAAACAAGCAGCATATTTCCTTGTGCCCAGGGTCTCTGTATATCCAGTGATAGCACAGAGATGAGCGCAATGGCCTGAATCCTATAACTCATTACCAATTGCACAGATTATTGAATTACAGGGCCATGCCACACAAGAGAATGAGGATTTGTGGCAGAAAGGGGGATGTAAACAGTCCCCTACCCCCTACAGACTTATTAAGGTGGCATGAAACTGCAAGCAAGGCGGTTATGCTGAATGAGCTCCTGCTGGTCGCTTTTGACCAGCTGAACCCTCCATATCACATGTCCAAACAACATACTGCTGCAGATTTACAGGAGGACTGGTTTGTCCCCAATCTGCAAGTGATGCGGACTAAATTGGTAATGTATAGCACTACATGTTAATCTTACAGTACTGGCCACAACTTGAGGACTATACAAGGTACCCTACCCCGCCCAACTGGCCCATTCCGTGAGTTGCAAATCGACTACGCGGGTATAGGTGAGAGATGCAATGGGTGTCGGTAGATGGGTGGAGGCAGGTCCTTGCGCATATCCAGATGCTGTGTGCTGCAAAATCTTTAGTCCGAGAGGTTTTCCCTCAATGGGGAGTGTTCGATGTATTAAGGTCAGACAAAGGCATCCACTGCTTCAATGAGCTGTTTAAAAAATAACAGCGTTACTGGGCATCACATATCGGATGTGCGTAATTTACGGCCCCCATGGGTTGAATAACAGATCAATGGTCTATTAAAGAGTAAACTTTCAAAGTTGCGCAATAAAAACTGGGTTCACTGCTTGCCCTTAGCCTTGTTCAGTATGCGCACGCAGCCCTGTAAGGATCATCAGTTATCACCCCATGAGGTGGTAACGAGTCGGTGAAAGCACAAGCCCTTCTCTGCCATCAGCTTCAGATGCTCACAAGGCTGCGACCGTTCTAGGGGATGAGTTCCGAGATTACCTTTCTGCCTTAACAAAAGCAATAAAATTGATTTCTCAACAGATAGCACTACCACGGTCTGAAGATCCAACCAGCGCTGCATCTACCTCAGTGACGTCACCACAACTCAGCTATTCCCAGGTGATCAGCTCTTCGGGAAGAATTTTGTCTGCATATGGAGTGAGCCAAGGTACAACGGTCCATTCACTGTTGTCTATGCCACTGCTATGGCGGTTAAGCTTAGGGAGCAGCTGTATTGGATACATCTTTCAGATGTCCGGAAGGCCTGCCATGCCACCCCACCCCCCGCACGGGTTGAGTAAATGTTAAGTGTGCGAAAATTGTGACACAGAATGATTTATTTTAGCACACAAAAACAGGTATGGAGCACATACAGGTGGATCAATGATTTTGCCTTAGATTCAATCTATTGTACCACTACCACTGTCCCTAAATAGAAGCACACCCTGTCCCTGTCAGGGGATGCTCGCCCTAGGTCAATATCGATACAATGTATACAATACAAATTGCTAAAACAGCTGTAAAAACACAGCTACAATTGCCCCTCCTCAATAGAGAGAGATGAATATAATCTCATCTCGTAACATCCTGGACATTTCAGGGGGGGACTACTTATACAGAAAACACGCCTTTTTTATTCACCCACAGTGAAGTGTTTACAGCCGATGAAAGTTGAGGGCTAACTGTTGACTAAAAAGCTGTATATCAGTAAATCCTAAAATCACCTCAAAACACCCAATTAGAACAACATTTCAATTGAAACTCTCCAGAGGATCCCTTTTGATTGTTAAGGGTGAAACACATGTAGAGAGAATACAAATACCGAGAGAATACAAATACCTTGTGAAATAAAGCATTTTCACACAAATAATTTCACCAAGTGTGGTCATTTCTATAATGGCTCTCACCGACAAAAGTTGAATACTTTGTCTTGCATTGGCGCAATTGGGAAATGTACACCTCTACTTTGCTGCTACGCACAATGTTCACTTTCGTTTTATCTTGACTTCTGCGACTCGCTCTCTCTCTATCTTTCTGTTCGTCTCACTTCTGCCTTCCTTCTGTTCATATAATGCAGCCATGTACTAATTTATTTGGAACGGAATCATATTTACGTTCACCCAAACACTCTGAGGTTCCCACATTTTTCTCTACATATACCTGCATCATGCATTTATTTATTTTTATTTATTTATTTATTTGAATATGTATAGCGCATGTCGGCCAGGGGGCATCGTGGCGCTGTTACAGTGTACTCACTTAGTACAGGAATACATTATAGGAGGTGTTACAGTATGCTCACTTGTTACAGGAATACATTACAGCCGGTAAGTACATACGTTACATTACATAAATCAATATGTAAAGGAGAGGTGAGGAGGCGGGTTAGTTGAACAGAGAGGTTTTTAGCTGTTTGCGGAATGCAGAGTAGAATTATTTGTTTCTTACTGCAGTGGGTAGAGCATTCCAGCTCTTCGGTGCTAGGTGTTGAGAACCGGACCCTCCAGCTTTGCTTCTTTTGAAAGTGGGTACATAGATCTGGTTGGTCAGATGGGATCTAGTGGGTCTGGTGGACGAGTTGAGGGTGATCCTTTCGGATAGGTAAGGAGGGGTGTCAGCGGAGAGGCATCTATGAGTGATGGCCAAGGTTTTGAAAAGGATGCACTCTTTTACTGGAAGCCAATGGGCCTCTTTCCTGGCTTGAGAGATGTGTTCCCTTTTGGGAATACTCAATGCAGCTCTCAGGGCATTGTTCTGTGTGATTTGCATTTTGTTTAGATTTTCTACAGAGGTGCCCAAGAATAGAGCACTGCAGTAGTCCAGTTTGGTGCCTACGGTGGCTCTGCCTATTGATAGGCAGTTTTTGGTAGAGAGGAAAGGTTTAACTGCGTTGATAACCTTAGTGGTGAGTGTGGCGGAGGAGGCTATGGCATTGACCTGACGTGACATTGACAGAGTTGAGTCAAGGTATACTCCTAATGGTTTTACTGCTGAGGAGACCGTAATGGTGGAGTTGTCAATATTAAAGGTTTTGTATTGAGGAAGGAGTTTGTTCAGGGTTTCCTTAGTGCCTACTATGAGGATCTTTGTTTTGTTTCCATTTAAACAGAGGCCGTTGGCTGCCATCCAAGTTTGGATGGCTGTGTAGATCTTGGCATTGTATCACTGTACTGTTTGCTTTATCTACGTTCGGACTGGGGGATATATTTACAATGTTTTATATGGGAACAACATATAAAGGGGGTGGGGAAATACCAATACTACTCATATTTTGTCATCACATGCCTACAACAAAGCTGTTATAAAAGTGAAGAAAGCTGTTAGTAACACAAATGCTACCTGGGAGCAAATTGGGATGTTTACTAAACTGGCTATGTCATTATTATTTCCTAATGTGTTTCTTAATATTACTGAAAATCTGAGCTCTTCGCATGTTAGTACAGTAAAACGTTTCAAAAGACAAGCGAGAAGAACCGAATATGACGAGCATCGAGGTTTAGGCTTGGATGTGATAAAAGATGTGCATCACCCAGAATGGAGCAATAGTTGGTGGGCAGACATGAGCTTAGTGGGGAAAAAGAGTTTTAATGGGAGCTGTTATATGTGTTCCATGATACCACATGTGTCAGGGCCCCCCCCCCAAGGTATTCATGCTGCAAGAGACTCCGATTTTGCAGGCTCAATGTTTGGTCCATCTGATGTTATGCAGGTTGCAAAGCACTTTTCAATCACAGAGTATACAACTCGTGAAGATGGACCCAGACGAACTGCAGTGTGCCTGCAATCCCAAAAGCCTGCAGTGTTTACAAAGACCATATCTGAAGCTGCAAGGTATACATTTTGTGGCAAACAGAGGGCAAGAACACTGGAATGAGCATGTGGCAAAACTCACGTGGATCTAAGCGATGGAAAAAGCAGTGAAAGTATAGAAACAAGGAGAATATGAACTGTGTTTTTACAACAATGGAAACGTCTTTGTGGGGGCTAACAACAAATGCAACAAGACATTATACATCCCTGACCTCAAAAAGGGAAAGCAGCAGTGATGTACAATTACTGGGTATGTAGCCAGCAGGCATTTCTGCACCTCCTGCCATTATGGAGGGGCACCTGCTCGCTGGTCTTATTTCACTCAGCTCTCCTGGTGGACCCTAAAGAAAACTTGATAGTGGGACTGGGTGGCTTGTCTGCCCCAACAACTGCACCAGTGTTGGATGTCCCTACCACAGCTCTGCCGCAGTGGCCCATATTCTGTATCCTGACAGAAAAGGAAAAGCGAGAAAAATTTCAGAGAAAGCAGTGATCCAACTATGTGTCCCAAACTACTAAATCTACAAGTACCCTATCCCTATCTGGATCACTTATCAATGCCAGATATCTAGTGGCCCATGCCACCGATATTGCAGACACCCTAACCAATGAGAACCTGGCCCTGCTTGCCATAACTGAAACCTGGCTTCACAAGGCAGCAGGACCCGCCCTTATGGTAGCCATACCAGATGGTTACCAGATACTTAGAACGGATAGACCTAACGCCAGAGGTGGTGGACTAGCCATTATCTCCAAAACCAATCTACCCATCAGACTTGCTACCTCTCCCTCATACCAGTCTTGTGAGATACTCACAGCCAAACTCCCTCTATCTAATAACTGTACTCTTACTGTCCACCTGATATATCGACCGCCTGGACCATTAGGAACCTTTGAGGACGACCTCACCTGCCTCCTAGCCAATAATACTAAAGACCATGCACAAATTCCTGCTGCTGGGTGACTTTAATCTTGGTTTTAATCACACAGATGACAAACACGCCCAGTCAGTCACCGCACTACTGAAGGATCATGGGCTAATACAAAAAGCCCTCGCCCCTACTCACATCAAAGGAAGGACCCTAGACTGGCTAGCTGACTTAAACTGCAATATTGCCATCACCAAAATCACCCCGCAATAATGGACTGACCACCATCTCATTACCTTCTCTGCCACACTGGACCTTATCTGTCCCAAAACTATTGTTATGGCACCCCCACTTCCCACTAGAAGTAAAAAGGGTATTACAGCGGAAAGGCTACTCCCACACTTTCTTCCTGCTATTAACAACATACCCAGTAATACAGACCCTAACTTGCTAGTGGAGGTCTTCAATAGTGCTATGACTAAGGCCTTGGACACGATTGCACCTGTCAAGCCCCGTAAAGGTAGACAGAGATCTCACTTCAATGCCTGGTTTACACCCCAATTTAAAGATTTAAGACTCCAAAAAAGAAAGCTTCAATCAATCTGGCGCCACTCTCCCACTGATGAGAATAAAGCCAATGACCCGATGAGGAGGCAGCCAGAGACCTAGCTCCTTTTATCCCAAAGCTCATCTATGCCTCATTCAAGACGAATTCTGTGCCCAATAATCTCAAAGAATCCTGGGTGCTCCCACTGCTCAAAAATCAAACACTAGATCCGTCCATCCCGGCTAATTATAGGCCCATCACCACAGTCCCCTTCTTACTTAAAATTATTGACAGAGTAGCTTACTTGCAAACACAGGACTACCTGGAAGCTAACCACCTGTTAGGATCATGTCAGTCTGGCTTCCACCCTCTCCATGGCACGGAAACAGCCCTAATAGACCTTAAGACCCAAATTGACGAGTTGAAGGACAATGGGAAATCAGCTATGCTACTCCTCCTTGACCTATCTACAGCCTTTGACCTGGTAGATCATGCAGTCTTATGGAATCACATTAGATTGGCTGCACATTGTGATTAAGTTAAGTGATGCCATAACCTGGGTTCAGTCCTTCCTAGCTAACCGTACAATGAGAGTCTTCTCCCCATCAGCAGCTGCTGATCACATACAAGTCTCCTGCGGAGTACCCCAGGGATCATGCGTTTCTCCTACCATGTATAACATCTTTACTAAGCCCCTGTTTGACAAGATGGATAGGCTGGGCGTCCCCTACACTAATTATGCAGACGACACCCAGATCCTTATTCCCCTTTCGGGCAACTTTCTAGAGGACTCGGCCTTAGTAAACAAGATATACCTCCTCATTCAGGCATGAATGGCATCCCATGGCCTTTGCCTGAATGACGACAAAACAGAGTTACTAATCATAGGCTCAGAGACGGCCATTAAAAAACATAATCCCAGCTACGCATCCTTTAACATTGACAATAACATCCTCAAAGTGATGCCCTCTGTTAAAACATTAGGCTTCTACCTGGACTCTGCACTTACACTTAAGAAGCAAGTCAACTCTCTAGCATCTTCTACAGCATATACATGCAAACTGACCCGAGCCTGCAGACCATTCCTCTCTGAAACTAGCTGCATCACCCTGGCCAATGCCCTCATAATATCCAGATTGGATTACTGCAATGCCCTGTACGTGGGAGCCAATCAATATATTATTGACAAATTGCAAAGACTTCAAAACAATGCCTTGAGAGCAGCTCTAAATATCCCCCACAGAGACCATACCTCTACATTTAGAAGAGACGTCCACTGGCTTAAGATCAACGACAGGATCCTCCTTAAAACACTCTCTCTCACTTCCAAATGTCTCAACATAGCCCCACCTTATCTCGTACAAAGAATAAACAAGAGAATCACGGCCCGCCCCATGAGATCTGCCAATACCCACACTCTAGAGATCCCAAGATTAAAACGTACTACAGCTGGCGGTTCCAGTTTTCCGGTAATCCCTGTGCAATCCTGGAACGCCCTCCCCCTTGATCTCAGAACTGACCAACCTTATTCCAGATTTAGACGCAAAGTCCTCACTTGGATACGAACAAACGACTCCTAACCGACTGCGTTAACTTCTTAATCTAGCTCTTCCTGCACTCATACCATGACTGCACTTGTTACCTAATGTTTGTCAGGCCTTACCCCTCTCAATGTATTTGCTACCTTGCACCTGTCGACTAGAATTTTGTAATACTTTATGTAACCACTAGTCTCTTGTAAACCAATGTGGCAGTAATTCTGTGTATTTCCTGTATGTATGTACCATATAGACTGTGTAACCAAGCTTTAAGTATACTTGTAACGTTGCGCCCAGCTACCTGAGGGTTTGGTGCGCTTTATCAAATAAACAAACAAACAAACAAACAAGATTCATCACAGTTGCTCAAAGAAATACCAGATCAATACAGATTGTATAGTAAAGAAGAGACATTTTTTCATCCTGGGTACTGCCTGTAATCCAAGCCGCTGCCAATGCCAAGTGGCTCCAGATCGTCTGCTGGGAGGTGATACAGTTAGCGAATGACACAAAACAAGGCATAAATGTCATAAAAATTGAGATGCGAGCAATCAGGTTAATGACGTTGCAGAACCGCTATGTGCTGGACTTGCTTACAGTAATGGAAGGTGGGGTCTGCAAAAAGATTGGGGATTCATGTTGCACCTACGTACCCCAAAACGACACAGACAATGGGTCTATCATGCACATAATTGGGGCCAAGCACACCCTCTCACCCACGTGCAAACAGAGGGTGGCAAAGAGAGATGTGACTGGATCGACAATTTTTTCTCTTGGGCATCAATCATCGTGGATGGGGACAATCGTAATAATATTGGTACTCGTAATAGTGTTGGGTTGGTGATCTTCTGCAACTGCCAGGTGGGACTTCAATGTTGTGCCAAAGTCATGCCTAACACTGCAATGATGATGGTTTCAATTGCGTTACAGAGCACACCTCGCGGTACAAAAGACAGCCAGGTACAAACAGATGATCCTGACAAACACTGCATGGTTAGATTAGAGCAAGCCCCCCCCACCCTCCAGGAACTATCACAACTCCCCCACCAGACCCTGGGAATTATAAGGAACACTGGGTTGACCTAGCAGGAGATGGGTGTATATACACATGACGTACGCCAGAGCAATATGCACAAGCAGGGGAAGGTTTACGTTCTGTGTGCAGAGCGTGGGTACCCAAGGAGGGAACACCACCATATTTGGAACCAAAGGGTTGGAAAGAGAAGAGAAAACAGAGGAGGAGAGGAAAAGGATTACATGGCAATTTGTTAATGTAGGATTAACAAAAGGGGGGAATGTTGGGAAGCGGGGGCAATCGTCCCAGGCTCCCAAGAATTCAAAATAATGCAGAGCCTTGAGAGTGTGTTGTAGACATGTAGAGGAGGTCCCGGCCATGGCCTGCACCCCTGCCCCCCATTTCGAGATACCAGGAACGTACTCGCCAAGGTATGTGACGTATGAGGAGCAGATGAACCAACAGAGAGCTGCACGTGGACTCTGCCCAGTGCACATCAGAAGAGAAATACCCGTTGAAGCACCCATAACCAGACAACCATGGGGCACGGTACCCTCTTAGACAACCGTACCAGCAGCTGACACGAAATGAAGAGTACCTACAGACTGTTCACGAAGAGACCCAAAAGAGTCCTAATGGAAGGTAAATGGTGACGTCATAAGCACCTAGACAGCTGTACAGCTGCACTTAAACGACAAGCGAAAAGGATAACATGAACACAAACAACAATCGAAAGATGACGCGCAAGAACGAAATGGAAAAGAATAATAATATAATGGATTTATAACAAGAAACGATGTTGATACATAAAGAGACGTAAGGAAACATTGCAGTGAAATAAAATGGAAGTATCCAACCAGCTAACGTGTGTAAATAGGTTTGGAACGCAAGAAGCTAAGAAAACGATACTGCTTGCAATGCTTAGTAGAAGTATAGGGCGGCAAGTGACAATTATATATCTACCTCAATGAAGCACACTATACAAGTGTGACTCCATTTTGTAAAAGCAGAATTAAGCCCATGCTGAAGGGGTCAACAAGGCCAAGATTCATATTCCAGGTGAAGCCGGAGGAACGAGCGGACTCAAAACTCAGTATGAAGCAGCTCATGCCTGGGAATTCGAGGTCAACCTAAGGAAGGGAGGAGAGCAGCAACCTCAAAGAATCGAAACTTTCAGAGCATACCAGCCAGCAAGTGAAGGTCGAGATAAAGAGGCCCCAGGCAGGAGGCGAGGCTACGGAAGAATCAAATGCACAAATAACAGGAAAATGAAGCAGATTCAAGGTGAACAGACACGTGACCAGCCAGGCGTGAAGAGGTACCAACGTCTGATGTCACCCAGAACCTAGGATGCCATAACTTTTCCAGATAAGAGGCTGCAGTTTCGAGGCCATCCTCAGCCAACAAACTGACACATAGCCCTAAAGGTACTGATTGATGGAAAGGAGGCAGGGTGAATCTTGGGGCACAAGGCACCTGGGTGTCCATTCTGCATGCTGCTAATTAAAGTGGAGATTTATTTTCTAGGGGTGTAACCACCCAATCACAATGGACCAAGTAATCTAGGGTCCTATAGCTTGTAGAACCAATAAGACGTCGTAGTTGTAGTGACGTCTATCATGAGTGATGTAGCAGGATGGCCGTAGACTCCCACCCAATAAGAGTTATCCAATCCTCACGCTCTGTTACCATATACAGATATAGTACCTATACTTAAGTTACCTTTTCCAACCAATAGAATTGCATGACAAAACTTTGAGTGTTACACGTCAGTGATGACGAATTTTGGGTATAACTGTTACTGTTTGAATGGAGAAGTTGGGAGTTGAAGCGAGACAGTTGATCGTGACACTGTTGATTACCATTTGTTTCCCTGTTTTTTATACTTGTCATTAAACGGACTTCCCTTTGCCAAACTATTGAGTTGTCCTTATTAAATTGTGTCGGAGTATGTGAATCCTGCACCCCAACCTCCTCAAGGTGCAGCTATCTTGTCTTGCAGGTACTTGAAGGTGAGTGTCATGATCTCTGCTTCCAAAAGGTCAGGGTTTTCCCAACTCCCTTGGAAGCAGATCCATAACCCAGGTTCCGAGTGCCAACCAGTCCCAATTGGGACCTTTTGGACCCAGTCCTGGCGCCAGTGGCACCAGGCTCATAAATATGCCCAGTCCCAGCGCTGGAAGCGCAGGGCTCATAATGCTTGGGTGGACTTACCTGCAGCAGACCATGCTGCTTACTTGCCTGCCAGTTGAGCCTCTGATCCTCTTCTGTTTGGAACTACTTTTGCTGTTGGGTGGGGCAGGAGCCACTCCCTAGATTCAGAACACTGGAACTCTTCTGGAAAGCAGGAACTCTTTTCTTACCTAGGCGTGGCTGTGGAAGGAGACACCTAAGCACTACAGGAGGCTATTTAAACCACACCCGATGGATGAATCTTGCTTTGCGTTATTCTGCATCCTCTGCAGCAGAACGCTCATTGTGTCTTCTGCATCTGATCCTGGGCCTAAGGAAAAAGGCTTACCATCCTGAATCCAGTCTTCAGCAACACCTATAAAGACAAGAAAGAACAGGTTAGCATTACGGTCTTCAGTGACAGCTCTTCACTTACCTGGTCCATCGGCTGTCACCAACGCCTCGCGCTGCATTCCGGCATCTGAAAGACAAAGGCTTACCTACTCTTCGTGCGCTCCGGAGGTCTTCACACTGCATTCCGGCATCTGAAAGACAAAAGCTTACCAACTCTTCGCACGCTCCGGAGGCCTTCGGCGCTGCATCCCACATCTGAAAGACAAAACAAGGTGCGTTTAAAGACATTGGGGAACTTTAATACTCACGTGCCATTACTCCTTTCCACATCTAACCCAGTGGGTATTCCGGCACCCTGCAGCCGCTCCGAACTTGTACCTGCAAAATAAAAAGACAGTTAGAGCGCATCGTGAAGCAGGCAACTAGCGCTTACTTACGTGCTTCCAGGCGCTTCTATTCATCACACGGGCTCCATCTTCAACTCACTTCAGCCCGTCATCCGCCATCGCCGGAACCCTGCAAAACAAGAAACATCATTACTAAAGACTTTAAAGACATTAGAATTACTCAAAACTTACCGTTCGTGCAGTAAACGACGGACAGCTGTCCTCTGAAGTCAAGAGGCCTGCTCCCCTTATCCAGTGAAGAAACTGGTTACAGCACCCTGCCCCGAGGCAGATGGAGAGCACAGCGTTCACTTACCTAAGGTGAGAGCGTTAACCTTTGGGGTTCTACAGGAGAAGAGAAAGGGAAGAAGAGAGAGACATTCAATAACCCAGTTCCTTAATCCCATATTTTCTATCTGCAGACATCTTACCCTTCGAGTCAAACATACAGTGCACAGAGGTCCAGCCCAAAGAGCCAGCCGTGTGTTACACATCACCTTTGAAGATACGGTATACGTCCAGTCAAGACCGGCGCCTCTACGGGAATCAGGTGAGCGTTACAGAACGCAAAGCCTACCACAAAACTCCCGTCCAGGCGCTATGGAAACCTCGGATACCGACCAGCTAGCCCAGTTACTTGGGGAACTAAGGGCAGAGTTGCATGCAGCCCGTCAGGAAACGAACGCTCTAAGAAGGGAACTGATTATTTCCAAGGAGCGAACAGATGATCTCGCTAGACAATTGCTACAGTCACAAGCCGGACAGACCCCGTTACCCGCATCTGGGGGAAATCTTCCTTCTACATCCTCTATGAATCCAGTGCAGATCAACCTACCTGGGAATGTACCTCTGGCTCCGCCCGAACGATTCTCTGGTGACCCAAAGAGGTTTGCAGTATTTATCAATCAGTGCCGGTTGCATTTCTTATGCCGGCCAGCAGCCTTTCCAACTGATCAAGCTAAAGTAGCTTTCGTGCTTTCGTACCTTAGTGGCAATGCGGCAGACTGGTCGATCCCTCTAGTAAATCAAGATGATCCGGTCCTCCATGATTTTCAAGCCTTTCATCTCAGTATGGAAAAACTGTTCGCAAGACATTCACAGGGGCAGGCCTTGGACAATGAGCTTCTTTCGTTGCGACAAGGTAATCAAGACCTTTTGGCTTATATTGCGTCTTTCAACAGACTGATAGTGGAAACTCAATGGCCTGAGGACAAAAGGATTACGCTGTTTCATAGAGGTCTCCGTGGAGAGCTCAAAGATGTGTTAGCCCAAGTAGTGAATCCCCCACAAGATTGTTCAGACTATATAGACTTAGTCGTTCAAATAGATCACAGACTGCAGAACAGGAAGGCCGATCGTTCCAAGTTTGACGCTCGAGTATTTTCCAAACCGCCAACTCCTTCCAAAGGAGTAGACTCCGGGGAACCCATGCAAATAGGGGGTCTGAAAGGTCCTCTAACACAAAAGGAGCGGGAAAGGAGAAAACAGTTGCAATTATGCCTCTATTGCGGAAACTCAGGGCACTTTCTTCGAGACTGTCCGGTGAAACCTGCCAAGAAGGCAGTAGGAGCTGCAGTTACCAAAGTTACAAACTCTGAGCAGGGAAACGACCTCGCCCGACAAGAATAGAGGTCCTCTTGCCGAGCGTGAAAACCAGTTCCGTGACCTTGCATTTCGTGATACCTATGGTCCTCATTAGCCCTGATAATCCGGATCGATTACATGCAATTGAAGCTTACGTCGACAGCGGTGACGTCGGGAATTATGTGGATCATGAAATGGTTTTGAGGATGACTCTAACTCTTTGTCCCAAGGCTGTAAAGGACGTCAATACTACGGTGGATGGTAGGGAGATAGCCTCCGGGCCAGTAACGCATACCACTCAAGAGGTGACGCTAGTAAGTCAAGATGGACACCATGAGAAGATCGTGTTCGATGTGATCAAGGCCCCTCAGTTTCAGATTATTCTAGGAATACCTTGGTTAGAGAAACACAATCCTCTGATCGATTGGCGAGCAAGAACGGTCCAGTTTCCAGAATGTGTCTCTACTTGTCACCCTCCACCTGGTGTTGCACTGGCAGCAATTTCTTCAGAGACTCCCCAGTTACCTCCCGAATACCTAGAATACCAAGATGTTTTCCGGAAGGATCAGGCTAACGCTCTACCTCCTCATAGGTCTTATGACTGCCAGATAGACCTGATACCTGGATCTACTCCTCCTTGTAGTAGAATGTATGCCCTCACCGAGCCTGAGAACCTTCACCTTCGACAATACCTGGATCAATACCTGGCAAATGGGTTTATTCGTCCTTCCAAGTCCCCTGCTTCTTCAGCTTTGTTCTTCGTTCCAAAAAAGGAAGGAGACCTTAGAACTTGTATAGATTATCGCTCCCTGAACCAGATCACTGTTAAGAATAGATATCCGTTACCTTTGATCCCTGAACTCCTGGACCAAGTCAGAAAAGCATGCATATATACAAAGCTGGATCTTAGAGGAGCTTACCACTTGGTACGAGTAAAAGAGGGCAATGAATGGAAGATGGCCTTCCGCACCAAGTATGGGCTATTTGAATATCAGGTCATGCCCTTCGGACTTTGCAATGCCCCGGCCGCCTTTCAATATTTTATGAACGATGTCCTCAGAGAGCTCATAGATGTGTGTGTTGTTGTTTACATTGACGACATCCTCGTTTATTGTTCATCGGAATCTGAACATCGGAAACACGTGAAAATGGTCCTCGAAAGATTGCGTCAACACAAACTTTTCGCTAAGTTGGAAAAATGTGTTTTCAACGTGACTGAAGTTGAATTCTTGGGATTCATATTATCACCTGGCGGAGTGCGTATGGATTCAAAGAAGGTTGATGCAGTTCTCAAATGGCCATCACCATCCTCCGTAAAAGGTGTGCAAAGCATGTTAGCCTTCGCTAACTTTTACCGCAGGTTTATCCCCGAATTCTCTCGAATAGTCCAGCCCATCACTGCCTTGTTAAAGAAAAACAAACGTTTTGAATGGTCTACCGAGGCGGAACAAGCTTTCCAGGATTTGAAGACTAAATTTATCTCTGCACTAATCTTAAAACACCCTCGCCCCGAACTCCCCTACATCGTGGAAACTGATGCTTCAAGCCTTGCCATGGGGGCAGTTCTATCACAAAAGGACCCAGTAACCAATCAGTTGCATCCCGTGGCATTTTGGTCCCGCAAATTCTCGCCTCCTGAAATCAATTACACGATTACTGACAAGGAACTTCTGGCTATCAAGTCTGCCTTTAAGGCTTGGCGGCATTATCTGCTGGGGGCCCGACACACCGTTACTGTGATTACGGATCACCGAAACCTGCAATATTTGAAAACCGCAAAAGCCCAATCCTCTAGACAACTCCGTTGGGCATTATTCTTTGCCGAGTTTGACTTCATAATTACCTATCGACCTGGTACAAAGAACGGTAAAGCTGATGCCCTTTCTCGGATGGGAGTGGAAGAACACTTGATCAACCCTACACCTGTACCAATCATTCCCGAACAAAGAATTCTGGGTGTAATCGCCACAGAATCCATAGAGGAAGTTAAGGATAAAGCCAGGCGACTTGTAACTCCAGCAGACATACAGAATTGGCATCTGCAGGGAAAGGACTTTGCAGTAAAGGACAACTTATTGTATTTCCAAGAACGATTATACCTACCCAGCATAGATTTACAGAAAAAAGTAATCTCTTGTTATCACGATTCTTTAATGGAAGGACATCCCGGTATGGCCAAGACCTCAGAAAAGATCAAGCGCTACTTCTGGTGGCCGTCTTGGAAAAAAGATATCAGAGACTTTATAATGTCCTGTGGTGTATGCGCCCAAAACAAGAGTCAAAAGGAAAGACCAGCAGGCCTCTTACGCCCTATTGACATCCCACCTCGCCCTTGGCATACGCTTTCTATGGACTTCATCACCGATCTACCTCCATGCTCCGGATACAATACGATTCTAGTAATCGTGGACTTATTCTCCAAGATGGCGCATTTCATTCTGCTCAAAGGCTTGCCAACAGCAGCAACTCTGGCCCGAGAATTTCTCGAAAACATCGTCCGACTGCACGGTTTTCCTTCGGTTCTAATTTCGGATCGAGGTAGTCAATTTATTTCTCATTTTTGGCGAAGTTGCTGTCGGTCGGCTCAAATTGATGTGAGACTATCGACCAGTCACCACCCTCAGACCGACGGACAAACCGAGAGGACCAATCAAACTCTGGAACAGTATTTACGCTGCATGCTGCAACAAACTGAAAAAACTTGGAAAGACATCCTTTGGATAGCCGAATATGCCTACAATAACTCTGTCCATTCGGGAACTGGGAAAACCCCGTTTTTTCTTTTGTACGGCAGTCACCCTCGAACCTCGGAGTTGGATCCCCTCCAAGATCTTGAAACACCAGCAGTAGACTACCTGCATTCTACAATCACCCAAGCCTTTAAGGAAGCTGTTTCTCACCTTCAAAGGGCTAAAGAACAATACAAGAAAGGAGCAGATCAACATCGGAAGGAAGCCCCTCAATATCAAGTAGGGGATCAAGTCTGGTTATCCACCAAATATCTACCTCTAAAAGGGCCACGCACATTCAACCCAAGATACCTTGGTCCCTATTCCATCACTACCATAGTAAACCCAGTAGCGGTCAAGTTGGACTTGCCCCCGCACATGAAGATACATCCGGTCTTCCACGTCTCTCTATTAAAACCCGTGCAACCTCAAACCCGACTAACTTAATCTCCAAAACCTATCCTAGTTGATGGAGAACTCGAGTTTGAAGTCAAAAGCATTCTGGACTCCAAGATCTCCAAATCTAAACTATTTTACCTAATTGACTGGAAAGGCTACGGCCCCCAAGAGAGATCCTGGGAACCTGCTGAATATGTCCTTGCTCCTCGCCTAATCAAAAGATTTCACCGAACATTTCCTGACAAGCCAAAACCCCCCGAGAAGCCCGGTTTGGGAGGGGCCTTGAGGGGGGGTACTGTCATGATCTCTGCTTCCAAAATGTCAGGGTTTTCCCAACTCCCTTGGATGCAGATCCATAACCCAGGTTCCGAGTGCCAACCAGTCCCAATTGGGACCTTTTGGACCCAGTCCTGGCGCCAGTGGCACCAGGCTCATAAATATGCCCAGTCCCAGCGCTGGAAGCGCCCGGCTCATAATGCTTGGGTGGACTTACCTGCAGCAGACCATGCTGCTTAGTTGCCTGCCAGTTGAGCCTCTGATCCTCTTCTGTTTGGAACTACTTTTCCTGTTGGGTGGGGCAGGAACCACTCCCTAGATTCAGAACACTGGAACTCTTCTGGAAAGCAGGAACTCTTTTCTTACCTAGGCGTGGCTGTGGAAGGAGACACCTAAGCACTACAGGAGGCTATTTAAACCACACCCGATGGATGAATCTTGCTTTGCGTTACTCTGCATCCTCTGCAGCAGAACGCTCATCGTGTCTTCTGCATCTGATCCTGGGCCTAAGGAAAAAGACTTACCATCCTGAATCCAGTCTTCAGCAACACCTATAAAGACAAGAAAGAACAGGTTAGCATTACGGTCTTCAGTGACAGCTCTTCACTTACCTGGTCCATCGGCTGTCACCAACGCCTCGCGCTGCATTCCGGCATCTGAAAGACAAAGGCTTACCTACTCTTCGTGCGCTCCGGAGGTCTTCACACTGCATTCCGGCATCTGAAAGACAAAAGCTTACCAACTCTTCGCACGCTCCGGAGGCCTTCGGCGCTGCATCCCGCATCTGAAAGACAAAACAAGGTGCGTTTAAAGACATTGGGGAACTTTAATACTCACGTGCCATTACTCCTTTCCACATCTAACCCAGTGGGTATTCCGGCACCCTGCAGCCGCTCCGAACTTGTAACTGCAAAATAAAAAGACAGTTAGAGCGCATCGTGAAGCAGGCAACAAGCGCTTACTTACGTGCTTCCAGGCGCTTCTATTCATCACACGGGCTCCATCTTCAACTCACTTCAGCCCGTCATCCGCCATCGCCGGAACCCTGCAAAACAAGAGACATCATTACTAAAGACTTTAAAGACATTAGAATTACTCGAAACTTACCGTTCGTGCAGTAAACGACGGACAGCAGTCCTCTGAAGTCAAGAGGCCTGCTCCCCTTATCCAGTGAAGAAACTGGTTACAGCACCCTGCCCCGAGGCAGATGGAGAGCACGGCGTTCACTTACCTAAGGTGAGAGCGTTAACCTTTGGGGTTCTACAGGAGAAGAGAAAGGGAAGAAGAGAGAGACATTCAATAACCCAGTTCCTTAATCCCATATTTTCTATCTGCAGACATCTTACCCTTCGAGTCAGACATACAGTGCACAGAGGTCCAGCCCAAAGAGCCAGCCGTGTGTTACACATCACCTTTGAAGATACGGTATACGTCCAGTCAAGACCGGCGCCTCTACGGGAATCAGGTGAGCGTTACAGTGAGCTCTGACCTATGGGCCCGTCAGAGGACGCTACACCCTCCCGTACACTTGGTAGCGTGAGGATGGTTGCCGACCATCAACTATTGATTAATTAATACTAAGACACCCATAGACCGACAGCACGAAGTAACTCTAGGCCTTTGGCAATATCACGAGTCCTTCGCCATTCAGCTGAGTAGACTGAGAAGCTTCCCTTGGACAATGATAGTCTAACTCAAAAATCTGCAGTGGGTCTGAAGGAACTTGCCTTTCAAAGCATAACCCTTCTCATTCCCACGGGCAGCGGATCGAACGAAAAGACCGCAAGAGGTGGGAAAGGGGGGGCGGTGATCCCGAGGTTCCAGAGAGGAAAAGATGCGAGCGGTGAGTGAAACAATAAACTCATTACTTTGGCAAATGTCTTGTAGGTGTTAGAACAAGTAAGGGAAAGGTAACGGAGGGTGGTGGAGAAAAATAAAAATAGTTTGAAGTAGAGAAGACTGTATATATATATATATATATAGGGTTAATGACTCGATTATAATAGAGAAAAATAGCAGTTACCGGGAGGGCACCTGAGAGAAAAATAGCGGTTACCGGGAGGGCACCCGAGAGAAAAACAACTGGTTACCGGGGGACACCCGAGAGAAAACGATAAGGATACCAGGAAGGACACCGGAGATAAAAAAGTAAGGGGATTTGCCTTGTTCCTGCACTTTAATATAGCGGTCAGAAGAAACGTGAACTCAGAGCCCACATAATGGGGGACAATTAGACTACGGTGACGATTAAAGACGACACTAAAGGGGTTTGTTTAAATTCCATGTAGGGGTATTGATTAGAAGGCAGGCATGTGTGTGTCCAGCTGGTGTCCGTCTACTCTGTCAAATGTCTGTCATGCGTGTCCTGTTATATGTCAAATGTAAAGAACTGTATCATTGATTGTTTGAAATGAAGTTTGGGTTTTATGCGATTCTGTAATTAAGAGGGAAACGCCAATGGATTGATGTTCTTAAGTAAATTGATGATATACAATTTTGGCGGAAAGGATTGGAGCTTGCGTATTTGGTGCTCACTCATACTGTTAGACGTGTTGAAACTGCATAAAATATTGTTGCTAATGAAATTTAAGAGTGGAGGAGATTACCCCACTTGCCCATTTATGTAAGCAGTTGACCAAACATGCACCCAAGCTTAAAAAGTACAGCGGGTTAAGGGTACCGCCCACGAGATGTTTATGCTGTGGCCACAGAATGGGTCCCTATCCAAAGCTGTCCTACAACATTTGACGACTTACCTGCATGCTGCATACACAGGTAAAAAACTAGAGAAACGCCTTGCTGTTCTAGAAATGTGGAAAATGTTCGAACAGACGAAGGAGGAGGAGCCACCCGCAGACTGGATATTGAATGTATGCACGGAGGGGGGGTGAGACGCCTACTGCGCCACTGGCCCCGTCTGAGCCAGAAATCGGGAGAAGTCAGAGGGACTTTACCCGCTGAGGGAGCTCAAGACAGCCACAGGATATAGCAACCCTGCATACGAGTCACCTACATACAGTAGTGACGAAATCAAGGGAAAGGAGCAGAAAATGTATATTACCTCCACGGTCCTAAGGGACAAGGAGAGACGTGATGATGAAAGGAAGGACCAGGCACAGATAAGTGCACCTCTCGATAAAGTGAGAGAGGGAAAGAAGTGGAAAGGAAGTGAAGATAGAGCTGATGAGGCAGCATTCGCAAAAGACGAATGGATGGGAGGACAGATATTATTGAAACTAGATGGAAAAGGAAGTAATGATGTGAGACCGAAAGAGAAGTCTGATGAGACACAAAGAAAGGAGAAAGAAAAGGAGAAGGAAATAAGGGACGAAAGGATCAAAAGGAAAGATAGGTTAAGGCGAGAACAGCTATATCGCGAAGAGCAAGAAAAACAGCTTGTTCGCAAAGAGAATGCAGCCTATGACCAGTGCAGACAGAATCAGCAAAGTTTGGAAGAAGAGCAAAGGGTACGTGAAAAAAGGATAAAGAGGCGAAAGGATGAGGAAGTTAGAAGGGTAAATGAACGTAGGAATGGAAGAAAAAAGGAAGAAGAAAGGACTAGAGAAGATGCGAGGAGGCGCAAGGAAGTCGATGATGATATAGAACGCAAAGGTAGGCAGAGGGCACGGGATCCTGAATATATGGAGCGGGAAGTTAAAAAACCCAATCATGTTGTAGAATGGGAAGACATCGAAGAATTCTTTCCTGCGTATGACTCAGTACCAGGTACGAGTGGGGCGAATATTGACGATGACTTCAACACCAGAAGCATCGGGGAAACGATTGATAAAATATACGATGAAATGGGGCTAGAACAAACATCCCTCGGGGGAAGGGAAGACGAGCGCTTGGAAAGCACTCAACTATATAACACCGAGGACGTCACTCTAAGTAGTGGAAGCCGGGGACTGTCCCTGGACAGGCTAGAAATTAGTAAGAATGAAGAAGATGCAAGGGGTTGCGCGAATTGGAAACAATCAGCGTCCGACTCCGAAGCACACGAAGAAGGGAGACAGCGCGAAAAGCGGCTCCCAAGGGACCAAGGGGTACGATGGTCAGACGCTAGCGAGTCCGCACCTAGGGCATCGGAGTCCATCGTGCAGCCTGGCCGACATGAGGGAACACTCCACGGTCAGAGGGCGGTGTCAGCACCTGCCTATGTAGACAGATTGAATACATTGCCAGGTAGACTGCGATGCAGGAATGCTACCCAAGCGATAGACAGGAGAGCTATGGGGAAAGAGAAGGAAGACTGCGCATTCCAATTCCCGCTGATAGAAAAGGGGGGAGCAAGACCACAATATATTCCATGGCCACACATGGATCGAGAGAACCTGAAAAACAAGCTTCCAATGCTGACATCGGGCGCCGGGAAGTGGATACAGGAGTTAGAAAAAATGACATAGTGTCACCTTAGCTATAGGGGACATTAAGGGCCTCCTGATCACCATATTTGGTGAAACGGCAGACGATGTAGGAAACGAGCTGGGTACCCTGGGGTAACCATAATTAACACTACCCATGACGGAGCGCCATTTAATAATTGTAGAGCAGCAGTGTGGAAAGCGCTACGAGTGCTGTACTCAGACACCTCCGATATGGGAGCTATAATGACTTGAAAAATGAAAGAGTCAGAGGATCCGTTGATTTATATCCAGAATTTTCAAGACGCGTGGGTGCTTGAAACACATGAAGCTTGGACAAAATCTATCCCTGTATTCTACCATATATTGTGCCAAGGGTTGCCAGAACCGGTGCAAAAACAGCTCAAGAAATTGGTAGGAGTAGAAGCTAAACCATGGGCCGAAATACAGTTGACAATTGCACACTACTGTAGATTGTTGCAAGAAAAGAATCGAAAAAAGGAGGCAACTCGTAAAGGAGAGGAAGCAAAGCTGGTGCAAAAGAAACTCTCAAAGTATGCTCTCGAAGGAGCCATGTTGACAAACCCGGCTGAACCGAGGGCACAACAAACGACTAACCCATTGCAGAATAACCAGGGTAACGCGGGATTTTACCCGAGGGAAAGGGGATTTAGAGGAAGATGATGGCAGAGTAATCAGGGAGGGTTTCAAAGTAATCAGTGAGGTTTTCAGAATAATCAAGGTGGCTTTCAAAATATGCAGATGGGCAGTCCAGATATATCAAATGGACAGATGGCCCGACCACCGCCAGTGTGCTGGCTGTGTGGAATGACGGGACATGCGGCACGCGTTTGCAGAAGCCACGGCATGTGGCACAATGGCCAAGGAATGGGAACAGGCATGGTGAATCCGCATGCCATCCCGCAACAGGGCGGTGCGCAGAATCACACAGTGCAACTGCAAGTGCCGGGCTTGCAGCAAGGTGTGCAGCAAGGGGTTCAACCCTCGAACCTGGGGAACACGCCACAAGGGCAAACCCAACAGGCACCACCGCAAATGCCTCAGGGAACAAACTCCGGAGGGGGAGTTAACCCTGGAAATGGAGGACATCCAGAGGTATACAGTGGACCGAACTTATACATGAAATAGGACAGCTTGCTGGGAACCTTGATGTGTTCTATCCTATCAGTGACACCAGACCCTAACAGGGAACCTAGGGTAAATGTCGTCATAGGGGGGAAAGAATATTCCTTCTTAGTTGACACGTGTGCAAGACACGCTCGTGCATACGAGAAGGCAAGTTTTCCTTGTCCGGCCAGGCCATAGATACTCAGAGTTTTACAGGAGCTCACAGCAGAGTTCTCTTTACGGACAACCTCCCAATCTCTGTAGGAGATTGTGAGATGAATGTACCTTTACTATATACACGTCAGACCCCAGTAAACATTTTGGGTCGAGACTTAATGACAAAGTTGAATATGACTATCTTGTTCACAGAGGAGGGCATAGTATGCTCCACTCTAGGTATGCATTATTCAAACGTGTGCAAAATGATCAGAGCATACTCCGGACGCATAGCCATGAGAGCTAAACCATTAGAGTCGGAGGTCTTCGCATATGGCGTGCGTGTACTTATGGCGGGATTGCCAGGCCTCGCAGATAAAACTATGAGAACCCCTGATGAGTTCCTATTCAGACCAAGAATACCTATGTATGAAGAAGAGGGACAGGTATTTCCCTTAATGATACATACTGCAGCAGTGCGAGGGAAAGTAGCGCTGGGCGAAGGATACGATGATGAAGGTAGACAATGGTGCGCGATCATCGCCATTGAAGAAGGGTATCAAGTGACTGACGTCACTGATGACGATCTGTTTGAAGAACACCCTGACTTAGAAGAGACGAGGGTAGAAGTAAGTCTCATATTCTGGGTCAAAATGATCAAACGTGAAGTGCCACAGAGAATGATGTTGGCACTGGTACGTCCAGAATACTTTGAAGATGACATGGCCCAAGTGCCGGTCTCTGTGTGGACTACGGGACCTTATGACGTAGGCCTCCTGAAGGGGGCAGGAGAAGTGAAAATTAAACTGAAACCAGGAGCAATTTTGCCAAGAGCGCAACAATAGCCCATGTCCAAAGAGGCAGATGAAGGGATTGCGAAGACAATTTCCGCCATGATGGATCAGGGCATCTTAGTGACATCAGAATCACCCTGTAATACAGCGATTTACCCCATCAAGAAATCAAAGGGAGGGCTTGGCATTTAATCCAAGATTTAAGAGCATTGAACAATATTGTTGAAGCCGAGTTCCCTCTCGTCCCTAATCCATCTACAATCCTATGCAACATACCCACTGAGGCAAGATATTTCACGGTGATTAACCTGAAAAATGCTTTTTTCTCAATCCCGTTGCACCGTGACTCACAAGATCTGACATCATTTACCTTCAGACAAATGTGTCTGAAAAGCACGAGATTGCCACAGGGGTATTGTGACTCCCCGTCCATTTTCAACAGAGTCCTGCAAATGGACCTAAGCAACATTGCATTAGACAGTGTTGTTTTGCAGTATGTGGATGACATTCTGATCTGCAGCACCACTGAAGAGCAATGCAGGCGCGACTCTGTCCAGCTACTGACTATATTGGCTGAGAAAGGATTTAAAGTTGACAACGAAAAGTTACAATACTGTCAACAAGAGGTGCTATACATAGGCCAGCTAATCTCACACGAGGGGAAAAAGGTAACCCCAGAAAGGACTGAAGCTATCATGAACACGGCTAAGCCAATCACGATAAAACAAATGCAGAGCTTCCTAGGCCTGTGCAATTATGTCAGAGCGTGGGTCTTCAATTACAGCTCTTATAACAAGCCTTTGCTCCAGGCCCTAAAAAAGGCCCATGCTACAAAAGTAAACATGGAATGGACTGAGACAATGGAGAAGGGGTTTTCAGAACTCAAGGGGGCGATTTGTAAGGCCCCAGTTGTTGGGATTCCTAATTATGCTAATTATGCAGAGGAATTCTACCTGTTCTCGCACACTGATGGCAGTGTTATGACAGCAGTGCTCGCCCAAAGAACCTCGTTGGGGTATAAGCCCCTGGCGTACTACAGTGGGAGTCTGGACCCGGTTATGAGAGGCCACTTCCCATGCGAACAAAGTTTATCTGCCGCAGCGTTCGCCATAGAGAAGGCGTCATACATTGTAATGGGATTCTCCATGACGTTATACCTCGAGCACTCATTATTCGCGATTCTAGAGAAACCAAAGGGCACACTGACATCTCAGAAAGTGTCTGCCTATGAGGTGATTATCTCTAATCCATCAATCAAAGTAGTTTGATGTAAAACTGTAAACCCAGCTACGTTCATAGCTAAGCCAGTCACTGAGGGAGAACCTATACACGACTGTGCAAACTATGAGGAATTCTATGATGAAATGCCCTGGCAAGTGGTGAGATCGTGTTCATTGACGGTTCTTCAAGAATCGACCAAGAAAACAGACAGAGATACACAGACGTGGCCATGGTAAAACACATAGCAAATGGAGAGTTTCAAGTACTCGTCAGTGCACGAATACCATCTCACTATTCAGCAAAAGCTGCAGAACTATTGGCGTTGATACTCGCCATTGAGAGTCATGCAGACCAGGAAGTAACGGTGTACAGTGACTCTGCCTATGTGATGTCAACAGTTCACGCAGGACTAGCACGCTGGAAAAGGAGGGGCTACCTCCGAGCAGACGGCACGCCAGTGCAACATGCAGCCTTATTGGACAGGCTGATAAAGGCACTACAGCTCCAAGTGGGCATAGCGGTCGTGAAAAGCGCCGCCCACACCAAGGGGACAGATTTCGTGTTGCGCGGAAACCATGCAGCAGACACAGAGGCCAAGCGTATGGCGTCTAAAAGTGAAACGATCATGAAAGTAGAAGTGGCAATCACCCATGAACGAATGATGGTAGCGCGAGCCACACTAGAAGCCTATAGCAATATGGGGCAGACCCAACTAATGGAGCTCCAAGGGGAGGCACCTCAGGATGAGAAGAATCTATGGAAGCATTGAGGGTGTTCTTTAAACCCCTCTGACAGATTGTGGCAGCAAGACAGCACTGATAAACCAGTAATGCCCGTATCCCTACTAAAGATAGCATTGGAGCAATTACATTACCCTTGTCACATGTCAAAAGAGAATCTCGCTGCAACGCTCGCAGAAGACTGGTTTATACCGAATTTAGCGGAGCATGTTGCATTCTTTAGGGTGAACTGCATAATCTGCCAGCAATTCACTGCTGGGCACATATTAAAAGTAGTGAGAGGAGTCATCCCCCGGCCAAATGGGCCTTTTCAGCACTTACATGTCGATTATGTCGACATGATTCAAGTGTGCAACGGGTACAGGTACTTAATTGTGGTGGTGTGTCCATTCTCTAGATGGATAGAAGCAGGTCTCTGTACACACCCAGACTCAACCTGTGCTGCTAAGTTCCTGGTGAGGGAAGTGTTCCCTAGATGTGGGTGTGCAAGGTAATGAGGTCACATAACGGGGCTCACTTTATTAATGCAGTATTTGAACAGATCAGCTTGTTGCTTGGTATAAAGCACAAGTTCTTGTCGGCGTATCATCCGGAGGGTAATGGTATCTGTGAGAGACTCAACTGCTTGTTAAAAGAGAGGATAGCCAAGTTGAAGATCACTCTAAAGAAGGGATGGCTGCACTGTCTACCACTGGCATTGTATGTACTTCGGAACCAACCAGGCTCCGACCATCATCTTACGCTGCACAAAATAGTTACGGGAAGGAGAATGAGGACCCCCATCACCCCCCCGAGATAGAGCTAGATGTGATGCCCAGCCAACCAGAGAGGTTTTGGGGACCGAACTGAATAAATACCTGAACTGCATGACATCAAGCCTTAATGTCATTACAGACCAACTACAGAGGCGACAAAAAGGGTGCAGCACAGTACAGGACACAGCAGGAGGCACTGAGACAGTCACAGTTCAAGGTCTATGTTCGCCACTCGTCTTCCCTGGTGATGCAGTGCTGGTAAGAAACCACACAAGGAAAGGGTGGGACGAGCCAAGATTCAACGGCCCTTTCATCATAGAGGACTATACACCTTCTGCCGTCAAACTGCAGGGCAGAAGAGCATGGATTTTCCTAAATGACATTAAACCATATATCAGTGAGATCCCTCAAGCTGCACCCCACTGCGAAGAAATCACAGACAACTGGGAAGAACCTCAACATGCGCAGACGAGATCCAAGACGAGGAAAAAGGACGCATAAGCAGCAAAGCCAAGACAAAATTAACTGTTTGAAAATTGTGGGTTTTAAACTGGACATTTCCTCTAAGCAAAAAGGAAAGGTTATAAAGGACAATAATATGGATACTCTGTGCATCACAGTTGCAGGGTGAAGAAGAGAAATGCGCATCTAAGCTCAAACAAACTCCTGAATCAAGCCACAAGACCCTGCTAACAAGAAAGTAATCTGGCAACTGCTGACTGTCATCGCGGAAACCTTCGCCGAGTTGCCCGAACACAGTGAAAAGGACACAAATGATTCCACCACAAGTGCTCATCGATGAACTCACGTACACGCTTTTCTTTCGCATCATAGAGGAATGCCCAGGACTCGTCGGAAGAACAACAGATACACTTACATACATCAGAGATCCAAGAAACACTGAACACTTGAACCAACTGTGGATCAAGCTAAACTACGTGGTTGCAATCCACGCAGCAGGAAAGTGCATAGACTGTTCCCGTCAAAAGAAAGCCCTGTGATCCTGTAACCAGCAAAGCAGGACAAATGTCCCGGGTCACCCAAGGACAGCCAACTGGCTCACAATGTCCTATTCCACCTAGTCACTGACTATCCAGAAATGGTGGGAAGGCCTGCAGAGGTTGACGTCATCACCTTCCTCAGAAATCCAGCTAATATTGCACACATGGGGACACTCATCCATGGCATAATTCTCCAAGTGGAGCTGTCCAACTTCCAAAGAGAGTACCTACGGAGATTCCAGTGAAACCGTCCACCGAGGGACAGATCCAGGAGACTGAGACACAGTTCTTCATCTTTCCGCCGAGGGACAGATCGAGGGGACAGAGACACAGTTCTTCATCTTTCCGCCGAGGGACAGATCGAGAAGAGCAGAGAAGAGAACTTCACCGTGTTGTTTTATTTTTTATTTTTATTTTTACTGTTTATTTTTTTTTATTTTATTTGACTTTGAGTGTTACCATTTTTGCATTTTTTCTGCATCTAAACAGGTTCCAGCATGTCCTCAGGACCGATGCAGATTCGGGGAGGGCACTGGGAACTCACCTATTTTGAATATGAATAATGAATGTGATTCACCAAAGGTGTTAGTCTAATCTTTCTCCATAGATAGTAGGAGAACTGTTTCGCCGAACCAGAGACAATCATCACCCTCAAGAGGGGGGACTCCTTAAGGCACTTGACACTTTAGGATACAACCTTTTGAGAAACGGCAACGGACTAAGTAAAGGGAACTGAACACTGACAATAGACTCATGTTTGAAATGGGGGCCCAGAACAGTAACTTGGTCCTACCCAAGCAGAGGGGCGCCCCTGCTTCCTTGGAAGGAAATGCTGCCAGCTTTCATATAGATCTATTATGTGTATATGCATAGTAATTATCATTGTTTTTTGTCATTAACAATCAGAACTGTTTTTTCATTGGTGCACGAAGCGTCCCAATTTCAGTGCACCCACCGGATAAGGTACACATGAGTCCCACGAAGGCACCTAGACCCTACATAGTTATCCCAGTCCCAAGAAAGCCTGATGGTAAAGTAAACGAACTAAACTTGAATGTAATTATCAGGGATTCATAAACACTTGAGGTAACAAATGGAGAGAAAAGCTGGAGACAGGGTCAGCGCGGAATGAATGGAAATGTAGCACTGACCACTATACACGCACACACACTGAATGCACACGAACAAGGGCAAGTGTCAATGGCTAAAGAACCTCGAACAATGGCAACAGAAAGTAAGAGACTGCCTACCGAACAACCAGTTCCAGAAAATAGTGGAAGTGGCCGAGAGGAATCAAGTGAAAGACCAACTAAGGAAGATATGACAAAAGCCCTCAAGAAGACAGAGACAGCTACAAGAGAATTCACTGCGAAGACACAAATGCTGATAGACCATTTGTTCCCATTTATAGCTAGAGCAAAGAAACTACATGAGGAACTAAAAAATAGAACCACAGTGACGGTAACGACAAGCACACCAATTCCAACACAAGGAACAAGCACCAGGCCCAAAACGCGGCCATACGTTGGACAGGTGATACACAAGTGGTGGTTAAAGGAGCTCTACGAGCGAATACAAGAGGAGAGGAAGAGAAACACAAACCTTCTCCCACCACAGCGATACAGATAATGAAGCCTGCTCCACTGACAAGCATGCCTGAGAAACCCCCAGCATGGAAAAGCAGCACAGACGCATTTAGAGATATAGCAAATTACAGAAGGACACTAAGAAGAGAAGCCCACATGAAGACAACAATGAACAGAATGACTACCTAGATAGCACAGCATATCTAGGAAACAACATTTGGTACCAGCACATGAAGGAAGTTGGAAGAAGGAAATCAGAAAGAGAATGCTTCGTCTGTGCACTTCTACCATACAGCATGGGTAAATCCAAAATCTTCGTGGCAGTAGAAATTGATGTCCCTACAGCACACTGTATGTCACACGTAGCAATGTGTAACACCAGAGGACAGTTTATGGGGAAAGATGCCTCATTGATATGGGCAAATGAAAAGGATTACCCCGATGAAGACGGTTACGTCCAGGATATCAAGATAAGAAACAGAGAGCATACCAAGAATCACGTGATCAGTTACGAGAAACCAGAAACAAAAGGATCAGAACGAGATGGGAAATAAACCTGAGACTGAAAGTCCAATGAAAGTCTTCAGAAGAGGCTCAAATTTGGAACAGAGGCCAAATTCAGATCTGGGGAACAGTGGTTTCCCCAAACGGATGGGAAGGAGTGGTAATCTGCCGAGCTTGGATGGTCCTTGGAGCCTGCCAAGAGGCAATAGAGAACTCACAGAGGTTATGCAAACCTCTATGGCCGAAATTGGCGAGGCTGCTGACATGGGTCGAAGACAGAGGAGGACCCTTGCAAATAGTGCCACTGGAAAACCCGAAAACTGTGCTTCAGAAGCAATGGCACAAGGAAGATGGGAGAGAATCAAAACTGCGGACAAATCTTTGAAGCTCCAGGAATGACACAAGGAACCACAGTAATCATGGACTATTACTGGGCATGTAGGTCCAAGGCATATTTAAGACTACCGAAAAACTGGGGAGGCATATGCACACTAGTGAATGTCCACGTTCCTGCACTAGTGATCCCAAAAAGTGACCCGAGTATTGACAGTTTCCCGAAAGCAGATGCTCATCTAAGGAAGAGGAGATCTGTGGAACTGGTATCCCGGATGAAGAGAGAGAATTACTTTTCCACCAAATCAGAAGAAGCATTCCATGCAATCCCATATAAACACAGGCTGTTTAGCCTCATCTCAACAGTATTCATAACACTACACTTGCCACACATCCAAGTCGGAGTGAATGCTAAATGGTTGCAGATAACCAGATGGGAGTTATTGCAGACCATCAATATACCACCATAAAAGGATTTAACGCGATCAAAGAAGAGCTGAGAGCAATCCGAATGAGGACCCTCCAGAACAGATATGTACTTGACATGATCACAGCGATGGATGGAGGTGTTTGCGCAAAAATTGGAGAATCATGTTGCACATTTAAACCTTCGCATGATGAAGAAAATGGAACCTTAACAGAAGCCATAAGTATGTTGACAAACCTAAAAAACCAGATGATCGATGAGGCTGACGAAGTGGATGACGACAGCTGGTTACTGGGAGCCTTACTAGTAATGATACTGCTAGGATTCTGTGTTATCAAGATAATCATCAAACAGTGCCAGAAGACTGCGAAGAAAGCCATTGGGATGAAAATCATGGTTGATGTCGAACCAGGTTGGAAGCCCAGAGATCTGACTGATGAAGAAATAAAAGACTTTGTGAAAGCCAGCGAATTTGCGCCAGAAGGAACAAAGTTTACGTATCCCAGGAAAGGAAGGAAGTATGAAGGAAAATGGATCTATTGCAGCCCGAATGGACAATGCCAGCTAATGACCTGGAACAAAGACGAACACGTAAAAACAGCAGGGAGCTTGAAAGGAGTGATAAAAATATGGACTCAAAAGATACACACGTTCACACCATTGTGTACAAACCCTGAGGACGACGAACAGGACACAGGAGAACCAACGAAGATGAACCCAAAGGAGGAAGCAGAAGTGTTTGATGAACTGACCAGAGGGGGGGAATGCAGAGGAGGTCCCAGACATGGCCTGCATCCCTGCCCCCCATTTTGAGATACCAGGAATGTACTTGCCAAGGTATGTGACGTATGAGGAGCAGATGAACCAACAGAGAGCTGCACGTGGACTCTGCCCAGTGCACATCAGAAGAGCAATACCTGTTGAACCACCCATAACCAGACAACCTTGGGCTGCACGGTACCCTCTTAGACAACCGTACCAGCAGCTGACACGAAATGAAAAGTACCTACAGACTGTCCACGAAGAGACCCAAAAGAGTCCTAAAAGAAGGTAAATGGTGACGTCATAAGCACCTAGACAGCTGTACAGATGCACTTAAACGACAAGCGAAAAGGATAACATGAACACGAACAACAATCTAAAGATGACGCGCAAGAACGAAATGGAAAAGAATAATAATATAATGGATTTATAAGAAGAAATGATGTTGACACATAAAGAGATGTAAGGAAACATTGCAGTGAAATAAAATGGAAGTATCCAACCAGCAAATGTGTGTAAATAGGCCTGGAATGCAAGAAGCTAAGAAAACGATACTGCTTGCAATGCTTAGTAGAAGTATGGGGCGGCAAGCGCCAATTATATATCTACCTCAATGAAGCACACTATACAAGTGCGACTCCATTTTGCAAAAGCAGAATTAAGCCCATGCTGAAGGGGCCAACAAGGCCAAGATTCATATTCCAGCCAAAGTCA
This sequence comes from Ambystoma mexicanum, assembly GCF_040938575.1. Taxonomy (NCBI): domain Eukaryota; kingdom Metazoa; phylum Chordata; class Amphibia; order Caudata; family Ambystomatidae; genus Ambystoma; species Ambystoma mexicanum. The sequence goes on from NC_090928.1 coordinate 973,099,172, forward strand.
GAGGAACGAGCGGAATTGAAACTCAGTATGAAGCAGCTTATGCCTGGGAATTCAAGGTCAACCTAAGGAAGGGAGGAGAGCAGCAACCTCGGAGAATCGAAACTTCCGAGCATACCAGCCAGCCAGTGGAGGTCGAGATAAAGAGGCCCCATGCAGGAGGCGAGGCTACGGAAGAATCAAATGCACAAATAACAGGAAAATTAAGCAGATTCACGGTGAACAGACACGTGACCAGCCAGGCGCAAAGAGGTACCAACGTCTGATGTCACCCAGAACCCAGGATGCCATAACTTTTCCAGATAAGAGGCTGCAGTTTCGAGGTCATCCTCAGCCAACTAATTGACACATAGCCCTAAAAGTACTGATAGATGGAAAGGAGGCAGGGTGAATCTTGGGGCACAAGGCACCTGGGTGTCCATTCTGGATGCTGCTAATTAAAGTGGAGATGCATTTTCTAGGGGTGTAACCCACCCAATCACAATGGACCAAGTAATCTAGGGTCCTATAGCTTGTAGAACCAAGAAGACGTCGTAGTTGTAGTGACGTCTATCACGAGTGATGTAGAAGGATGGGCGTAGACGCCCACCCGATAAGAGTTCTCCACGAGAAGGAGAGCACAAGCCTCTGACCTTTTCCCAGCTCAAACCCTAACCTGTAGTGCCCAGATGCCCCTGTCCCAAGACCCCAACATTCCAAAGCACCAGCCATTCCCAGACCAGTGACCATAAAACTGTTAGATTGCCAATCAGAAAGATCATAGCAGAATGCCCTGGACTCCTGCGATTTGTGCTGTGAGATGCCAGGGAGGGAAATTAACAAATCTAAGCCCACGGTAGGAAGAACTGGAACGGCACTGACGCATCTGGGATCGAGCTGGGGTTTAGAGTTATCATGACCTCGAGAGTATCCTCTGCACCCATGTGTGCCGTACCAGGTGCACATTAGGCCAAAGATAAGGAATGCTATGATTTGTGCTTATAATTGCCAATTAGGGTCCTTGCACCCGATGATGTGCAAAGAAAAACCCCACATGGAAGAAGATGGACAGAAGAAGCTGGGACCAATGACCTGACATCCCATATGGAGCAGGCTGCCTATGTATAGGGTCGCACAAACCAGCTTCGTGCATAGTCAGGTGTTATCTTTATAAGCTATCGCCCATGCTGATTTCATCAGAGCGCTCTGTGGCAGCAGAGTCCTTTGCTGGCGTGTCTTTTTCTTTTTTAATGGAAATGCACCTTGTTCTCCTAGAAAGAGGTGTCCTGGGCCTTTTTCCCTAGTGGGTTGTATTTTTTCTTGTGCGAGTGTTGAGGGGCTTCTATACACTACCTTATTGTACGGTCCCAAATTTCTAATAAGGAAACCCATATACACTTAGGAACGCTGCAGATGAATCACTGTTGCTCACACTGACAGATTAGCACCCGCTCTAGTACTCACGAGGAGGATCCACAACTACGAAACAAGGAGGTTGGGGGACCATTAATGCTTCCGAGACTAAACTTCATTCTAACAGCATTTCCCCCCACCTCCCCTTTCAATTGGTCAGCAAGTCAATCAATCAAGAGTGGGCAATAGTCACATCCTTCTTCGGCTGTCACGCATGCCGCACCCCTTCAATCTCCTATTCGTCCGTGTCTCTCACGTGTGCTTGAGTTTGTCAAGGAAACGTAAACCTCCGCCCACACTGTGTTTTCATCTAATCTTTCTGTGACGTTTCTCGTTTGGCCTCATTCGCTGCTCGATGTAACGTTACCACATTGCTACTTGTAGCAGGATATAGTATCTGCGATTGGTCGAAGGGCATGTCACTCAGGAAGGACTACCCCCTGCTTCTCGTTCAAGTTCGTGGAAATAGAGGGAGGACAAAATGGCAAACTGCCCACAGGCATTCGTTCGAACCCAGCATTAGCTAGATGGGCATTAACTTACCGAGACACTAATGGGCAAAGTTACATGCTGGAGAAGGGGCATGGTGTTTATCAAATGTTTTTGTGATTATGTGAAACTATACAAGATTTGTAAAGCTATGCAAATGGTTCTGTTTTAATTCTCAAATGATCGCAGGTGAACATTAATGTTTGAAGATACATTTGTCATAATTTACAAAAGCGTAATAATTAAATGTAATATATAGTTATGAGAATAATATCGGACACCTTTGTATATGAATATCACTATTACAACTAATATGCTGCCGCACTGCAAGATGTCGATCTATTTGTGTAGAACGGAGTTGCTGAACTGTACTCGTCCTCTCTCTATGTCTACATCGCGGGCTCTGCTCCGATTGTTGTCGGTTGGGGGTGTGCTCGAGCACTGGGCCCGGCCTGTGGCGGTTGTGAGCTGGGGTAGCGTCTGGACTGGCTGAAGAGGGCAAGAGTGGGCTGTCAAAGAGGCGAGCCCTGGAGGACAATCCTGCGGAGTGTGTCGCGGTTTCAGGACTCCTTCAAGCGTGTGCCCCGAGCCATTGGGCTCCAGGGCGGACATGATCGGAGCCCGCGGCATGTGTGGGACAAGGAGCGGCCGAGAATTCGGGGTAGGCAGTAACCTCTGAGCGCAGCCTTCTCCCGGTCACCGGGCCTTCCGCACCGGCGCACAATGTCGGCCATCTCGGCGGCTGAGAAGGTGGATGGATTCACGCGCAAGTCTGTGCGCAAAGCTCAGCGCCAGAAGCGCTCGCAAGGCTCATCGCAATTCCGCAGCCAGGGTAGCCTGGTGGAGCTCTCCCCGCTGCCGCAGCTCCGAGGTGAGAGAGGAGACTGGTACAGCTCAAATGAGTCTTGAATGTCTGTGTCATACCATGTGAGCTGACAACCCGTGTGAAACTGCGCATACCCTTAAGCAGCAAACTTCTCACCTGATGCAGATTGATCGTTATTTCCTGATTTGACAGATTGTTTATTTTTCAGTTGTATATTTCGTAGTGTAAACCTATAACTGCAATCATCAACACGTAAAGTAAGCAAATAATTGACATTTGGGGGGGGGTCGAGGGAGGTTAAATGGTACATAATATATCGCACCTTTTTAGGTTCGTGTACAACTCGAGAGCCTTATGTTTCAAACAGACTCCCATGTCCCCTTCTCAAAACGTTGTTGGTTTCCAATGATCTATACCAACACCCTTTTCGACAGCTTTGACAACTCACTGGCCAAAAAGGTATAGACGCATAATACACACAATAACAAGTTGAGGAGGCAGAAGTGTAAGTGCCCACCTTTAACCACATTATACTAGCAGCTAAAAAAGCCTACATGTTTCTGGATCCGTGCAGGCCCAGTGTGCGTTGGCCGTCGCTTTGACACCTGTGTTGTGAGATGATCTGGAACATGCTGACAATGGGCGCTTATGTTAGAAAGCCCTTTATGCTTAGCGTGCTCCTCCTGGTTACTACAGCCGATGGGGTCTCATATTTCACACCTTTCTCCAGACACTTAGAATGGACATGCTCTGTGCACAGACCTACAGGCTGGATGAGCGATTTCTCACCTGCTGGGCGGGTTTGGTGACATTTCTTGAGGGAGCCTGCACTGTTGTTTACTGGGCCTGGGCCCTACACGTGCGGTTCCTAAAAGCGACGATGTTCCTAACGCTCACGGTACACGGAGATCCCGCCCACCTTAAGTGCGCAGATACCCTACTTCCTGTGTTTCCACGGCCCTTTAACGTCTGTAAATAATGTGTGTAGCCTCCGCCCACTTTGACTTCGATTCCGTATTTTGGGTGCGAGAGGGGGATGCAAACGCCTCCTATCTGCATGGCTAGCTTACTTTACGGGCTCTGTCATTTGCCCCGTCGAGATATGCGCAGATCCTTGACAGACTGGTGGTGTCTGGTCCGCCCCATAGTGTGTGCGCAGAAGTGGAACCCCGCGAGAAAGTTCCTATCGGAGTGATTCTAGATGATTGACTGAGACAGCATGGCAATCTCACAACTCGCATACCCAGGCTGCAGTTAGATGCTATTCTTGTGCTTCCAAGCGAGGCACTGCTTTCTACAAGGACCGTTCAAAACGTATATACACATTAGTGTGTCACAGTTTCTTCCCCCGTTGATCTTTTAAAATAATTTTCTTATATTTTGAACGTGCATTGAGTACCTTTTTTCTGTTCTCATGGCTGCAGTGGATCTCATTTCTTCTGCTCTTCAAGAAACAGTATATCAGTAAGTGTGTTCAGAAATCTTCATATCCCATCCACTAGCAACTGGTGTACCCTCTCCGCTAAAGTTATAAACAAAGAAGTCAAGAAGATAGCTTTTACTCTTCCTATGTTGTGTGTATGAGACAGATATACGCCCAAGAATCTTTTTTCCCCTTATTGTACATTCAAAGTATAATGATTAGTATGTATGCTGTACACTGTTCCAATGGAGAATCTGTGCCACCCAAAGCTTGTGTTTTGTAAATCCAAAGGGCAAAAACTGTTGATCAATGTTAGGCGTGAAAGTAAACGGGCATCAGACAATCTTCTTAACGAAAGGTAAGCTTGGCTAATTGGAGGCAGGAAAAATCCCTTTTGTTCTGTAACATTTTGAGACACGTTGAATTGATTAAGAAACCTCAATATTTTCTTTTTTTAAATTTTGTTTATGGTTCATAAAAACCTTTACACAAACTAAAATAAGACAATCTAACATAAGTATTTACAATACAAATCGAAAATAAAAACAATTACATATGGTATATTAAAACCTAAAAGAATACATATTCCATTATGTTTAAATACAATCCTGCATCGTACAGTGAAATGTTATCCATGATGCAATTCCTACCCTTACAATAAGCTATAAGGTCTGAAATAAACATATCCTTAACAATTCATCTTTACACTGTATACTTTTCCAATTCTCTTTCAATATATTTTAACAGCCAGACGAGGGCAAATATCAGTTCTATGGTTGTCATTCATCATCCTGGCCCATAGTGCTTCCAAACAATCCTCAAAATCAATATTCGCAAATTTCATTAACAGGTTTGTTCTTTCTTTTTTAAAATGGGTGCATGTCAACACAAGGTGTTTCAGAGTTTCATTTGTTTCCTCACATGGTAGAAAACGGTATTTCAATATAACTCTTCCTTATTAGAATTATTCCAATATCCTGTCCTTTCCCGTGTGTGATACTGATTGAATTGAAAACGCATGTAGTAACTTCGAATACAATTGCATGGAAAAATCTCGAGGAAACTGCAGCAAGGCACTCTTTCTTGTGAACTTTCCATACTCCGAGTAAGAATTATAGTTTTTTATTTCATCAATAGTGCTAGCCCAATCCTGCTCAAATCGTTTCTTTTTTACATGGCCTGGTCGTAAACACAAGTCATTAACTGTTAAATTTAAATCGCCTAGGATACCTCACATTTCCTGGTGATATGATTTAACAGAGCCAATGTTACTCGTCAATAGCATCAGTTGGAAATCTTGAGTTGTTAGGGGGATAAATCATTTTGGCATAGTTGGATAACTGTCGCCATTTTCTTAGACAAGAAATTAAGTCCAGCTCATGCCTTATTTTGCTGTTGGGTACTGCTAAAGATGGATGAAGGGCGGTTTTCAGAAGCGGCCCTTGTAGAGTGTTCAAATATTTGTTCATGTCCAATAGACATATGTCTAGGGTGTACAGTATAACACTTTCAACCTTTAGATGGAAGAAGTCGATTAACGGTACTAAGGAGTATTTGCAGTATTTCACTGATATAACTTTTAGCTGTGATAGTAATGGACTACCTTTTAAATTGAACTGCACTGTCCATAGTTTTATCAAATTCTTATTTGAGATGTAGTACCCAAGGTAAGTAGTTTCGGCAAGATGTGGTATCATTGTAGTAACAATCTCCCATCGATATTGCTTACCCTTTTTCTTTGTGTCAAATGTCATGATAGCAGTTTTGGTAGGATTAGGACTAAGATTGTGAACTCTTGCGAATTCCTCAAAGAGATGTCATTTTCTTTTGAAGGCCTGCTGGAGTGGGATCAAATATAATGTCCTCAGCAAAAGCTAACCACTGCAGGCGTAATGCGCCAAGTTTTTCTGAAAACAGATTTTCTGCTTTCCATAGGTGGTCCAAGTCAGCCATATAGAGGTTGAAAAGAGTGGCAGCTAGGTTGCACTCTTGTTTCAGGCCAATGTATGTTTTTATTGGGTCAGTTGTCTCTCCTTCGGATGTGATCCTAATCCTATAGGAAGTATCTGAGTGCAGTCGGACTATCCAATACATTATTGCAGGCGGAATACCCATATTCTCCAACTTTCTCCATAGGATGTTTCTAACGACAGTATCAAAAGCCGCCAACATGTCTATCAATGCCATAAATACAGGATAGGCACCCTTATTTTTTGCTCCAACCAAAATGTGAGACATGACAGTGGCATTTAGGGTAGTGCTCATTCCTTTTCTGAAGCCAGTTTGAAATTTCGAGTAGAGCTCATACTGGGCAATGTGTTTATCAAGTTCATATAAAAGCAGTATAGCAAACATTTTTGCTTCAGTGTTAATTAAGGAAATCGGACGGTAGTTCTCTGGTCTGGAAGTATCCCCTTTTTTAAATATTGGAATTATAATAGATGTTGCCCAGGATTGAGGAATATTACCAGTGCAGATAATTGAGTCAAACTTCGTTTTAAGTATACTCGCCCATAGTACTGGTTCAGTCTTGTATACACATGTGGTATCCCATCCGGGCCAGCAGCTTTAGAAAACGTTAGTTTGCCCATTTTATGTCCTGCAGCAACCATTTTAGTTGTACCAAGTCGCAATAGGGCATTGTCTGGAATCCACTTGTTTTAAATCTATCAGGGAATCCGAACTTGGCAGTAATATATTTGGACCAAGTCCCAGCTGAGATGATATTCTGGGGCAAAGCATTGTCATATTTTGATTGTTTAATCGTTTGCCAAATAACCCTTGCATCATGTCTACATATCGATTTAATAAGTGCACAATTGACTTTATTGTAGTTTGATATATGGGCACCTCTGACTTTGATTTTATGTGTGCAGTATCTGATTTCGAACATAGTGATAATTGGGGGTAACCTCTTGAACGCGTTTTAACATTCTTAGGTCTCTGTTCTTTTCCCTTTTCAGAGTTTTGCACATTGGATCATAATAGTAGGGATGGGGTTTGTCAATTTGTAAACGTTTAGCTCTAAAGTATTTCAGTGCATTGTCAATTATATTGGCAACAATGGATTCTCTTTGAATGTACGTACTAGAACCATCCATAAGCACATTTCGGTTCTTATCGATATCAGTAGACACATATTGGGCAAATTGTTTGCACAACCGAGGGTTCCAACGGAGCGAGATAGTTTTACGATGTATCTCTGGGAATGCCAGTGCCTGGGAGACATCCAAGCATGAGTGGATCATATAGACACACAAAGATAATGGAGCATGATCCCCATGCTTGATGGGGTAAATAATCACAGGGCCTGCTAGATAGATTACTTTTGCATATCTCATAATACCATCTATCATAGAATGTTTTGAGCCCCGACTCCAGGTATACTGCTGCCCTTCATCCTCACAGTCAACAAAATCCAACGCTCAATCGTTAAAATATGCGATCCACATGCTGCCTCTCAGACAGGCTATCCTCTCAGTACTACTTGTCTGGGAATCCAAAGAGCTCCTTTTTTTGATTTGCATAAAAAATTAATTGTCACCACCAATTATAATATCAAAATCCCCTTCTTTCATGGATATACATTCCAAGCATTTATCAATTTCATCAAACATAAGGTCAATTGAAATGTCTGCTGGATTCCAATAGAAGCTTACTAAAAGAATAGATTTGGATTTGTTTTTATGTAAATTCAACACTACAGCCAGGATATTGCTGGATTCCCACACAAGTTGCGTGTAACATGCAATGTTATTGTTGATGGCGATTGCCTGTCCTCCAGAGGGACAGCCATAATTTTCCCTAGTCGCTTGTGAGCAAAAGGTTCTGAACCCTGGTAATATTAGTGCCTCCCATTTTCATGGTTTCCTGAAACATCGCACTAGGGATTAGACACAGTGTTAATGTAGCAAACCACTTCTGTAGGTTATGAAACCCACAGGAGTTCCAAGAGATTATGGTAAACTTATTTTATTTTTTATTTAATTTTACAGGTGACTAGGCCGCTGGTTTTGCCATTTTAGTATTTTATATCATTCTTAGAAGGGGTTCAACCCATATCAGTTTCTTGTTTTCCCTACTAATGCCAACAAATGGGCTATACATTGGTTCTCATCATTACTGTTAGGTTCCCCCCCAGAGATTCACCTACATTGATCTCTTGTCCAGGTAAAGGTTGATACAAAAATTCCTGTGCATTAATTTCGTTACTAAATGTGAATAGTGAGAACCCCAGTTCTTTGAATTCGGATCTAAATCGCCAAAAATTTCAAGATAGATGAAGACGGAAGATAACCGAGCATTAGAGATCATTGTAAGATCTGTGTTGGTTAAGCTTCTTAACTGTGGAATACGAGTTATTAACTCAAGGAAGTAAGGGCGATTGATGCAGGTCTTGGCAAGCAATTCAGCATTGCCTTCTAAGCCCATGGTGTACTCTACTTTCAAGGTATTTTGGGTGTTTATTAAAGTGGTTTAACTTGGGCCTGCAGACGGAATTGGGTCATTAGGCGACTTGGACCAGGTCCCAGTAGGTGGAAGAGGGATTGGATTCGCGATATAGCGAAGGGTCAGAGGGGCTTGTTCGTGTGGATCTGGGGTAATTTCTTTGATTACAGCTTCTGAAGTGATCAGCCCCTCCTCGAAGTCTTTTCGCTTAGGACCTGTGAACGTATTTCAATCCCACTGTCATTAGGGAATGTCAAACGACATTCCCTAAAAATTCCCTCCCCCTGCAGATGAATGTTATGGTTACTCTGAGTCAACGGGATAGGATTCGTAGTGGTCCCTAATGTGGCTGTTGCAGAGAATGGCAGCGAATAGTCGCATTAGGTCATTATTTACCAAGTTGGCCATGTGTGCTGCACCAGTGGACCACGACAAATGCCTTGCTTTGCTAGCGCCATTAATTATAATGTATTCTTTTGATCAGGCAAGGGATTAGGATCTCTATCACTTTGCTTGGTACTACATGCCTCGAGATATGATCTCCGATTGGCTGGCATATCATGAGCTTTAGAGGACGCTTGAGATGTTTTACCGTTCGCCGAGAGCGGTATCTTGATAGGGGATGTCAAAGCAATAGACTTGCATTTCCTTACTTCGACTGGAAAGTAGGCATTTAGGTTTTTTTGTTTCTTGACATTCAAAGAATACGACATAGGACCACCATTTGCGCACTCTATGGGGCTCATGATTGTTTTTAATCCTAGGGTAGGTAATAGCAGATTTTGGGAGCGCTTCAGGGCAGGAAGTACCAGTTTTACCACACCCACATTTGCTGCAGCTAGCTCGGTCTGTTTCATTGGAATATCCGGTAAGAACACAGCTTGGCTTTCAGCAGAAAGCTGATCAACATCGATGGGCACTTCATCGGTTGTGCCAATCGAGCCCTGTACATGTAATATTTAGTCATACGTTTTTCATGGGTAGAATTTCTAACTATTTTCTTAGTTTCAATTGGTTTTTGTTAGAAGCACTGCTTTTAGTCTTTTTTCAGCCCTTTAATAGCATGCAAATGCAAGTTTTTTTTTTTTTTTTTTTTGTTTTTGTTTACCAGTGCTGTCCTGTGTCATTGCTATCTCCATTTTCCATTTGCTCCATTAGTTTAAGTAGGGCTGATGGACTATCGGGTTGTTCTATGTCCGGGAGCGAGGATGAAGTATTTACCTTCTTTTCAGAAGGTATGAGCGTATTCTTTAATTCATCAATAACATTGCCAGGGCCCCCTGCTCCGACCCTACGTGGGGCCATCTAACGCACGCAAGTGGATTGCAGCTTGGGGCTTCATTCAATCAGGCAACAGCCATACTACTTGGGGAGCTCCCCCCCCCCACCCCCCGGGGCTACCTCGGGCTGCGGGTGCGCATTAACTGTCAATCGTCTCTATCACTGCTGCCTTGGTGGGGACTCTGCCCCGGGCCTCGCGCCCCGGCCACAGCTAATTATCATACGTGTTCTGCATGATTGACTGAGTGGACCTCCAGTGCCTTTCCATGTGTGCTGCTGCCTGATCGAACCTGGTACCTGGGGCCGCTCAGCCCTCCTATGTTCATCCTGCTCCTGTGCCCTCCTGCCGCTTCACTGGGAGTCGGAGGGCTCCCACAGTCTCCTGCTGTTCTGGGGTGCCTGGCTGAGGGGCCTGCCCCTGATCTTGCGGCTTCCTGCCCGGAACCCCTGTCGTGCCGCTCTAAGTGAAGTTCTGCCAACGGAGGGGCAGCGCTCTCATCTGCCTGGGCTGGGACCGCTTCTCACGCCATCTCACGTCGCTGCCTCAGGGTCCCACCAGCCCTGCTCTTTGGCCTGCACAAATTGCACCTGCCTACATCAGCACGCACCGTCATCCACCCCCGGGATGCCCAACAAGCCCCGGGGTGCCGCTGGGGCTATAGACAAGTTCACCAAACTGACGCCCAGTGCGGAGCAGGGCTCCACCTCCACGACCAACGCCGACATGGAAACGCCATCGGAACCCCCCCCAGCCCGACCTCATGGTAATAATGGAGTCTATGGCCAAAAACTTCGCCTCCTTCCACAAGAAGCTTGATGATATTAATGCGAACGTGGCCTCACTCAGGTCGAAGCTAGACCAACATGGTGCCAGGTTCACTGAGGCTGAAACCAGAATCGGGGCAAACGAGGATAGCGTACTCGCCCTCCAAAATACTGTGACAGAGCTGGTGCGCGACATGAAGAGTGTCAAGGCCAAGTGTGATGACCTGGAATTGAGATCGCGAAGAAATGACATCCGCATTGTGGGGGTTCCTGAGTCCGCACTTAAGGTTTGCATGGAGCTGGCGGTGGAGACCCTCCTCAAAGATCTCCTCGGTGACCCTCCACTTTCACCATTCTTCCCAATTGAGCGAGCACATCGCTCGTTAGATCCTTGCCCCAGGCCGGGTGACTTCCCCAGGCCAATAATAGCAAAAGTCCTCAGCTATAGAGACAGAGACCATATATTGCGCTTAGCACGTGAGAAGGGCGAATTGAGGATGGACTCGCAAACTATTACAATTTTCCCAGACTTCTCTGTGGGGGTCCAGGCGGGGCACAGGCAGTTCAACAAGGTGAAGAAAATGCTTCGGGAAAGGAAAATTGGATACGCAATGTTATTCCCAGCGCGCCTGAAATTCACCTACAACAATAAGCTCTACTTCTTCACAGTTCCGGATGAAGCAGTGAAATTTATTGAATCACAGATCCTGATGAGAGTACCCGCAGACGACCTGCTGGGCAATGACTGAGGTGTCCTACACTTCCGATATACTAACAGCAATCATATCTCTCCTCGTCTGCTACTATCCGTCATTTTGCCCTCATGGGGAAATAGTGTGTTGAAATGCTAACGCTGCCCTAGAGGCGCTTGTCGCGCCGCACTACTTGCTAAATTGGGTTCACGGCAGTGGCGACCCCCGCTGCAATTGCAATGTCTGTTGTGGTTTGTTCTCAGTTTCGCCCCCTGTTGGGCAATGGGGCTGGAGCTGCCAGGTTTGACATGGCATTATCGCACCTCTGTTCTGGGTGGGGAATACTACACTGCTGTTAGAGGGTGGGCAGTGAGGGAGGGGGGTGGTAAAGTTGTGGGTTGTTTAATTGAAAATGGCATGAGTGGGGGTAATGGTTGTGAGATGGTCCGATTTTACTGAAGCCTTACACAGGGTACTGAATAGCAATGGATATGGTAGAAGGGCCGTTCCTTCATCTGGCAGTATGTCCCTTAGTCTGATGACATGGAACGTCCGTGGGCTGAGCAATTTCACTAAAACCCGAAGGATAACTGCTTTTGCCCAGCGGCATGGAATCAAAATGGTCCTCCTTCAAGAAACGCACGATATGGGACTCATAGCAACATGCTTAGCTCCGACTTGGGGCTCAAATAGGTTCTACACAAAAATATTCAACTCAGGCTAGGGGGGTGCTCACCTTGGTCCATAAATCAGTTCAGTTCTCTTTGCGCACTAGTCTTTTGGACCCAGAGGGTAGATATGTGATCCTTCATTGCTTTCTTGAAAATATGGAATGCCTTCTCGTGAACACATATGCTCCAAACTTTGACTCCCCAGAATTCTTTGATGAAATCATTACTATACTCCTGAGATACATTGGAGTCCCAATCCTATGGGAGGGGGGACATGAACCTAATTCTGAACGGACTAGACAGATCTGGCATCTCCCGCAGAGCCACTTCACGTGCGGCCAACACTCTCGATACACATGCTGCCTCACTGGGCCTCATCGATGTGTGGAGGGTCCTTCACCCAGTCCTCAGAGTATTCCTTCTACTCGTCAGCGAACGATAGCCTATCAAGAATCGACCAATTTCTCATATCAAGTTAGATGGTGAGTAGGACAACGGACACACAGCTATTACCGCGCACACTTTCAGATCATTCCCCAGTAACGCTGCGGATCGCGCTGGGACAGGGCCGGCCTTCCTGATCCGCCTGGCGCTTCAAGTCTGAGGCTCTGAGGGATATTGTTTTCAAAGCTGATATTCTGGCCGACATCAACACCTTTTTCGAATGCAACATAAGACATGATACATCTGATGGGGTTTGGTGGGAGGCGTTCAAGGTTTTCATCAGAGGGATGTGTATCTCTAGGGAGGCCGGGGTCCTCAAAAACATTAAAAATAGCCTGCAGCGCTCTGAGGCAAAGCTCGAGGATCTCGAGAGGGATTACATCATTGCCCCCTTCCCGTCCAAACTGGCACAGATAAGGTTGGACTGGAGTCCTTCGAGGCCCACGCCCACAGGGAGATTCAATACTACGCCCGTCCCTTGGCTGCGCAGAAATACGGTGAGGGTGAGAGGCCGGGGAGAACCCTGTCCAGATTGGTCCGCATGGACGGGGGGGAGAAGCCGCATAGACTGTAACAGGGATACTGAGGGCACTCGGCACTGGTCCGAACAACGCATCCTCGAGGTATTCACTGAATTTTACACAACTTTGTATGCCCCCTAGCAGGAGCACAGCACTCCGGAAACTGACCTCCTTCTGGATCAATTTCCCATGACCCTCCTCTCCCGGGCCACCAGTGATCAGCTTGATGCCCTGATCACCCTGGATGAAATCACAGCTGCCAGTTCGGGTCTCCCGAAGGGTAAAGCCCCCAGTCCAGATGGGCTCACCTCGGAGTTCTATCTGGAACACGCTGCTGTCCTGGCACCCAGGCTCCTCGAGGTTTGGAATGAGTCGCTCAGGCCGGCCACCTTGCCCCAGTCCATGCGTGAAGCCCTCATAACCGTCCTCCCCAAGCCGGGTAAACCACTTGACGAATGCGGGTCCTATAGACCCCTATCTTTAACACGGACACAAAAATCTTCGCCAAGATTATTGCAAACAGATTCCTTCCCAAAATGACTCACCTGGTCCACCCTGACCAGTGGCTTTGTCCCTGGCCGGTCGACAGCCCTCAACATTTGCCGGCTGTTCAATGTCATGTCCAGAATAGATCTGGATGCCAGGGCAGTAGGGGGTCACCATCGATGCCCAGAAGGCATTTGATATGGTGTCTTGGCAATATACGTGGGCTGTGCTGCATAAAATGGGTATTGGCCCCCGCATGTTTTCATACATCAAACTACTGTACACGAACCCGTTGGCTAGGGTTCTGGTCAATTCCCAAGCCTCGCCTCCTTTCACACTCCACAGGTGCACGTGCCAGGGCTGCCCCTTCTCCCCAATACTGTTCGCGCTCGCCATCGAGCCCATGTCCGATAGCGTTTGAAACAAGCACGCCCGGAAGGGCATATGTCTGTGTGACACTCCGGAGATAATCTCGTTGTACGCTGACAACGTACTCCTCTACCTTAGGGACCAGGCCTCCAGATAAGGTGTGTATTAGGCCCTTTTACGCATGTAAATCTTGTAAATACGACAGCTTTATTATTTTCCTGTGTACATTTAGACACAGGTTTAGAGCAGAGGGCAGTGCAAAGGTCAGGTTACTTGACAGAAGCCAGAAGGCTTCTTTTGATTTTTATCTACATGGATGTAATTGTAAGCCACCTCTGAAACAGAATATATTTCTCTGAAGCCTTTCAAAAAAAGAAACTGCACACTGTGATAAAAGGAATGGTTTCTTTCCATTCAGCTTCAGACGCACTGTGCATGTTTTCCAAGAATTTTAGGATTGTATAATTATTAAGATGGAAAACTAAGTTGCAATAGAGAATTCATTTTAAATATTATGCTTTTTTTTTTCTCCAGTGAAGGCAAACCAGTATTTTATTATATTTTTCAGAGTTCCGGTGCTGTGTGCATAATCATGCTGAGGCGATCATTTTTGCACTTATAATTTAATTTAAACTCTAATTGTAAAAACAGTGTTTAAAATGACGACTATGTACAGTCTAGTTTACAGCTATTCAACCTTGCAGTCAATGGGGTGCATTACTATAAATGGTCAGTGGCAGCAGCGTCTTTGTTCAAGGGTGAGTGATTGTCATTACACTGATCACAGGTGTTCTAGCCTCTCAAATCTTCAGGACTACAATTAAAACATCCAAAACCTGACCCTCCAGGAAGTGCAGCGCTGTTCAAAAACAAATGAGTTACATTAGCAATTGAAATAGAAACTCAGCAAAACCTGTCCGTGTGATAATACAGATAGATATTTAACTTTATGTAGCGCTTCATGAATTGTTCGTCATACATCTAGGTACTGTGATATATTATGTCTCGGGAGGATAGCTCAGTGGCAATGTGCTCGCCTTGGAAGCAAGACGACACAAAGAAACACAGGTTCGATCCCCGGGTCTGCGCTTAGAAACCAATGGGTATTATGTGCGTTATAAATAACCTATCATATGATATACCTCAGTCGATATTCAGTTAACCAACCTCTGAAGGATGTTGGCCAATACGATAGCTCAGCGGGTTGAGCACTCTTTGCTGCAATCTGTGTGTGATCTGTAGGTTGCTGGTTCAAATCCCAGCAAGTCCAACTCAGCCTTTCATCCTTTCGATAAAGGAGTACTGACTTTGGTTTGTGATAATTGTGAGAAATATGTTCAATGTACAGCGCTTTGCCAAAAGAGCTATATAAATAACCCTTTGACCATTAGATCAGATATAGAATTTAGCATGGAGTCCTTGCCTCTCTGCACTGTTGTATCATAACACTGGCATACCATTAGGTAGTAATAGCTCCAGGAAATTAGGACTAGCTCCAGGAAATTAGGACTTTCATTAAACATCAAAAGACAATTCTGCTATCGAATCTCAAAACACACAATACAATTCATGTTTGCTTTACTATATAATTGGCTAGGTTTTTGTGATTTCAACTTTAAAATATATACAGGAGAGATCAAATAGCCAAACCTTAGAGAAATAATGAAAGGTGTATTCTGTCACAATGCAGAAAGCTGCCACATAGTAATGATTTCCATACAGTTTTTGCACATGTCGGCTGGATGTCACATACATTTTACTCTTTTGCAAAGGGGAAAAGTCATTTTTGCTCTCTTAAAATCACATTTACTCTCAAAGTTTAAAAATGGAGAGTAAAATACTCCCACCTCAAAATCTTATCTGGAGCACTGTTAGGGACCCATCAACCCGTCTTGACCTGATCATCCGTGACATTACTAGAATAGGCACATTCTTGGGCTTTGCTATAAACTACACTAAGTCTGAAATATTCCCGCTCACTGCGGTAACCCCCCAGCCAACATGCAAATTCCCCGTTCGCTGGTCACCAGGTGGAATCAGATATCTCGGGGTCCACATATCCCTCGCCAGACCTTCGCTACTAGCCGACAACTACACAGCCGTGGTGTGGCAAGCGGAAGACAGGATGCTCAGATGGCGCAATCTCCCCTTTCCCTATCGGGCAGACTATCCCTAATCAAAATGATTATTGTCCCTAAGCTTCTAAACACCTTCGCAAATGTCCCGATCTGGCCGGGGAAGCAATATTTTAAGAATCTACATGCCACATGCGCCCAATTTTTGTGGTATTCCGGTGCAGTTCGTAAAAAGTGGCAACACATGGCTCTCCCATATGAGAAAGGGGGCTTCACGGCCCCTGACCTTGCTCGATAAAGGATAGCTTCACAAGCATAACACGCTACACACTGGTACGCACTCTCAGACCCCCCTCCACATGTGAAACTTAAGAAATTAGCAAGCGAAGAGGTCAACACTCTGTCCCTTAACCTTCACCATGCATACCGTGCCGGCGGACCCTGTGGCTGCCACAACCATGGCGTGGAGACGGTTACTGCAAGCCCAGTCTGACTCCCGCCCGTACCACAAGTGGCTCCCTATATGGCAGTTCCCGGGTCTCAGCCCCACTTACGACAAAATCCTTATGCGACACTGGCATGGCCTTGGCTATCGTGTGCTGTCCGACCTATATCCCATCGGAAAATTCATCACCCCGCAGCCATGGCGCCCTGGTCACTCTGGCTCGGCGCTGGAACTACTACACTATTTCAGATTGGGGCGGCGTTCCGCACCAAGTGGTCCTCCTTCTCCCAATGAACCCATAGACTCTCCTGAAATTCACTTTATAACTATCTCAGCTGGGGTTAAGGGCATAAGTTCCTCCCTATACAAAATGCTACTTGAAAAGGTGGGTGGCACTCCTCCGTCAATGCGTGAGGCATGGAATAATGAACTGAGTCTGGCTATCACTGAAGACATGTGGGGGAGGATATGCATGCACACACGCAAGTTCTCACTAAACGAAAGGTATCGGTGCATTCAGTACAAGCTCCTGAACCGCCTATACTACACTCCGCATAAGGTGGAGAAATTTGCACATAGCCAGGCCCATACTTGCCCGAGATGTAACTCCATGGAAGCAGATCACATGCACATGTTCTGGTCTTGTGATGCGCTGGGCCCCTATTGGGAAGCCGTCATGGAGGCCCTCGCTGAAATAACTGGGATCCACATTGCACCTGACCCACTGGCTGTTCTGTTCGGACTATGGGATGGGCCTGCGCTGAGGAAGGCGTCCAAGTTCTTGAATATTGGGACTATGGTAGCTAAAAAATGCATACTACAGCGTTCGAAGTGTCACACTCCCCCACCCCCGGTCGAAATGTGGCTGAAGGCCCTCACCTGGACCCAAATGTGTGAAGAGGACTATATCATCACTCTCCCCATGACCTCCCGTCCTAAAAATATTTGAACAGTAAAGATGATATTGAGCTACTCTCCTCTCCCCCATCGGACTCATAACTTCTGCTACTCCCTGAAGTGTTTCTGAAATGTGCAAAATTCTGCTAGTCTTCTTGTGTTGCCGTCTGGATGTAGTGCCTCTCAGTTATTTACAATACTATTTGTTATGTGTACTGTTTTTCTTTTGCATACCTAACCTTGCCTCATGCCAATAAAGTAAGGTTTAAAAAAAAAATAGTTCTCAAAAGAAATATACGTTTTGGACCAATAGTCGAAACGTCCTTGTGTCACAAGATACTTCTCAAATCAACAGTAATATTGAACCCAGCATAATTTTGCAATTAGTAAGGATAACTGCGTTTTATTTAGTAATTAAATTGACTCCAGCATGGCAGCGTACTTGGAGTGCGCAGATTAATTACTTGCATTAAGGAACTGGTGGTTTGGTGTGTCGCTCTATCAAGCACTGCAACATGACATTCGCGTAAACTGTATATGTTCCTGTGTTGTTGTGGATTCTCTGGCAAGGCACAAATGTTGACTTTGTGTCTCAACAATGCTGCTCTACTTGACGTGGACCCCTTGCTCACTGTACTTGGAGAGGCACCGCTCCACTTCACTGATGAAGCAGAAACACATGTCTAGGGTTGTAGTTGGTACTCTTGTTCAAAGGAGGTTTGCCTCGCATTTCGGTGCTGGACTGCTCTTGTGGACGGGACAAAGACTGATATATATGCAAATGGATATTCGTCCTTTGTGAAAAGTACAGTGAGCAAAAAGTGATGGCTGCCGACTCCCTAAGTGGGAAAACAACCACTGAACAGGTTATCATGCCATGTTCTCTCTAGAGAGGGGCACCTGCTACCTTTTTTGTATCTGGTTATGAACCCAGCAGCAAACACACAACACATCAACCATCATTGAAGAAGCATGACCCTAATGCAGCTTTGCCCAAACATATTAACCCCACAGCAATGGATTCAGGTGGAAAAAACAGCTGGGTGTTGTCTGGCATTTGGCAGTTTTTGATATCAACATCCTGGAGAATAGTGTTGCTGCTTTGCCTCTTTTTTTTGAATAATTTTTTGTTTTCAGCCTTTCGGGTATAACTTTTAAAAACATTTTAAATTGTGAATTTTGCCTTAAAATAAACCTTTCACAACCTTGGAATAGTCAATAGAATAAAAGTAAAATCATGTATGAAAAACTATTACATATGTCTTATACATCTTAAAATATACAATTCAAGAAAAGGCACCCCTCTATCCTGGATTGCAACATTGTGTGTTACTACTGACATCTGCAATTGTATTCGCTCTCCCCTCTTGCTTCTCCACTCTTTTTGTCTGCTTACACTCTGTTCTCTCCTCTCCCTTCTCCTCCCCTTACCTTCTTCTATGCACTTACTCTATCAGAATTGTCCCTGGACCTAGTATGATAACAACCTCGTCTGTCTCCTCCCCGTCCCTTTACCTGTACCCCCCCAACACCATCTGAAATGTCATCAGGCCTAGTACGATAGTTGCTTGTTTTGTTCCTCCCCTCCCTTTCTGCACCCCTCTCCCTCACCTTTCTATTTTTCTCTAGCTCTACCAGAAATGTTGTCAGGCCTAGTACCATAGTTGCCTGTCTGTTTCCATTTCCTTCCCACTCTCCCCACCGCCCCCATCCCTTCCATATCTATGTCTTAACTCTTGCACTATCTGAAATGTCATCAGGCCGAGTACGATAGTTAATTTCACATCCTTACTGTGCATGGCCTGTAAGAATGTAATTGTATTTTCCCTTGTTCCCTCCCTTGCCTTGAAGCGCTTTGAAATACATAGTTTATTTATATAGCGCCAATACACAATCGTATCCTCCGATCTCTATTATTGCAAACATCTCCTCGAGAAATCTACAGGAGTGCTAAAATCATTGAAACATTTTCCCCCCACATGAGGCTGGACCAAACCATATCCCCAGCAAAATCAGTTCCCACTGAAGTCTTGTCCTTGAAAAATCACACCCTGTGGTTAATGAAAACTAGACAATCCGTAACCAAATGTTTGTGTCTCTAACTTGTCCACAACTCTGCATAAGTGACAGTCGCGCCTCAGTTGCTTATTGGCTTTCCAAGATCCAATACGTTGCAGCGTTGCCATCTGATTTAGTTGAAAGCAAAGGTACTTATTCTGCATTTTATTGCAAGGAAAAAGTTGCAGGTACCTAGGCAATTTGTCCTTTTATAGCACTAATTCCACATATTCTCTATAAGATCTATAGGTACTCAGTTGGTCCACAGTTTCTGACCAGTCCTGTCTGAATAATTTCCGCTTGGTACTGGCAGAGCGTAGCACCAATTCTTCACTTGAATTAATACACTCTTAAGAGATTTGCCATTTTGATCTTGAAGGCGTTAATGGTCTCTACAGATCCATCCCCCATGATTTTCCTCCGGGCAAAGTACAACGAATTTGACGGTGGGAAGATTATCTTTGCGTAGCAAGACAGCTGTCGCCACATCTTGCCTGCAAAGAAATTAGCCCCAATTTCTGTCTAATAATGGAATTGGGAACAGCCAAGTATAGACCCAACATTTGCTTCCAGGTCCATAATGGACAAATCCAACCCATACAACAGGATTTGTCCGATCTTAGTCATGTAAAAATGCGTTGATGGTAAATTTACATAGCTGACCATAAAGCCTCTGGGAAATTAAAGGCCGGGTTATCTCTCTAATGTAGCCATCGAATTGGCATTTTGTCAGATTGTATCCCAGTTATCTCATAGAAGACACTCTTATCGATCTTTTGTTCGCAAATTTCCTAGTACATGGTCCTGGGCCTTTTCCTTGTACAAAAAAATGACTTGACCAGTAAGTTACTGGAACAGGCGTATTGAAAAAACAGGGTGTGCCTTCGCTGAAGACCAATGGCCAACTGTTTATAACGCGTCTTGAAACACTTGTGTATAGGCACGTTATAAATGCAATATCATATCATATCTTATCGAAGATCAGGTCACCTGCGAAGGCAAAGCAGTTTATATTCAAGTGGCCCAGTTTTGCTGGAAAAATATTGTTTCTCCCAGAGAAGGTTGATGTCACTGACATACTCATTAAAAAGAACAGAGGCCAAGACGCATCCCTGTTTGAGTCCCACCGATGTATAGATGGATTTAGACGACCCTTCCCGGGACAACCTCACCTTCATGGTCGTACCAGAATGCACTAGCTTTATCAGCTGAACTAGTTTGATGCACCTGGAGGTCCAGTAACTTATGTCATAGGGTAGATCTCTCAACCTGATCAAAGGCACAGGTTAAATGAAAGGATGTTGTATAGATTCGTTTGAACCCTCCCTTAATGAGGTTTACAAGTGTGCCAAAATGGTTGCGTTAAATGCCGTCCTCATGTGGTGTCTAAAGCCCACTTTGAACAGAGAAATGGCACCCGATTTTAGAGAAAATTGTGTTACGATCGCTTAGGAGAAGTGAACGAAAGATTTTACTAGCAGGATCCAATAAGGCCATAGGCCTATAATTTTCTTGTTTGGTACTATTGCCTTTCTTATATACTGGTATAAGTATGGACCCCCTCCATGTAGGTGGAATGACATGAGTCCTGTATATGTTGGTAAATAAAGCCTTCAAAAGAGGAAGCCACAGGTTTGGGGCACTATTGATGCTAACCAGGGTTAGGCCATCCGACCCAGGAGCCCTAGAGGCCTTGCCTCTTTTTATTTCCCAAAGAATATCTTCCTCTTCCCACGACAACTCCCCTTGAGCTATATCCCCCATTGAGTCTCGACCTTTGGGAGTAAACCCCGCTGGATAAGAATATTTGTTTGTAAAATATTCCATCCAGGTCTCGTCTGGAACAGAACATGCCATTTGGGGCCTCACATTACCCAGTTTATTGTTGATCTTGGCCCAGAAGCTCACTGTGCCCTTACCCATTAAGCGCTTCAAGATGATCTGTTTTTCCCTTGTGTGCACTTCCGTTTTCAAACTTTTGAAATTTTATGAACCTTTAGGATGGCTTTTTTTGCAGGTCAAAAGCAGAGGAACCAGGGACTCTGTTAAACTAGACCACAGAGTCTAGCTCTTTTAATTGATTTTGACTTTTGATTGCGTATGTCGAAAGTGTACTTATGGGGGGTCCTTTAGTATCATCCTATTCTTATTGGATAGCTTATTTAGACATTGACGAACCGCCAGGTGAAAGCACTCCAATGACAAGAGGGGAACATTAGTACTCTGTGTATAATTTGAAATGGTAGACTGTTAAATTTCGGACAAGTGTAGTCGTTCCACCTAACCGTACGCTGCCCCCCTCACCGCCTGGCCCCCCCATCCACTGGTCAGGTGTCACATAGCCTTTGCTAAATTCACATCCTACAACCCTGATTTGATACAAATTAGAAAGTGCAAAATGATGTACCCCATTGCTAGATGAAATGGCTGGAGAGGGCTACACAATTTCATTACATTGTCTGAAACGTATACATGGTCAATCCATGACTGGATAGACCCCCCTATGCCACGTAAAGGGGTTTCTATTCCTCTTGGCCTCTTCTAGTTGGACGAGGGACAAGCCCCACCCGACAATAATGAGTCCCACTCTATTCTTCTTAGCACCTTGAGCAAAATATTTGGAAGAGGGATAACCAAGTGCTGGTTTACCTTGGCACCCTGCATGCAGCTTGAATTAAAGTCCCGACCTACTATAATAGAATGAGGGAGGCCCTATTCCAACCAGTCGGCAGCAAACCTAATGCGGTTTTTAAATTAACAATAGAGGCGGAGGATGGATTCCAATAAATGTTTGCTGAAAGGATTTTGGTGTTATCTGGTTCAATAACCAATCAGACAGCCAGTAAGCCTGTCGGAGCTATATTACTGAGGCGAGCCCTGGCTCCAAGGTTTAAATCTAATGCAATCGGCAGGCCCCTGCTAGGATGACCTATGGCTCCTCTAAGGGCCAGTTTAGTGAACATACTATCCCTCTAAATGAAAGTGTTGTGGGTTCCAGAATCCATAATAACGCTCTTAACTTGGAAAAAAAAATCCAAAGTAGATCAAATGTTTACTAGGTTTGCCTGAGCACACGCATTCCAAGAGGAAATAGAAAATGATCTAGGTCTAGAGCAAGAAATTGGCTTCTCTCATACTCGTGAACATTATTATGGCCCCCTCCAACTAGGCCCAATCCTGAGGCACAGCTGACGCAGTGCTTGATTCGGTAGTGATGCACCAATTGGCCAGGGCAACTCCTGTCGTAGCTCTGTCCACTGCTATAGAAAAAGATGCAATCTCTTATTTGGTAGACAATAGATAAAGAACATAGCCGATGGATCTCAAAGTTGGTTATTTATCCAAGACCAGTAGAGCTATGAAAGGTGAATAGAAGTAACTGATCAAACAATCCAGTCCATGTTCAGTTAGGGCAACATAGTCCATGTCCCCTGAATGTATTAATCTCAGTGACGGCATCTGATGAAAAATGTTCAACAATTTTTGCTGGTTCATCTGCTGGGATTCATTTTCATTATTCGGTTTCCCCCGCCAATGATGACAGAGACCTGTTTGTTCTTTTTGTTGGTCCTCATTGAGATGGCAAGCAGTCTGTTGATGTGGATGAGCCAAGATTTGTTTTCAATGCCGCCAGTAACGTTTTCCTTGACTGCTGGGCTGCAGAGCCTACGCTGGCACTAAGTTAACGACCGGGTTCTTGGCGGCTGTGCTTTGGACTGGGACATTGTCACAGGGGAGATGTACAGTATCACAAGCTGCATTTTTAGTTGGCCTCAAGTATGTGTTAATTTTTGTCTGATTATTGGACACGGCACAAACCTCAGAGGCTATCTTGACCCCCTCCACTTCTGGTCCCGGTAAGGAAATTGCTATGGTAATAGATACTTCTGTTGCCTGTGTATTACGATCAATAATTTCTCCCTCAACTGGTAAAGGCCGCAAACATTTCAAGGATGATTTATGTTTGTTCAAATGAAGGGTTTTCTTTTTTGTTTTTTTTTTTCCTGACTTTTTTTTTCTTTTTTCCTAATTTAGTTTTTCTGGGTTCCACAGGCCTGAGGAGGACCTATCAATTGCAGTTCAGCACCCCTCCAATGGCAAGGCATAGATTCGTTTTCAAAAATTGATTAGCAGCGTTTGCTAATTAAAATGTTCTTGATTAGCAAATGAACCCATTTGATTAGCAATATTGTACTAATATGTCACCAGAGTTTACTTGTACCCAAGACATGATCAACAATACAGCAGTTTTGTGTACAACTTAAGTACGAGGAGTCAGGTCTTGCAAATTATTTAGAATTCTGTTAGACCTTCAGTTAGAGTAACTTGGATTACCTACTCGACCTAATAATTGCACTCGTACCATGGCAACAAAATGGTGAATGTCCCCACAAACCCACTTTGTTTGCTGCACTGCTGCCACCCAGAGGCCAGCCGTACATGGGCCAGCTATGCACAGTGAAACTTTTATTTGACATTTACTGCAAACAAAGTAAATGTTAATTAAATGTGCAACCGGTACTCAACCTTCACAAAATCTTAAGTCTTTGCGAGCCCTGTAGAAGGTTAGCTGCATGAATGGACACACATGGATACGATAAAAAGGCTCTGTAAACATATCTGCCAGCTTTCTTCTACAGGTGCTCATGTATAATGCAATTATAGTGCAAAGTTAGCTGTGGAGGCTAACTAAAGTGTATGATAGTGCAGTAGATCAATATACGTACAGACTGTGTGGACATATTGATCACTAAATTGAACAAACATCTAGTTAGATTTATGTATTATGTAAGAGGAAGGAAAGAAAGTAAGATTGAGCAGAGTGGCTGGCGTAGCAGGCAGAGAACTGGGTAAACTAGGGGGAATATTGTAGTTTGCTGTCCATCTTACTTTCAGGGTAGCTGGTATGAAGCTATAAAGCAACAGTGTGATGAGATAGAATGTCAAGGCGTAAGGGATCAGCTGATGGGTTGAGCACTAGTTGCACAGATGCATGCAACCAGCAAATTACAGAACTAGGTTTGCCATCAAAAGCATTTGGCTGTGTGATCATGTACGTTTTCAAGTGTTCACTCGTCAATATGATGCATCTTCCCCAACAAAATGAAATGTAGTTGACACTATGAGTTTTGGATGTACAAACCTAAACTTTACTGCTGAGAATGGAGATGATGCAGTGTTTTATGGTCTCAATATTGTAATTATGCATTATGTAACAAATTAAATGTTTAGGAATGGAATTGCATGACTATCAAGTTAACACATAATGTTCTTTGCAAGACAGGATTTAGTTGGCTTAATACAATTATCATCCTGATTATTTCTGCTTTGCAATTATTTCACAAAAATGCTTGCCTAGCACGCTCACACAGGCCGTTGACGCTTAAGAGTGGAGGAGATTATTACTGCTGCACTCTATCTCCGTAAGCCCCTTTGAACTTACAGTGAACAGAGTAAAGAGGGTGACTAGAGCCTCGAGGGCAAGGGAGGAATGCAGGGCACGCTGTGCTTTCATTGAACAGGGTAACTTAAATCGCTAGCTTTGATATACAGGTGTGAATTTGATTAGCAAACCTGCAGAACGTCATAGCAAATTGCTATGCGACACTGCTTTTGTCATGCCTTGAATGGGTACTCAAACAACATTGGCTATATGCTTAATCTAGTTTCATGGTCAAGCAAAGGAGTCGGGCTATTAGGAGTTTGGCTCAGTGGTGATGCAAACGAGATTGCTCTCAGCGCATTAGGAGGATTGGAGACGGGAGACCGTTCCAAATCCTCCTGTGGCCCTATTTCCACCTGTGACCCACATCCCCTTGCCAAAAGATGCATTATTGTTTGTGTTCCACCACAGCAGTTTTTCACGCATTATCTTGCACCAAATCCTTGATGTTAGTTTTTCTAATAAAAAAAAGAAATGTACTCCTGCCCGATTCCACTCCTTTTGAGACACCGCATCATTTTGCAGACGAGGTGAATGAGAAAAACGACCCAAGGAAACTTTTTTTTTTTGGTCTGCATACAATGTCTGTCGGTCTTCATACGCAATGTGAGTGACACTCCCTATTTAAGGCCTTTGCATTCTACCAATGATTTTCCCTACCAGTTTATGGCTCAATTTCACTATGTGGATACAGCCTTGCACAGCGATGGCATCAAAGTGTGCTGCAGGGCCTACAAATGGAGCAGAGTTGCGTATCTTGCTCAAATTAGAGGTGTGCGAGACTTGTAGCGCTACGCTGCAGGGTCTGCAATTGGAGTAGTGTTGGATCTTTCCCCGAGTGAGGGGTGCGTTAGACCTGTTTTGTCGGTCTCCCTTTGCCCTCTGCGCACAGGTTCTTAATGAGATCTTAGTGTGCGCATTGACAAGCGTAAGGAGCAAAGTAATACACAGGCCTATTGTGGCAGCCATCCGGGCCACGCTAACAAAAGTTTTTTTCTGGATAAAAGCAAATGAAAAGGAAACCTTTAATTTTCTAACATTGCCTTAAGAACATTGAGTTGATGTTTATCAGAAAAACATGGGAATCTGTGCAAAGCATCCCTCTCTTTTTCAAGATGCAGTCTTGTAGCGTTCCTGGCCATGCCTTTTTCCTTCCGGCTCCTGAGAATCACCAGGAAAAATGGCCTGACTGGAAAGATTTTCAGTCAGTCTATTTCCTTCATAGCATTCGGCCATAACATATGGGACTGAAAGCAAAAATCCTTAAACGTCGATCAGACGTGATATGAGGATGGTGATGTAGACTGTCATAATTGCTATGAGAAGTGAAATGGATGATACACTATTGCCCAAAGCGCATGTAGTTTAAGAGCTCCCTGGTTTGGAGTGCGTGACCTGAAAGGAGCAACTCGCAGTCAGGCGCGAATTGCCTGGAGAAAACTGCAGACAGCAGTGCAGACAAGCCTGTCGGGAGGGGTACTGAAGAGGACTCCCTGTAATCGGGGGATGGGGGAGTTGGAGAGAGGGAAAGCTGTCGTTGCTGCGGTGAGTACCATGGGCTGTTTGCAGTCTGCTCTAGGATATAACTGTACATGTACGGATTGTAAAGTAAGGGTATGTTGGCGTTGACGCTTCCACGCAGAGAGGTGTTGTTGAATGGCTTGAACAAGAACATACACTTCCGTTACAAGTCTCCTCTGAGGCTGTGGTAAAACAGTAGCAATTAGTGGGAGAGGCACTTTGGTACTTAAGTTCAGATAGCTATTCAACAGCCCGATAAAATATTAGAGGAAGTACCCTTGACAAGCGGCCTGAGTAGAGTCATTCTTCAATGCAGAAAGCGCTGCCGACAATGTCTAACATCACATCGTTCTTTAATACACAGGACAACATGAATGAGAATCTGCTTCCAGTTGTGGCTAGAAGGCAGCCCATTTCATATGTGGATGTCTTGAAATTAAGCTTGGAACACGTGTATGTGGATGTATCTAGAGGGGGATGCAAGAGAAGCCTATGCAAGATACCTCACCATTCTGGACACAGGAAGAGTTTGATGATAATTTGAGCTCGATTGGCTCTACATCAGACTCAATTAGGAGATCTGAACACAGCTCCTTTCTGAAGCAGTTTGATAAAGCAAGTGATGGGGCAAACAGATCGCTTTTGCATGCGTATGCGAAAATATCAAGATGGAGCAAAACGCACGGTTTCTAGAAAGTTGGACATACATACTAAGATGGACACATTTGTGAATGATTTAAACCTAGGTGCAGGATATCGGAGCAACGTAGGGAGGTGAGAGATCATGTCTTTGTCCACGAGACCCCCTGGAATTATGAAGAACGTGCAGAGTCTAGTACAGTCATTGGTGACAGAAGACTCTGTTTCCAATGAGCTAGTACTGCGTGAAATAGGCCTTACACTGAAATAAAAAGAAGGGGCCGCCCCTATTGACGCCCCAGACACTAACATAACTGAACTGCTTGCTTCTGAAAGTCTTGAACATTGGAAAAGAGAGAATGACTACATTTAACAATAAGTAATTCGGTATGAAATGGCAGAATAAGCAGCAAGTAATGAAAACAAAGAATATGAAACTAAAGGGTGCTTATAGACGAGGTTCGAGGACATTTTAAGAATTCTGGCTCAATCCCTAACCCAGGGTATAAATGCAAGGCCTAAAAGCAAAAAAGCTCAATCCTTGCAGGAAAATCAAACAATCTGGACAATGTAATATTGGAGGCTAGGACAATGGGGGTCCACACCAGTGATCTTGGAGCCAGACGTGTCTCCCCAGATCGATGGAGTTACATTGGTGGGTGTATTCGTAAAGGATAATTTCAATATGTATTCTTGAGTGCAGAATCGCTGGAAATGTTGGGTAAAAGTGGAACTTAGAGTAAGAATAAGAAGGCAAATGGGAAGCAGTGTGTTCTGTGTCTGGGCAGCCTAGGCTTATCTCTGCTTAATGTTTATGACCCGGCCCCTGCCCCCGTGTGGATGAACGGTCACACTAGCTCAGTGCTGGATTATGTTTTTGCCGATGAGTGGCTCAAATTGCTATTGGGACAATTTCCTTCTCAACTATTGGGCTCTAGAACTCTCATTTCAAACTGTGGAAATAGGATTTCCTGGAATGTTGGAAAAGTCAATGACCAATTAAACACATCTACTTCAGATGAATGGAAATATCTCGCTTTTATTTCTGCACACTTTGGGGGCTTTGTATCTCTATTGTTTATGGGGGAGGGGTCACTGAGTAGAGGGGTAAACCAGGTAGATCTGGTCTCCACTGCCATGCTTAAATGAAGAGGCTGTTGCACGGAAAAGGAGAACAAGGATTTCCCAGCTTAAAAAAAGCACATACTCTCTCTCACTGAGGGAAAGATTAGAGGGGATTAATAAGGCTCGACAACCATATAGAAATTGGCTCTAACAGTCGCGGTTAAAAAGGTCTGAGTGACACTGAGGCGATGCTATGTTCCTTAAAGGATAAAGACGTGAGGACATTTTGGCAAATTGTTAATACAGTAGATATATCTCAGCCTTATGTACAAACTAATGGGGTCACAGAATCAATTTGAGTAGCGCATTTTACCTGAGCATTTCAGGAGGGGAAGAGATAGTGGAAGAGGATCCACTGGTGCTAGAAGGGAATATCTGTGACCTAACATCTGCAGGTTTCAGTAGTGAAATTGTAATGGAAGTGCTTCATTAGATTAGTTCATCAAGAGCACCAGGGCCAAGCAGGTTATCAAACTATTTGTTCAAAGGAGTGCCTTCAATATGCGCAGAAGTTCTGCCCTATTTTTCGAAACCTCTTAAAAATGGGAGTGTATCCTTCAACATGGTCAACAGCGTATGTGGTCCCCATTTATAAAAGAATGTGGTCCCCATTTATAAAAAAGGTGGTTTGGCCTGTCCCTGCAATTTTTTTTTCTTCATCTATCCAGCTGACGCATCTGGAGTCGTGGGTGGAAAAGTCGGGGAGACTTGAGAGTCGGTTTGGTTATGGCAAAAACTATTATCATGGGGGATTGCTATAGGATTGCTGAAACTTCTAATTGCCCTATATTCCAATACAAACATGAGTGTGTTTGAATCATTAGGGCAAACTATCACAAAGCATACCTCCGGGGAGGGGTGTAAGGCAGGGTTGCTTTCTTGCGCCCTGCATTTTTAACCTTTTATATAGCAGATGTGGGTGAGTGTATCCTTGGTGGCATTCATCTCTCCGAAACTCCTCGGTCTCTGCTTCAGATGGTTGGCGTTTGCAGATGACTTTCTCCCGTTTGTCACTGCAATTGGCCTACAGAGCATGATTAACGCCTTTTGTGAGCTATGTGGCAGATCTGTCCGAGTCAAGTCTGATAAGACCAAGATCATCCAGCATACTAAATCTAGGAAGATCTGCAGACAGCGTTGGCATATTGGCAGTACAGGGATATCAAAAGTCAATTTGCTGATTTATCTAGGGTTCTTGATCAATACTGGCCCTAATTTGTCACCTGTATATGGTTGGTTTAAACTCGTGCCTCTGATTTGGTGATCCAGCTGGCTAGAATAGATACGAAATTTGGAAAATGTACATTAAAGCCCGTAATTCAGTGTTATGAAGCTAAGATAGTCCCAACTTTGTTATATGGCATAGAGGTTTACCCAACTTGGAGAAAATTGCTGAAAATCCCAAACTCTTTTCCATTGGATACGAGTTGGCCATAGTTTTATTGAAGGAGCATATTTGAAGATTGTATAATTAGCAAGAAAAGATCCTATGCCCGACGGAGAAGTCCTTTTTACATTTCAAGACTGTTTATTTGGCACAAGGTTCTAAACACTTGGAAACCATACAAAAATTAAGTAATTGTATTTTGGAAAATATTGGGAGTTCTCTAGACTAATCCACCTACCCATGAAAGTGAAATTTAGCTTATATTGATATGATTCAGTCGCACGCAAGAGTCTTTGCACTCCTACAGTCCACTGCTACATTTACAAGGTGAACATAAAAAAAAAAAAATCCTAGCACCATTTCTGAGTATCCCTAAATGATCATAAAATCGGCAAGGCTATTGTGTCACACTCCCCTCTTTTACTCTTTTTCAAACAGTACCATGGAACTTTTTAGTTTCTCATGAAAACATCTGTTTTATTATTTTGTACCAGAATTACTTGTATACATCTTTCGTAAAAAATAAAAAAGTACATTTATACACAATTCATTTATACCCATGCATTGGCCACAAACAGGGCCTTCACATGATATTTTGTACGATAACACATCTGTTTTGGACACAAAATACAGACCTTGGTATTTTCCAGTGCCTTATTTCAATTCCTTTTCTTTGTTGTATAGAACCTGCCCTAGCTTAAGCAGTGCTTGACACCAGCAGTGCTTAAGCTAGCGCAGGTTCTCTACAACAAAGAAAAGGAATTGAAATAAAGCACTGGAAAATACTGGATTTTGTGTCTAAAACAGATATTATTGTACAAAATGTCATGGGAAGGCCCTGTTTGTGGCCAATGAATGTATATAACTGTATTGTGTAAGAGATGTGTATATATATCATTCTGGTACAAAATAATAAAACCTGTTTTTTGGAGAAACTAGGACTGGTTGAAAAAGAGTAAAAGAGGGGAGTGTTACACAATAGCCTTGGGGATTATTTTTTTAAAGGCTTTTTTTTTTTTTTTGGTTTATCTTTAATATCCCTGGACGACCAAGGCTCATCATGAACCCTTATATAAGATGCTGAGTATTTATCCGGACCAAGATGCCCGCTCCGTTTTCCTTAGTGTTCGTTGGAATTTAATTCTATCAAAAAAAATACTTGTAAAATATGGTGTAATTACCCATGAACAAGCGCACTGTCGATTTTGTAATAAGGGTTTTCAGACGCTATAACATTGTCAAATATCTGATCGATCTGTTATTTGGCATTTGTATAGAGCTCTGTATATCATTGGTATGACCTCAAAGCACTGGAAGGTTGAACGCCCTTGGAGACAGTAGTCCAGGTCAGTTGAGAGAGTAGGGCGTCGAAGGGTGCTTGGGTGCACCAGTTGTGTGCAGCTGATGTAATTGCTTGATGGTAGCTGCATCCAAGCATTAGGTGTGGTGGTATTGATATCGGTTCAATGTGTGCAGTCTGGCGGGTGGACACCAAGACTGGGTTCTGGCTGCGTTAGGCCCGTGGGACGCTTGTTTGCAGCTAGGCCGGTTTGTCGTGGGGTATAGCTGCGTTTTATTAGAATGATGTGTTCATGGGATGGTGTTCGTATGTAAGCAGCTAGGCCGAATTGATAGAGGGGTGTAGCTGTACTCTAATTGTGATGGTGTAGAGTTGAGAGTAAGCATAGCGATGTGATCTGATAGTTTATCTATACAGTGCCCACACACAATGCTCTTCAAAGCGCCCCACGACAAGGGAGGGAACAGGGGAAAACACAAAAACATTCCCACTGGCCATGAACCACAAGAATGCAAAGATTACCATTGCACTCGGCCTAGTGAGGTGAGGGAGAAGGGTGGAGAGAGGAGGGAGAGGAATAAAATTAGGGACCATCGCACTGAGCCCTATGACACCTCAGGCAGTGCTGGAGGGGCTGGGCAATAGCAAGAAAGGCGGGGGGGAGATAGACAATTTTAACCATCATACTAGGTCCAGGGACAATTCCAATAGAGCAAGGCAGAGAAAAAGTAAGGGGGGAGAATGGGGTGAGGGGGAGAGGAGAGGAGTGGAGAACGGAGAATAAAACTGGAAAGTACAGAAGAGCAGAAAAGCAGAGGGCGGAGCAAATACAGTTGCAGAGATCAGTAAAACACAATGATGTAAGGGAACAGAAAAGGTAGGCGAGGATTCACGGTGACGATGGGCACAGCATGATCCAGGGCCAACCTGAGTGCGGGATCCAGGGGAGGTCCAACATGAGAGTAGAGGGGGTGAAGCACCATGAGTCAATGTGTCAGAGTGAAATCCAAGCGTTGGCAGAGGTCATTGATGGTTAGCCCTTTGTGAACCAAGAAGAAGCCTGCAATGAATGGGATGGGGGAATGGAAGAAAGGGATAAGGGAGGGGGAGGAGGGAGAAGAGATCAGGGAAAACAGGGGGGAGAACATGAGGGGGCCAGAAGGGTGGGCACACTGCAACATTATGGGGGACTAGAGAGGGCTGGGGCACACAGCAACAACATCATGGGGACCAGTGGGGTTTGGGCACACATCAGTATCACAAGGACCAGCGGTACACAGCGAGATCAAAGGTACCAGAGGGGTAGGGGGCACATAGCGAGAGCACGGGGAACCAGAGGGGGGGAGCAATATTATGGGGGACCAGAGGGGCACACAGCGACATTACGGGTCCGAGGGGCTAGGGGGCAAACATCATATCACAGGTATGTCAAAAGTGTACTGCTGGCCACACATTGCGAACAATCAGGGGAGTGATCCCTCGACCCAAAGGTCCTTTTCAGCATTTGCATATCGATTATGTTGATATGCTGCAAGTTTGTAGTGGATTCAGGTATATGATAGTGGTGGTGTGTCCCTTTTCGAGATGGATTGAAGCAGGTACATGCATACACCCTATTGCCACTTGTGCTGCAACGGTTTAGTGTGAGAAGTATTTCCAAGACGGGGATTATGTGAGGTGCTGAGATCTGACAATGGCCCGTATTTTGTAAATTAATTGTTTGAACAGATTAGCTTGTTATGGACCAGAGCAAGACCACACACCAGAGATCATGTGATAAGATACAGTGATGAGATACAAACAGCCTGGAATGAAAGGAGCAGGAATCAGATGGGAGATAAACAGAAAGCTCAATTGCCAAGGAAAGACTGATGAAGAAATACAAAGATGCAATGTGAGAGGCCTTACAGATTTGGGGAACAGTATTTTCACCAGATGGTTGGAAAGAAGGCATTGTCGTATGTGTAAAGATTGGAGGGGTGGGGTATCTGTACTCCTGCTCTCTATATGGCAGAGGAGAGGCACAGAGGACCCCAGCCAAGATTCTCTATGTGGTAGAATGGACGAGAAATCAAAGGCTGCAGCTCTCAGGAGGTGATGCGGGCTGATTCTTAAGTACAGTGTATTGCCCAAGCACCCACAAAGGAATGTCCACATACTATGTTGGTGAAAACACAGCTCTTTATATAATAGGGTTCACGTTATGTACACAATCACAATAACACACTTTGTATGCTGGCAATACTATAATGGCAAATATATACAAGTGTACGTGGTACCACTCGTTAACTATCGATTCCTTTGAAATGCATCAACTGATAACAATTCAAATGACATACGAATCGGGTGGTAAGATGGATGAACGATAGACACAGAAAGAAAGCAAGTTCAATCAAGTAATGGCAGAATACGGACTTCCATTACCTAGAGGCAGCTCTGTGTGAGGATCCCCGCCCCCACACCTGGGCAATCTGTAAATAAAAGCGTATTGACAAGCCCAGTCCAGATATGCTTAATATAGTCTCGGATCTCTCTACAAGTTCTGCAACCCCAATGTACCTGGTGTCGTAGAGTCCTTCGGTGAGTCGTCGACGTGCCCTTCTTGAGTGTACTCCCTTTCAGGCAGGTGCCAGGGGTCGTTGAGAGTCTGTGAAGAAAAGGTGAAAGTTGTTGTCAAGGGAGCAGCTTCGATCTTCGCGGTGCTTGCCGACAAAAGCTTGTGAGCGTCCTGTGCACCTCGGCGACTAGATATACTTGAATACATTTCCCAAATTTAGATCCGAAGATGGGAATAGTCAGTCTGGACCCTCAGTTTAGCCGGACTGACGACAGCAATGGTCGTGGCAGTTATTGTTTTTTGTCAGAGCACTGAAACTTGAAAATGTTTGTAATCGTGTGAATGTCTGATTGGAGTATGAATGTTTTTTAAAATTTTATATAACTGAAATATTCAATTTGAAGTTTTGACTTTTATATCAAATAACTTGTTTATTTGAGGTGGTTTTATGAGATGTAATTATTAGAATGGAATATTATCATCATGAAGTGTAAATGTTTTGTTTTTATGTAATGTGTTTAAGTTAATCAACCAAATAATAAAAAAAAGAAATATGCATTCCACATGGAGTAATACAAAGGAACCTGGTTGATGATCCTGGGGGGAAAAGAGGCTTGGGCCTAATTCTACAACATCAACACAAGGCACAACAGCTGCTATTGAAATCCATGTGGAGTAGCCCATCTGGCCCGGGCAATTTTTCTCCCTGGACTAGTGCAAAGGACACAATAGTGCAAGCTCAGTTATTGAATAGTGGGTCAATTTCTATAGGTAGCGGTCCACCTAGAACTATCAAGGGAACCAGGCAGATATTTTCTTTTTCTAACCTCGGTTGTGTATAATTAGATAACTTGCAACAAATAGAATGACATTCATTCACTCTGGCACTTCGTGTCGGGAGTATGCAACTTCTTTTCCGTCTGCCTTGGCGCTCGATCTAAAACGGCCATATTCGGAGCTC
Organism: Ambystoma mexicanum; assembly: GCF_040938575.1. Classification (NCBI taxonomy): domain Eukaryota; kingdom Metazoa; phylum Chordata; class Amphibia; order Caudata; family Ambystomatidae; genus Ambystoma; species Ambystoma mexicanum. Next base: position 973,133,385 of record NC_090928.1, read on the forward strand.
ACTTTGCTTACTTGTAGCTGGATATCTTCACCTATAGTGATGTTTCCCAGCAGGGCCACCGCCCTCCTGCTGACTTGGGCGTTTCCTACTGCTGTTCCTCATGTCCACATACGTCCGTGTCTGCAGTTTCGGGTGCACCGGAATTGTCCATAACCATCGCTTCCCTAGGTGCAAACAGTTGCTGTACCAGCGCGTTCCATGCCAGTATCGTATCACTGCTTTCGCTTGCACCTCTTTGCAGCGCCGTGGTCCATACTCTTGTTTCGTCCCATGTCCATCGCTCAAGTTTGCCCACCATGCTTCTATGGGCGGGCCTGTAGTAGATTTCGACGCCATTGCTATGTGACGTTTCGCCAGGATACACATCAAGTCTTTCATTTTGGCTACATGTGTTCTTAGTTTGCCTCCTTTTGGGAAGAGTCCTAGTAGGTAAGATTCCGGTGTCCACGCTTGCAAGTGGACTCCACCCTCTACCACTCTCGCCTTAATGTCATTCCAAAATTCCGTTATCACTGGGCAGGCCCAGAACATATGTAGCATATCTGCATTTTCAGTTGCGCATCCTGGGCAGCTTTGGGTTGTTTTACTCCCCATCTTGGATATTCTACTTGGGACAAGGTATGATCTTTGTGTAACATGATCTGTGTTTGCCGAAACCTTGCGTTCCTGGAGACCTTTTTATGTGCCTCAAGGCCCTTGACCATTCATCATCTGTGAAGGTTTTTTGGAGTTCTGTCTCCCACTTCCCGGCAGTTCCTGCATGTTGTGACTTTTCAGAAGCAGTTCGTAGAGCCTAGACGCCGCATGTGTTCCTTCAGAGACATCAAACCATGCCTCCCATGTTTCAGTGTCCTCTGGTAAAATTGGTCATCATATTTTTTCAAATTTTTGTAAAAAAATGTTTTATTGCTTTTACCACTCTATTGTACAGCATGAACTGTCCCTTATGTACTCCTTATTCTTCCATCAGGGTCTGTAGCTCCACCCAATTGCCCCCCTTCCAAAAGTCCCCAATCTGCGCAATTCCTTTGGCTTCCCAGTGCTTACGATATTGCGTGAGGGCTTCAGGTCGGAAGTTCGCAAGCCCCGCTAGCGGGATCTGTGCCGAGTGGGGGTCGTGAATTCCCTAAATCTTCCACACTTTCTTCCAGAGAGTCGGACCCAGTCTGGCCAGTGTGGGGAGCGTCCGAAGTAAGGGCTTTTCCTTCCATATCAACTCTTTCAGGTAACCGTGTTGCAGTGCTGGCTGCAGTAACAGTGTGTCTATAGTTGCCTCGTCTCCCAGCCAGTGCATGACAAATTGCAGCTGGCCTGCCAAGTAGTACTGTGCGAAAACGGGCCGCTTGATCCGTCCGGCCTCCTAGTCCCTTTGGAGTGTGTGTAAGGCCAGTCTATTTCTCCCCCCCCCCCCCCCCCCCCCCCCACTGGAATTCCCTTGCTATTGTGTTCAATTGTTTGAAAAATGCCCCAGGTATGTTTTGGGGTATGTTTGTGAAGTAGTACAGGGGGCGGGGTAGTACTATCATCTTCAGCAGGGCTGCTCTCCCTATCATCCCCATGGGCAGTGTCTTCCAGAATGTCATTGACTTTACAGTTTTCTCTAGCGCTACGTGCGTGTTGGCTCAATGGGTTTCAATGGGGTCATGGTATACATCTAGCCCCAAGTAGTGGAAGGTGCGCGGCGCCCATGTCAGGCCTAATATTGTGAGTTGGTGTGGTGTGTATTGATTTTCCCAAGTCCTGCTAGGGGGTACAGGGAGGATTTCTCTTTGTTGATGGGTATACCGGACAACCTGGCAAATGCTCCTATTACCTCTAACAAAATTGGTAAGTCATTTCGTGGGCCTACAACGTATAGGAGCATGTCATCTGTGTACAGTTAGGCTATGTGCATGACTTTGTCAATCTTAATACCAGTGTCGCTATACTCTGCTCTCAAACCGCTAAGGGTTCCAGGGCCAATATGTAAAGCATTGACGACAACGGGCAGCCCAGCTTATTACCTCTATATATCCTCTATGCCGCTGAGATGTGTCTGCCCGTCTTCACCCTCGCCCTGGGGTCCTTGTATAGCAACTTAATCCAATGTAGGAAGCCCTTCCCCATTCCAAGTGCCTGATCACATGCAGCAGCCAGTTCCAGTTCGAAGTCAAAGGCTTTGAGTGCATCTAGAGACGCTACCAGGCACTAGTCTTGTCTCGCGTTCGTCTGGTCTGATGTAGTGCACCCTACGCAGATTCTACATGGTGTTTCTCCCTGGAACATAACCAGTCTGGCCCGAGTGTACCAACATGTGAAGGACCCGTTTGAGTCTTTTAGCCAATGTCGCTGTGAGGATTTTGCAATCCTGGTTGATCATGGAAATTGGCTTGTACGAGCCACAGTGTAGTGGTGGCTTCCCCGCCTTTACAATTGGTATTAGTGATTCCCGCATACTGTCCTTTAATTGACACAGGAACTGGATCGAGGTATGCCGTGTATGGGAGGCGCTGGTGCTACAAAAATAGTGGTGGGAGAGTACACAAATAGCAGTCAAAGATCTAGTTGTCAAAAGCTCCAGGCTGCTGCAAAATCCAGGGGCTAGTAGTTACCTTGAAACTACTGGTATTTAAAATGATGAACAAAGGAAAGGATGTCGTCTGTCTTGTTGCGCAACCCAAACTGGAAATAAGGCAGATAAAATTTTGACGGATCTATATCAGTGCTTAGATACAATAGTACAAGTCAAGCTGGAAATCATGGTCATCAGCCTAGATGGTTTTGAAAAAGTTTATGGTGAAATATAGCACAGATCTGCCGACACATGTTTCGACCCCAAAACCGGGTCCTTTTCAAGGCAAAGCGTAATTGTGTTGAGAAATAGGTTGAAAGGTAGATGTACTTGTAGAATCACATAAGTAAATGGGTAGAGTTGGTACAATATCCTTTATTGCAGTGTCAATGTATTGGGAGAGACCCTCGGTGGCCCATCCTAAGCCACTCCTGATTGGTCTGACCTGAGGTTGTATGATATAGTCTTTATGAATCTTAGGAAGAAAATACATTGTGGGAATGACTGGGTTTGGATGAAAAAATGTTTTTCATCGTCTGCAAGTGTCCCGCGTGAGTGCCATTCCTGAATAAGGGTTTTGAGATGATACTGTTCTTTGGGTGGGATTGCCTGGCAAGAGTTGATAGCAGCCTGGAGTGTTAAGATGATTACATGGTAGGGGATTGCCCCAAAAAGTGTACAGCTATTGAGGGGGTCTCAAATAGTAACACACAAAGATTCAAAAGCTGTAAAAAATAAATTAGTAGACTATAGTCCGAATTTGCATGGTATCAAAAAAGATATCCTAATCATTCTTCCTTGAAACAACCTGAGATAATCAGAGAGAAATCAAACCCAATATAAAGCCAGTTTTAAAGAAACATTTTCAAAAATGTATTTTACAGAAACAAGAAAAGAAAATTATAACAACAAACTGATATATAATTTACAGTGAAAAGTAAGGTGCATATAAAAAACAATTAATGGAAGCACCAAGATTAGTTTTCTTTCAAAAAAAGAAGAGAATTATCAAGAAAAACATCAATGAAATGTTCAGTACATATAAACCAGGATATACATTAACAAATTTACCAAAGTTAAACATTGAATGAAAACAAAAATCGAAATGAAGAAACTAACTCCATTCATTTGTACAAAAGTGTAAATTCACTTGTATAGGTCTGCCTACGTAAACTTTCCATTGTTCAAGTTCAAAAGAAAGGTCTCCAGGAAATAATGTTGGAAGTAGTGTTAAAGTTCCAACATAAAAAGGCCACAATTACGTTTCGACGGGCCACCTGTAAGGCCGCTAGTGTTATAAAAACGCCTTCCTCGGGGCAAAGTAAGTAATGATAATCCCTGCAGGGAAGCAGACAAAACAAAAAATCACGAAATTAAATATAAAATAACATAACTTGCTGTGTGATTCTAAAATGAAAGATCTGTTTGTCAAGTTACCTAAACAGTTACTACAAAAAATTATTTGTAAAGACTACTGAATAGATCTGCCCCGAAGAGGAACCTTACCCAAATAAATGTGGGGGGAATTCTTCAAGATAGGGTTTCGAGACGTCAGAATCACCTCGGTGCCCAACATGAGCACAGGTGTCTTGTGGGGGACCAAGGACCAGCACTCAATTCTGAGACCTATAGATCAAAATGTATTTCTAAGTTTTAGACTACAGGTAGCATCATTTTAATGTATGAAAATATAACAGGCATGTGCCTACCTTGGTAGAGACATTGCCTGCAAGTATGGAAAAAGATGAAATCCTAAGTCTTTGAGTGCAAGATCAATCTTGAAAGGAAAATGTCTTTGAACATCTTAAATTTGATCCCACTAAACATATTTTAGTGACCATGGACATAACTTCTTTATATGCCAGCATTCCTCAGACACAAGCCCTAGGCTGTGTGTTCGAATACCTGACGGAATCAAACACACAAAAGAGGGTGCCAATTAATTTCATCATGGAATTGATGGAATTAGCATTATGCAAAAACTATTTCGAGTTCAATGGAACCTTCTTTTTACAGACTAAAGGCACCGCGATGGGTGCCGCCTTCGCGCCAAGTTTGGCTATTTTATTTATGGCTAAATTTGAAACCGAACGTATTTTGTGTGAATCCAATCCTTTCTATAAATCTATTTTGCATTGGAAGCACTACATAGATGACATTATTTTTATGTGGGAGGGACCGAAAAATGAACTCTTGGAGTTCTTTTCCTGGCTTAACCAGATTGATACTAACATCCAATTTACCCTCGAACATTCTAAGAATCAAATCATCTTCTTGGACCTCATCAAGCACCAAGATGGTGAGCTTAAATGTTGTCTACACCGTAAAATCAGTGCTAGGAATACATTGCTGCACTACACAAGTGATCACCCCCGGCATCTTAAGGACAATCTTCCGTACGGGCAATATCTGCGAATTGGGAGACACTGTACTGACATTCATGATTAACATCAACAAGCGGACGAGCTAGATACCAGACTGAAAGAGCGAGGTTACCCGAAAACACTCATTAAACGGTCACGTAAGCGGGCCCGCTTTACGGACCGAGATTCCCTACTCACCATCAAAACTCAACAACCAGGGAACAATAAAATGACCTGTGTCCTCACACATGGAACCAATGTTTTTCAAATACAGAAAATAATTTTGAAACATTGGGACATTGTCAAATTGGATCTACCAGAGGAAACCCCACCTCGCTTTGCCTTTTAAAAGATTTTCAAATATTCGAGATAAACTAATACACTCGAATTTCCACAAAGACCTACCTAAAACAGGTTTATGGGATCTGCATTCAGTTAAGGGTCATTACCCATGCTGTTCATGTATTGCATGTACCTTTACCAAAAAAGATGAAGGATTTCAAAATAGGGGAACGGCTATGGACCATGTCCCACCTTACAAACTGCAAAACCAGAAATATTGTTTATTGCATTGAATGTCCTTGCGGACTAAGGTATATTGGACAAACAAGCAGAGCAGCACACATTAGAATTCCAGAACACCGCTCGTGCATTAGATGCAAGACTGTTGCGGCACCCCTTGTCAATCACTATATGACTTGCAAACATTCACCCAATGATATGTTAAGGTCGATATTGGAAACGGTTAAGAATTCTGTCAACATACACAAAGGTTTACTGGATAAAGAGGCACAGTGGATTTTTCGATTAGGCACTCACATTCACGGACTAAATGAGGAATTCATTCCACCTTTGTAACTTTGTAACAATTTAAGATTAAAGTGCGTTCCGTCTGCACTCCCAGAGGGCTCTATTCAGTGAAGCCTTCTCAGACTTTTGCAATCTTACCTCTGTTTTCGCTTATAGGCATCATCCTTGCAGGCAATATGATAGCAATTTCCAATGCACCTGTTTTAACTTCTTTTTCAGTATTTATTCTGGCCCTTCTTTACTTGTCAGCAAACACCTCTGCGATACATGAACACTTATGCTATGTGCTGGATCGTTGATGCACTCATTTTGAGTGTTTCACTACATTCATTGCTTCAGGTACGGCTTTCCCTTTTTACTCCGTACCTCGCTGAGGTTATTTTCATTGCCTTCCTTGGCGTGTTTGCCCTGCTGTCTTTTCCTCTCCTCACTTACAGGTATCATCCTTGCAGGCTATATGATAGTAATTTCCAATGTACCTGCTTTAACTTCTTTTTCAGTATTCATTCTGGCCCTCCTTTACTCGTCAGTAAACGCCTCTGCGATACATGAACACTTAATGCTATGTGCTGAATCATTGATGCACTCACTTTGAATGTTTTCATTACATTAATTCCTTCAGGTGCGGCTTTCCTTCTTTACTCCGTACCTCAGAGGTTATTTTCATTGACCTCCTTGGCGTGTTTCCCCTCACCTCCTTTCCTCCATTCCCCTCCCCTCCCTTCCTCCCCATCTGACACATCCACTTTGGCCATGCGTGCCCATACTCTCGGGCTTCGGACACTCCCCTTCCAAGGGTGTGCCGCCGGCACCCCATTTGGGTTGGCCACGTCCTGCTAGCCTACACGCAGGGGGTGTGTCTATCTTTGATCTATGCGGTTTGCCTCTGTAATAGTAGTCAATCATTGACCTATCGGGACGAACCTTGATGAACCTCGTCATATTACAACTTTCCTGCTTCCGGGCTAGGCGTTGCAATGGCCCTCCAATTATATTCGCAGGAGTGACTGGAACAGACTTTTGCTGCCAGACCTCTGTGCGTACCCCTACAGATTGGCTGCAGCGTTTCTTCGCATAGCCTTGACTCCTCCATTGCTGAGGGTAAGTGTATTCGTCTCGCATATCTTTGGAAAGTCACTAGCATGTCCAAACTTTCATTGGACAGGTATCGTATACTATTTTGCCGCCGCATTTATTTCACCTGGTTGTATGTACTCGTAAAATTGCATTTGTATTCATTATTACAAGTTCTACTAGCTCTAAACTGAAAGGGCCCCTGTCGTTTTCTCGGCAGGTCTTCTTAGCTGTCAATGGAACAAGCCCTTGTTTATCCATGGGGAACCTGTAATTTGGAATAGGACTTGGCAACTCTGGGCACCATTTTTGTCAGCAAAGATTTAATAAGAGTAACAACAGTAAGTAGTCTTTCCTCATGTTCCGTATTGTTGATGCCCTCTATGCACAACACTAATACAAAAAAAAAAAGTTTTCTTCACCAGCCGACATTTTCCTTTCAGGATTGATCTTGTACTCAAAGATTTAGGATTTCATCTTTTTCCAGACTTGAAGGCAATGTCTCTACCAAGGTTTGTTTGTTTATTTATAGGGCGCCCGAAAACCCTTGGGTAGATGGGCGCACAGAATAAAAAGAATGCTTAGAACTTGGTTACAGGTTGCATATTACAGGTTGTTGGTAACATAAATTGTATACAGTAATTACATTATGTACATTCTTTACATGTAAGGGTGGAAAGGTAACAAGGTAGGCACATGCCTGTTATATTTTCATACATTGACATGATGCTACCTGTAGTCTAAAACTTAGAAATACATTTTGATCTATAGGTCTCAGAATTGAGTGCTGGTCCTTGGTCCCCCACAAGACACCTGTGCTTCAATGTCTGCTATTGTTAGGTGGCTGACTGGTTGTTGTACCACTTTTGGAGTATACGTTGTAACCTGATTGTGAAAGAACTTTTTTAATCTGAGCTTGCGGATGAACTTGAAAAAATCAATCTGAAACTGAATAAGATCCGAATGACAACTGGGAGCAAATGATAGACCTTTATTCAGCAGAGACAACTCAGCAGTGGACAGAATTTTGCTATATAGGTTATAAACTAGGTTCGGAGAATGTACTTGATTGTGAGATTCGTGAGACTGGCGCGAGTTTGCTGCATTTTTGCGTTTTTCCTTTTGCCTGGCACTTGATCGTCTTCCTCCTCGGACGGATGTTGTAGGTGTTGTAGTAGTTCGCCCTAAAGGGACACAAAACCGTACTGATTTGTTTGTGCGGTTGGGTTAGGGATGTTACCCTTCTTGTAGTGTTTAATTTTGGCCAAGAAACCTCTACGTTGGTGAGTGAGTGAGTGGAGTAAGGCTACCCTACCCTTTATCGTTAGTCGCAGGTTGTTCTTCTTCTGTACTATATTTCACCATAAACTTTTTCAAAACCATTTAGGCTGATGACCATGATTTCCAGCTTGACTCATACTATTGTATCTAAGCACTGATATAGATCTGTCATAATTGTATCTGCCTTATTTCCAGTTTGGGTTGCGTAACGAGACAGAGGCGACATCCTTTCCTTTGTTCATCATTTTAAATCCCAGTAGTTTCGAGGTAACTACTAGTCCCTCAAGATTGCTGCAGCCCGGAGCTTTTGACTACGATATCCTTGACTGCTATTTGTGTACTCTCCCACCACTATTTTTGTAGCACCCTTGCCTCCCATACACGGCATAACTCGATCCAGTTCCTGTGTCAATATTGCCGGGTACTATATTATTCCCTTTTCTTAATTTGTTTTGACTATGGCTGACTATCTCGTCAACCGCGAAAGAGACAGTAGCTCTATTCTCCCCCCAAAGGCAATTTGAGTAACGCTTTTGCCAGTTATGGACAAGCAACCGAAACCCTCTCCAATAGATTTGTATGATTGGAACATCTCTCTAGATGAGAAATCAATAAATATTGGGAAACGGTATCGCTAATCAACTACATAGAACACAATATGATTCCTAGGGGTCTAATATCCTTATTTTTCCAGATTTCACCCATGATGATGACCATGACCTTGCCCCGGAATGCAGAGAGAATATTACCTTAAGTTCTGAAAAAATGCTTAAACTTCTAGTCGCACACGCAGAACGCGAACATGCACAAGTTTCAACACAAATTGATACATTGCAGAAAGAAATAGAAGACATGACTAATCCCAGTCCTGTTAAAGACAAAAACTATGATAAAATGCATGCTTTGCTCAAAGACTACCATGACGAAATCGAGATTTGTAAATTTCGTAAATGCTTCCGCGATGAGAGCGATTACAGCCATGACCGAGTTTACACTTTTCAGGCCAAATATGACCATGACAACATTAAGCCTGTAATGAAAACCCCCACCACCACTCCATTTTCTTCTGAAATCAAATCAGAAGAACAACAACCTGTGACTACCGATAAAGGGTACTTTACTCCATCACTCACTCACCAACGTAGAGGTTTCTTGGCCGAAATTAAACGCTACAAAAAGGGTAACATCCCTAACCCAACTGCACAAACAAACAAATCAGTACGGTTTAGTGTCCCTTTTAGGGCAAACTACTACAACATCCTCCGACAAAAGGAAAAACGCAAACATGCGGCAAACTCGCTCCAGTCTTAAGACTCTCACAACCAAGTCCATTCTCCGAGCCTAGTTTGTAACCTATCTAGCAAAATTCTGTCCACTGCTGAGTTATCTCTGCTGAATAAATGTCTCATGTGCTCCCAGTTGTTATTGGGATCTCATTGAGTTTCAGATTGATTTATTCAAATTCATCCGCAAGCTCAGATTAAAAAAGTTCAAATTCTGTCCACTGCTGAGTTATCTCTGCTGAATAAAGGTCTATCATGTGCTCCCAATTGTTATTGGGATCTCATTGAGTTTCAGATTGATTTATTCAAATTCATCCCCAAGCTCAGATTAAAAAAGTTCTTTCAAAATCACGTTACAACGTATACTCCAAAAGTGGTACAACAACCAGTCAGCCACATAACAATGACAGATATTGAAGACGCAAGATTATTAATGTCACTGACCGATGAGACACGGCTTACTTTGACCTCACTGCAACAGGAACTTGGTATTCACCAACAAAATCTTAAATTAGTGGAACATAAATTAAGATCTAAAGTCGTACCGGCTATGCCAAACGAGAGTGTCATCGATATTTTTTTTATCAAGCAGTGATGCAAGATATCCACAAACATATAGATCATCCCCAGCCTTTGCACTTTAAATCTAATCTCGCACTGTCAGAAAAAGCTGCTCTCAAAAATCTCACACAAGACGCCAGTATAATCATTAAGGGGGCCGACAAAGGCGGTAACATAGTGATCCTCAATACCGCAGAATACATTATTATGGCCAATGACCATCTTAACACTCCAGGCTGCTATCAACTCTTGCCAGGCAATCCCACCCAAGGAACAGTATCTCATCTCAAAACCCTTATTCAGGACTGGCACTCACGTGGGACACTTAAAGACGATGAAAAACATTTTCTTTTTCGTCCAAACCGTCATTCCCACAATGCATTTACCTCCTAAGATTCATAAAGACTATATCACACTACCTCAGGTCAGACCAATCATGAGTGGCTTAGGATGGGCCACCAAGGGTCTCTCCCAATACATTGACACTGCAATAAAGGATATTGTACCAACACTACTTGTCCTGTAATTGACCCTGTGTATATGCCTCTTCATAGACTTCCAGCAGTTTAGGCGCCAGCGTCTGCTTGTATGTTTTGAAAAACTCACAGGGCAACCCATCCGGCCCCAGGGTTTTTGCTGTCGGGAGATTGTCCATTACCACTTCTAGCTCCTCCAGTATCTGCCGCTGTTTGTCAATTTTGGTAGCTCTATTTGGGTCAGGGCATCGCTTATGTCCGAGATATCTGCCTCTTGATCCTGAGAGTACAGTTTTGCGTAGAATTGTGAGAATACCTGGTTAACACCATTTTGCGTCCTCACACCCCTCCCCCAGACCCACCCTCCCGTTGTTTATTGCATTAATAGGTTCATTTTTTGCGTCCTATTTAGTTAACCAGGCCAGAAGTCTGCCTGGCTTATCGCCCTCTGCATGAAGTTTCTGCCCATACTTACCATAGTCTAACTTCCCCAACCTGTCCCAAATAGTTTTACACTGCAGCCTTAGTGACAGTAATTCATCCGGTTCTTTCCCAGTTAAGTCTGCGTGTCTTTCTACCTGTTCTATTTCTTCCTCTATTGTAGCCAGGTCTGCCAGGATGCACCCGTTGAGTCCCCCTGTCTTGCCTATTGCTGCCCCCCTAACCACCACCTTAAATGCGTCCCACCCCAGCCGTGCCCACGCTACCCGAGTTGTGATGGAAGTAGTCTATCGTGTTTTGCATGTGTTCTTGGCACTCGTCCTCTTAAAGTGCTTCAGCCTTCTCCACGTAGGTATAGGGGTTTTTCTATGGGTGTATTCCCACACCGCCACTAGCATGGTCTGAGTGTTCATGCTTTAAAGTGTATGCTAGTGAATTCCCCCAGGGTTAATGCACCAGTGAAAATGCAATCTATACGTGTATGTGTCTCATGAGGGGCGCTGTAATGGGAGAACCTGCTGGTTTCACCGTGCATTTTCCTCCAGACATCTTACAATTTCAACTTTCCTGGGATCACCTGTAGAGCTTTCACTGGTGGTGCTGGCTTCATGTATTTATTGTCCGACCTGTCCAACATTGGGTTGAGTGTGCAGTTAAAATCTCCTGCCGACATATACGATGCCTCCTTGAATGGGGCCAGTCGCGGTGCAAGTGTCCTGAAGAACTGCGTTGCATCATGGGTTTGGGACGTAGGTATTGACTTAACATACCGTGTACAATGATCAACCTGCCCTCTTTGTCTTAGGTTATGGGTTGGAACAGTACATTAGGGGCTACCCACGTCAGGACTCCTCTGGCATAGTTGGAATATGTTGAGCCATACATTTGTCCTCCCCACTTTCTCGCTATTTTGGACTGCTTGTCTTTCGTCAGGTGGGTCTCATGTAGCATTGCCACCTTCACTTTGGATCTGTTCAGCCACATGTATATTCTGTCTCTTAACATAAATATTTATCCCTTGTACGTTCAAGTTGGCTATTTTGATTTCTTCAGGGCTCATTTTGATCGCTCGTGCTATGGCCCGGCATTTCCCATGGGTCCTTATTGATCTCTCAAGCCTGCCTCAGATCTCCTTTCTGCAATGTTTCACTGTCCTCTTCTCTTGTTTGTTTCTTTTGCCTGTTGAGCATCTGGTGATATATCCTCTCTTTTCATGCTTTTATCTTTTTACTTCATGTGCCATTGTGGTATTCTGTCAGTCCATTATATTCTCCCTTACTCGTGCCTTCTTTCACCCAACAATCTTTTTTAACAAAAACATTTAACCAATGCCCAGCCCCCCCCCACCGTGTGTTCTGGCTCTACCGCATTCCTTGCATGGCCCCTGCGTGCCGGGGCCGGCTTGCTGCTACGCAATACCTTGAAACTGACATCTTTAACTTGTTCAAGTCCCTGGGGTTATTTGTGGTGGTGTCCAATGAAGCAGGTTGTGGGTTGCCACCTCTTGCTCCTCACTATGTATTCCATCTGCTCCCCCTTTCACTCCTGGTGTCTGCTTGGCTTCCAGCCTGTTTAGTGTTCTACTTTGTCTTACTGGAGCGTGTTCCTGTCATTCAACCCATTCATAGCATGTTTTCTAGTCTGGGCTCTTTCAACCTGTGAAGCCTTGGGATAGTACTCCGGCTCCCACTTCCTCTAACAGCAAGTTTTGGACGTAATTTGTGGGATCTCTGCCTTCCTCTCCCTCTGGCAGTCCGATAATCCTTATGTTGTTTCTGCGGGCCCTCCCTTAGGCATCCTCAGCCCTATGCTCGAGGGAGCGCACTCGCTCCAGCATGTCTGTCATTTGGGATTGTGCTGTAGTGATGTTGCTGGTGTTGGTCTGTACCTGCTGTTCTGCTGTACTCACTCAGTCTGCCAGGGCCTGAACGTCCTGACTCAGGAGGCCCACATCTACCATCACTGCATCTAATTTGTGCTCTAATGAGGTCTTCAATGATGCTATAGCTTCTAGTATGGGGCGTCATCTTGCCTTCCTTCGTGTTGTCCTGGCCGAGCTGTGCTTGTACCAGCATTTGTCGGGGTGGGCAAGTTCATATCGCTTTTGCGGGCAAATGTTTCCATGCTGATCTGCTTGCCCTTACCCGCTCAGTGTTTGTCCGGCATGTCTCTACCTTGTGCCTGTATTATTGCGCATTTTTCTTCTGCTTTTTGCCGAGTGATGCGTTTATGCCGTACTGCTCTTATTGTCCATGTACTCGAGGATGCCTCCTGTATTCCAGGGTCTGCACTTTCCCTTCTCTTATTTGAGTGGGGCCTCACCGTTCTTAACACTGCGCTCTGTTATGTGGTTCAGGGCTTTGTGCTCTCGTATTGGACTGTTCTCAGGCGTTGTCTCTTCATGGTTATTTCATGTCGACCCTCTGCCCTTTCCCCTTATTCCTTTTTTTGTATCCATTATTCCGAGGTTCAGGTGGGAGCAGATTGTATCCACTCCTAATTCCTTCTTCCCCACTTCTTGCGCCTACTCCCTGGCAACTGCGGCATGTCTGTGATTCCTCACCCAGCTGCACGTGGCTGGGTGCTCTGTTGAACCCCATTCCCCCCACCCCGGGGTGCCTTGAGGAATTTGTCGTGTTCCATGTGTATGCTCACAATATTGCCTGTTCACCTTCAGTTCGGTCCACTGTCATTGGTGGCCTTCAGCCAGCGTTTATGGGAGCTACTTTGTTCAGGTTTCTCGGTTGCCCTGGGGGAGCTCTAGTCGGGCTCCTCCTAGCCTAACACTGTTTTTCCGCTGTTCACCCCAACGGATGGGTTGTGCTTTCCCATGTCGACAGATTATCACTAGATACTGTCTTAGTGGCGCTGCACTTTTAAGGCATCTACTGCGCCGTAACTGTTTGCTTGCGTGCTCACCTTGTGCCCAGGTTGCTTCTGCTGTCACAGGCTGGCACGGGGGCTGTGGAGATCCAGGAGCAGTCTATCTGTGGTCACGCTTCTTCCCTGGGTCTTGTAGAGGCTGCTCCTCCCTCAGCACCCTCACGGCTTGGCCCCCCAGTTCAATCCATTATGCTCCCTGTATCTGGTGGTCTGCAATGCGTGGTAGTGGCGGGCTCTGTTCACCTTCCAGGGCTTCTGATGTGTTGTGGGTGCTTCCACAATGCTTCACGCCTTGTGTCCGACCTCCTCCTTTGTCTCGGGCAGCACCCGGAGTTGGGCGCTGGGGAGTGGGCCCACTCTAGTTTCAAAAGTTCTCTGGCTCCGGCGTTAGTTATCCTCTTCCCCCACAAGCCCATCTCCTCTCATACGCAGGTGTGTTTACTGCATACCTCCAGTGGCGTTCTGAGCCCCAGTGCCTTTAGATTCACTCCGTTGTGCACACAGTCTATTGCCGCTGTCCTGGGTCTGCCAGAGATGTTGTAGGCCTGGGCACTCTACCGTCCTCTTGTTCTCTTCCCCCCCCCCCCCAAGGGCCCCGTGTTGGTCGAATGTGCCGCTCTGTCACCCAGCCGTGCCCCTCGGATGGAGTTGTTGCCTCCCTTGTATGCTCTGAACCGCTCCGCGCGGAGTGGCCTGTGACGCGGCAAATCCTCAGCACTCGGTTACACATGGAACTCTGGGCCCCGGGTGGGCTTGTCTCGGGCCTCCGTGTGCTCCGACCGTCTCCCTAGGGGTGTGGGGGGGGGCTGCACCCCGTCGTTGACTCTCCCCCCGCTTCTCCTGTCCGCGCTGCAGCCTCCTCGCTGTCGCTCAGGCTCACCTTTGTACTCCTCCCGGGGTCCGCTTGGTACAGTTGCTCTGCTACAGCGTCCACTTCCCTCTGTGTCCTCGCTGCTCCCCCATGCCACCAGGATAAGGTGGCCCCACTTTTCATTGGGGCTAGGGCTGGGTTTGTCGCGTAGCTCCCTCTGTCACTCTCCACCGCTTTGCTGCCTGCGCTTCTGTGTTCTTCTGGTGCCAGCTTCCGCACCCGCCGGCATCTGTCCGTCATCTTGACCCCAGCTATGCCGGTCTTTCTTTGTCATCGCGCGGCTGTTCCACACCCTCTTGCACGGCGGGCTTTCTCCCAATTGTTCACCACATCTTCCGACACCTTTCTGTCATGCTTATTTTGTTTTTTTGTAGAAAATCGGGGCAGTCTGACCCATTCATCTTCAGGATCTCTGAGCATCTCAGAGATGCGAACCAGGCATGGAGATTATCTGAAAGGTATAATGCGAGGCCCCCGTGGCGTAGCAGGCCTGGGATGCAGAAGAAATCCTGGTAACCATGCATTTAGTGAAAGAGGGGACACATCCTCGGATACACACCCAGACACATTAAATAAAACCATGGGTATTCCAGGAGGGAGAGGCGTGAATTGCAAAATGAATGGTTTTACCAAGTGACATCTATAGAGTGAATAGGTTACAATTGGAATGCATATTTAGGGAGTCACAACCAGTGATTATGAACAGATCCAATATTCTCTTATTTGCTGAGAAACTAAATCTTAGTGTGAATTGCACAAGAGATTTCTCAAGTGGAATTTATTGATGAAGCCTGAATAGATTCGGTAACCCTGGACATAAAATTAAAGTGTGTATTATGTGATATTGAGGGAGGCCCATCTGTTAAGACAATTAGGCTATTTATTTTTTGTGCATTTGTTAAGCGCTTACACAGTAAGTAAATGCTGCTTCAATGCGCCCACAGGGGACGGGGAGGGAACATGGGATTGAAAACATTAATACAGTGGAGTAAATGGGGACAAACCTTCTATGCCATGTGAGTATTCAGAATGTGCAAGGGCAGCAGGTAAGATGGCAGGGGGGTGGGTGCTAGGGTGTCTGTGCTCGTGGATAAGCAGCAGATGAAGTGTATGTAAGTTCTATATGGCCTGGAGCCACCTTTTGGTACAAAAAAGTACAAGCCCCCAGGACGGAGGCCGGAGGTTGCCAAGGAAAGTGCTGAAAGGTGGACAGGAGCTGCGGCGCGGGGGGTGTGGAAGGCCAGGGCAGCGGGGATTCATGAGTGCCCTGGTCCCCAATCACAGCAACTGTGAGATTAGCGAAGGAAGGAAGGAAGGAGGGAAGGAGGAGGCTATGATATTACCCCATACAAATCACTGCGTAATGAAGTCCCGGGTGCTTGGTTATAAAAGTCTGTACCTCATTTTAAAGAGCTTTTAGTAGCTCTCCACCAGGGAGATGACACTTGAAGAGAGTTGTGCTATAAAATGAATGAGCAACAGCATAAAAGCACGCCACAGGATTGGTTGTGGGTGACTAAGGCTGTGTGTCTGGTTAAAGAAAAGGGGGGGGCAACAAAATCGGCCCTTTTTGCAGGCCATTGCCATTAGTGTCATGGAGATTTGTGAGGTTTTAATCACCTGATGCAAGGAATTCAATATTATCTAATATTATCCTGTTACAGGTGTCTTGGAAGTTGAAGGAACCCGTTGTTGATGGCTTTTTAATCGGCTAGACCTACTAGAACAAGGCTTGCAAAATCTACTAGCCCACTAGAATTGGCGAGCCATTTTTTATGAAGGGTGAGTACCATTTGCATGATACTCGACCTTGCTGGCGAGTATGGGGATGCTAGAAACTTATTTTTCATTTACAGCAAACACACCTTGTTTGCAGTAAATGGCAAAAAAGGTTTCACTGTGCATGCTTGACAGCATTGCAGCAAATCTGAAGTGTGCTTATGGTGACCTGCACTATTTTACTGAACGCACTGGTAAATGTCATCATTCACCTTGGTGCAAGTGCATTTCTCTTGGTAGAGTATGTAAACTAAGGAACTCATCCTGCAGCTCTAGTGGAATTTGCAAGCCCTGTAGAGGAGTCTCCCCTCGGTAGGGAAGGGAATTATCAGTGGTTAAACTTAGCCCTTTTATATCCATGGGGGAAAACGATATCCAATTCTGTGCAGTGGGCATGGAAATCCTACTTGACATCGAGGGTGAGCAGCACTTATTATTGACAATTTACATCTATTGGTATCAAGGGCTCGTCCCATTGATGGGTTTTGTTGAACACTTGTAAACTTTCTTGGAAGAATGGATCCTTCAACATCCTGACTACTTTATTTTGGTGGGAGGTGATTTGAATTTGTGTGGGTATGCAGACAGGGAGGATGAGGGCCTATGTATGTTGTAGAGGAGCAGGTAGATGCTCTCCTAACAGTTCCTGTATCTCACTGCTGTCATATTGGAACACTTGGCTGAAAGGTTCTGAATACATCTTAACCCCTGGCATTTCTCTAGGCAACCCTCAAGACCATTGTTCTTCACCTGCCAAACCATTACAAAACAGGAAAGATCATATGCAGAACAGGCTTGGTACCACCCCAAAGGGGTAGTCCAGCCTGAACTGCTAGGCCGCATCTCTTCTGCACGCGGCCACAAGCATCCCAGACATGTTTCATCCTTGTTGGGCTGATCAGTGAGGAGTAGCTTGGGTCTATAGCCCCAGCACGCACGGGACCCACGTCTGGGCATACCAAAACGGTGACGGCTGGAAAGTTTAGAATAAATCTTAACTTCTGACAATGCAAGAGGTTGGGATTAATTCCAAACCCTCCAGCCATCACCTCCTTTGTTTTGCAAAGTCACCCACAGTGGGACAAAGTAATGTCATAAAGATCTATGAACCTATGCTGAAACCATATGAAAATGCTAAGTAACAAAGTAATTAAAGCACAAAGAGTAACATGAACCTAAAGCTAAAGTAATCCTGGATCTAAAAAGAAGTAACTTACTGACTAATAACTGTAAATATGCTGTAACGGTAGAAAGGCAACGTATAGAAGCTTGCAATAGAGGAATATATAGCCTCTCAAGGATGGCCATATTAGGAAAATGGACGATGGCTCACGTTGAATTTAACCAAGCTGCCTCGGAGACAGGCTGAGGCTGTAAGAATCGGGAGATGCAGAGAAAAAGCCCCGTGAGCAGACCTGAAAATGAGTCAGTTGGCGCAGAGCAAAGATGCTATTTTGAGGGATAAGTGCAGATCACATAGGGAGTACATGTATAATCTCTGAATGTGGGACATTCTTCATAGATGAAGGATGACTAAAACATCTGAGAGCCAAATTGTTGGTTAATTAAAAGCATGCAAAGTTCATATGAGAGTGAGCAAGTCTCTAGAGGCCAAGAGGAGCAACAGCAACCTGCATAATTAAATCAAATGGCTGTAAATGTAAGGTGGACATTGACAAATTCATGGTCTCTTCCCATGTGATTCAGAAGTCGAAAACAAAGGCTATTCATCAGAACCTTGCGTAAAGATAGTGGTGTGCTCACACTACCTTGAATGTTCCAGGACGGTGAGCAGCAACAAGGTGCACTACAAACAGAAGACTTTGGATTGTGGCCCACCAAGAGTTGATGGAATAATTGGGGGGGAAAATGGGGAATAGGCTGATGGGATTCAAGCATCCAAGTTTCGTTTCACGTACGTGCTGTTAAAGAGCCGAAAGTCCAAGGTTGGGATAGTATGCCAACCAATTGGTGGGGGGGGGGTGCTAAAACACAATGTTGCAGGAGCCAATCTAGTTATTTTGTCTGCCATATTCAGTACTGTATGCATTTAGAGGTAGTTCAAGGCGTGCCTTACAGACGAGGGGTAGCCAATGAAGCACTAATCCTTATGTTCTATAAGTAGATATTTTCCCTTACCAATCCTTAACCATCATAGGTTTTGCATTTTGCCACGTAGAACGACGTCCTAGATGATGCATATTGGGGTGCAAGACTTCCATGCAATCAAACTTGTTTGGGAGTGTACATGCATCATTCTGAGGTTTGTCTGGTCTCCCTGCTTTATTAAACTACAAATAAAGTTGTACAGAAGATGCTTGAAGGTGCTACATCACTTGGCTGGGAGAGCTTGTCAATTTTGCCTTCTTTAGGACTTCATCAGCTTAATGGGAACATTGAAGGAGACTGGTTAATGGCAGAAACCTGGCATAATAGTAGATCCTCAAGTCATTGATTATATCTTTGTAAACTAGTCATTGCTAGGTAAATGCAAAAAACGGTCCATTATCGATATTGTAATCTTAACATCCTTTGTCTAGATTTTGTTATGCAAAAAGAAGAGCAGCATATAATACACTGTGAGAACTGTAAACTTGGGTAAGGGCAGAATCAAATGCACTGACCATGGGCTGTTAATGGTGGCTGGGCAGCTACATAATTTTGTAGCCAATACTACATATCAATGGAAAACATCAAATGTTTGGTCCAAAGAGCTGTCACGATTTTATTGATGAGCTGGTTCAGGACTTATTTTTCCATAATTGGTTTAGGCCTCTCTTAAAAAGTAAGATAAACGGACGTTTATGGCTATGATCATCGGTTAAAAGATAGGGAAAATAAGATGCAACGTGATGTTAGAAGATTGGGAAAGTAATCGATTGTGAGTCATGGTAAAAGCTTTATAACTGGGTGAAAAGTATAAGTGGCATCTTATTCAGCACGACAGCAAAAATGTGCTAAATATTCTAAAGAAGGATGCCACTACATTTTGGCAACTGATTATAATGGCAATTAAATCATTCGGGGTACAGCTATGGCAAATGCATTAGAGTAGGCCACATTTTTTGTGGAAAGTTTAACAAAGGACAACCAACTCTGGAAGTTAAAATGAATATTAAATTTGTTAATTCGGGGTATGAAATAAAGTTTGACAGCAATGATGTTTTGGTTAGAATCAGAAAGAATAGTTCATCTAGAGGAATGGGAGTTTTAGTTTTAAGACCGCCCCTGAGGTCTACGCCACTGCATTGGATCTATTTTTAAAGCAAATACTACAGACCAATGTGTATCCCTAATCATGGCAGAACATTTATGTATTATCAATACACAAGAAAGGACAGAGATCAGAACGCAAGAACTACTGTTCAATAATGCTAATGGATGCAGACCATAAAATGTTTGCATCCTTCGCATTATCTCATTTAGAAATATCGGCTTTGGAAAAAGGCTTAAAAAATACCAAGTGGTTTCCGACGGGGACCTGGAACAGTGCTGAACAGTTTTTTGTTAAAATGCATGCAAGATCTTGCTTTGGGATGGAATTAAGTGTATGCTGCCTCAGTGGATCTCGCATCTGCCTTCAACCTCGTGAATCAGTTCGCCTATGAAAGAAATTGGCAGATGGGAGTATCCCAGAAGGTTTATTGAAAGTCTTAATTAGCCTTCATACGAATTCTAATATGCAAGTAAAACTGGACTTGGCTGGTAACTTATCCAATAAAATTTAGTCCGCAATCGGTTTGAGGTAGGGGTGAGTACTTGCCCCCTGCCTCCATCAATTTATATATGGCCGATTTTCTTGTGCACTCTTCATTTGTAGCACCAAAGTTTGGGGAACAGCGACTTAGGTGGATCTTTTGTGCAGATGATTTCATGCCATTGGATTGCACGTGCATTGGTCTGCAAAGGTGCTTTCAGTCTTTGCTAACTTTATAACTGAAAATGGTTTGACAATAACCCGCCAAAAACAAATCTTGCGATTCACAACTTCGAAAAAGAACCCTTGTTTTTCGTGGATTATAAACAATGAGCGTATAACTAAGGCGACTGACAACTTAATATATTTAGGATTGCCTATACTGAGAAAGTTGGGCGTAATTTATCGAAATACCTGGAAACAAAGCTATTGCTCGTTAGCTAAGAAAGATGCATAATAAATATGGGACTGTGAAGGATCGCTATGAGCCGGTGTTCGGTTTAACAAAGGATAGTCTTTATTGACTTAAGGTAACAAAGAAAAGCTGTGACAATCGGGTTAATTTCCTTTTTCTTAGTCCAAAATTCGTCTGGTGGCCAGTTTCCTTAGAGGATAAGGCAGGAAGCGTATATTAGTCTTCGTATGCCCAACAGAATGTATCTCCTTCTTCCCCCGAGCTGCAGACCTCTGTAACGCAAAGGAGACGAATTTGTCAGTTCTTAATTTCCTCTCTTAAATAGGGGCCGGAGTCTGTCTAACCAATCAGGTGGCTTTCCCGACCGTAGGCTTGATTAGCCTTCCCAAGCCCTGCCCCCTTCTTCGGAGGACTCAAGGCCGCCATAATGGATCCCGCACTCGTGCCTCGTGGTGAACGCTGGTTTCTAATCTGTCTGTTCCCAAAGGTTTCGGTAAGTGTTGTCGGGTTGAATTTTTTTTTTTAATAACATATTTTATTATTTTATAGGTACAAACAAAACTAAAGACACTAAAACTTAATACGTTCAAACACACAGGTATACACCCATTCTTGGTGATTGGCTCTCTCACATATAATGTAAAGATGCTACGCATAATAAGTCTGTGGGCTCCTATCAGTCGCCTGGATCAATTAGATTTCAGCAGTTCATCAGGCTTCCTGCTCATTTCTTAGTGTCTTGAGTTGTCCTCCCATCTTTGCCATATTTTACTCGTTTTCTCTGGAAACCCCCTGCTGGTATACACTCTTGTTTCCATTGGCACACTCATGCCTATAACTGTTACCCATTTCTCGTATTGTGGGGGTGAGGCCGAACCCCACAGTTGGGCTAGATTCCTTTTTGCAAGGCCTGTGGATGTTGCGAGCATGAGTTTTTCAAATCGGGGTATCTGCATCTATCCCCAATATTAGGAGTTTGGGGTCCATTGGTATCACTCGGCCAATTACTGTTGAGTGCCTATCACAGCATTTCTGCCAAAAGTCCTGGATTTGTGGGCATTCCCATAGGATGTGGAAGAATGTCCCTCTCCTTCTGTGGCATCGTAAGCAGTTGGGGTCTGTCGCTCTTCCTCCACTGGTGTAAGGCTTCTCTTGGATAATATATCCTATGCAAGATTTTTAGTTGGATCAGTCTGATTCTAGCCGAGATTGCGGTCTCTCTGGGGTACATGAGGGCTGTGATCCAGTCCTCTGGTTGTATTGGGCCCACGTCCCTTTCCCATTTCTCTTTAAGATCTGTGAGTTCTGTTGTAGCGAGTGAGGTAATTGCATTATACATTGTAGAGGTTAATTTGTTGTTGGTTCGCTCCATCACTATGTTCCTCTCAATCGGAGTGCACTCTGGTACGTTAGGGAAGTCTATCTCACTTGTGGTGAGTGCGTGTATGATCTGCCTGTAGTGAAAGTGTTCTGTGGCGGGCAGGTTGTATTTGTCACTTAGGGCTTGGAATGTTATTATTTCTCTGTCTGTATCATGTCTTCTAGTCTTTCTATCCCGGCTGCTTCCCACGCTGCCCATTTGGGGAGTTCACTAAGTTCTGGTAGGTCCCTGTTACGCCACAGGGGTTGTTTCAGTGTGACCTTCCCTTCCCATCCTAGGTGTCTGTGTGTGTCTATCCAGATCTGTGTTCTTTGACCAGTTGTTGTGTTTGGGACTGGGCGTGTTTTCTTTTGGTAGAGACTTTCTATTGGAGTAATCCCCTGCCCCACCTGGGTCTCTGCTCTGATGTGCGGTACTGGATCGTTGTGTAGGATATCGTTTACTACTGACATTTGGGCTGCCCAATAGTATGTTTGTAGATGGGGAAGTCCAATGCCTCCCTCCCATACGGAGCACTGTAGGGTTTTCGGTGCAATTCGAGGGTGCCCTCCTCCCCACAACAGTTTCCTCAGTGTCTCATATATAATGGTGCATTCTGCAGGATGTATAGAAACCGGGGTAGGGCCAGCAACTTGAACAGGGCAGCCCTCCCCAGCAGGGCGAGCGGAAGGGTCATCCAGTGCTTCACATCGTTCACAAATCTATCTCTAATTGGATACAGGTTTTTTGCTGCGTATTGTGTGATCTGTCGTGATCTGTATCCCGAGATACCGGAATTGCTCTTTTTCAATTTTATACAGGCAATTATCTAGAGCCGCTACGTCGAGGCCCTTGATCGGGAATAACAAGGATTTATTGTAATTAACCCCGCTAAAAGCCCCATAGCTGTTTAATATATTTGTGACGATGGGACATGAGACTGCTGGATCACTTGGATAGATCAGTAGATCGTCAGCATACAGGGACACTCTATCCTCCCAGTCCTGTGCCCAGTGATACCCACTCCAAGACTGTGACTCTCTCAGCATTATCGCTAGTGATTCAATTGCTAGTGCGAATAGCATCGCAGAGAGGGGGACAACCCGGTCTGGTTCCTTTACCCAACTTAATGCTGCGTGAGGACCAGCCATCCACCCTGATTTCTGCTGTCGGGGCATTATATAGGAGTTTGACCCAGCTTGTGAAATGGTCACCCCGTTGGGCATTGTTGACTTTCTGAATTGTCCGTAATAAAACACGTTGTTTGTGAGGCCGCTCGTAAGGTGTCTGGTTGCTGATGTTAGAATAACTTTTTGACCGCGGGTGCCCTGTGTGTTTTATGCTTTGTGGAAAGGGAAATGGTATTGTCTCCCCTCCCGTTACCGTGGTGATACAACTCCTATGAGCGTGTGTTCCCCTGGTGTTGGTGTTCTCATTGCAGATCCGAGATGTGTCACTGACTGTAAATGGTTCCCTCATCTACTTCATAGGCGTTGTAATGTCCGTGTCCTGGCTCCACCATGCCTCTTTCGGGTCTTCCGTGATCCGTTCATCAGTCAAGCTGTCACAGGGACATTTTCGATCGTACCCTTCAATTTTTACCTAAGCTGCTGTATGTCATTGAAATGATGCATTTCGGGATCCTGGAAAGGTTGAAAAAGCTGGAGGCTCTGATATGGAGGAGAGCTAGGGGTTTGCCAAACTGCACTACCATTGCTTTTTTGCATTATGAACTGGGCCTAAAATCATAAAGTCAGAGCTAACTGCAATCTTATTTGAGATCCAATTACGAATACGTTCTATAGTGATTTTGCCAATTTGTTTGATACCAAATGTATTCTAACTATAAATCAGTTAGCAACTCACTATACAGGAGATCTGGTGGCCCTGGGGTTTTCGGTTGGCAATCTGGTGGAAAATCCAGGGCGTGGGAAAATGGCATTGTTTAGAGCAGATTGGGTCGTCGCCATGGATGTCATGCACAGCTATAGCTCGCTATCTCATGTGAAAGTGGAGCATAAAACACTGGGTGTTGTAGCACCGTATTTAGTACGCTTTCCGAATAAAAAAAATGAGGATGACGTTGAGATTTTGATCAAATATATTACATACACGTGAAAGTTTGTCCAAAAGGAAACTAATTGCTCAGAATTTGGCTTATTGTAGACATTGCAATACTGGTGAAGGAAAGGAAACCAACACCTTTATATTGTCCTGCACTAGTATTTTTTTTAGAATGCTTTATTTTAGACAATGTGTGTACAAGGTCCAGCATGTGGATAATGACATTTTGTGAAGTAGATTGGTGAGTCTCGCACCTACCACTGTAGTAGTTTCAGTGGTGAGCTTCATTAATGGTTTGAAGGTTTATATATCCTAGGTAAAGGATATCACTTACTCTGCTCTTTCTATTCTCATTTAGCTGCCATGCTTGACCTTTAAGATTGATGTTGAGATTCGATTTATTTATGTATGAAAAATGTAATTATGATTCTGTTTTTTTCTTATTTTTGTACAAGTTGAAAATGTCCGCTATATACAATAAAAATAAAAAAGGTTTGTAACAGCTTTTTGTGTTTGTGGTTACCTGTGACCTTGAGTGACCCACGGTGTGCAAATCTTTGACCAGTACCTCCTAAAATGCAAAAATAACCACATTGGAGAAGGTATGGCTAAAAGAGAATCCCACCCTGCATAACTGATGGCATTGGCAAAGAGGGTTGAACACTCTATGAAATTTGTGTTTGTAGGCACGGTTGTGAAAGGAAAAAGTTAAAGAATAAGCAAAATGTAATAAGGTGAAAAAGTTAAAAGGCACTGATGTTGGTGTCTGCCCCAAAGGAGAAGAGTGGAGAACGCAGTCAAAATATTCTCGTGCGATACCATAATAAATGCCTCCACCAGAGGAGGTTTGATGGGAAGACCAAACCAAAAGCATAGATGCAACAGTTTAGCGCACATGGCGAACTAGAACTGTCTGGGGTTTGAGGCAGTTTGTACATGCTATGGCTGAGAGTGATACTCTGAGTTAAAAATGTTACTGGCTCGGGGGTTGTCTTGGATTGTAGAAGGCACACCTGAGGGTGGAATCCTACAACCTGATGTTGCATTGACTGTTAGTGAAGACAGTGTTCTACCTGGAACTGGAGTCTGTGACCTGTGGTTATCCATTGACTATGCTGCCTAAGGTAGATGGCAGTCGTAGTCCAACACATCTGCAGTCGAAGGTTGTGGATCCCTGACCTAGAAGAAGGGAACTGGCAATTTCTTAACAAAGTTCCCTGTTGGTAGTTTATGGGGCAGATTACACCATCGTTAATACAAGCTACTGTGGAAGGAATGAATTTGGTCTGTGCCATCTTGCAGAGACCGACATCTGCTGATGCCCATGGAAACATGCCTATAAAGATCTACTTCTGTTTTTTTTTTTTTTTTTTTTTTAAAGGAGACAGTGAGTTGGAAAGAAAGTGCTTGCTGAGGTGTATAATTGCTAAGAAGGGGGAAACGTCTTGGGGTCAATGAAAGGACTAGTAGGTGTGTACCGTAATTCATCTTCGAGTAAGTATTTGGCCGAATTCCAAGCTGAAAATGAGATTTTTGGCTTTGGCTGGATACTTAATGTATTTTGTACGGGAAAACTATTAGTCTCCAAGTGATAATTAAGTACTGCTTTGACTTCTGCCTGGAATCATTCATGTCATGCTTGTACTTTAAAATGATAATTAAACTAATTCTGATGTCTCTTGATTGAGTACAGGCATAGCAGAGGATTTAAAGTGCAAACCAAGTCTCTGTTCTTCATGTGCTGGATAGACATCTGGTGGTTTGCTGGGGAGGGCAGAGCTGATGCAAAACTCTCCATATTTTGAATGTATGGTCTCTCCTGTATTTTGCAGTTGAAAACTATTGCGCTCGAGCAATAGTTTATGAAGTCGCTATTGGAAAAAGCTATTTCCTATAGGCGCTTACTGATTTGCTGAGGACATGTGTGAGAAATCTGAAAGTTACAGGTCCCAATCCGATCAATTCCCAATCCAAATAATCTAAGTGGATTTATTGTAGCTGTTGCAAAAATCCCTGTGAGTTCCAAGCACTTCGTTAAATCGTTCAGGAGGTAGTGTCCCTGCAGCAAATAACTGTTTTTAGCCTGCAGGCCTAGCTTATAAAGCAAGTAAGATGGCTTAGTGGGAAGTTTGCCTGTGGCAGAGACGTGCTTGGAATATTAAAACCTAGGTTCCATTTCCTGCCCTCCAATTTTCTCATGTTGCCAAAATGAGTCCCTTTTGAGTAAAAGTGATTACTAAGGAACTTGGCTATATTTAGCTTCTTAACCAAAATGCCCCAGTCTGTTGCTGCAGAAATATTCCTCCCAACATAGAGTTAAGAGGGATAATTGTGTAATAAAGAAAAGGAGATGCATGTTTACAATTTAGAAACACTGGACCAAATGGCTGTTTAAACACTGGAAAAACTGAGATTTTGACTTTTGGATCACCACAAACCAGAACAAAACTGGACCCATGCTTTACAAGCTTCACTGTTGATGGGCACGGTATCAAAGCACAGGATAAGGTGAAGACTCTGGGTGTGATGTTGGAAGCAGGTCTAGGCGCTGAGGCTCAAGTAGACCAGTGTGGTGAAGAAATCCCAATTCTATCTCGGACTGAGATTGGTAAAACCATACGTTACTAACAAGAATTGATAAATACTAGTCTTGACAAATATTAAAAGCTGCATAAATAAATTACACATTTTGCAGAATGATGCAATACGTATTATTAAACAAAACATATCACAAAGCGACCATGTGGCCACAGCCAGTAAAAAATTACATTGGCTGCCAGTTACATCTAGGATCCTTTTTAAAGTAATTACTATGACACATAAATGTCTTTTTGGATTTGCACCATCTTACCTTAAGGAAAGCATTGCCTTGCAAACATATAGGAGAGACATGAGATTGAGTAATACCTTTCAGCTTATTTGCCCTAAGGTTAAGAGAACAAGAGGGAGTGGTCCTTCTTTTCCAGTCCAGGCAGCTAGTGCCTGGAATGTACTCCCGGTGGACCTACCAAGAGATAGTAATCTCCTAATTGAAGACATTGCTTTTAATTTGAAACAGCCTCACTCGTGATTAGGATCCCAGGTCAGAAGTGTCTGTCTTATGTGTGTGTGTCTCTTTTTGTGCGCCCTGATGTAAACCTTCATGGTTTACACAAACATGTTCCATAGACACATCAAAGAAAAGAAATGCAATAAAGAAGGGATATACAAAGTGTTGTTAATTTACAAAATGTTTTTCTATTTGGCTTCAGCCGAATACTGGCCCAGCTATTTGGCATTTGGCCGAATACTTAAATCTACTACTTGGTACAGCCCTAAACAGTACGGATTATGCGGGACTCGCATAATTGGCATAGGTCTTGGTGGAACGTTGGGGAAAACTGTTCTGAAGAAGACTAATGGGGTGATGACATGTCTTAAGTGGGTCTCCAAAGTGTTTGCAGATGTCCTTAAGAAGTTAGAGAAGCTCCAGGAGGGCATATTTGAATGTGGACGATGCAGATTGGGCATATCGTATTGTTGTTGCTTCTAAGGCCAATGGTTGTATGCGTTTTGTGTGTGGAGGTTGGGGCTCTCAATCGATGGTGTATATCGGTTTACCTTTTTGGAGTTGTTGTATGCCCTGGTAAGGGACAATTTAGTATAGCTCGAACATCTGCCCATCATCAGGTAAAATGACACCATTTGTCTATGAACGTGATATGCTTTGTTACACCACTTGCTTCACCCCCTCACATCTTGGACCTTGCCAAGAAGGCCCACTTCCATCTTCACCTCCTCGGAGGTATTCTCCCTTTCCTCAACTTTCCCCAGGAGCTCAATGTTTCCAGAGCTCTGGTCTTCTCTTGGCTGGACTCTTCCTCAATCTCCCCTTTCCTCCCTACACCCCCTTGAGCTAACCCAGAATAGCGCTGCAAGACTTATCCTTGGCCTCAAGCCCAGGGACCGTATCTCTCCTGCCCTAAAATCTCTTCACTGGCTCCCGGTGACCATAAGGATCAAATTCAAGACCCCACAAGGCTGTCTGGGGCCTGGAACCACACCATCTTCAACTCACTCTCCCTAAATACCTCCCTGCCAGAGCTCTCCGCTCTTCCAACTCCATCTCTCTGCTTATCAAACGCTTCTCCAAGCAGAGAGCTTGGGGTAGGTCTCTCTCTTCAGCTAGTGCCTCTTTGGAACTGCCTCCTTGCCTCTCACTGACTTGAGTAGGACCTCCTTAAATTCCAGAAACTTCTCAAAACTCTGCTTCTTTCCCTCTTTTTATCCCATGCAAATCGCCCCACTGCCGCTGAGACTTGCGGGCAGTACCATCATGATTCTCACTGGTACCTGGCCCCTGCCCGTGTGGGTGGATTTGCTTCCCACCTGTGGGATTCACCCACCTTGCACTTAGCCAGCGGTTCCCTCTGCTGGCATCCACGGTATTTCGTCCTGGGCCCTAACTAGCACTTATCCATTCCTTGCTCGACCGCCAGCCCCCCACTCACTGCCCCCTTGGCACTTCTCTTCATAGCACTTGCACGTCCGAATGCCACACGCAAGGCCAAGTAGGATCACAATTGTATACGTTTCGTCTTTGTTTTTTCAGCCCCTGTTCGCTTCCCCATTTTGCCTTGTGCTGCCTTGAAACACTATTTTCTCATACAGGCGTTTCACAAATGCACAATAAATAAGAGGATGCCATTTGGATTAGTATCCATGGCTTGCATATTCAAATGGTTTTGTTCCATCTCTCTGGTAAGCTGCATTATCAAGATCTACAAGCTCAAAAAAACATGCATTGAATATTTGAGTGCTGTGTCTGGGGGTGGCGTCGGGCAAAAGGAAAATGTATTGCCTGCTATTTCACATCTTGCGTATCCTGATTCCAGGCAGGTTGTAATGTCACTAGGGGTTGCTGGAACATTGTTTATTTCGCTGATAAAACACATCAAGTACCTGCTCAAGAAATCAGTGACTTTTCAAGTAGTCTGAGGAATGTGAAAAGGAATTCAGATCAAAAGAAATTGCAGGATCACCTTTGTTGTCATGGAGAAGACCATTGCTTGTGCCTTAAAGGATTACTCCAATTCAAAACCTATTTGTGGGGGAGGAGGTTCATCCCAAGGATGGTCCACAAGCCTCATAGGTTTGCTAGCAAAGGAGTAAGAGTTCTGCTGGGTCACACACATGCAAGCTATTAACATTTGGAGTTTGTAGTGTGAAAAGACAAATGTGTTGGCAGATGTTTTGTCAAGAAGTTTGACAAAGGATGGCCCAGTTGAGCCTGAAGAGAAATATGTAATCTGGTGAAGATTAGCAGGAATTTGCCTTACTCCTACGACCCGTCCCCTTTCCTCCATACTTTTGGGACATTCCGTCCTGCGGGACGGGACCAGAGCACTTAGGAGCATAAGAGATACCTTTTTGTCCTTCTTTTATGTTTACGCTGGGCCACAGTGCATGGCTCTAGCCCCGGCCAGCGCATCGCCCTTCAGTCCTTTTCTCAACGTGGTTGGGGTCAGACACACTTGCATCATGAGGATTTTTATTTTTCCTCTTGTCCTTTGTCTCTTCCTGCTCCGGTTCCGCCGTCTTCATCTCAGTCTATGCTGGAGCATCAGGGTTTTGTGTCCTGTTCTTTGTGCGAACGTCATTTTGCAAGGGCGGATCCTCATTCTCTTTGTCTGTAGTGCTTAGGGCCGTAACATCAGTGGGATCCCTGTCTGTACTGCAACTCGCTACTTGTTCGGGCACTTCAGCGTAGGCTTGTCGTGTGGGCGGACGTGTTCCAACGGCTTCCTCCATCTTGCCTTCAACAATTCGACGAGCAGAAGAATCGTCCAGTAACTACCTTACTTTGTAGGGTACCCCGGCCCGGTGACTCCTTTCCAGGGTCGTCCAGTGCTTGGAGCAGTCTGAACAGCTCTAAACTTAACCAGGGGTCACTCCGAGGTATCCCGAAAGGGATCTAACCTGGATACCAGAGTAGCCTCTGAGGTTCGCCATACCAGTCCTGCTGATAGAGCAAAGAGGACTGGCAAAAGCCCACGATCTTCCATTACCGGTCCTGGCTATAGTAGATCTCGAGGCCAAAAAGGCGGACAAACGTCTCGGATCTTCCCGTACAGGCTCTGCTGAGGCTCCCTCAGAGTGCTAAAATTTATTCAAAAGCTCCTAAAAATCCTGTGGTGGCGATGGCTTCACTTAAGCCTGTGATGCAGATCTCCTCAGGGTGACAAAACGTTGAACCAACCTACGCGGTCAGAGGCGGCCATTTTGTTGGGTCCCGCCAAATGAACAATGATCTAGCCTGGATAGCGGAAGTCCTTTTCGGCTGGCAGTCGACTCACACACTATTTCCTCTCCTTCCCCGAACGTCCGCTCCTCCTGCATTATGTTGATCTAGTCAGGGTCGGACCATCATGGCAGCCTGTTTCAAAGGAGTCATGGGGATACGGTCCTTTGGATCAGCCTGTGCCCACTCCTCAGCTTAGGCCATCCTCGGAGGACACGTTCTTCGGCAAGTTCCAGGCCCTCATGCATTCGGACCCGATGAGGGCGTACTTTAGGACCTCTTGAAGGATATGTACCTTAAGCCTCCCCAATCTCGGCCTGCTCCTCCACTACTCCAACAAGCTCCAGAACTGCCTCCTCCACGACCAGCAGGGCCTCCTCCTCCATTGCCTCCACTTTCTTTGGTGCACCAAACTCATGTTGTGCAGCTGCCTGGGCAGAAAGTGCCTGAAACACCACGCCTGGCGAATCAGCCTACAGTTCCAACCAAAAAGGTATTAGGGGCAGTTGGGTGAAGACAATGAAGACACACCCCATTCTATCAGTGTTTCCTGACAGGGTGTTGGATCTAATGGCGTTGCTGGAAATTTCAACCCCAGCTCCCCCAGCTTTGCAGGAGGGAGCTCTTGCGGGGGGGAGGGCTGAGTTTAGTCACAAGTGCGCTCTGGTCTATTTCTGCAAAAAGACGTGCTCGCAGAAGCCCGCAGAGTTTGGGGGGGAGGGGAGAAAACATACTGGGCAACACATCAACAAGAAGATTGACACTTATTATAAGCTCCAATCATCGGAGGAAATTCCTTTAGCCTCTTGTCCACTTTTTTCTTCTACAGTAGTGGCGGCGGCTACTCTGCAGTCAAAACCTTCTTCCTCCTCCAACACCGCTTTGATAGGCTGTCTGAAGAAGACCAAATTCTAGACTGTTTCGGGAGAAAGGTCTTTGCCAATGCAGGGCTTCAGCTACGTCAGGCTAACCTAGAGGTCCTAGTTGCGGCAGCCAACCTCAAGTTATGGAAAGAATTGGCTGTATTTCAAGACTGGATCCCTCGGTATAGGCTGGAAGACTTCAAGGAAGGCCTGTCTGATGCCAGGGTGTTGGCTCAAGATCTGCTCGAGGCTGCAGCCCATCATGTGGACACTTCAGCCTGGGGGCTTATGGTCAGTGTTGTTTCCCACCAGACATGGCTCCATGCCACCAAGTTCTCAAGGGAAGTATAAGAAAAGGTGCTTGACCTGCCCTTCGAGGGCAAAGATCTTTTCCATTCCTCCACTGATGAGGAAATCAACAAAACAAAGGCATGTACACAGACTGCCAAATCCTTGTCTGTTTTAGCTAAACCTGCCCGGCCCAAAATATCTTGCACCCAAAAATCATAATCCCGATCAAGATCCTTCTCGGGCTTAAGAGGGTTTCTCCCCTCCCCCCTTTTTTCTCCCCTCCCCCCCTTTGCTCCCCCCCCATGCACATCCAGTGTGAGGGAATGCTGCATCGGTTGCTTTTCTGGGAGACCATTGCCAAAGCAGCTACATAGTTCTCACCTTCTGCCTTTTGTAAGCACTATTGCCCATATCTCAATTCCCAGTCTGATGCCCAGTTTGGCCAGGCAGTGCTCCAAAACCTGTTTCTGTAAAAATATGTCCATCCACCCTCTTTCTATGCCAGTGCTTGGGAATCTCCTAAAAATATGCAGGAAAGGGGACGGGAGGTAGGAGTATAACAAAGTTGCTCACCATAATGACTACCTTACTCCCACTCCATTGTCCCCTTTCCTCCATATGCCGCCCGCCTTCCCCTCTAAAAGTTTCATCTATTTGCTAATTTGCCCTTCGACTTTGGTGATGGGAAAAGGACTGAACTGCGATTTGCTAGGCGGGGCTTAGGAAGGCAGGGCTACAGCCATGCGTAAAAATAAAAGGACAAAGTCTTTTTTGATGCTTTGAAGTGCTTTGATCCCGTCCTGCAGGAGGGAATGTCCCAAAAGTATGTGGGAAAGGGGACTATGGATTTAGGAGTAAGGTAGTCGCTAATAGTGACCTGCATTTTCGCAATAGTATCTTCACTATGCAAATTCTGTCTTTAGCTGTGTTAATCTGCTGGGACACCCTCTCGAGCTGGGACTGGATGGAGGCAATGTTCACTGTGATGTCATGAAGTTATTAACAGAGACAAACTCGGGTGATTGACTAATGCGGTTACACAATACAGCGGGGCATGCTGGAAGTATATTGTCTATATGGACGTTGCACAAAGGTGCAATCGAATATTACTCTTCGATGCATGATATTTACTCTAGGATTGATGTTTGGCCGGTGTTGTTCCACTTGGGTTATAACGTGATATTCTCCCCCCGCAACACACTTTCGACCACTCTCCCATCAGATTGGAAAGCCCTGTGGAGATTTACACCAGCTGCATTCCTTGATCGGGTATTCAACGTGAATATAAATGACCAGATCACACAATACTTGGACCATAATGTGAGCTCTGATACATCCGTGATCGCTCTATGGCAAGGCTTTCAGGTTTTTGTACAGGGCATAGCTATGTCCACTGACCTGCCACAAATCGTATGCCCCACTGAAGAGTAGATCTCGGGCGTCAGCTGGATACCCTTCGGGAAACGGTGTAACAGGAACTGAAGTACTTAGACGGACCGCAGATGAAAAGGTGGTATGGTGAAGCGGATAGACCAGGTAGGTTGTTGACGCGCCTGGCCAGAAGCGAAGTGGGCAACAACAATATTCCCTATAGCATAACTGCGGAAGGGGACACAATACATACTAACCCCGATATAAATGATGCTTTTTACCCGTTTTCTCCACTTTCTACGGCCCTTGTACCAGAGTGTCGGCTGTTGAGCTCTTACAATATTTAGATGGGAACCCCATGTCTCTGCTTTCGGGAAGAAGTAAGTTCCCTGCTCAATAGCCCCATGTCACTAGAAGAATTTGTACACAGCTATTTATGAGCTACCTAATGGTAAGGCGCCTGGGTCAGATGGACTGTTCAGAGTGCTAGAAGGAGCTATTGGCCCTATATCTGATAGAAATCTGGGACAAGTTACTTCCTAGGCGGTTATTACGAGAGTTGCTGATAGAAGCAATAATAATATTGCTTTTAAAACCTGCAGCTCATATCGCCCGCTGTGTCATCAATGTATATGTTGAGATCTTTGCTAAAGTCTTAGTTAACATACTCTTACCCTTCATGCACTTTATTTCACCTGGACCAGTCTGGGTTTATTCCTGGGTGTTCCACTACTCTAAACCTCCATAGACTGGTCAATGTAAAATCACAGCTGGACCCTGAGGCTATCTCCGTATACATGCAAAAGGCCTTTGACTCTCTGTCCTGGCCATTCCTAATTTAAGGTTCTGGAGAAGTGTGGATTTGGCCCCTGTTTTGTGTCCTTGGTCAAGCTCTTGTACACATACCCTACGCCAGGGTGCAAACAAATGACAAGTTGTCACTGATTCTTCACCGGTCCAGGGGCACGAGGCAGGGCTATTTTGCTTTTTGCTATAGTGATTGACCCGCTAGCAGACCTAATCAGAAGCAGGTTTCACAGTATGGGGTGTCATTTGGGCGTAACCCCACTCGCCCCCCCCCCGAATCAATCACACAATGTGCTAATGATATCCTACTCTTTTTCAGAGATCCAGACCATAATATTGTATCTGTTCAACAACTGACAATTTTTAGTAAACACTCGGCCTACATATCACCAGGGCATAGACTGAGGTATTTACTCTGACACAGGGAACCAGTACATTTGGGTGGTTTAAAATGGGCGCATCGAAGTGGGCTCCAAGTGGCTGTTGGGCTGCCCGGACTTATTCCTCCACTTCAACAACCCGTGGAACTGCTCTGCGATTGCTTCTCGTCCTGCTTACACACGCCGTGCGCAAGAGGAAGGACTACTGCAAGCGAAACGTAGTATTGGCCAGACCTACAAGTAAATGAATATTGACTAACTCTCTTCATAAACGTGCTAGAGTGTCTTTTGCCACAAGCGCCGGTGCGGCTTTTCTGTAGTCACTCCTCTATGTTTCACCTATTACGAACATTTTTCTGGCCCACTTCCTAACGGTTTGTTTTGACCTTTCTTTGTGTCCCTGTTACTGCAGTCACTCTCTGCCTGACTCCGCCTATCTGCCCGCCCCTGCAGCCTCTACTACGCCATATAGCCCTCGCGCACGCGCATCGCGCGTGCGCATCGAAGTGGGCTCCAAGTGGCTGTTGGGCTGTTAGGCAGTGAGGCTGGGAGCTTGGACAAAAGTGAGGACAGGTATTACATCACATAATTTTTTACTTTGTATGTGTGGGTTCAATGGTTTCATGTCTCCGTAGTGGGCGCCCCCTGGAATCGGCTCCCTGCAAAAACCCTAAAAAAAAAATTCAAAAAAATGTTCATGTCTAAAGACCCTGTAAAAAATACCGAAACGGTACTAAATAAGGGTGCGGAAGTACCAGCATTTTGGGCACCAATAACTGATCATGATTTACTAAAACATGAGATGGCTTCTTCCTATGCACGTGCCCAACCCTTATCAATGGGGGCAACTACCTCTTTGACACCTGAGCTTGTACCATCTTGTAGTGGCCCAAATCTCAAAGCCCCTCGCAAAAGCTTTATGAGTATGCGGATGGACACCGGCTCTGTCCAAACAGAATCAACAACTGATGACATGCCCTTATCCCCCTCGGACACTTCCATATTGGCGCCGGTGGTGCTCGCTGCTCTGGAGAAACGTGTCAGATTATCCCTTGGGCCGTCTACCCCAGTTACCCACACGGGTTATGAAAGGGCTGATGTCCACATACACTGTAATGACGAGCTACACATGGAGAATTTCAATATCTCCACAGCATCAGCAGCCAATGCACCTGAGACCTCCAACTCTCCGATAGCCAGCGCATGGCCAATGCCCCCTACCCAGCTCTCGCCTGACATCAATAAACGTGATACCAATATAGGGCACCTCCCCTCTAAAAAAGATATAAATCATCCTCTGGGCTTTGACATGCTGGAACCTTCAGGGGATATGCAATCTCTTGAAGCATCCTACCCGGTCTTAACAAGGATAATTAACCTGTTAGATCGTGGCCACGAATACACACATTACGAATTGAGGGACTGCAAATCAACACTCACAGATATTCTAACGAAAATCAATAAACTAGAGGGCTTCATATTTGCAGATTCACTTAGACAGGGGGTGGCTCGTCAAGTAACGACGCCCCGAAAAATCTCCCTCACAACATCAGTGACTACTCAAACAGATGACTTAGATGCCCCTGACAAAGAACTTCACACTGTGAAACCCTCTTTAGTTAACTACGCATTCCCGCAATCATTTGCTCAAACGTTGACTGCCCCCAAACCCGACAACACTTGCAAAATCCTCACCCACGCCCAACTAGGCAGAGAGGTGGAAGCACAGGCAGAAAAACTAGATCAGCTGCTATTCTTCCTCCAACCTAGCCAAGAAGCAGCAAATGTGGGGCATTCTACGTCCACGATAGAGACAGGGCAAGAGCTTTACCCGGATAGCCCCTCAGCATTAATCCAACTATTTACTACTACCTCTCAGTCTGATCCGACACTTGAGAATCCTCCAATCGTGCTTGAAAATATGCCAACTGCAGTTGAGGAATTCTCTCCGCCCCAGGCTAAACACTCATTTGCATCAAGAAAGGAAAAAAGACTATTTTTCCGTGCTTTAAAAAGGAAAGCAGATCGGCTAAAACTGTCTAAACCTGCACATGATGAACCGATCCCCCAAGTTAAAGCAAATGGAAAAAAGAAAGGCAAAAATGAAAGTAAAACTGTGGAAAAGGATATATCCAAACCTCCATTATTGAAAAATGCTGTAAATGACTTGAATTCGGATGCAACAACTCCTAATAAAAACCTAAAAAAATGTCCTTTACAGCCGCCACATTCCCCTAATGAGGGACCCGGCCCTGTTTTGGCCCAGTCCCAATTACCAAACTTTTTCAAAACCATCGAAAATAAAACCACACAGAAAAATAGGGCTGATGCTCCTCCACCCAGTAACAATGTTAAGGAATGTGACTTATACACGGCTACTGGCACAAGTGAACCAGTCATGGAACGGCAACAGCCCATGCATCCTGGCAATGGCCGGGAGAGCTTGAGCAGACCTTCCATCACTCAGGACACGAAGGGAGAAGCCCAGCAACAAAATCAGCAGGAAGCATCTCCACGCCAGCCTAGGGACCCTGTTTTGCAAACGGGAGAATTACCAAAACAGTCCACCACTATTATAGGATGGGAGATTATATCATTCAAAAATGGTATAAAGCGACTTAATCGCTCAGCCCTGATGCAAGCATTCAATCGCATTCCGGGGCTCCGCACCTTGCACACGACCGACATCGAATGGATAAGACTGCCACCAATTCAAAATCATCGTATGGTGTGCAAGGTCCAAACAGGATTATCACCAACCTATTATTGCAATATACAGAGGAGTTTCGTTTTATTGGACTAATGCTCTACCCGTTTGACTCAATTGACGATGCTATATCTTTTAATGAAATGCCCCTTCCCCCTCCTCCCATTCCACCGCCGAAGTTGATTATCAGTGACTTGCCCAGAATGGAAGGCACAGATGTAATTGCGCAACTGGTAAATTTATCTAATACCAGTAAAGATTGGTCCTGGCTGACCGCCTTACAAAATATCCGAAACCCAGCCATGAATAACATACCTCATTAAGTAACTTGTTCCCCTATCTATTCTCTCTTGGAATTCATGTGGCTTTACTAACTTAAAGGCATGGTTTTGTAATCCTCGTGTGAAAATCGCCTTTGACATCATGTTATGCCAGGAAACCATGTGTACTCACGAACTTATTTTGCCTGGCTACACTGTTTTTCAATTAAAAGCCAAACGTGGCGCAGGTGGACGACCACATGGAGGCCTGGCTATATGCATAACCACCAACTTAGATGTCATGGTCTTAGATGTATTCAATGCAAAAGCAATAATGGCTGTACTAATCATGTTTAAAGGCTCTCACTCAAACCCTCTCCTGTTGATAACTTTATATCATAATCCAGTACTGCTTACTCTAAGAGATGTGTTTAATGAGTTTGACAAGTTACTTGACGATATCCTCACCCTGCATCCAACCTGCGATATTGTACTGGGAGGGGACTTCAACGCCTACTGCATGAACTTCAGCTCTAAATCTGCAGATTTGCAGGGTACGCATCCAACATGGCAGCGAGGCAAGTTATGGCAAGAATACCTAAAATCTTGGGAACTTGATATTGTCCCCTACTGCACTCAGGGCGACTTCCACACATGGAGAAGAGTAGACAAAGCGACTTGTATTGATTACTTTGCCACTTCCCGAGGTTTACACTCCGCCAATGCTACAATTCATGAACCTGGGTATGGGGACCACTGCCTTATCCATTTGAAGATTCAAATGGATATAGTGCATTTACCTATTGATCATCAGCAAGGGTTTATAGAAGGGGATCGGCCTGGCCTGTCTCTCCGATGGGCCACGAATCTTTGTGACAGGGCTAATGAAATGATCTCTGCACGTCTGAATCTTGCTTGTAACATCGGGGAAAACTGGAAGTTGCCCACTCAAGGGAGGGTGGATTTATTTAAAATAACATCGGACGTTTTACAGTCCTTACGGGCATGTGCCCTTCGGGATAACTCAAGGTCAACCGCCGACCCTTCTGGCTTCATTCGTGAGGCTAGAAGAGTTATGCGGCTAGCACTGCGACAGATCGCGAGAGCGGCTTCCTCATGGTCTGAGTACTTGATAGAAAAAAAACGCATAGTGAACAGATATCGGAACAAGTGCAGAGATCACAAACGTTTTCTTCACAATCAGGACAATCAGAAAATGTTCAGTACACTATGCCATAGGGATAGACGATCCACTTGGGCTTTACTGAGGGTGGGAACCTCAGCCCTTATGGTTGATCAATCCCTATCGATTTCTCCACAGGTTTGGCAAGCCTACTTTGAAGAAAAATTTGCTCTCCCTCTGCCTTTTGTAGAGATCGAATACAAATGGTCGTGCTTAGCACATCCTTCTTTTCTTCCATGGGATACCACTGCCATTGCAGCAACGATAAGTACGCTTAAATTTTCAAAAGCTGCAGGCCCTGATGGGATTCCAGCTTGTGTCTTAAAACGCGATCCTGACATGTGGGCTGAAATACTCAACACCCTCTTTTATAATATGTTGACATCTCTAGAGACTCCCCAGTCTTGGCTAGCCTCCATTATTGTTCCAATATATAAAAAAGGAGCAAGATCTCAGCCTTCCAACTTCCGACCGATAGCTCTAATTGATACCGCTGCTAAAGTGTTTGCGATCCTGCTTTTAAGGGAACTCGAGACGGTTATCAGTGATCTCAAGATTCTTTCCAAGTACCAAATTGGATTTCGAGCAAGAATGGGTACCCCATTAAATGCTACAATCATGGCCCATCTTTTAGCTAAGCACAAGATTAAGGACTCTGGCCCACTATACATGGCATCTATAGATCTTACCTCTGCGTTTGACTCAGTTATTCGTGCACTTTTATGGCAAAAAATGGTTGCAATGAATATACCTGAGTATATAATACAACTAATAGCGAAACTTCATACAAATACCACTTATTTGGTAAGAGTAAATAGCGAAGGTGCCACTACCCACCCAATAAACATAGCTGTTGGCGTGAAACAAGGCTGCAACCTAGCTGCTACACTATTCAACCTTTATATATGTGGCATAAATGACATCTGGAACTCTTTGATCTCGTATCCGGCAAGGCTCGGCCATCTTAAAGTACAATGGCTAGCCTTTGCTGATGACATCGTATTATTTGATCGCACGCCTAAAGGGATGCAAATAAAAATAGATCTATTCGCATCCTACAGCACGACTCACAATCTGAAATGTAATGTGGAAAAGTCAAACATAGTAGTGTTTAGAAACCACAAGCGAAAGAATCTTACACGCAATTGGAAGATTGAAAGCTTTCCTTTAGCCACTGTGCCGGAGATCCGATACCTTGGCTATACTATTCTGATTGCAATTCTATCGCTATGTGGTGTGATGTACTATACAAAAAAGCGGCACCTCTCGCCACACAGATGCGGCTGGTATATCTAAAGTTTTGTAAATTCTCACTGCTACCATTACTCCAATTTTATATCCTAAAAGTGGAATCTATCATCCTTTATGCTTTAGATATGTGTTTAGTGGACATCAACAGCCATCTTGATCAAATACAAGGATGTATGTGGAAGGGAGCCTTAAGATTGGCCAAATCGACACCGAATAGCCTACTAAGGCAGGAACTTGGTATCACTGCATTATCTGCACGTCGTAATTGGCGTTTATTAGCTAACTTTGCCAGAATGTTATATCCTCCTTCTAATTGCTTATATGAGGATCTGGGACAGTTAATGATAGCGCCAGAATGCTCGTCTTTTACAATCTACTATGCTCAAATGGTGCAGATACTCGATGGAATTGCACTTTTACCAGCTGACTTAGAATTCCGACAGGGATATGTGAAACATCGTCTCATAGAAAATGACTGGTGTAGAACAGTAATGGAAATTGAATCACTAAAGAGTTACAAGGAAGCGGCTCGTTTCTGTTCCACTAGAAGACCGCACAAACCCTATTTAATTCAGTTTCCCTGCAACAAAGCCAGAGAAATATATCTTCGTTTTAAATTGAATCAATGTCTCACCCTAGAACGAATTTGTGGATGGAGTCCGTATTGGAAGGCTATTGCAGATGCCGGATGTAGGTTCTGCAATGACTGCTCAGCTAAGGAAACACTAAAACATCTAGTTACACTGTGCCCTCATTTTGAAACAACGCGTACACTAACTATCGCATCTAATGGTGTACCAACTGAGGACAACAGGGAATGGCTTTGGTTGGCCTCGATGTGGGGAACGCGAACGAGTTTCATATTAGCTCTATGTAGATTCCTAACGATTATAAATACCGAACTTGAGACGAGGTTTCGAATGAGTAAGCCCCAGGGGAACTTGTAATGCAAGAAAATGTGTACTTGCATTCCTCTAATACTGTAATCCCTAGCAATTTTTTGAATGTTACGTTCTGTATATGAAAACTTAAACATGACTGCAACCCTCCTCACCACACTAGCAATATCTACTCAAAATATTGTAAAATTGTTGAAAGTTTTAAGAAGATATTGGTACATTCAGTTTGTCTCGTTATATATGAAAACTGTTCTTAAAACTTTTCCTAATATATTGTAGACATGAAAGTTTGCAGATTAACTTTGTCTAATTGTTAAAAAATGAAAAATGAAATATTTTATGTAATATGAAAAGAATTTATATTTTTATAAATGTTGTAAAAGTTTGTTGATCGAACTAATAAAACAACGGTTTAAAATAAAAAAATAAAAAAAATGGACGGTGGAACCAGTTAAGTACTTGGTGATACAGATATCACACACGGATGGTCACAGTGGTCTTACAATTATGGGGCATATGTGACTCGATTAAGATCAAAGCTATTTTAGGGATAGCTACTAATCTCAGTTATGGGCAAGATCTCGCTCCTCAAAATGACCATACTTCCCAAACTATTGTACCTTTTATCTGAATATACCTGTGCCCCGAAAGGACCACCGTTGCGGAATTTTAAAGCCTGTGTTCAGAGTTCATCTGGCACTTGGCCCGTCAGAATGAAATGGTCTTCCCTGGCACAGCCCTTTGTCTCAGGAGGCCTGGGGGCACTTGACTTTGAACTGTATTTTTTAGTCGCACAGTCAGTTAGCTGGATCCTGGGGGACTGGAGGGAGGCGGGCGGAATCGAAGGTTTTCGGGCACCTCTGCGTGCTCGGTGGGGGCAGCTAATTTGCAAAACCTGCTGTTAGGCAGCCACTATAAACAGGATGGTTCGCTGGATCTGGTGGGTACCACACGTTTGGCTTGCCGGGGTTTGCTATGTCATCTTGGAGTCTGTTCCTAATGATAGCTGCTTTCCTCTCTGGCGCAACTCGGCATTTGGGCCCACTATGGTCTGGGCCATTCGTAGGTCCTGGCAGGTAGTGCGCTTCCACACATTGGGTGACCTGTTTGTACAGGGACAATTTTATAAACTTGGGAGAGGCCAAGACTTGGATGGGCAGGGGACGGCTTCAGGCAATGCACTATAGACAACTGCAAGCAGCATTAAGAGCACATTGGCCCGTGTTCCCGCTGTAACTGCCCTCTGAGTGCCTGAGCTATATATTAAGGGCGGCAGGGGTCAAGAGAGGGGTGTCTGGGCTGCTTGAGCTTGTCCAGCATAATTTAACAGCTATGGTGTCTGGGGACAGGGTCAAGTGGGGTGGTTATTTGCAGCTGGAATTTACTGATGCACAATGGGCTGAAATATGTAAACTGTTCGAAATGTAGTTTATTTGCTTTAAAATTCTGACTAACATCACAAACGCCCACAACCCCCGCCCGGCACTCTCCCAGACAGATCTAAACTTTTTTTAAATCCCGACAGCGAAGTTAGATGCCAAGATCATAATGCTGAATTACTTCAACTTCACATGTATTGTGCATGCCCAGAGTTGCAATCTTACTGGTCTGACATATGGAAACTACTGTCCGAAAGCTCTCGCTTGCAGGTGACCTCAATCCCCTGCACATGTATAGATAGAATGTCTGTAATAACCCGAGATTTTTTAATATTTGTTGGCCTGAAGGTACATACTGTTAAAATGGAAGAAGAGTGCTGCACCACTGCCGTCGGACATATGGAGGACCGATATGATTTGGGCCAATGAAATGGAAGAATTACAGGGTTCGAAATAGAGGGAACATGGGAGCTATTTAGAGCTCCTGCTTGCAGCCTAGAAGAGCCTGGGGAGCTTGACACCAACAGATGGCTGAGGCTACTTTTGCTTCCCCAGGTCAACTGGTGCAGTACAAATACACCTATGTACATTTTAACTCTGTGCATTGGGACAATCTAGAAGCAAACATTAGGACCAAATATATGACATTTGAAGCATATATCATGGAAATAATTATAGGTTTGCTTCTTATGTGGAAGTTAGATCTGCATAACTACTTTGTAGTAGCGCCTTGTTACCAAGTGGAAACTCCTGGTCACTGGTCAATGCTGCATAACCAGAAACTGCTTTTAGCTCCTGCTTTACCCCATCTTAATTTCGACCCCCTGGAATTCTATGCCACAATGTTGCCGATGAAGTTTTGCCCTAAAGACATGTGGTCGGCTTTTTGAGAATATTTAAGTGGCGCAGTGAGTGCAGAATAGGCTAAACTCAGTGTAGGTGTGTTGTAATATGAATATTGGCGGGAACCACAAAGTGTCGTATGCTTTTGTACAGAACCTTACAAATTGTAAAAAATAAAGATGTTTTGTCATCAATGAACAGATTTTCAAAATGGCTGGAACTAATGTCGCCAGTCAGTCACATTAGCACACAAACGGTCAGTTGTTTCTTGGAAGAAGTGTTTTGGAAAGTGGAATTCCTAACTGGCCATTGTGTTCCACTTAAATCGAGATAAATTGAGCGTTTTCTAACAAAGAATGGAGTTGAGCATTCCTAAGTGCCCTCTTATCATCTGGAATCCATTGGAGTTGTTCAAAGGATCAGACGCACCCTGCTTGATCAGGTAAAGATGACCATTAGTTCAGTGGGAGATTGAGAACTTGAGGTTCAGCATTTAGTCATTGCCTTGCACCTCAATCACTGACGGGTCTGTGCTAATATGAAGGTCTGCCATGTTGCATGAAACGATCACCATTGAGCACATTTGATGAAGAGCTTTTTAGAGAACGCGTAGAACAAACGTAGCATCAAACTGAACTATCATGTGTTGAAATATGCTTGTACAATATAGGCTAAATGTTGGCAATGTGGTCAAAGCAGAAATTCCCTATCCTGTACCAAGGGGGCAATCCCAATTTTCAAATCCATTCCGAATGGTTGCCCTGTTCCATTATTCTGTCAGATTGGAATATTTGGAGCACATCTCATGTAGCCAAATGTACTGAGACCTTACTTTTGTTCATTCTATGAAGGGGGAAGGAAACGCGTGTTTGTTCTTGATGTTGAGTACTTTGTGTTCACCCTCTTCCAGTCAGTGGGTACTTGCCTTTTGGTTTAGTGGCACTGACACTGAGCACGGGTATAACCTGGTGACCTCAATGCGCTGTTGCCGCAGTGCTCTGGGTGAACGTTGTAATATGAGAATTGTAAGGGTTTATTGAAGCATAAGTAATTGAAGGACCTGGCGGCTAAGGTAGCGCTTTTTCAGTTGTTTGCGGGTTCTGTTCCTGTTAATACCCTATTCCTTAATACGTAAGACTTCGGCCTGATCTGAATTCCTGCCATCACTTTGTGAGAGACTGCACATGAAGGAGCTGAAGGAGCTGAAGGAACTGGAAGCTGAAAGTTCCTTGCGGAAAGAGGGGAATCATGTAGGTGGCAGCGAGAGGGATTGAAACTGTAGCGGAATAGCAGGCATGGTAGTGTTTATCTTGGAGAGCCCGATGAGCTTGAATGGAGCAATTGCATTCAGGGTGGTTGTGAGGAGGTTGCTGATGGTGGGCCGAGAAGGTCTTTGGGTGGTGTCAAGAGAGCAGGAGTATTCAGTCTTCAAAGCCCTGAATGACACGAGGAGGAGCGTGCAGAGGAAGGTTTGCTACTGGAGGATGTAAAGTCAGCGGTGCTTTAAGTGTGCTGAGCAGGAAAACTGGTTTGAAGAAGAGCAGGAAATGGGACCATCAGCGTCTGAACATCATGGTGAGGGAGTGACTGTTTTGAATAGGTTGTTCAGAGAGGTGTTATTTGAGGCTGAGGGTGGATATGATTTGGATAAGATATGGGTGCAGGAATG
This sequence comes from Ambystoma mexicanum, assembly GCF_040938575.1. Lineage (NCBI taxonomy): Eukaryota > Metazoa > Chordata > Amphibia > Caudata > Ambystomatidae > Ambystoma > Ambystoma mexicanum. The sequence goes on from NC_090928.1 coordinate 973,177,477, forward strand.
TTTATGGTGTCGTCCCAAATGTTGAAATTGCCACGGATGGAAACGGCTGGACTGTACGATATGAAGTTGGGTGACTGTCTGCAAATGTGTTATCGAAAGCAGAGTCAGGACCAGGATTGGCTCTGTGCAGTTGACCTGAAGGATGCATTTCTTAATCTAACGGTTTTCAGGGGGCAGGCTAATTTCCTGTAGCATGTGCTGTGGTTTGGGCTTAACTCTGCTCCCCGATTGTTTACAAAAATGTTGACAGTTGTGGATTTTCTCTGCATTCAGGGCATCCCTGTATATACATATTTGGATGACTGACTGGTGAGAGCTCACTCTCGGAAATGTACAAGTAGCACTGTGGATCTGCTCTGGAAGCTAGGACTTCCTGTGAACTGGACAAAGTTGTCTCTGAAGGTCACACAAGACCTGATTTTTATCAGCTTCGTATGGAACACATCCCAGGCCAGAGTATATCTAATGGTGAGTGATGGATGGATATTTAGAAGATGTGCTGCTGATATGAAAACAGGCCTAAGACCGCTTTTCACCTACCATGTGGCCTGCAGCCAGTGAAACGATGACAAATATAGATGGCAGCTGTTTTCACATCATGCAGGCCTGCAGCCATTGATAGCCGAAGAATGGTCGTCAAACATACAGTGCAAGTTTTAGACAGAAAAGCTAGTGTGCACGCTTGCTGGATGAATATGTCTTGGCCTAACCAAAGTTCAGGAAGTGGTGCTTTCCTGTTCTGGCACATGAGCAAACCACAACGGTAGCTGCCTGTTTTAACTGCACACCAGTAGTTGCAAGTGTTGACTTCACACCATTTTACATCTGATGAGGAATCGAGGACAGGAAATGGGCAGACATGAATAGAAGCATGGTGTACGTCTGCAAGACTATGAAGTAACGAACGTCGTTTCTCGAGGTCGGATCCACATTCTCTTTGCTTAGTGTCTAGGCCTGGAGCATCGCTGGGACTCATGCTTCTATTGCGATTCCCTCTCCATCTGGGCACTCCGTCGGCTTCTTCGGTGGGAAGAGGTGTTTCAACTCCTTCCTCCACCTCATTTTCAGCTCATCATCGACGAAAAGAAGAAACACCCCGTAAGTTCTTTACTTTTTAGGGCGCACCGGCCAGGGGACTCCTTCCAGTGGTCTTACAGGACCCGGAGGGGCTCGAGTAGCTCTGTTATCAGGGGTCTCCCTGAGGTGCCCCAAAAGGGGCCTAATAGGTGCACCGGAGTTGTCTCGGAGGGTTCCTGCAGCGGACCTTCCAAAACCGGACACTGTTCTGAGGTTCACCATTTGGGTGCTAAAGTTCAGCCCAGTTCTTCTGTGGCTCTGGATACCAGGGTCTCCCTGAGGTCTCCATTTTTGGAGCTTTCCACACCGATAACGGGTTTGCCCTGAGGTCTCAGTTTCTGGAGCTTTCCACACACAGACACGGCTCGAGGCCCCTATTGAGGGAGCTATTCGTCCTGGGTTAAAACCTGAGGTTCCTCTTCTTGGGGCTAAATCCAGTACAGACAGAATCGAGGGATCTTCTTTGAGGGTCCTGTCAGTGAGGTACGTTCCTCAACCGTCCCGCGCTCCGGGTCGTGGTGGTACTGGTTCTGTCGAGGGGAGCAAAGAAGGCGGTCACGGACCACAGGCTCAGCCAAGGTTCCTTCACTGGAGGCTAATTCTGGGGCAGTCAATACGTCCAGTAAGCATCCAAGGTCTGCCGGCATCGGCTCGGCCGAGGATCTTTGTTTCAAGGCTAAAGTGTTACTGAAGTCCCCCGACTCCCTCGAGGAGACAATTGCCTCACTTTCACCCGCGATACAGTTCTCCTCAAAATGGTGGCCCAACCTCCATGGTCCACGCCAGCCATTTTGGATACCCCTCACACCAACGTTCACGACGTCTGGTGCTGGGAGCATTTCTTTTGGGGCTGAGCAGCCTTTTCCACGCCATGTGGACAACAAAAACCTGTTCTTCCCTTCATTCGATTGACGTGCTCGGGCACCGCTGCCTCATAGTCTCGCCCCCTCCTGCTTCCGCGCCACTGATCTATATGGATCCGGTCGGTGGTGGGCCCTCCTGGCAACCATCCTCATTGCAATCATGGGGGTATGCCCCTCACGAGCGGCCTCTGCCTGTTCTTGCGCCTAGACCTTCGTCTGAGGATGTTTTTTTTTTTTTTTGGGAATTTTCAGACGCTCATGCGTATTTTAAAGGTCTTTTCAGGGAAATGTACCCTGAATCTCTTGTCCCACCTTCTGACCCGGCTGTTCCTATGAAGGTTCCGGTGGTGCCAACTCCTCCACCGCTTCCTGTCGGACCTCCTCCATCACTCCCTCCTCTGCCCCTGCTTTCTCCCATAGAGAAGACACCGGCAGCGCCGGATAACACTTCAAAACCTGAGGCGCTATGCGCAGTGGACCAGTCTTCTGTTCCCGCTTCGCTGGATGAGCCTCAATTGCTGTCCATGGCCGGGTCCTGGATATGATGGCCCTGCTTGATATTCCAGTGCCTGAGGCCCCCACTCCACAGGAAGGGGTGCTTTCTGGAGCCTTTTTTGTCGCATCAGGAGCGCACTGACATGTTCTTCGAGAAGGACGTCTTGGCGGAGGCCTGCAAGGTCTGGGATAAACCCCATACCAGGCTACATCTCAACAAGAGGATTGACGCTCGATATAAACTTCACGCCTCGGAGGAGATGGCATTATCTGCTTATCTGCTCCCTTCGTCAACGGTGGTGGCAGCAGCCATCCTCCAGTCCAAGCCGGCCTCTGCGTCTTCCCTGACAGCAGCCGAGATCCTCTCCAAAGAGGATAAGCTCCTTGATTTCTTTAGCAAGAAAGTCTTTTCCAATTCGCCGCTCCAACTTCATCAAGCGAACACCAAGCTCATCCTGGCAGCAGCCAATCTCAGGCTGTGGAAGGAGCTGGCCGATTTTCCAGGAGTGTATTCCTGAGGATTGGTTAGACTACTTTAAAGTTAGTTTGTCGGACACCAAAGTGGTGGCACAGGATTTACTGGAAGCTGCGGCACACCACATAGATACCTCTGCTCGAGGCCTTATGGTCTGGGTTGACGTCTCCCAACAGGCTTGGCTCCACGCAACAAAGTTCTAAGGAAATGCAGGACAAAGTACTGGACCTTCCTTTTGATGGCAAGGAATTGTTCCATTCCTCTACAGATGAGGAACTCACAAAGACTAATGCGAGTACCCAAACCGCCAAATCTTTATCGGTCCTGGCGAACGCTCCAGCTAAGGCCCCTTCTACACAGAGGTCAGGGTCCCAAACTCTGCCCTCCTCTGGATTCAGGCGGGTTTCAGGATCGCTGTGTGCGGCGTAGTGAAGCTCCGGTTGGCGGGCCCCACCGAAAGCAACAATGGCAAGGTGGTAGTTTTATCTCTCGCCCATCAGCCTCCTCTCCAGGGACAGTTAGTCTCCCTGCCGACAAAGCCTCTAAATTATATTGTTTGTCGGTTGGACGATACTCCGGTGGCAGGACGAATCTCGTCTCATCTGGAGGCGTGGCAGACAATCACCGAAGACAGGTGGGTTTTGTCCATTGCTCGGGCAGGCTTTTGCTTGCCCCACCCCTACCCCACCTTTTCAATCCTCCCTTCCAGCAGATCGGTCTGCCCTCCATCAGAGCCGAGGTGCAGAAACATTTAGACCTCAGAGCGGTTCAGCCTCTTCCCCTCAGGGAGCAAGGGGAGGGCTTCTACTCCCCTCTGTTCAGTGCCCAAAACCAACCAGGCTGGCCTGCGCACTATCCTCTATCTTTCTCAGTTCAATCTTTCTCTTCCCCAAGAGAAATTCAAGATGATCACGCCTTGCTAAATAAAGTCCTCTCTTCGGAAGGACGACTGGCTCAGTGTAGTGGACCTTTAGGATGCATACATGCACATCATGATATGGAGCCTGCATCGAAAATACCAGTTCTGTGTGCTCCTGTTTGGTCTCAGCTCGGTGCTGCGTGTCTTTACGAAGATGTCAGTCATCGCAGCTTTCCACAGTCTGCAAAGCGTTCATGTATATCCATATTTGGACGATTGGATCCTGCGCAGTCCTTGCCCACAGACAGCATTGATCAATCTCCAGTATCTCCTGCAACTCTTGTTTCAACTTGGGCTGTTGGTGAACTGGAGGAAATCTTCCTTGACGGTCTCTCGACCTGATTTTCCTGGGTTTCTGTTGGAATACTGTCAGTACCAAGGTGTTCCTAACGGCGGACAGGATTGTGGACCTATCGACCACGCGTCGGCTCTTCCTGCAGTCTTCGCACATGACGATTTGGTGGTTCCAAAGACTTCTGGGCCTCATGGCTTCTTGCGGGCTATCCCTTCCTCTTGCACGTCTGAAGATGAGGCGTACTCAGCTGGCTCTTCGTAGCTCTTGGTCTCGGGCTTTGGACCCGGATTCCAAGATAATCCCAGTTCCATCCTGCATGATGTCGGATCTACAATGGTGGTCCTCGATCGACCACCTTTCGGTGGGGGCCTCCTTCCAGGAGCCCTGCCCACAAGTGATGGTTACCACAGACTGCTCCCTTCTGTGGTGGCATGCGACGTTGGGTCACCTCGAAGTGTTCGACCTTTGGACACACCAATAAAGGCAGTTTCATATCAATTAACTGGAACTCCTGGCTGTTTTCCTGGCGCTCAAGGCTTTTCAGCCGTCTATCACCGACAAGATAGTCTGTGTTTGCACAGACAACTCAGTGGCAATGTTTTACATCAACAAGCAGGGTGGCACAAAGTCACCCATCCTTGTGTTCCTTGCCATATAAATTTGGGACTGGGCCATCCAGCACAACATTTGGCTCCTGGCTGTGCACATCCCGGGTCGCATCAATGTAGCTGCATATTCGCTCAGCCGTCAGTCGACGGACAGTTACGAGTGAGTATTTAACAGCGATGTTCTGTCCAACAGTTTTCACCAATGGGGCACTCCAGAAGGGGACCTCTTTGCAACTTTCATGAACAGGAAATTTCCTCTGTACGCATCCAGACATGGCCTCTGGGTGTCCTCTCTGGGAGACACTTTCGAGATTCCCTGGCACAACACGAAGGCTTAATGCTTTTCCTCCATTGCCTCTAATTCATCGGTCACTCTGCAAACTCAGGAGTGCATCGAATTGCACTCTCCTCTTCATAGCTCCTTGGTGGCCAGCCAGATTCTGGTTATCGGAACTTCAGCATCAGTCCATTCTTGATCTGATCAGATTGCTGTTGATTCCCGACCTTCTTCACCAGAGCGATCACCAGATGTGGCACCCCTTCCCACAATCGTTCAGCTTGGCAGCCTGATGCCTGACTTCCGATCGTTGGCACTATTGTCTAAGGACAAAATGCGCATTATCCAAGCGGCCAGAAAACCTTCTAAGAGGGCTCAATATAGGAGCAAATGGCTGTTTTTGCCACTGGTGCTTTGCTAAGCAGCTTGACCACAGGCACGCTACAGTTGTCCCTGTTCTACCATTTGTGTCCCACCTCGCAGCTTTGGGCATTTTTGTCTTGTCTTGCAGGACTTACTCATCTGCCATTGCGGCCTGCCTGTCCTTGGACAGCTGCTCCATTTCATTGACTAATCCGGTCGTTAAAAGGCATTTTGCTGGTCGTCTTAATCTCTTCCCACCGGTGCGTATTCCTCATCCCAAATGGGATTTGAATGTGGTCCTCACTGCGTAGTGCCATAAACCATTTGAACCAATGCCACTAACTATCTCAAATACCTTTCCTAGAAGGTCTCTTCTTCTGATTGCAGTGACATCGGCGAAGCGAGTTAATGAGCTCCAAGCTTTTTCTGTGGAGCATTCGTCCTTACTGCCTAAAGTGGTTACCGATTTTCATTTGAACCAATCTGTCTCCTTACGTGTTTTTTTTTCCTAATCTGGCATCGGATTCCTTGAGAGTCCTACACGACCTGAAATTTTACCTCAATAGAACGTGTGAACTTGGGGCCTCCTCACAACTGTCACATTCTTAGATCCTGAGGTCCCAACCAACTATAGGCCCATCACGACGGTCCCGTTTCTCCTAAAAATCTTAGACAGAGCAGCATATCTACAGATGCAGAACTATCTGGAAACTAACAATCTTTTAGGCACTAGACAATCCGGCTTTAGACCCAAGCATGGTACGGAGACAGCCCTGTTAGACCTCCAAACCCAAATTTAGGATCTAAAAGACAAAGGTAAACTAGCCCTGCTATTACTATTAGACATATCCGCGGCCTTCGACTTGGTCAACCACTAAATCCTTTGCCACCATCTGAAACAGCAGCCCTCTTTTCTGACAGTGCCACTAATTGGATTACATCTGGACAACAGACATATGAGGGTATTCCCCCTACCTCCTCTGCCAACCCTGCGCCAGTCCCTTGTGGGGTCCCCCAAGGATCATGCGTATCCCTGACCCTCTCCAATGTTTTCACTAAACCCTTGTTTGATATGCTTGACTATCTGTGTGTCACCTATACCAATTACGCCGATGACACCCAGATACTCATCCCCATCACGGGCGACTACACGGTAGACTCGAAATCCTTAAATGACATATACCATGTCATTCAAACCTTGATGGCACAACATGAGCTCTGTCTTAATGTTGATAAGACAGAGCTCCTCATCCTAGGTACACAGCAGAGACTTAACAAGTTGAACTCTATGTTCAACTCCTTTAATATCGACGGGAACTCCATAAAAGTCTCCAAAGATACTAAAACCCTCGGAATCTACCTTGACTCCACTCTCTCCCTCCATAGACCAACAAATGCAGCCGCAGCCGCCTCTGCCTGCACATGCATGCTGATCACAGCATATCACCCTTTTCTCTCTTCTCAGAATTGCAGAACCCTGGCTAGTCCAAACTTGACTACTGTAATGCACTGTACCAAGGTACTAACCAATGGAACCTCGACAAACTCCAGATCATACAAAATAACGCCATCAGAGCAGCCCTCCACATCCCTAGATCAGCCCACGTCTCTGAAACTAGGAAGAACCTTCACTGGCTGTCAGTCTCCCAAAGGGTTTCACTAAAATCTCTTGCCCTGACTTACAAATGCATGAATAACCAGTCCCCTGTCTATCTATCTTCATGGTTCACTCAGTATACCCCACCTCGCTCACTTAGATCCGCCCAGAGCCTACTGATCCCTAGATACAAGCTCCAAACAGCTGGTGGGGCCAGCTTCCCGGTTCTGGCAACCAAACTGTGGAACTCTGTGCCACTCACTATTAGAAACCTGCCCTCCCTGAACTTATTCAAACACAAAGCCAAACTCTGGCTAGTCACCACAGACGACCAAGTGACACCCTGAAAAACCTGATTACTTATGCTTTATTTGTCTAAACCTGCAATGTGATCGTATTCCAATGTTCAACTTAAATGTCCTTTGTAATGTCTTACTGATTTATAACCACTGTTTTCTAAGATATGCGCCCGGTAGCCTCCGGGCCTGGTTTGCGCTATATAAATAAAATAAATACAAATACATTCAGAGACCGGCTTCCAAAGCAACTATCTCCCGATGGATTGCCTCATGTATTTCAGAAGCCTACAGCGTTCAAGGCCTTCAACCTCCGAAAGGCATCCATGTTCATCTGGTACGTGGCAAAGCGGCTGCTGTCCTTCCAAAAGTATGTCCCTTGGAAACTATCGCCAATGCGGCTACGTGGGCTTCCCCATCAGCTTTTTGTAAGCATTACTGCTTGGATCTGAGCTCCAGGGCTGATGCCCAATTTGGCCAGGCTGCTATTAAGAACTTATTCCATTAAAGGTTTTTTTTTTCCCATCCACCCGAACTAACTGTGGTGCATGCTTGGGAATTTCCCATAAGTATGGAGGAAAGGGGATGGGACGTAGGAGTATAACATAGGAGTATAACTGTTACTCACCGTAGCGACTACCTTACTCCTAGTCCACAGTCCCCTTTCCTTCATACGCCCGCCCGCCGTCCACTCTAAAAAGTCATCTATTATTGCTTAAATGGTCTCAGACCTGGCGATGCGCGGGTCGGTGCTCAGGAGGGCGGGGATACGGCCATGTGCGATACCCTGCATAAAAATAAAGGGCAAAAATCTAAACTTTTTGATGCTTTTTACAAAAGGGCTCCGGTCCCGTACCGAAGGACGGAATTTCCCACAAGTATGGAGGAAAGGGGACTATGGACTTGGGAGTAAGGTAGTCACTACAGTGAGTAACTTTGTTAATATACGTTGTCTTTCCCCGCTAAGAGGAGCTTCCTTACAATAATTCATCAACCACATATGCAATAAGAAAATATGAAAATCACTATTTTATGCAAAACGAGTGCTCACTTACTATGCATCCTAGGAGTCCCCCCATGCTGTTCCCCTGTAGTCAACCTACACAGCCCTGGCCTGGCATCCCCAGGCCAGAAACCAGGCAGACCTTTAGAGAAACCTAGCATCTGATCACCCCTGGTGTGCGCACAAAACTGCTCTCTGGAGGCATGAGCTGCGGCCCAGGACATGCAGCGGGGGCCGTAGTGTTCTCGTGAGGCGCTGGAGATCATATCTGGTCACCACATGGAGAACCTTATATAGATCCAGAAACAATGAAGAGATATACGAATTGCAGAAAGGCAGATTCAATGTAAATGCCTGGAAGGTCAACCAGTCTCGTGAGACTGAAAACTCTCGACACAACCACATCAAACAGTAACATTTAAAGACGAAAACCACAAAATTAGAATACACTTGCATACATTCTAGACATTGGGTGTAACCACATTCCAGCCATCCTATTGGCTCCTGCCTATACAAACCTAAGTCCGCATAAATTGCCCTACCCTGATTGGTTAGTACAGTGTTACATTTGATGCGCATCCTCACACAGGTGACCTTACTGACTGCATAGGATCCTTTCTTTACTATACATAAGGACAAACTGGTTTTACGCACTTACCCTAGGTTCTCGCCTAAATTCATCTCCAAATTCTCTGTAAACCAGTCTAATGAGCTACCGGCTTTCTTCCAGGAACCCACAAGCTCTTCTGAAGTAAAACTCCACACACTAGGTGTGAGGAGAGCAGTCCTCTACTACGTAGACAAGACCAGACCGCTAAGAAAGACAGATCAACTGTTTGTCTCCATAGCGCGAGGCAGAGAAGGAGATTGCATCTCTAAGAAGGCCATCTCTAGGTGGATAGTCTGATGTATCCATCTGTGCTATTACCTATCGGATAAAACACTGCCTTTTACGCCAAGGGCCCACTCTACAAGAGGTACTGGAGCCACTCTGGCTTTCATTGCAAATGTCCCCTTAGACAGTATTTGCAAAGCAGCTTCATGGAGCTCAATACATACTTTCACTCAGCACTACTGCATTGACACTCATTACAAGACAGATACACAACTGGGACAAGCAGTTCTAAGACATTTATTCGCTCATGAACCTTCTCACATTTCACCTCCTCCTCCTCCTCCACCTCCTTCTTCCACTGCTCGCTAATCTATGCACAGCATGGGATCCAAGCAGATTCCACAAGCCTCAGAAGGGATACATTACTCACCATAATCGTATTTCTGATGCTTGTATCTGCTTAGATTCACATGCAACCCCCCACCTCCCCAGGAGAGAAGGCGCCTGGATGCTTATGAACTTGTCTGATACGCATCTGCTTGGATACAACTGTACTCGTGCTACACATCATGCTACCTCATGTCAGAAAAATAACAATCTGAGGGACCTCGATGCGTGAGGGATCATGGGTACAGTGGACATCACACTAGGGATAGTATTACTGGCAAGCCCTGTCGACGTCCCTTTTCGAGTTTTGAAAACAACTGTAATACTCTGCAGCTTCCACTAGATGTCGGCCTATGCACAGCATGTGAATCTAAGCAGATACAAGCATCAGAATCTGCTTAGAATCACATGCTGTGCATAGGTCCGACATCCAGTGGTCACTGTGGAGTATTGCATTTTGTTTTTCGTAGTCGAAAAGGGGACGTCGACAAGGCGTGTCTTTAACACTATCCCTATAGTGACGTGCGTTGTACCCACAATCCCTCACGCGTCAAGGTCCCCCAGATTGTTTTTTTCCGCCCAGCTACTGGTCGCCTTTATGCGGAGCTCCTCGAGAGACATTGCCAAATAGTTTCTTCGACCTTTGGTCGTTTGTTATTAATATCAATAACGTAGATCCCTCCCTCGACGCAGAGCTGTTTCTCCGCCAAGCAAGATCTTCGACGGAAGGACGAGCGGAGGGGATCCTTCGGCGCTGCCGAACATGTGGCCTGGCCTCGCCAGCCATACACAGTAGGGAGAGTGGGGTTGTGTGGTCTTTCTTTCTCTTTAAGAATGCCTTTCTCTTTCCCCTCCCTCTCTTTCAAGGTCGTAGTCACACTTCTTGCCCTCAGCTATGGAGAGGACGCCATTTAGGTTTTGCCTGCTTTGCAAGGGTAAATCTACCTGGAAGGATGAGCACAACCGGTGCAACCGTTGCTTACCCCTCGATCACCAGGAGGACGGCTGTGCGGCCTGTAAATTACTAAAGCCCAAAACTCTAAAAGACAGCAGGGTCAAAAGGTGGGCAGCCTACGCCATGTCTAGGCCTGACTTCTCGCCCGCTGCCGCCGAATGTGACGAGGACAGTGACTACACGGCCCCCGTAACGGAGGTTGTACACCTCTCAAAGGAGCGTTCACGCTGCTTGTCGTCCGTCCCCGGCCCCGACAAGCCCGGCTCACGCCCATCTTATGGGGATGAACACCCCGGCGACAAGGACGCACACGGAAAAACACCAAAGCATATGCCCCCCGGCACACATTCGTTGAAGACGAAGGCAGCCATAGTGCCAACGGGGACGCCAGCCCCACCGGCGTCTTCCGCCGACCGTAAGGGTCGTCAGCCCTCCCCGCCACTGCCTCTGCGACAGGCGACTGGGCATTCTAAAGATAAGGGCGCTAACACCAAAACCTCCGGCGACGCGCATCGTAAGAGCGCTCACGTTGCCAGCAAAGACTCGACTAGCAAGGACTCGACGTTACAGAGCGCTCACTTTGCCAGCAAGGACTCGACGTTACATAGCGGTACGGCGACCGATCCCTCGGAAGAGAGAATGTTCGCCGAAAGCCTCGCGCGCATATCATCTAAGGACGGCCAGAGACATACGGCGAGTGAGACGCCGAAAACCGCGCACAAGGCCAAAGATACGACGAAGGCGCCGGAAAACAGATCAGGCCAGTTCCCGCTGCCGACGGAAGGCCATAGCCAGCGAGAAGGCTTCTCAGAAGGCGAAGGCACACTTTCTTCGACATTATGGGTCAGAACCAGACAACTACAGGAGGAAGAAACTCCTTTTTCATTCCCAGTTCGTCCTGGCCGACCTCAGTTGACCTTTGAAAGGTTCCAGACCTGTATGGATAAACTAGACAGGTTCATGTCCATCCCAGAAGACAGGGCACCCAAGAGACCAAGGGAGGCACCCCTGGAGAGTCCAAGGGCTAAATACCAGAAGTTTTATAACCCCATACAGGAGGACACATACTCTTACGACCTCACTGAGGAAGACACCCTCTTCCAGGAGGAAGATGAGTTCACCTATGTTGAAGACCAACAAGAAGAGGAAGGTTTTCACGAAGACACTAACTTAGGTGAGGAGGGATTCCAGGAGGACACAGGCGAGGGCGACCCAAATCCCTGGCAGTCACCAGCTAGGTCTACAGACACAGGCAGTAGAAGTATAGTCATCAGGTCTACTGAAACTACACCAGTCAGGAACCCTTCGCCTGTTGATGACCAACCCACCTTCAATGCACTGCTGAAGAAGGCAGCAGCACATTTTGAACTTGAAACTGGAGAGGTCACCCCAGACACCGATTTTTGTGGAGAAGATTATCAAAGAAAAAAACCCCACTAGCCAAACTATCCCCATCCTCGCCTCAGTTAAGAGACGTATTACCCCTTCTCTGTCCACTCCTGCACTGGTGAGAGGGGTCAATCCGAGGATTGAGAAACTGTTCGCTCCCTCTCAATCAGACCCATTATATATTAAGGGTCACTCAATCCCGGACTCCCTGGTCGTGACCAACACCAGGAAAAGGGCCGGAGTCCCACAACTACCAGCGAGGCACCCCCAGATAAAGAGGGGAAGAAGCTTTATGCCCTAGCCAAGAGAATCACCACCTCTGCAGCATTCTCTACCAGAATTGCCAATAATAACACACTATTGGCAAGCTACGCCGATGCTCAATGGGCTAAGCTCAAACAGGACATCGAAGAAGCTCCCGAACCCCTAAGAACTCGTTTGCTGGCTACAGTTAACGAGGGCTCTCTGGTCAACCAACGCATCGTCAAGAATACCCTCGATGCAGCAGAGACGGCTGGCCGCACTTTGGTACAAGGAATTTTGCTGAAGCATCACGTCTGGCTTCGCAATTCCGGGTTTAAGGCAGAAACACAAGTGTCCCTTATTAATAAGCCCACAGAGGAGTCCTACCTCTTTGGGAAAGCAGTTGATGATGCGCTGGAGAACGCAAAGAAAGAATTTGACACAATAAAGACCTTAGACCAAATTTCAAAACCCCCTAACAGGCAGGGATTTGTTAATAAGCGCTTTTTTCGTGGCCAACGCCAGCAATAAAACCAACAGTATTCTGCCAGCAACTACCAAGGAACTAGTGGCCAGTACAATCAGAGGGGTCAACGTCGTGGAAAAGGGAGAGGCCGGGGCTCCACCTCCAGAGGCTCCCAAGCCACCAACACCACCAAGTGACGCGAAGATTTGCGTCCCCTCCCATGCAACGCCGGTCGGGGCCGGTTAACATCCTTTCTTCCAGCATGGGAGGGAATAACGTCAGACTGCTGGGTGCTTTCCACTGTAGCTACTGTATAGAGTTCAACAGTTCCCCAACATACAGACCCCCGAGGGGACGCCGCATGACACCAGAACATCTCGCCATCCTTCTCCAAGAAGTGGACCAACTGCCTTAAAAAGGAGCCATAGAGGTAGAGGTCGTGCCTCTATCTCAGGTAACGGAAGGTATTTATTCAATGTACTTCCTTGTACCCAAAAAGGATCCATGCGCCCTGTATTAGATCTGCGCCCAGCGAACAAGTTTGTCAAACCCCAAAAGTTTCGTATGGTGACCTTACAGGAGGTGATCCCACTGCTATCACAGGGAGATTACATGGCGACACTGGACATGAAAGATGCATACTTTCATATTTTAATGTTGCCAGTGCACAGAAAATACCTCAGGTTCATGATAGAGGGCGAACACTACCAGTTCAGAGTGCTACCCTTCGGTATAGCATCTGCTCCAAGGGTATTCACGAAGGTACTGGCAGCGGCCCACCTGCGCAGGTTATCCATCCCAGTATACCCTTACCTCGACGACTGGCTCATAACAGGGGACTCTTACGAGACATGCTTCTCAAACACCCAAAAGACTGTAGACCTTTTGTTCCAGCTGGGCTTCCCCATCAACGAGAAGATGTCCAGTTTAGAACCCACCCAAGTCAAACAATTCCTAGGGGCTCTAATTCGAACAAAGGACGGCCTCGTCTTCCGCTCTGAGAAGGTCCAAAACCTGCTGTTTCAGATCCCCCAATATGTGGCAGGTCGAGAGGTGATGGTGCGCAAAGCGATGCGCTTGCTAGGAAAGTGGTGTCAGGCCAGCGGACAATGGGACGATCTAGTGGTGGTCTCGCAGGCCTTGGTTCTCTCGCTACGGTGGTGGACAAAGGAAAACCTGATAATAGGGAAACCTTTTGCCACACCCGCGGTGGAGGCCACTCTAACCACGGACGCATCCCTCACAGGATGGGGGGCTCACCTATCCCATCAGACTGCTCACGGAGTGTGGACTCTGAGCGTAGCATCCAAGCACATAAACCTACTGGAGCTACTGGCGGTGTTCAAAGCACTAAAAGCCTTCCAAGAACACCTACAAGGGAAGACAGTGATGGTCCTTACAGACAGCACCACAGCCATGTACTACATCAACAAGCAGGGGGGCACCCACTCTCCAGGACTGTCCAAGCTGTCCCAGAATATATGGAAGTGGGCTCTCAGACACAACATGTTCCTTCTGTCGCAACACGTACCAGGGGAACTCAATCTGCTAGCAGACGAACTCAGCAGAGACTTCCCCCTGCCCGAAGAGTACGAATGGCGATTGCACAAAGATCGAAGACGGTCTGTCGATTCAATGGTCAGGGAAATTTGTTTACGCTCCCCCCCATACCCCCCCCCCGACTCCCCTTCTCAACAAAGTTGTGCACAAGATGCACCAGGAACAAGTTACCATGATACTAGTGGCCCCGATGTGGGCCCGGCAGCCATCGTTCGCTCACTTGATGGAGATGTCTCTATCTCCCCCAGTGAAACTTCCCTGCCCACACAACATGCTGTCACAAGACAAGGGCAGGACACTGCATCCATGCCCTCAGAACATGAACTTAGCAGGCTGGCTCCTGAGATCATAGAATTTGGACATCTACAACTCCCGCAGAGATGTATGGACATCCTCAGGGAAGCCAGAAAACCTAAAACTCGCCACTGCTATTCTAGCAAGTGGAGAAGATTTGTCATCTGGTGTAGAGGAAAGAGCATGAACCCGGTTGACTGCTCTCCCACATATATTGTTCTGTACCTGACCCATTTATTGGATTCAGGTCTAGTGTTCAATTCCATTAAAGTCCACCTGGTGGCACTTTCTGCATACACCACTTCCCAAACTAAAGTGTCGTGGTGGAAGATAACGGTTATCAAGGCCTTCATGGAGGGGGTAAAGAGAATACACCCTCCGATAGCTAACCCAGCTCCCGGATGGGACTTAAATGTGGTACTTACCAGACTCATGGGCTCGCCATTTGAACCCATGCACAAGGCAACTCTTAAGACTGCTTTTCTAATAGCTATCATTTCCATTAGGAGAGTAAGTGAACTACAGGCTCTTTCTGATCTAGACCCCTTCGTAACAGTTCACAAAGATAAGGTGGTTCTACGCACACACCCAAGGTTTGCACCGAAATTCATCTCGAAGTTCCATGTAAACCAGTCTATAGAACTACCAACGTTCTTTCAAAACCCTTCCAACTTGGGAGAAAAAAGTCTGCATACACTGGATGTACGCAGAGCTGTCATGTTCTACATGGAAAGAACCAGGCCACTGAGAAAGACTAATCCGTTCTTTGTCTCGGTGGCAGCAGGAAGAGAAGGAGATGCAGTCTCAAAGTCGACTATATCTAGATGGATTGTTCAATGCATCACTCTCTGTTACACTCTTGCTAAGAGAGAGCTACCCTTCAAGCCAAGAGCACATTCTACTCGAGGCACTGGGGCTTCCATAGCGTTCATTGCAAATGTTCCCCTTGAGTCCATCTGCAAAGCGGCTACCTGGAGTTCTGTGCACACTTTTACAAAACACTACTGTCTAGATGCACACTCTAGATCTGACTCCCAGGTGGGACAGGCAGTATTAAGACATCTTTTCTCCACTGATCCTTCTCATAACCCACCGCCAACTCCGGGTACTGCTCGCTAGTCTATGCACAGCATCTGATTCTAAGCAGATTAACAAACATCAGAAGACAATGCATTACTTACCGTAAAAGCATTTCTGATGGTTGTATCTGCTTAGATTCACATGCGCCCACCCTTCCTCCCCGCTCGGATGGAAGGAACATAGACATCTTTCTACATCTCTCTCTTTTCTGTACTCACTCACGTATAGAAGGCTCCCTCAGGGCAGAAAAAATACAAACAGAGGGACCCTGACGCGTGAGGGATTGTGGGTACAACGCACGTCACTATAGGGATAGTGTTACAGACACGCCTTGTCGACGTCCCCTTTTCGACTACGAAAAACTAAATGCAATACTCCGCAGTGACCACTGGATGTCAGACCTATGCACAGCATGTGAATCTAAGCAGATACAACCATCAGAAATGCTTTTACGGTAAGTAATGCATTTTCATATATATATATATATATATATATATATATATATATATATATATATATATATATATATATATATATATATATATATATATATATATATATATATAATATATTCATTCAAAGGGGTGTTTAAAAAAGAAAATTAGTCTTCGCTCCCAAACAAGTCCAGGCCACTCTATAAATCAAGGAGAAGGTGAACATTCTTCTAACCTGCCTCTACGCTGCCAAATTAGTCGGCTATGGCCTGTGATAGAGGGGACTACACATCAGGAAAGTACTGGGAGACTCCTTAGTAAAAGCCGTCACCCAAGGAGTGAAGCCCCTGCAGGACAGACTACAGTTCCTGGAGGAAATATTGGGCAACAGAGCTGGCAATCTGGACGACCCAGGTGAGGGACCTTCCACAGAACAACCCATTGGAGAGGGTAATAAGGGGAGCAAAGTAGCCCGGAAGAGAAAATCCTCTTCTGCTACCTCGGGCTCATTGATGGGAATAAAGAAAAAGTCCCAAGAGGCGTCTGACGCTTTTAATAGGTTGAAAAATGCCTTTGTATTGATAGCAGCCATGCCCAACCTCGTACCCCCTTCCCCAGGCGTGAGAAATACAGGGGAAACGCAATCATCAGAAGGGAACGATCAATATGATGATGATAATGATCTGAGCATTAATATGCAGGGAGTAACTACATGCAAGCCTAAAGCCAGCAAAGTGGAGGTACCCAAGAAGAGGACATGTTAGAAATGTTCGCACCAGACTCTTAGACATCCCAGATCGACTGATAGGCCCCCATCAGCAAGAGTGGCATTTTACATGGCGCAGAAGATGCGCAAATCTCTGGAAAAAGAGACCAGATTTCGACTAAAAGCAGAGTGCCCAAGACTGGAGCTCGCATGGGAAGTAGCAGATACACCAGAACTAGACCCTAAAATGCTCACCTTTGTGACCAAGGCAGGGAAAGACGACCGGAAAGGAATGAATCGGGAGTGGAGATTCTGCCAAGGTGAGATCCTAGACCTAGCCGGACCCTTAGCAAAGCTTATGGACCTCGCAGAGAGGGCAAAGGATAAAGGAGAGCCAATAGATCCTCAAGTGCTAGCAAGTTGGGCTCAGCAAGCACTATGATTGCCAGGGAACGCAAACTGCGTGATCTCGTCTGAGAGGCGCAAGAGCATGCTCCTTAAAATAGATAACAAGTTAGGAGACCATGCTTCTGTGAAACGGGTGAAGGGGCTCAAGGATTGCTTTTTAGTGTAGCATTCGTCAAAGAAATGAACACGTTTGTAGGGACTTTCACAGCGCTCGAAAAGGTGCAAGCCCCCATCCCGAAAGTTTGTCCGGGAGTTTTTGCAGGGGCCGGCCGACAGAGGGGCCATTCGACTGGCTGTTTCAGTTGCCAAGCAAGGCCCTAGAGCGTCATATTGGGAATCAAGACAGCAGGATGCCTTTTTCCCCCCCAACAGAGGTCACAGGTTTAGAGGACGCAGAGGTTGAGGATACTACAGAAGGCAAGGAATTACCTCGGGTGAGAGTGCGCAGCGCAGACTACCCTCCAGTAGAGGGAGAACAAGCAATTTGCACAAGCTGCCTTCCGACGCATCAGTCTTGCAAACAATAGAAGGATTCAGAATAGACTCTCTAGAGTCAATCCCCTTGTCTCGGCGCGTACGCATTTCTCGTGCAGAAATCAGATCTTTACTGTGATACCAACATCCTCTCTAACATGCCATGCTCTTGGTCGGACCATCACGTCATCTCCTTCACCATCACAAAGAACTCTTCTGCAGATACCGGCTCAGCCGAGGATCCCTCAAGGAGGGCTAAAGTCAATTCCAAGGCTCCTAAAAATCCTGTCATAACTATGGCTTCAGATAGGCCTATGACACAGATCTCTTCAGAGTGTCAAAAATTGGTGGCTCAGCCTACATTGTCGGAGGCGTCCAGTTTGCCTGGTCCGTCAAAGTCTGCCGTTTTAATGAGTTTGTCAGGAGGACTTGGAAACCGACGGACCCCATTTTTCGCTTCCCAAGATGGATAACCGAAACCCTTTTTGGTGGGATCCAACTGTATCGTTTGCCAACTATGGCGCTTCCGCCAACATCGGCTGCTCTACATTATGTTAATCAAGTAAGGGGTGGACCATCTTGGCATCCAATTTCGACTGAGTCATGGAGGTACGGTCCGTTGGATCGGCCATTGCCCACTCCCTACGTCCCGTCCCCTTTCCTCCATACTTGTGGGACATCTCTCCGTCCTGTGGGACGGGACCGGAGCACTTTGTAAAAAGCACCCACATTGTTTTAAAAAATGTGTCCCTCCTCTCTTTCCTGCGCATGGCCGTAACCCCGCCCACCTTGGCTCTGCCCCGCACATTGCCCCTCAGTCCTTTTCTCCGCTCGATCGGGGCCGGACACACTTGCATCCTCAGAAAATTCTCTTCCCTTTTTTCCTCTCTGGCTCTCGCTAGGGTTCGTTTTACTAGTCTG
The DNA here is from genome assembly GCF_040938575.1 of Ambystoma mexicanum. NCBI lineage: Eukaryota > Metazoa > Chordata > Amphibia > Caudata > Ambystomatidae > Ambystoma > Ambystoma mexicanum. Next base: position 973,195,897 of record NC_090928.1, read on the forward strand.
TCTTTCAAATTATACTTTCCAGATTGTTCATCGTGTCACTGTCGTTTCGCGAGGGCGGCTCCCCATCCTCTTTGTTTAGAGTGTTTGGGTCCTGAACACCGTTGGGACTCCTGTTTTTACTGTGACTCCCTTTCAGTCCGGGCACTTCAACGTTGGTTGGAGCGGTGGGAGGAGGTGTTCGGACGAACTCCTCCTTCGCATTTTCAGGCGTTCATTGACGAGAAGAAAAAACACCCAGTAAGTTCTTTACTTTTCATTGCACCCCGACCGGGGGATACCTTCACTGGTTCCTCTCGGTCCGGGAGGGGCGTTGATCGCTCTTTTACCGGGGTTTGCCCTGCGGTGCCCGTTGGGGCTAATAATTCTACTGGAGTTTTCTCCGAGGGTCTCCATAAGGGGCCTGTAAACACAGGAGTACGCTCCGAGGCCCCTCCTGTGGGGGCTGTTTGTAGACCCAGTTCTACTGAGTCGTGGGGTACCAGTGTTTGCTCTGAGGCCTCTGTCGGCTTCCCTCAAAAACAAAACCGGGGTGCGCCCGAGGCCTTGGCTGGGCTTGTAGTTACCGAACGGATGTTCGAGGCCTGCACAGAAAAGGCTTTTACCGTGTCTAGGTCTGAGGTCCCTCGTACAGAGGCTAAAGCTACCAACAGTTCTGAGATGCCGGTAAAGGCGTTGTCGGTGAAAGCTCCCCGTTCCCGCTCTTGTGGTGACACCAGATCTGTTGAGGGGGCAAAGAAGCAAAGCTCTTCTATTACCGGCAGTGCCGAGGTCCTTCCTTCGAAGGCTCACTTGGCGGTTGGTATGTCACAAAAACATTCCAGGCCTCATAGTACCGGCTCAGCCGAGGTTCCTTATGTTAAAGCTAAGATTAAGACCCCTGATCAATCGACGCGGACCCCTGCCTCACTTCCTCACGTGCCGCAGTTCCCCTCAGATGAGGACAAAATGGCACCCGTTCCCGCCACGACCACGGCGGCCATTTTTAGGTGCTACCCCGACAACTACGCCATCGGCTTCTGGTGTTGGGCTTGGTCTCTTGGGTGAACCTAAGGTCCTTTGTGCCCATCCTTACCGACCGGTTTATGATTGGAACGCCCGGATGCCTCTTCCGCACAGTGTTTCGTTGCCCGCGGGGGCGGCTACTTTGATTTATGTGGATCGCACCGACCCCATGAGGGAATATTTCAAAGGGCTTTTCAAGGAGATATGTCCACCGGCGCCTACGGCGCCACCTGTTCCCCCGGTGGTTCCACCGGCGACCCCCTTGCCCGTGGTGCCCCCCCCTGCTCTCCCGCCTTTGCCTTCATTGTTCCCAGTGAACAAGGCAGTGCCTGACACGACTCAGCAGGATCCTGACCTGTCAGATGACCCTCAAGGCGATCAGGACAACGAGGACCTTCCCCGCTCTATCGGTGCCTTTCATGACCATGTACTGGACATGATGAGCTTCTTAGATGTTCCGGTGCCCGAGGCACCCGCTCCGCAGGAGGGCGTGCTTTCAGGGGTGTTCACCCAGTCTCCTTTGGAGCGTACCGGCCTGTTCCTGCAGAAGGACGTTCTGGCCGAGGTCCGAAGAGTCTGGGAAAAGCCACACTTCAATCTTTTTGTCAATAAAAAGTTTGACGCGAGGTACAGGCTGCATTCTTCGTAAGAGGTGGCCCTGTCGTCTTGTCCGCCTCACTCTTCCACAGTGGTGGCTGCGGCCACCTTGCAGTGCAGGCCTGCAGCATCCTCTTCCACGACGGCTATTCAGGTTCTTGGAAAGGAGGACAAGCCCCTCGACTCCCTCGGGAGGAAAATCTTCGCCAACTCGGCCTTGCAGCTCAGGCAGGCCAACTCCGAATTGATATTGGCAGGAGCTAAGATGCGGATGTGGAAAGGTCTGTCGGAGTTTGAGGAGCACATCCCGGTCGAGAAGCTGGAAGATTTCAAAGGAGGCCTTTCTGATGCCAGGGTCTTGGCCCAGGATCTCCTGGAGGCTGCGGCTTACCATGTAGACACCTCGGCTCGGGGCCTGATGCTTGGGGTTGATACCTCACGGCAGGCGTGGCTGCATGCCACTAAATTTTCTAAGGAAGTGCAAGACAAGGTGTTGGACCTTCCATTCGATGGTAAGGAGCTTTTTCATTCTTCTACTGATGTAGAGCTCACCAAAACCAAGGATAGCACTCAGACGGCTAAATCATTGTCTGTTCTGGTTAAAGCTCCTTTCAAATCCCAGAGACCGTTGTGGCAAAGTCGACCTTCCTCTGCTTTAGGAGCTTCCTCGACCGCAAATCTCGCAGAGTGGATACTCCTGCGGGGAATAACTGCCGTAGACAACAGCGTACATGGTTTTTCTCCCGCTCCTCCGCCTCCTCATCAGGTTCAGGTGGCACCGCCACCGATAAGCCTGCCAAATGAGGGTTTTCCGCGCTTGCATGAGACCCCGGTGGGAGGACGCATTGCGTCTCATTGGGAGGCGTGGCAGACCATCACAGAAGACAGATGGTCTTGTCAGTCGCTCGAGCGGGCTTCCGCTTACCTTTACCCCCCTACCCCACCCCTCAACACTCCTTTTCAGCTGTCGGGCTCACCCTCCCTCAAGGCCGAGGTTCAGAAACTTCTGGACCTCAGAGCTGTGGAACCCGTTCCACTTGGGGAGCGAGGGGAGGGCTTCTACTCCCGGCTGTTTACGGTGCCCAATCCCAACCAGGCTGGCCTGCGCACCATCCTAGACCTTTCCCAGTTCAATCTTTTCCTACCCCAAGAGAAATTCAAGATGATCACGCCCGGCCAGTTTCGCTCCTCTTTGCAGAACGGCGATTGGCTCAGCGTGGTGGATCTTCAGGGTGCATACATGCATATACTGATTTGGAATCCACACAGGCGGTACCTCCGCTTCTCTTTGGGAGAGGAGCACTTCCAGTTTCGGGTGCTTCCTTTTGGCCTCAGCTTGGCGCCGTGTTTGTTCACGAAGATGATGTCGGTGATTGCGGCCTATCTTCGTCTCCAGGGTATCCATGTGTATCCTTATTTGGACGACTGGCTCTTACGCAGCCCTTGTCCGTTGGCAGCAGCGGGCAACATCCAGTCTCTCCTTCAGCTCCTGTTCCATCTTGGGCTGTCGGTTAACTGGCGGAAATCCTCCATGACGGTATCTCACAGGACCTGATCTTCCTGGGTTTTCGTTGGAACACGATCGACTGCAGAGTGTATCTGACCGGGGACAGAATGGCAGATCTGTTGGCCACGTGTCAGATGTTTGCGCAGTCGGAGAGCATGTCGGCCTGGTGGTTCGAGGCTTCTGGGCCTCATGGCCTCGTGTGTGCTGGTTCTTCCTCTTACTCGTCTCAAAATGAGACGGACCGAGATTGCTCTTCGGAATTCATGGCGTCAGGCAGTGGATCCGGACTCCATCCGGATAATGATTCCGGATTCCATGAGTGTGGACCTGGATTGGTGGTCATCTCTCAGCAATCTGCCTGGGGGCACGGGGTTTCAGGACCCGGTCTCCACGGTGATGATCATGACGGACTCCTCCCTCCTCGGGTGGGATGCGCCGTTAGATCTTCTTCAGGTCTCGGATCTCTGGTCGTCTCAGGACAAGCTCCTGCACATAAATCATTTGGAGCTTCTGGCGATCTTCCTAGCGCTCAGACCGCTCATTGTCAACAAGGTGGTCCGCATAAGAACGGACAATGTGGTATCAATGTATTACATAAACAAGCAAGGGGGAACAAAGTCTCCCCCCCCCTCGTGGACCTGTCCATCCAGATTTGGGAGTGGGCCGTGCTTCATGGTGTCTGGCTGCTTGCAGTGCACATCCTGGGCCAGCTGAATGTCACAGCGGATGCCCTCAGCCGGCGGACAGTGGTCAGCTACGAGTGGGAGTTGAAGGTGGAGGTCCTCTCATGGATTTTCTTGCGTTGGGGCACACCGGAGGTGGACCTCTTCGCTACGGCGTTAAACAAGAAGCTTCCTCAGTATGCCTCCAGAGGGGGGCTGGGAGCCTCCTCTCTGGGGGATGCTCTCGAGATTCCATGGCACAACATGAGAGCTTATGCCTTCCCGCCTCTGCCTCTAGTTCATCGAGCAATTTGGAAGTTGAAGAACTCTGTGAACTGTTCCCTTCTACTGATAGCGCCGTGGTGGCCGGCCAGGTTTTGGTTCTCAGAACTTCAACACCTGTCGGTGTGTCCGCCGATCAGGTTACCAGTAACTCCCCATCTTCTTCACCAAGGGGAACAGATGTGGCACCCCTCCCCACAATCGCTCAGCTTGGCGGCATGGTGCCTGAGTTCAAGTCTTTAGAGCATCCGAGTTTGTCTGAGGATAACATGCGCATTATCCAGGCAGCCAGGAAACCCTCGACTAGATCTCAATACAGGAGTAAATGACTCAGGTTCTGTCATTGTTGTTTGGAGACGAAGTTGGATCCGAGGGTCGCCACGATTGACACGGTGCTGTCCTTCGTGTCCTCCCTAGCAGAGTCAGGGGTTCATGTTCTGTCATGCAGGACTTATCTCTCAGCGGTTTCCGCTTACCTTTCTACAGACCTGTGTTCTTATTCTCTAACCCAGTGGTGAAGAGGCATTTTGCTGGCTTGACACGCCTCTACCCTCCGGTTCGTAATCCGCACCCGCCATGGGACCTAAATGTAGTCCTGACGGCGATGTGCCATAAACCCTTTGAACCAATGGCTATGTTAGACCTCAAGTACTTGTCTTGGAAATTGTCCTTTCTGGTCGCCGTTACGTCAGCGAGGAGAGTGAGTGAGTGAGCTCCAGGCATTGTCAGTGGAGCATCCTTTCTTGGTCTTTCACAAGGACAAGGTAGTCCTTCGGACAAACCCGGCTTTCCTACCGATGGTAGTGACCGAATTCCATCTGAATCAGTCGATCTCCCTTCTGGTCTTTTTTCTGAACCCTGCCTCAGAGGCTGAAAGAGTTCTACACTGTCTTGATGTCCGAAGAGCTCTTAAATTCTACCTGGACAGGACTTCCGAGCTTAGTTCTTCTTTTTGTGACCTTCGGTAACCCTCAGGGCAAGCTGGCGTCTAAGGCAACTATTTCCAGGTGGATTGCCGCCTGCATCACAGAGTCTTTCACCGTCCAAAGGCTGAAACCTCCTAAAGGTATCCATGCACACCTGGTGCGGGGCAAGGCAGCCGCGGTTGCTTTTCAGAAATATGTTCCCTGGGAGTCCATCGCTAGGGCAGCTACTTGGGCCTCCCCATCTGCTTTCTGTAAGCATTACTGTCTCGACATGAGCTCTAGAGCTGACGCTCAGTTTGGTCAGGCTGTGCTGAAGAACCTGTTTCAGTAAGGGGTATTTCCTTCCACCCGTAGATTTCTGTAAGGAGTGCTTGGGAATCTCCCACATGTATGGAGGAAAGGGGACGGGACATAGGAGTATTACCAGGTTACTCACTGTAGTGACCACCTTACTCCTAGTCCATAGTCCCCTTTCCTCCATACGCCCGCTCGCCGTCCCCTCTAATAAGGTTCCTCTGTTATTGCTAATGGGTCTTTGACCCGGCGATAGAAACGGACTGATGGGCACGGGGCGGAGCCAAGGTGGGCGCGGGTTACGGCCGCGTGCTGGGCCTCGCTCAGGAAAGAGAGGAGGGACACATTTTTGAAAAAAATTTGGATGCTTTTTACAAAGTGCTACGGTCCCGTCCCACAGGATGGAGAGATGTTCCACAAGTATGGAGGACAGGGGACTATGGACTAGGAGTAAGGAGGTCACTAGGGAAGGAACCTGGTAATTCTTTTGCATATTTCAAGCCCTCGTGCACTCAGACCCCATGAAGGTGTATTTTAGGGATCTCTCTTCAAGGATTAGTGCACAAAGCCTCTCGAGCCTCAACCCACTCTCCCTCCACGTCCTCAGAGTGCACTGGAATAGCCTCCTCCGCCTCCTGCAATGCCTCCTCCGACTCTGGTTGTGCATTGTGCAGCCACCAGACCAGAAGGTGTCTGATTCCCCCCCATGAGGGGGAGTTGAGCGAAGACCATGAGGAACCCCCCTTTTCTATCGGGACGTTCCCAGATAGAGTGCTGAATTTAATGGCGGCGTTAGGTATTCCAACTCTGGCACACCCGGCTTTGCAGGGGGAGGCTCTATCAGGGGCCCTGTCGTTAAAATCCCAGGAGCACTCATGGCTTTTTCTACAGAAAGATGTGCTTGCAGAGGCCTGTGAAATTTGGTGAAAAAATACATACGGGTCATCACATTAACAAAGTAATTGATGCTTGTATGCTTGTTGCAAACTTCAGTCATCCAAAGAAATTCCTTTGGTTTCCTGTCTGCTTCCTTCGTCTACAGGAGTGTGACGGCTACGTTACAATGTAAGTATTTTTCCACGGCCGTGGCTCAAGTGTTATCTAAGGAAGACAATCGGAAATAAATTATTTGCCAACACAGGGCTTCAGGTACATCCGGCAAACAGATGCTCGTGTCCGCGGACCTCATTATGGAAGGAGTTGTCCGAATTTCAGAACTGCATTCCTCAGGACATGCTGGAGGACTTCAAAGAAGTTCTCTCGGATGCCAGGTTATTGGTACAGGACCTGTTGGAGACAGCGGCCCATCCTGTGGATACTTCAGCTCGAAGCCTCATGATTGGGATTGATGTCTCCCGCTAAGCGTGGCTCCACGCGACCACATTTTCAAGAGGTTAAAGAAAAGGTTCTTTACCTGCCTTTCAGGGGCACGGAACATTTCCATTCCTCCACAGATGAGGAACTTAGTAAAACAAAGGCTAGTACAGTAACAGGCAACTCATTGTCTGTTTTAGCAAAACCTGCTCCTTCCAAACTGTCCTGTCCTCAGAAAACAGACTCCCGATCAAGATCTTTTTTTGGATATTAGATGGTTTCAGAACCGTCCTTAAGTTGCTCTAACCAGATCCTTCCTCTAGTGGGCCTCGACGCAAGCAATAGAGACAAAGTAGCAGTTTGTTTCCCGGTTCTCGTCCTCCTCTTCTGCTACAGCCGCGCTTGCCACCGACAAGTCTGACAAATGATGCCTTTCATCGGTCCCACAAATCACCAGTGGGAGGGAGGATTTTGCCGATGACCGGTGGGCTTTGTCTGTCGCCTGTGCCCTCTTTTGGCTGCCCCTTCTGGATACCCAACCTTCTCATCCTCCTTTTACACCAGGCATGGTCTCCCACTCTCCAAGCCGAGGTGCAGAAACTCCTGGACCTCAGGGCGGTGGAGCATGTCTCTGTCGCAACAAGGAGAGGGATTTTATTCCAGTCTGTTCAGTGCCCAAACCCAACCAGGCTGTCCTGAGTACTATTCTAGATCTGTCCAATTTCAACCTTCACCTTCCTCATGAGAAATTCAAGATGATAATGCCCAAGCAGATCCGATCCTCGAAGGACGATTGGCTCTGCGTAGTAGAGCTCCAGGATGCTTCTATTCATATTCCAATATGGCCCCAACACTGCAAATTCCTTTGTTTCTTGGTAGGGACGGAACATTTTCAGTATTGAGTCCTCATTTCATTTGTCTCGGGAGGATAGCTCAGGAGCAACGTGCTTGCCTTGGAAGCATGACGACACAGAGCAACACAGGTTTGTTCCCCGGGTCTGCGCTTAGAAACCTCTGGGTATTAAGCATGTTATAAATAACCTATCATATCCCCTTTGGTCTCTGTTCGGCTCAACAGGTTTTTACAAAAATGATGGCGGTTATTGCAGTGTTCCTCAGGCTCTGAGCAGTCCACATCTATCCATATTTGGACTGGCTACTTTGGAGTCACTATCCGTAAATGGCAACAAATTATCTTCAATTCCTTCTCCAAATGTGGTTCCAGCTTTGACTGTCGGTGAACTGTGAAAGTTGTTGATGGTCTCTCAGGACTTGATTTTGTTAGATTTTCGCTGGGATACCATCAAGGCCAAGGTTTTTCTGACTGAGGACATGACAGATTTGTCGGTCATGTGCCACCTGTTCCCAAACCCGTCCCACAGGTCCGCTTGGTGGTTTCTGAGGCCCCTGTGCCTCATGGCTTCATGTGTACTAGCCCTTCCTGTGACAAGGTTGAAGATGAGATGTATGCAGTTGGTGCTCAAGAGGAATTGGTCTCAAGCATCAGATACAGAATCCTGGTTGATTCCAAACCCCCCTCGATTATGGCTACAGATGTGGTCTAACCCCACCGTCCTCTCGGTTGGAGACTCCTTTAGGGAGCCCTCACCTCATGTCACAATTGATAACTCCCTTCTGGGCTGGGGTGCAATGTTGGATCGCCTAGATGTTTTCGATCTGTGGTCATCCCAGGACAGGAAGTGCCATATCAATTACCTAGAGCTCTTAGCAATCTTTCTAGCGTTGAAAGCTTTTCGCCATTCCATCTTCAGCAAGGTAGTTTGAGTGTGCACAGACCATTCTGTGGCGATGTTCTATGTGAAAAAACAGGGAGGCACCAGCGCTCTGCTGCTTGTAGACCTAGCCATTTGAATTTGGAAATGGGTTGTCCAGAACGTTATCTGGCTACAGGCATTACATATTCCAGGTCGGAACAATATTGAAGCCGCCAGACTGTGACGGACCACGAGTGGGTTCTTCTCCAGCTTTTTTCACAGTGGGGTAAACAAAGTGGAATTGTTTGCGACATCAGCCAACAAAACGTTTCCATTGTATTCTTCCAGGGAGGGACTTGGTCCACATTCCTTTGGGGATGCTCTTGAGATTTCGTGGGACATGTGGGCGTATACATTATCTCTGCTGCCCTCTATCGGGCACTCTTGAAACTCAGGGGTGCAAGCAATTGCACTCTGCTCTTCATAGCTCAGTGGTGGCCAGCCAGGTTTTGGTTCGGCAAACTTCAGCATCTGTCAATACACAATCCTATCAGTTTGCCGCAGATTTCCCGTCTTCTGCAACAGAACAATGTAAGTATTTTCATTTCCCTCCCCACAATCTTTCATTTTAGCAGCATGGTTCCTGAGTTCAACTCCCCAAAGACTGAATCACGTTAGGAAGACTGAGATGGATTTCTGAACTCTCATCTGGTGGGCAGAGGTTCAGAAGGCCAGCCAAGTTTATTTGGACAGGGTAACCTTCTGGACAAGCAAGACCAATCAAGGTAGCATTGGCAGTGGTCAAGACTAGGTCTCAGGAGGGATGAGGGTGATCGAAAGCCCACAATGAGCACACACAGCAAGGAAACTACACATTAATCGGTCAGGTGCTCTGTCGGGTTTATATAAAAAATACATATACATTTATTAAAGCCCTTTTAAATCAAACACAAGCAAAGATCAGCAGTAATACTTAAACCTACGCAGCACTACTATGAAACATATACACAGTTACAATTGGCCTAAAGCGATGGCACACAGTAAAAGTCCACAGCCTGTAAGGCAATGGGAGCAGACAGTGTGAATATACTATCGGCCAGACCGTCACTTTATCAACCCTGAGAGACAGTCCAATCCATAAGAGTGGAGCCTTATGCTTGATGTACTTTCGGGTGCAGATGCACGCGATCGTGTGGTTGGGCAAAAACAGGGTCTCTTTCAGGAGCTGTAGCAGCTCAGGAAGGCAGGTGAGGCAGTGAAGAATGAGTTCCCACTATTCGAAGAGGGTCTCCCCAAGAGGGCATGACAGTTCCAATAGTTGGAAATAGGACGATACCACAGGCTACCTCGAAAGGTGAGTGGCCCTCGGGGGATACTCGTGTGTAAAAATGTGTGCATGCGCCAGGGGCCACTGCTAGGGGTGTCAAGTATTCACTGACCCAAGGCGCACTCTGGACCAAACTTCGCCAGTCGAAGCCACTTTGGTTGCGGGTTCAAATGCTGCAATTGTGTGGTTCTGCAGCTTTCAGCAGCTGAGTTCCAGGGATGATTATGTGGCCGAACAATGACAATTTCTTATCTCCTGGTGAAGGGATCTACTCTGCTATCACTGCAGCACTTCTCGGGGCAAAGGTGGGCACAGCAGATGCACACCCTCTTAGTTCATCACCACAGCTGGGCGACACAATGACCGTGTGCACTCAGGTTCAGGCATACTCTCCTAATTCCAGACCTAGGGTGCGTAGGTGTATAAAACTCAGCAGGAGAGTGTCTTGGACTTGGTGCTTATGATCTCCAAAGTCTCAAGGGTTAACTCAAGATGGTGGCGGTTCCACCATCTCGAGCGGCGGCAGTCCTGCGCAAGCTGGTCAGTTCACTGGTTGGCCCAGGAACATTTCCGAGAATGCTCGCTTGCACTGTTTAATTGGTCGAAGCGCCTTTGCAGACCTAAGTTCAATCAGAGGCAGAGTCCTCCTGCGGGACAAAATCTTGATCTCCGTTCCCGTGTAGATGTCCAGTTTGGCCAGCCAGTGCTTAAAAACATTTTTCAGTAAGGGAATTTTCAAAACACCTGTTTGATAAGTCAGTGCTTGGGAATCTCCCAAAGGTATGGAGGAAAGGGGATGGGACGTAGGAATATAACAGTTACTCACCGTAGTGACTATTGTACTCCTAGTCCATAGTCCCTCTTTTCTACATACGCACGCCCGACTTCCCCTCTAAAAAGTTTCCTCTTTGGTAAATTATCCTTCGACTTTGGCGATAGAACAGGACTGAAGGGTGATGCGCAGAAAGGCTGTGCTACAGCCGCTCGTGTTGTCCCTGCGTAAAAATAAAAGGACAATAACAGTTTTGATGCTCCAAAAAGTGCTCTGGTCCAGTCACGAAGGACGGAATGTCCCCGAAAGTATGGAAGAAAGGGGACTATGGACTTTGGGGTTAGATGGTCACTACTGTGTAACTTGGTTATTTTTTCAATATTTGTTGTTTATGCAGTAGAGGGATTAGGCACATCATCACTTGCACTGCCATTCCTTTGTACATTGTTTTAATATACCTATGCCAACCATTGTGCTCAGGCAGTTGTGTAAGGCTTCGCACCATGGCCACGCCTGACACACATGCTCACATCATTTGAACAATTCACACTAACTGGTGCTAGCCTTTGTATGGTACATCCTTTTCTTACTACCCTCTTTTCCCATATTTGCCTCTCAGTCTACTCTAGACTTGGCCACTAGGATTGGGAGTCCCAGAAGTAAAATTCTGGATTTTTTTTCTTTTGCGAAAAAATATTAAACCTACTTCTGGGCAGAAAAAGCCAACACACTTCTTGGGCCACTGGAGTACATCTCCAGTCAACAAACCAGCAGACACGAACGTTTTAGTATACCAAATGTTTCTCTTTGAAACTGCACTCCCTTAAATATTCAGACCCCTCAGAATGTTCCCTCCTAATTTCTGCATTACTGTTGTATGATCTGCTCAATATAGCCTTTGGAGGAGCTGGTCATCTTTTCTCCCTTCCTTTTGTCCCCTATCCACCACACACTCCCCTATACATTAACAAGTGTTGGTACTGGCATTTCTGTCACTCGGTTTGGCAATTACTTATTATCCTCCGTGAAAGGGTGGACATTTTGTAATCTTTATATCTAGTGAAGAAGCCTCATGACTTCAAGGTACGCTCAAGCACATTTTGAATATCATACCGACTGCCTTTAGTACCACTAGATGGTGTACAAGAATCTGGAATTTGCTGTCACAGGAACATTCTTTGCGAGTGGGTTCGATTGCTTCTGTTCTGATCATCGCTTAATCTGATCCATCAGCAATGACTACGCAAGCATTCATACTACCACAGCTGTTACTCTCTGTAACCCCATTTTCTGTTTTCATATGTCGGTCTGTTGATAGCCTTTACTCCTACGTCCCGTCCCCTTTCCTCCATACTTATGGGACATCTCTCCGTCCTGTGGGACGGGACCGAAGTACTTTGTAAAAAGCATCCAAATTTGTTTCAAAAATGTGTCCCTCCTCTCTTTCCTGCGCGGGGCCCGGCACGTGGCCGTAACCCCCGCCCACCTTTGCTCCGCCCTGCGCATCGCCCATCAGTTCTTTTCTCGCACTTGCATCCTCGGAAGACTTTCTTCCCTGTTTTCCTCTCTGGCTCTTGCTAGCGTTCGTTTACTAGTCGGTCTGTCTTTTAAACCAGATTTTCCAGACTGTTCGTGTCACCGTCGCTTCGCGAGGGCGGATCCCCATCCTCTTTGTTTAGAGTGTTTGGGTCCGGAACACCGTTGAGACTCCTGTTTTCAGTGTGACTCCCTTTTGGTCCGGGCACTTCAACGTCGGTTGGAGCGGTGGGAGGAGATGTTCGGACGAACTCCTCCTTCTCATTTTCAGGCGTTCATCGACGAGAAGAAAAAACGCCCGGTAAGTTCTTTACTTTTCAGAGCACCCCAGCCGGGGAGGGGGATACCTTTCCGGGGTTCCTCTCGGTCTGGGAGGGGCGTTGACCGCTCTGTTACTGGGGTTCGCCCTGAGGTGCCTGTCGGGCCTAATAATTCTACCAGAGTTTTCTCCGAGGGTCTCCGTAAGGGGCCTGTGTTCACCGGAGTACGCTCCGAGGCCCCTCCTGTGGGCTGTTCTACTATCTGTTGAGGGGGCAAAGAAGATAGTTTCTTTTTACCGGCAGTGCCGAGGCCCTTTCTTCGAAGGCTCAGTTGGCGGTTGGTATGTCGCAGAAACATTCCAAGCCTCATAGTACCGGCTCTGCCGAGGTTCCTTACGTTAAGGCTAAAATTAAGACCCCTGACCCATCGACCTCAGATGAGGACAAAATGGTGGCCGTTCCGCCATGACCACGGTGGCCATTTTAGGTACTACCCCTCCAACTACGCCATCAGTCCCTGGTGTAGGGTTCGGTCCTTTGGGTGAACCTAAGGTCCCTTGTGCGCATCCTTACCGGCCGGTTTATGATTGGAACACCCGGATGCCTCTTCCGCACAATGTCTCGTTGCCAGCGGGGGCGGCTCCCTTGATTTATGTGGATACGTCGGCGGAGGGGCCGGTGTGGCACCCTTCCCCGTTACGTCCCTGGATTTGTCCACCTCATGAGAGGCCTCCTCAGGTTCAGAAACAATCTTCTGAGGACGCCTTTTTAAGTAAAAGTGGTCCCGCCCGCGCCCTCCTTGCCCGTGGTGCCTCCCCCTGCGCTTCCGCCTTTGCCACCATTGTCCCCAGTAGACAAGGCAGTGCCTGACACGGCTTAGCTGGATCCTGACCGGTCACATGACCCTCAAGGCGATCAGGACAACGAGGACCTTCCCCGCTCTATTAGAGCTTTCCATGACCGGGTGCTGGACATGAGTTTCTTAGATGTTCCAGTGCCCGAGGCACCCGCTCCGCAGGAGGGCGTGCTTTCTGGGGCGTTAACCTTGTCTCCTTTGGAGCTTACCGGCATGTTCTTGCAGAAGGACGTTCTGGCCGAGGTCCGAAGAGTTTGGGAAAAGCCACACTCGGGACTTTTTGTCAATAAAAAGATTAGAGGGAACAGCGGGCGGGCGTATGGAGGAAAGGGGACTATGGACTAGGAATAAGGTGGTCACTACGGTGAGTAACCAGGTAAATCTCACCTCCACTTTTCTTCTCTCTGCTCCTCCTTTCTTCCCCAGACCGCAGTCAAGTTGCCCCAGGTGCAGGCACAATATGCCAAATGAGCTTTGGTGTCATAATAGCACTAGAGTGGCGATGGGACACAGTAAATTATGCTTAACATATGATAAAATAAGACTCGCAAATCAGTCAACGCAAGGGCAATCCAAAAGATCATAACTACAGGTCATGTTAACTGTTTCTTGGGTGATGGCTAGGAATGATTTATTTTCTAGTGTGATGGATTTTGGAGCCTATGGACATTAAGATTAGGTGTTCGTTTAGGATTGGACTGTAGACCTCCTGTCCTTTAAATTAGTTATCCACTCATGGATTTTCTGTTGTACCCATTTATTACCTGGCACTGTGTTCATACTTCTCTCTCTCCTATAGAGTTACCCTTAGCTTACAGAGCATTACAGAGCCCCACCTTTACGCGCAATCCTCAACAAAAACTTAAACTTGAGACAACTGGTTTCATGCGTTCTGTGGCCACAACCCGTGACATGCATAGTTGGATCAGATAAAAACGTAGTCTCGAATATAGTTTAATAGAGCACATCCACTTGCCTACAAAGTGACACTTTTGTTCTATCTCTCTGTAGATGCCACTTCAAATGAACAGCAAGATCTTTTTTGTCAGAAGCTACAGCAGTGTTGTGTTCTGTTCGATTTCATGGACTCGGTGTCAGATTTGAAGAGCAAAGAAATCAAAAGGGCAACCCTTAATGAATTGGTTGAATATGTGTCAACTAACCGTGGTGTGATTGTGGAGACAGCATATCCAGATATTGTGAGAATGGTAAGAATTCAGATTTTAAGTTTACACTTGCAACCTGTTAACTCTTTTCCAGTAATTACTCTTCTCTTTTTTTACGTTGCTGCATACATATACCTGTGATGATTTGTGAAGCTGATTTCCCCATATGTTACTATGCAAATTATCTCCATTGCTACGTAGACTTGAATATAATCAAATGTGGAATTCTGTTTTCGCCAGTTCTTGGTTGTCTCAGTATCATTAAAGTAGCTTGTGTGATTCCAAAACAATTTGGAATTTTTCTTTTCTATTTATTTTTTAAACATGCTTGACACCACTGAACAAATACTCCAAGCTGTTTTCAAAATACTTTGACATGTTGAAGACCAATTGTGCCGACATCACTAAAAGCCATATAGCACACTCAAGTTGGTTAAGCTGGGTTTTAAATGCTTGGGGACAGAGTTAAAGACCTGATTGAAACTCAAGCATTTGATGAATTGTGTCCCATATGACCAGTTCTCATGGGCTTTATGGTTATAGGCACCTTGCAGACCAGACCGCTCAGGATTTTGTTTTCTGTTATTAAATGCTGGGACATTTTTCAACCTGCAACACAAAATGCTCAGAGTATCGTACATTCAAGAAATCTACAGTTGATGGTCAAGGGAAAAAGTTAATCAACAAATCTAGGAGCTTCCTTTCTATTTCCTGGGCGTCTACAGAGCTGAATGGAGGTCGGAACTATTGTCAGATGACTGGATGGAGAACCACTGTACATCAGTACTTTTTTTTGTTTTTGTTTTTTGTTTTTTTTTAAATAGCCAAAAAGACTGGGGTGGCACGATCAGCCACTAAGGTTATACCTATAGCAGCAATTATTGCCTTGGTCCTGACTACCCGATTACTTGGCTTGCATCTTCCCTTGTCTAATTTTTTGAATGTATTGCATGGAACTCCCGAAACTCAAACCTCTAATCGGACTGAATTAATTCTCCTAGTAAACCCTACCAATGATGTCTGAGTCCACATTTGGCTTACTGATATGAAGCTTGACTGATTCTCACTTTAATTCTTACCCAGCTTTACCATTACTTGGAGATCTTGCAAAAGGCATGACCAGGAAGACTCAAAGTATGGTACCAGTGTGCACTCCTTCACAAACTCAAGCCCTCGGTTACTATCTAATCTTTCAGGACAGTCCAAGCCCTGCTCATCTCCCGTCTGGACAGTGGCAAAGCCCTACTCTCAGTCCCAGATACCCTCTTGGCCCATCTGAAATCTGTTGGGCCCGACGCTTCTCTGGACTAAGAAAAATAGGCCACTTCCCCCTAATCCTCTGAGTTGATCTGGCTACCTCTTCAAGCAATCGTCATGTTCAAGACAGTCTGCATTACACCAAAACAGAAGGTGATGACCGGAAGGTTTTGAATGTACCATAACCGCTGCCATTGCTCTGATCAACCCTCCATGCATTCATTTTTTTAGCCTACAATGCTGTTGCAGAAGGGGAAGGCCATATGCAATTCAGGCTTTGCCCAGCCCAAACTGCATGATCCTATCCCTTCTGCATGAAATCAAAGCAACCTTAGACATTTTACAGCCTCATTGGCCATCCCGGTATAGTGTGTACTGTAGTTTGGGTCGATCTCTAGGCACAGCAAGCTCAGAACCTATGTCTGGGCTCTCTTCCCACCTCCTTTCCGAGCAGTCCCAACCAGTGCACCACTTTGCCGGTACAAGAACCTCACCATCTCTGGTTCACCATCAAGACACACCACCAGACTGGAAACCAAGGACTGGAAGAGGGGGGAAAAAACTAGGAAAACAGAATTTTGCCTTGAATGCTTTCTGTAACATAAAAATTCCTGTTAAGGGAGACTTTTTCAAATGGTAAACAAAAACTAAGAAAATGTATACATGTTTTTTAATTTTTTTATTGGGAAAGTCATTGAGAGCCGCAAGAAGGGAGAGACGTGTTGACCCATCCTCCTGAAAATGTATGCCGTTCTACTTGTTTTCCCCCACCCCCTGAAGAGGAATTACCAGGCGTATCTTAGACCGTAGGCTCACAAAGTGTAAGAACACTTAAGTTGTATGGCAGGGTAGGCTGGGAGGGGCGATGAGCAATACATGGGAGGAACATCCAATTGAAAGCACGTTACCAGTGGTAAGTAACTTGTTCTTCGAATAGATTGTCCTCCCACGTATTCCTCATCTTTGATAGACTCCCAAAGAAGTAATAATTTGGTGGTGGGGGTACAAACTTAAATGTTTTGTTCTAATCACGGACCGAATGGAGGACTGCTTTGCAAATTGTCCTCCCATACTGGAAGATGATTCCGGACAATAATGTCTCACAAAAGTATGAATAGACTACCAAGTGACCGCTGAACAAATGTCTTTGTTTGGGACACCTCTTTGAAGAGCGGCAGAGGTTGCCATGCCCCTTGTTGAATGTGTTCTTGGGCCTTCCGGCAGGTTCTTGCCCACTAACCTGTAACATTCACCAATAGCCAGGATAATCCATCTCGATATGGTTTGTTTAGTAACACCTAGACCTGATTTGGGGTCAGTATAGCCAATGAATAATTGGTCATTTTGGCAAAATGTAGCCATTCTGGATATGTAAAAACTGAGGACCCTTTTTGGGTCCAGTCTGTGTAATCTTTCCTCCTCCTTCCCCGGATGGGGTGGTGGATAGAGGCTACCTTCGGTAAGAAAGGTTTCACCTTGAGAATAACTTTGTCTTTATGGGAAACTATATGAGGAGGCTTACAGGACAGGGCCTGCAACTCGCTTACCCTGCTGGCTGACGTTATTGCAATAAGCAAAACAGTTTTTAATGTCGAAAAGCTTAATGGGCATCATTGTAGAGGCTCAAAAGGAATGTATGTTAAACACCAGATTGAGATCCCCTACAGGTACATTGAATGGAACTGGTGGAAATACATTACTAAGGCATTTTCGGAATTGAACAATCGGAGAGATCTCAAAATATGAATCCTCCTCTGAAGAGCGTCTTGAAAATAGACATTGCCACCAGGTAACCTTTAATTGTTCTGCTTTTGAGCCCCAGATTTGCCAAATGTAGCAAAAAGGAAAGCACCATAGGTGTCTCACATAGAAAGGGATCCACATTCTTATCCCTGCACCAGCTGCTGAACTTGTTCCAATGGCAGCCATACAAAGATTTTGTTGCTGGCCTTCTGGCTGAAAGCAAAATCTCCATTACGTCATCCGGAAGGTCTCAATCCTTGTATCTCAGCCTTTCAGAAACCATGCGTGAAGGCTGAGTGTCTTGACCTCTGAATGGAGAACTCAACCTGCCTCTTGCAAGAGAAGATACTGTTTGAGGAATACTCATTGGAGGGCAGATGGTCCAGAATGTACGAGTACCACGTCCTCCTGGCCCAATCCGGAGCAATTAGGATCATGGATTTCCCAAACTTTCTCATCCTCCTGATCACGTGAGGAATTCCAGGGACTGGAGGAAAGTCGTACAGCAGTGGAAACTCCCCGTCTACCACAAACTCGTCCCCTAGAGCTCCTCCTGGAGGAAATTCCCTGGAGCAAAACAGTTTGCACTTCCGGTTGACATGGGTCGCAAACAGATCCACTTGAGGGGTTCCCCAAATGGTGAAGATCTCTTGAAGGACTTCCTGAGCTAGTTCCCACTCGTGCCTGCTCAGAGCGTCGGCCGCCGTGTTCTCCTCTCCGGCGAGGTGAACTGCAGACAGAGCAATTCCTTCTTGAATTGCCCAGAACCAGAGCTGCATTGCCTCTCTGCACAGTGGTAGTGACCCTACACCTCCTCTCTTGTTGAGGTAATACATGGCCACTGTGTTGTAAGTAATTATCAGGACTTTCTTTCTTCTTACAGAGGGCAGAAAGGCCTTCATCGCTAGTCTGATTGCCCTCACCTTCAAAAAGGTTGATGTGTACTTTGGACTCCAATGGAGACCAACGACCGCTGATTGTCAGATCGTTGTTGTGGGCTCCCCATCCCATGAGTGAGGTGTTCGTCACTACCATTATCTCCGGCCAAGGCTGCCAAAAAGATTCTCCCTTGAGAATGTTGTCCTTGCAAGCCCACCACAGAATGTCCTGAGAGACCCTGCTCAGAACTTTCAGGCGGTCTGACATTCTGCCTGAAAATTGGGACCATTGAGTCCTGAGAGCTCATTGGAGGGATCTCATTCTTAGATGAGCCTCTGGCACCAGGAAAATGCAGGATGCCATGAGACAGAGCCATCTCAAAAAATCGAAGGCTAGAAGATGCTGGGCACTCTGGCATTTGGTAATCATCTGCAAAATGTGTTGAGCTCTCACCTGGGTTGGTGAGACTTTTCCTGATGAAGCATCCAGGACTGCGCCAATTAATTTGAGTCTTTGAGATGGTATCATGTGGGACTTCTTGTAATTGAGGGAGAAGCACAGTCTGTGGAGCGAGTGGCAGGTTATGCTGTGATGTTCCCGGGCTTGCTCGGCTGAACAAGCCCTGATCATCCAATCCTCGAGGTAGGGGCAGACGCAAATCCCCTCGCTTGAGACTTGCTGCCACCACTGCCATCAACTTGGGGAAAACTCTTGGGCGGAGTTCAGGCCGAATGGCAGAACTCAAAACTGATAATGAGAACCTCCAAATGCAAACCTCAGGTACTTTCTGTGCTTGAGATGGATAGTCGCATGAAAGTAAGCATCCTGAAGGTCTAACAACGCCATCCAGTCTTGAAGTTGGAGAGCCTGAAGGATTTGGGAAAGGGTAACCATCTTGAACATGTCTTTCCTGAGGAACTTTTTCAAGTTTCTTGAGTCCAAGATGGTTCTCAATGCTCTGTCCTTTTTGGGAATCAAAGTATGGGGAATACCAACCCTTGTTCCTTTCCCCTACAGGTACATGTTCTCATGCACCTTTCTCTAGCAGGGTCAACATTTCCTGCACAAGGAGCGGATCCGGAATTTTGAAAGTTTGGATTTTATTTATTTATAAAGCGCGCCTGACCCAAAGGTATCTGGGCGCAGTACAAAATAATGCAAGTTACTTAGTTGCAGCAGGCAGGAAAAACAGAAATTATACACTACAATATCTTAGTAACATAGGTGAGATTAAACCATACAATCAGATATCTAACAAAATGTACAAGGGTAGTTTCAAAGTTGTAAACAGTTGCAAAGAAAAGCATAGGATAACGGATAGCAAGTATAAGTGCAGACGTAGCAGAAGAGGATATAGATACATATATACAAAGGCGATGCTAGGGCCTTCTAGGGGTCATTGTTGGTGATGAGCCTGTTTTTCATTTTCTGTCTGAAGTTGGAGAGATTGGCTGGTTCTGAAGTTGGTGGGGGTTTCTGGGGGGGTGGAGAAGTCCAAAGTTGGGCGGCTAAAACAGGGAACCCGTTACCTCCCGCTTTTTGAAGTTTGTATCTGGGCACTTGTAGTAGGCCTAAAGCGGCTGATCTGGTAAGTCCTGGTGTGTTTCGGGGAGAACTTGTCAGAAACGTATTGTGGGGCTGTGTTATTCAGGCATTTGAAGGTGAGAGATGCAGTTTTGAGTTGGATTCTTTATTTAATCGAGAGCCAGTTATGGTCTCTTCTGATGGAAGAAATATGTTGTTTTCGAGGAATGCTTAAAGCTATCCTGAAAGCGTTGTTTTGCAAAATCTGCAGTTTTTTGGTGATGTTTGTTTGCCGCAAGGTATAGTCCATTACAACAGTCAATTTTAGATATTATGGCTCGAGAGTGATGTAGCTTTTCGTAGATGGGAAAAGTTTGCATGCTCTGATAAATTAACAAGTATAGGCACCTGCTGAGGCGTTGGCACTAACCTGCTTTCTCAAGTTTAGGGAAGAGTCTATTTAAAAACCTAATGTTTTTACTGTGCTGGCGACTTTTATGATGATGCCATCAATATTAAATGAACGATATTGTTTGCCTAGTTTGGAAATGTTAATGGGAGTGGCTAGGAGGATGAGTTGTCTTTTCATCATTCAGGCAGAGGCCATGTGTGGCCATCCATGCCTTAATGATAAGATAGATTCTGTTGATCAGGGCTAGGTCTTTGGCATAGTCACCTGTCAGGGGAATAAGGATCTGGGTGTAGTCTGCATAGTTCGTGTAGGTGACACACCTATGTTATCCAGGTCATCAAACAATGGTTTGGTAAAGGCATTGTACATAGTTGGAGATAAAGACGATCTTTGTGGTACTCCGCATTTAATGGGGATTGGGTCTGCAGCCGCAGATGCCGCAAACACTCATCGACCTGTTGCTTAGAAATTATTTAATCCAAGCTGTGGCTTCTGGTGAGATGTAGTGGAGAGGTGGTTACAAAGGATCTTGTGGTCAACCAAGTCGACTGGTTGATGGGTCCAGAAGGAGCAGGAGTGCTGAATTTCCTTTATCTTTAAGGTCGTCTATTAGAGTTTTTAGGTCAATCAGGGCAGTTTCAGTGCCGTGTTGTGGCCTGAACCCTGATTGGCGGAGACCTAACAGTTTGTTACTCTAGGAAGTTTTGTATTTGATTGTAGGCAGCTGTGTCTATAATCTTCAACAAGAAGGGGACAGTAGTAATAGGTCTGAAGTTGGTGGGTATATTGGGGGTCGAGAGGTTTATTTTTTTATTTTTTAGCAGAGGCAATACCCAAGAGTTCTTCAAGTTGGTTGGCACAGTGCAGGTATGGAAGGGAGGCATTGACGAGTGGCGTGATGAAGGGTGCTAAGATGCCCACTGCTTCCTTGATAATGGTAGCAGGGCAGGTATCTCCTTGGCAATTGGATGGTTTGAGAGATGCTATGATTTTTTGTACCTCTTGGGGAGATGCTGTTGAAAATTTGAAGAGTTGGGTGGAGGTGATTTTAGAGGGAATTTTGTTAGTCATTTTGTGGTGGCAAGGCAAGTTTTTTTGTCAGTGTTTTTCTTTGGGAGAAGGGTAATTTTATTAGCCAATGCTTCCTGGATTTTAATACACCAGGATTGGCCCTTGACACAAAGGTCTGTTTTGGGAATAGGTGATTTGAGTGCCTTAAGTATGATAAAGAGTTTGCTCGTGCATGAGCTGGCTTTATGAATCCTTTTGTTGTAAGAGTTGCGTTTGGCTGCACGGATTTCCTCTTTATAGTTGGTAGTGATTTTTAATAGGGTTTCTTTGTTGAGAATGGACGGGTTATGTTTTCACGTGGATTCAAGCTTCCTTTTTTTCTTTTCTAAGTTCTTTAAGTTTAGGTGTGAACCAAGTGTTCACATGGGCCACTGGTTTACTTTTGTGCATTTGTAGGGGTGCAATAAAATCTATGGCTGAATTAATAGTTATTGTACAATTCTACTAGTTCCTCGGGGTTAGATGGTAGTGAGGAAGCTTGTAGGGGCTTGAGAAAGGGGCTGAGATTGTTGACAGTAATATTTTTTTTGTTTATCGTTAGGATGGGAGGGGGCTATGACTTTGGACGTAGCTGGCGGAGTACAGTTTAGAAGCAAATAGGTAAGTAGACTGTGGTTTGTCCAGGATAATGGTTCGATAGCTGTGATGTTGGATGGGCAGTTAAGATCTCCTAGTCAGTCCAATGTTCGTCCCTTGTCATGTGTAGGGAGGAGAACTCTTTGGGTTAGGCCTAGCTCAGATAGGGAGTTGGCTAAGCGAAGAGCTGAGTGGCCATCTCGGTCGTTGAATCCTAGGTTAAAATTTCCTAAGAGTAAGACTTGGGAAGAGGGTTTGGTGTTGGTTGTGATAATATTGATGTCATCTTCAAATGATCCTAGGGGACCTGGAGGGCGATAGATGAGGTGGATAATCGATTGTGAAGTGGAGAGTAGCAATTTAGAAGTCAGTAATTCGCTTGAAGAGGTGGAGACATGGTGGAAAGCTTGAAGGTTGAGCAATGTTTTAGCTATAATAGCAATACCTCCGCTTCTAGTTGATTCTCTATCCAGTCTGAGAATAGAGTAGTTGTCTGGTGTAGCGATGAGCAGGGATGGGCCTGCTGCAGCATGTAACCATGTCTCAGTTATTGCTAGGAATTCCAATTTCCTATCAGTGATCAAGTCTGCAATTTCTGTTCCCCAATGGATGATCCCGATGCCTTCTTTGGGAAGGAAGGCAGGAACCTTGGGGATACAGTTTCCAGTGCCCAAGCATCTGAAGTAATGCCTCGCCATTCATTCAGATGCTGATTAAGTCTGCCTCCCACCAGGGTCTTGAGAGTGATTTTGAGGCGGCTGAAGCAGCGGCTGAGGTTAAAGCTGCTGCTGCTTGGGTTGGCTTGACACATCTCCCTCGTCCACCACAAGGGAATCTTCTCTGACGGGCTTGTCCTCTTGCTCTTCGAATTGAGTAGAATCGAAAGGACTTACCCCTCCAGGAAGATGAGCCAGAGTAGGGATATTGAGGCTTTCTAATGGCAGCGCTAAGGGATTTAGCCGCCGCTTTTGATGTCTGCAGCTTTTCCAAACTCTCATCCGCCTTGCTGCCAAACAACCTCGAGCCGTCAAAGGGCATGTTGAGTAGCCTAGCTTGCATATTCTGGTGCAAACCCGGACTTCCTCAAGCACGCAAATCTGCATAGCACTGTGCTGGCTGCCATGGATCTGCTGATGCTGTCTGCAGTATCCAGACCTGACTGGAGACATTGCCTCCTTACCATCCTTGATGAGTGCCAGGAAGCAGTCTCCTTCCTCTTCTTCCGGGATGTGGTCAGCCGCCATAGCTACGCAGTCCCACGGGGTAAATGTAAACCTTGGTCAAGTACAAGTCACATTTGTTGATTTTAATGCCATACTGCTAGCTGTAAAAACCTTTTTGGCCCAGGCATCCACTCTTATCCCTATCAGGAGGGATGGATGGGTATGCCGACTGCTTGGTAGATGTAGCACCCTGAACCACAAACCTTCTGGTGTTTAGTTGGGTACTCTGGGTAGTTGCTGGCTGGTCTATTTTGTTGGTAACATTTATATTTTCTACACCCGCAGTTTGTGGTGTCGCCCAATTTGCAGAGAGCCTTTTCTGTAATGCAGTGTGGAAAGGCAAAATTGGATCTTTCTGGGGACCCTGATCCACGATGTCTGTCATATCATCTTGTTCAAAAGGAGTAGGCCTGCTCCAGCCTAAAAACTCTATAACATTTGCTCTTTTTAGTTTTCCATGAGGAGTCGGCATATTCAGTTGGATCGGGTTTGCCAAACTCTAACTCGGGAGAGGTATCCAACCCACTGGCTGACTGAAGGTTGTCATATAAATCCCTTAATTTAGACTCATCCGAGATTAGCTCTGCTGGCATATTAGGGAGGCCGAATTGTAGCCCAAAAGGTGGCGTGTTATCAGAAGGATGATCTTCCTCATAGATGGCTGATAAAAACGTCTTTTTTAGTTAAAGGTTTGAACATCTTTTCCTGTACCACCACTGGCTTCGACAATTCTGAAGTAATCGTCGACAATGACCTCGAAGTTGGGATCCCTTAGTTGGCGTCGACTTTGATACCGGTGTTGACGGCTCTGACGCCAACCGAGTCAGTGAAGGCGTCAACGTAGTCTAGTACTTGTGCTTTTTCATCGGAACCCTCATTGGGCTAGGTTCCTGACTTGTTGAAGCCCACAACGATTTCTCGTCGGATCGAGATCTTTCTTAATGCAGCACTGGCTTAAGGCTCGGTTTCGAAGATTTTGTCTTCTACTTCCCTTTGTTGTCTTTTTGCAGATTGACAGGGGCATGGGCTTTCTGCTTGTCCTTCGAGGGGGTCGAGGCCACATTCTCGAAGATCTTATGCATCCCAGTACGAAAGGCATCCCACTTTGCAGGGGAGTCCGTTTTTGTGGACACCCGATTACCTCAGCTGATGAATCTCTGGAGGGTTAGCTCGGAAAAGCAGAACTGAAGCCAATGGGCGCTGCGTGCGCTACTTATACCAATGACGTTGGCAGTCGAACGGAGGCCCTCTAGGTACGATGACTCAACGATATGGCACACAGCGCCCCCTGTCAAAAACAATTTCCTAAGCAGCCGAAGCTGGAGAGATAAATATAAGATGAGGAATAAGTGGGAGGGGACAATCCATTCAAAGGGACTATATAGTAGGAGAACAAGAACCCACTTACTCAGTAACTTGTGCTTTAAATGGCAAACCTCCTTTCAGCCATTTCTCAACCTTCCATTTGTTTCTTCTCTACCTCAGTTGGCGAAAGGTCTCTGGTACGCTGCCCGGTACTTGATCACCTGCTACCGTAGGAAACCCTGTGGGGCGTTCATTGACTGACATGGCAGTTTCATCTGACTTAAAGAGATACCCTTTCTGCTAAATACCCTAGTTGGTGTCAGCGCCTAATCCTTTGGGCACAGACACAATGTACTGTCTACAATCTCCACCTCCAGAATGTTGAGGTAATTTGTGAGCCTACAACAAAGTTAATCCTGAGGTCCCTGAAAGGACTAATACCAAACTAAGCCCAATAAAGCAGGTAACGTTTTCAAGGTCTGGGAGTTCGGGGGCAGGGCTCACTCCTGATAAATCTCAAGAGATGCATATCAGCAATTGAGACCAGTGAATGGCCCCTGTTCTGAAACTCCTAATCCCAAACTGGTGTAACCGTGTGCAAGTTGTGAGCGTCAGGATTTCTGGGTATGCATTATATTTCTTGATGTTCCATAAGATGCTCCACAGGTTGTCCATACTTACTGCCACTGAGTCCTTCAAGATGCCAAGACCCTTTAATTAGACCCCTCAAATATGATGTCTTGTCTGTTTCACTTGTGCAATGATGCACGTTAGGTACGTCTCCCATCCTTTACATTAAAGACCAAAATGTAAGCTAGTGCTTTAGCAGCAAGCAGTGAAAGCTTTCAATGCTTGCTTGGCAATAAAAACGCATAACGTGATAAAGCACTAGTAAGCAGATTGAAAATCCCCAGTGCAACACAGATATAATTTGCGCATTTTGTGAATCTGAATTCAGAAATAACTGGTTCCTGTACTTGATGGCAACAGCCTACAGCGTCGTCAAGACCTTTAACGAGTGCGGATGTGCCATTATCTCTTTGTACAGCCCTTTAATCCAGGCATTTCTGGTGTTTGCGCCTTAAACCAGAGAGGCTGCAGCAAGCATGCAATCTGTTTATCTTTACATTTATTTAACCCAAAATTACACCAACCATCATTTGCAGACATTTAAAGGGTGGCTGTGGCTCTGTGTGCAGTGCCTCTTGCCTGGTCATTGCATGGAGTGGCTGAGCTCAAGGAAGCGAAGGAGGGCAGAGAAGGGAAGCTGTGTGTGAGCTTGAGGCCGAATAGAGGACAATGAGGAATCTGGCTGGGGCAGTGAAGGTGGGTCTGAGCAGCGGTAAGCTTGCTTGAAATGCTCTCTGGATCAATTGATCAGGACAATGTTCTGAGCAAGTTTGTTGGCTACCGCACCTGCCCAGGCTACTGATGTACAGTTAGGTCCCATCTCCTTAGAGGTGGCGTTGGTTGATGGAGAGGTTATCATTATGTAGGTCCTAGGTCAGTTTCCCTTTGAACTATTGAGGATGCCTCAATATTGATCTTCCTGCACTGGGGTTAGCCCCATGTGGACCTATTCATGACCCCACCCCGCAAATGTCCCATTTGCCTTTTTGGCAGCATCGGTCAGAATTCCGTGAGCGATGTGGTGTTGGTACATACAGCAACACGAGTCCCCATGTATTTCCTCTGGTTCCCCTATTCCCCATGGTTCTGACAAATTTCACACCTGCAGAAACTCCAGTCTTATACTGATAGCTACTCTCTGGAAAACGCGATTCTGTTTCTCTGACCTCATAAAGGCCTGCTTGGAGGATCCAGTTCCCTTCCTGGATCGCCAAGCCCTCCTTCAAAAGCAGAAGGCCAGTTTTCTATCCCTTCACTTGATCGATTAACTTGGCCACCTTGTTACTGAAGAGTTTCATCCTAGGATGTCTGTGCAAATCTGCTGATCGCATGATTTGCTCAAGCGCATGGAAAGGATTCTACTCGTTCAGTACAGCAGCAAATGGGTTTAATTCTATCACTTGTCCCTGGACAACTGCATCAACCCTTTGACATGCTCTGTAATGTTCTGTCATTTGGGTCCCTTTTGGCGTCTTCACATCTCTGTGAAATGCTGGTGCTCCTTCTTGGTGACTATTGGAGCATGCTGCAACACGCTTGACTTTTCTTTTTCAAACCCTTTTTTTTTCCTCAATCTCAGTTTTTCGTAGGCATTTGGAAGGATTGATGACTTTACTCGCCTGTTAAAAGATCTCACCCAGTTTGGGATCAACGTTGAATTAGCTGCCCTGGTCCATAAACCCTTTGAGCCATTGCCTTATAATGAGATAAAGCTTCTTTCCAGGAATGTTGCCCTTTTGTTCGTCCTTGCATCAGTTCAGACAGTTGAAATCTCCCATCATTATGGAGGAAGGGCATGGGATGTAGGAGATAAACAGTTACTTCAGTGACTACTGCCAAAGTTCCCTTTTCTCCATGTTACCCACCGCATCCCCAAAAAAACGTATTAGTTGGGCATAGCACTAATGGGCGAGACTGGTGGGAGACGTCAGCTTGGGCGGTATGCCCAGGCACGCCCTTGCAAGCTTCAGATAAAGGGGAAGTTCGTTATGCACTGCCAGAAAGGTTCTGGTCCCGCCACTGTGGGACAGACTCCCATCGGTATGGAGAAAACGGGACTATGGACTCAGGAGTATACAGTAGTGTTACTACAGTGAGTAACTATTGGTGATTACTTGACGCTATGGGAAGGGGAGGGGGGATGTCAAAATGGACCTGGTCAGGTAAAATGATTTCCACAAAGTTAAGCCATATTACAAAAAGTAAAAAGATGCCACAGGCCCAGCCATATCACTATGATAGAGAGGGGGTACCCACACTGCGACACTATGGGATGGGGGTGTCATAAAGCAGTGCACAAAAAAGACACTGTCAGGTGAGTTGAGCCCGGCTGGCTAGAAAAATAAAGTCCAGAACCCAAAGGTACAGGGGGCTGCCTTAGCAAATTAAAACTTTGCCTTTGCACCTAACATGGATACAGCCAGGTAAGTACTTGTTCAATCCCACGTGTGTGGCCAAAGGAGAAAATAAGCCCAGAGGAGACACTCTTGGAAAGCTCCAGTTTCGGGTGTGAGACCCAGACCTGCAAAGAAGGAATTGAAGCAATGGAAAATGGTGGTAGAGGAAGACTTGCAAAACCCCACAACTCTTGGAACCTGGGGACCCCAGAAGAGTAATCTGAAAGATATCTCAAGACCCGGCGACAGGTTCTTAGGGTGCCGGCCGCTCAGGTTTCATTCCAGAAGAGGCAGAAGAACCCAGTTAAGTACAGGGCTTCTTCCACAGGGTTGGCAAAGATATCCAGTACTCTGGGGATTGGGGATGTGGAGGGTAGACCAAGAGAAGGAAGAATAATCTCTGTACCTAGGATGACTCCCAATTGACCAGAAAACTAATGACCGTGAAGAAGGTGCTAGGAGGTTGTAGGAACATGACAAAAGGAGATATGGTCAGCTTGGGAGGCAAAATAGGCCAGACAACCAACAAAGACCTATTCCAGTACAGCAGCCATGTTTCAGGATGACCTAGGATGTGCCAAGAATGACCTAAAGCAGTGGTGACCCACCATTCTTTGGGTGTGTGATGCTCCCGAACTTGAGGTGCTTGGTCCAAAAGCATTTTGCAGGAAAGCATCACTGCAGTAGGTCAGGAATGTTCCAGCAAGGGATAGGCAGTCCATACAGCAAGGAGGACTGGGAGGACGACTAGGAACAGCTCAAGAAGCTGTCCATTGGACAAAAGAAAAACCTGGCATGCCGTAAAGCAACTCGCGGCCCAACAAATATGGCCAAACCTGGTCCTAGATTCAAAAAATGGGCTCCTGGTTATGGACCTATTCTACCCAGGAGGGTTACTTTAAGACAAAAATTACAATTGAATAGGTACAAAGAAGAGTGCTCTAATGAAAACACACTGTTTCACCCCTTATTACCCTCTGCATTAAAGGAGAAAAAGAAAGAAACTCACTTTCTTTGTTGTTTGGAGAAAATAATAGTTTGTTTATCTATGCAGTTGAAAAAATCAACATAGAGTGAACAGTTCTCCAAACAGCATAACATCACACGGTTTAATGAAACCAACCGTACAGGCTTATAGGATATATTTACAAACACATGGGGTCACATAGTTTGACACAACAGTCGTGTAGGTAACGCAAACTCAATCAAAATACATAGTTTGTTATGGTGATTCATATACTTCAGTATAAAACAACACAATTAGACAAAGTAAGCAACAACAGAAAAAAAAGGGGTTCGTGAATTGACAATTGGTAGTGGACAGTGACAATGCACTGTTGTTCGGGGTGCGTCTACACCAAGGTGTTTCGGCCGTTTAGGTGGACCAATTATGTCCCAGCATATGTACGGCCTTCATCAGGACGAAGTGCTGCACGGGGTGGAATAGGTGCTGTGGATAATTATTTCCACTGGCACGAATTTCTAGTATTACGCCAGGCGTGGGAAGGATCTTAGTGTAATCCTCACTTGTGAGGATCTTGGAGTGGGATGGACTCTGATTTTAAATATGCGGTCCTCGCGCGGAAACCTGAACACCTTTGTTCATGAATCACGAATAGCGGGCCAGTGGAGAGCGCCAGTGGAGAGCTCGAGCCCCGGAGTGAGTCAGCACATTTCTACAGCGCTCTCCACTGGCCCGCTATTCGTGATTCATGAACAAAGGTGTTCAGGTTTCCGCGCGAGGACCGCATATTTAAAATCAGAGTCCATCCCACTCCAAGATCCTCACAAGTGAGGATTACACGAAGATCCTTCCCACGCCTGGCGTAATACTAGAAATTCGTGCCAGTGGAAATAATTATCCACAGCACCTATTCCACCCCGTGCAGCACTTCGTCCTGATGAAGGCCGTACATATGCTGGGACATAATTGGTCCACCTAAACGGCCGAAACACCTTGGTGTAGACGCACCCCGAACAACAGTGCATTGTCACTGTCCACTACCAATTGTCAATTCACGAACCCCTTTTTTTTCTGTTGTTGCTTACTTTGTCTAATTGTGTTGTTTTATACTGAAGTATATGAATCACCATAACAAACTATGTATTTTGATTGAGTTTGCGTTACCTACACGACTGTTGTGTCAAACTATGTGACCCCATGTGTTTGTAAATATATCCTATAAGCCTGTACGGTTGGTTTCATTAAACCGTGTGATGTTATGCTGTTTGGAGAACTGTTCACTCTATGTTGATTTTTTCAACTGCATAGATAAACAATTATTTTCTCCAAACAACAAAGAAAGTGAGTTTCTTTCTTTTTCTCCTTTAATGCAGAGGGTAATAAGGGGTGAAACAGTGTGTTTTCATTAGAGCACTCTTCTTCAAACCTGGTCCTAAAAATCAACAGCCCATCTTCGAAGCACTCGCCAGCAATTTGTCTGAATGCATAGGTGATCCCCTAGACGGGCATTTTTCACACTGGAGCTGGCCTGGGCCTGTCCTCCAATCACACACGATGCAGCGACAAAGCTAATCGGGCAGACCTGGAAAGGGCCAATCACTTGGATCCACTTCCTGACGATGGGCCAAAGCAAAATGGCTGCAAGTAGTTGTTTTAAAAAAATAAATAAATAATAAGTTTTCCCCATTGGCTGGGGAGGTGATTGAGGTGAAACAGGCTGCAACCTTGGCTTGCGGAGCCATAACTAAACTAGAGCGGCCACCAGCCTACTCCCAAACATATTTTATGGTTCGATTCACCCTTAGGACCAGAATGGAGTGCTTAAAAAGCACCACTTTCTTATGACCCATATGGGCCACCATAGGGCATATAGGAAAAAAGGGTCAAAACAAGTGGGGAGAATGCAATAGAAGAGACGTCCCTCTGCCACAAAATAGCCAAAGGGCCAAGACAGCCAACATTAAAAAAAAAAGCAAAACGTGTGGATCCCCCAAAATGGGACTGGAGCACCCCAAAAATTAATTTGTGCCCCAACAGATATCACAGGACTCCGAGCAGAGACTGTAATAAGTACTTGCACTGATAGGAGCTGAACATTTGGGTATACCCCTTTAGCAGTGTGCCATGGCAGGAGCAACCCAAGTGGTCCACCAGAGGATTGACGTTCTCAATAGACTTCAGCAGCCAAGCAAAAGTTTTTTAAAATTATACTAGTAACTCGCGCTTGCCACTGGAATTAATATTGAGTAAGAGTATGTTCAACAGATATCTCTATACAATAGTTAGATATTAAAAATTGTTGGATTTTATTGTATTACTCTCTTCTGATCTCAACCAATACATGTTTCGACACTTGGGGCCTCATTCCAAGTGTGGTGGTCCGGAAACAAGCGTGCCGGTAATCTTACCAGCACCCTTGTTTCCGGACCGTCACAGTACGAGTCTGCCTGCAGGGGCCTTTGCGGTTGTCAGGGGCGGACCTGCCGGGCGCTACGGCCCCTGCAAGCAGACCTTTCACAGAAGCACCAACACCATTGGCAACGGTGCCAGTGCTTCTGTATCACCACTCCCAATGAGTCCTATGGGACTCAACGGGAATGGGGAGTTATCGAATGTTCCGGTGGCACCGGGAAACCAGGCGGCGGATTCAGTGTTTCCGGGTCCCATAAATCTTACTGAATGCATCAAGAGATGGGGCAGTAATTCGATGGCAAAGCCCTATCTCCCTTCTTGTGAATTACGTTTGCTTTTTTCCAGGATGGAGGCAGCCGATTTTTCTCTACAATTTCACAGAAAAGGACACATTATTAAGCTGGCCAAAGATTTGGGTCTGCGTTTGTGTCATGACCCTTGCCCCTGGCCCTCACTGGCAAGTCAGCCTTCCAGTTAGGGCCAGGTCAAAAGCCTTAAAACCTCATCCAAGACTGTCAGTCCTGGCGCCTTTGGCGCCAGGCTCATAACCATCATGAAGACCAACATTAGAATGGGACTATTTACTTGGAACTATTTAACTTGGAGGGTGGGGAGGAGTTCAGCCAACATGGAGCCACACGCATAGCTCCGTTACAAGGAACTGAGCTATGCGGTCTAGTCTTTTGGGTGTGGCAGGCCTGGGACTATTTTACCTGGACTACTTTACCTGAGACTATTTATACCACACCCAAACAGCAGAACATGCTTTGCGTCGTTCTGCCGTGGGCAGCGTAACGCTCACCGTGTCCAGTACTTTGATGCCAGCTTACCTGAAACCAAGGACCTGCAGAGGGAGAAAGAACACTACGAAACTTGCCTGGAACAATATCCTGTCTTCAATCCATCGCCAACTTCAGTTCCACTCACCTCAATGTACGAACTCCATCATCCAGCACCGCTTGCAACCTGGAATACCATAACCTGGAAAGAGGAGAAAGAAAGACAGCATTAGTAAGTGTTTACTCCCGTTTCCTTCCGAATGAAGAAAGCCACACAATTCTAACCTGGGTATTCCTCTCCTGGTCAGTATCATTGCTGGAACATTACGGCGCTCGGCGAGGAACATCACAACCTGCAAAGAGAGAAAAGACACAGGTTAGCAATATAAAAGGCGAAACGGCGCTGTGCATCGCGCATTACTCACCGGACAACATCGCGCACATCGCGCTTTCGCCTACCGGCCCATGCTCTTCTTCAAACTGCATGACCACTCCAAAATACCTTTCCATACCTAAAAGGAAAGAAGCAAGACATTATTATTCGAACTAAGAGGAACATAAGAACTGCATATAAAGATTGTAAAGCAGCAAGCCTACTGAGTCGCAGCAGGCCTGGATTCCCACAGGAGGGGGGGTCTTGCACCAGTGAAGTAACTTGGTCGCTGCTTGCCGCCCATATCTACGTGCCCCTGCCACGAGGATCTGGACGGAGAATCCACCTTCTACAATATTATGGTGAGGAGAGGGCCCGGGGGGGTGGGGGGGGTGGAGTTGAGGCCAAGGGAGGTGGGAAAACATAAAGACAATCTTTTATCCAGCTCTCCTATATTGCAGACCCATCTTTAACCAGAGGCCTTACCGAGGGTTTGAGAGTGCAAATCATCCAACCAGGGCTGGGTGGCGTCCCTGTGGATACCAGGTGAGCGTAACAGTTTGCCAGTCCGTCTGGGCCTGGAGCATTAAGAACCTTAATTTTCATAATGACTTTTTATAGTCCACGCATCTGGTTTAACATCTTTTGACCAATTTCTGTTTAACGTAGACATTTCCTCCACTCCCTCATTGAGCGATAGAGCTTGCTAAAATGATTCTTACACACCAAAGATGATATGGGCTGGCTTTGAAGAGCTGACTGATGTGAGGGTTTCTTTGCTAATCAAGATTTGGCAAACTCTGCTAATTCATTTTTGAAAACTAAGTTATGCTTTGCTTTTAGCATGATAAAACACACATGGCCATGGTATGGTATGAGTTTGAAAACACCTTTTTATAGATGACTGCTGATTTGTTATACAAATGAAAATGACACTCTGTTGTTTGTCGTCTTTTAATGTAACCCATTTACTCATACGTCCCGTCCCCTTGCCTCCATACTTGTGGGACATTCCGTCCTTTGGGACGGGACCGGAGCACTTTTGTTAATAGGCATCAAACATTTTATTTTTGTCCTTTTTATTTTTACGTGGGGCCACCGCACGTGGCCGTAACACTGCCCTCCTGAGCTCCACCCCGCGCATCGCCCTTCAGTCCTTTTCTCCGCGCGGTCGGAGCTGGACACACTTGCATCACTGGGAGTTTTTGTTTTTACTCCTGTTGTGCTTCCTTCTTGCTCCGGTTCCACGGTCGTCTAGTTCTCAGTCTATGCCGGAGCTTCTGGGATTCGTGTCCTGTTCTTCATGTGAACGTTATTTCGCAGGGGCTGATCCTAATCCTGTTTGCCTGGACTGTCTAGGCCCGGAACATTGCTGGGACTCGTGTCTTTATTGCGACTCCCTGTCTGTCCAGGCACTCCTGCGTAGTCTTTCGGTGGAAGGTGGTGTTCCAATGCGTTCTCCACTGCATTTGCAGCTCTTCATCGAAGAAAAGCCCCGTAAGTACTTTACTTTTTAGGGCATCCTGGCCTGGGGTCTCCTTCCCAGGGTCTTCCGGGGCCGAGAGGAGCTTATGTAGCTCTTCTACCGGGGACATCCCTCAAATGTCCCGCAAGGGGCCTAATAGGCACACCGGAGCGTCCTCCGAGGGCTCCTGTAGCGGGCTTGCCAAAACCGGACATTCTTCTGAGGTTCCCCTGTTGGGGGCTAAAGTTCAGCCCAGTTCTTCTGTAGCTCTGGATACCGGGGTTCGACCTGAGGTCTCCACATCTGGAGTTTTCCATACCGAGTCATGCCTCAAGGCCCCTATTAAGGGAGCTATACATCCCAGGTTAAAAACAGAGGTTCCTTTTCTTGGGGCTAAATCGAGTACCAGCAGAATCAAAGGACTTGTCGGCGAGGTGTATTCCTCGCCCTTCCCATGCGTGGCTTGCGGGTACCGATTCTGTTGAGGGGGCAAAGAAGGCAGTCACAGACCACGGGCCTTCAAGTACCGGCTCTGCCGAGGTTCCTCCACTGGAGGCTAATTCTGCAACAGTATTGAGGGTGTTCTGACAGCACCGGCTCAGCCGAGGATCCCTGTTTCAAGGCTAAAATGCCACGTAAGACTCCTAGCTCCCCAGAGGAGACAGTTTCCTCACTTTCTCCTGTGACGCAGTTCTACTCGGGTTCCGGCAAAATGACAGCTCAACTTCCGCGGTCCACGGTGGCCATTTTGGATACCTCTTACACCAATGTTCACGACAGCTGGTGCTGGGAGCATTCCTTTTGGGGCTGAGCAGTTTTTTCCACACCATGTGGACAACAAAAGTCTGTCCCCCATCCCTGAAAGATTGGCGTGCTCGGGAACTGCTGCCTCATACAGTCTTGCTTCCTCCTGCTTCTACGCCACTGATTTACATGGACCCTGCCTGCAGTGGGCCGTCCTGCCAACCATCCTCGTTGCGGTCATGGGGGTATGCCCCCTCAAGAGCGGCCTCTACCAACACCAGCGCCTAGACCTTCGTCAGAGGATGTTTTTTTTGGGAGATTTCAGATGCTCATGCACTATGATCCCGTGAGGGCATACTTTAAGGGCTTTTTAAGGAACTGTACCCCAGCCCTCCGCCACCTTCGGTCCCGATTGATCTTACGCTGGTCCCGGTGGTGCCACTTACTCTAACTGTCGGACCTCCTCCAGTGCCTCCTGTGTCCCCAATAGAGAAAACATTGGGTGCGCCTCTAGACAACACACCAAAACCTGAGGCACCACGTGCAGCGGATAAGCCTCCTGTTCTCGCTTCACTGGACGAGGACCAGGTGGACCAGGACAGCGATGAACCGCCCCGCTCTATCCGAGCATTCCATGACTGGGTGCTGCATATGATGAACTTGCTTGATATCCCAGTACCCGAGGCCCCCGTTCTGTAGGAGGGGGTGCTTTCGGGAGCCATTACCCCATCGCCGCAGGAGCGCACCGGCCTGTTCCTCCAGAAGGACGTCTTGGCTGAGGCCCGTAAGGTCTGGGACAAACACCATACTGGGCTGCATCTCAACAAGAGGATTGATGCTCGATACAAACTTCATGTCTCGGAAGATCTAGCCTTGTTGGCTTTCCCGCTCCCCTCGTCCACAGTAGTCGCAGCTGCCACTCTCCAGTTCAAGCCAGCATCGGCATCCTCAACTGCAGCTGCCCAAATCCCCTCCAAGGAGGATAAACTTCTTGACGCCATTGGCAAGAAAGTCTTTTCCAATTCGGCGCTTTTACTTTGTGAAGCTAACACCGAGCCCATCCTGGCAACAGCCAATCTTAGGCTGTGGAAGGAGCTAGCTGATTTCCAGGAGTGTATCCCTGCGGACAGGCTAGACGACTTAAAAGCCAGTTTTTTCGGATGCTAAAGTGTTGGCACAGGATCTACTGGAATCTGTGGTGCACCACGTAGATGCCTCACTTCGAGGCGTTCTGGTCGGGGTCGAACTCTCCTGCCAAGCGTGGCTCCATGCGACAGTTTTCAAAAGAGGGGTAAGACAAAGTTCTAGACCTTCCTTTCAATGGCAAGGTGTTGTTCCATTCCTTCACATATGAAGAACTCACAAAGACTAAAGTGAGTACTCAGACCGCCAAGTCTTAATCGGTCCTGGCGAAAGCTCCAGCTAAGGCCCCTTATACACAGAGGTTTGGGTCCCAAAATGTGTCGTCCTCTGGGTTCAGGGGGTTTCAGGATCTCCGCATGGGCCGATCCGAAGCTCCGGTTGGCGAGCCCTGCCTTAAGCAACAGCGCGAAGGCGAGCAATTTTTATTATTTATTTTTATTTGTTTTCCTTTTTCTCTTGCCCATCAGCCTCCTCTCCAGGGACAGGAAGTCTCCCTGCCGACAAATCATCCAAATTATATTTTTTGTCAGTCGCCCAAGACTCCGGTGGGAGGACGAATCTCTTCTCATCTGGAGGCATGACAGACCATCACCGAAGACCGGTGGGTTTTGTCCATTGCTCAGCGGGCTTCCGCTTGACCCCCCCCGCCCCCCTCACCCCACCTTTCAACCGTCCCTTCCAGCAGACTGGGTCGCCCTCCCTCAGAGCCGAGGTGCACGAACTTGGAGACCTCAGAGCGGTGGAGTCTGTTCCCCCTCAGGGAGCAAGGGGAGGGCTACTACTCCCGTCTGTTTAGTGCCCAAACCCAATCAGGATGGCCTGCGCACTATCCTCGATCTTTCACTTTTCAATCTATCTCTTCCCCAAGAGAAATTAAAGATGATCACGCCCTGCCATATAAAGTCCTCTCTTCGGAAGGGCAATTTGCTCTGTGTGGTAGACCTCCAGGATGCATACATGCACATTCTGATTTGGAGCCTGCATCGGAAATATCTGCGGTTCTCCGTGGTGGCAGAACACTTCCAGTTTTGTGTACTCCTTTTTGGTTTCTGCTCGGTGTGGTGCACCAGAGACTCCTCTAGGGCCCCCGAAGCGGATCTGCAAAAACCGGATCTTCTTCCGAGGTTGCCCGTTTTGGGGGCTAAGGTTGGGCCCAGTTCTTCTGTGGCTCTGGATACCAGGGTTCACCCTGAGGCTTCTGCATCTGGAGCTAACTGCACCGAGTCTCGTCTAGAGGCCTCTCTCGGTGGCTATACGTACCAGGGTTAAACCTGACGTTACCCTTGTTGGGGATAAATCGGACATCAACAGAATTGAGGGTCCCTCATTGAGGGTCTTTGCTGTAAGGTATATCCCTCAGCCTTCTCACGCACATAGCCGTGGTGATACCAGTTCTGTTGAGGGGGCTAAGAAGGCGGTCACACGCCACAGGCCTTCCAGTACCTGCGCCTGCGAGGATTATCCGCTAGAGGTTAATTCTGGGGCAGTCCCTAAGGTATGGAGTAAACACCCTAAATCTGCTAGTACCGGCTCTGCTGAGGTTCCTTGTTTCAAGGCGAAGATGGTACGTGATGCCCATGACTGCCCTGAGGAGACCTTTGCCTCACTTGCTCCTGTGATGCAGTTCGCCTCAGGCATTGACAAAATGGCAGCCCAACCTCCCCGGACCACCGTGGCCATTTTGAATACCTCCCTTACAGCGACGGTCTAATTCGTGTTTGCACAGACAATTCGGTGGCAACCAACAAACAGGGCAGCGCCAAGTCTCCTCTCCATCTGGATCTTGCCATTCAAATTTGGGACTGGGCCATCCAGCACAAT
Organism: Ambystoma mexicanum; assembly: GCF_040938575.1. Taxonomy (NCBI): domain Eukaryota; kingdom Metazoa; phylum Chordata; class Amphibia; order Caudata; family Ambystomatidae; genus Ambystoma; species Ambystoma mexicanum. The sequence continues at coordinate 973,232,830 of NC_090928.1, forward strand.
GTTTGGTTCCAGGCTGTACACATCCCGGGTCACATCAATGTGGTCGCAGATTCAGTCACCAGTCAACAGCAGGTACGAGTAGGAGATGAACAGCAATGTCCTCTCCAACATTTTCAATCAATGGGGCACGCCAGAGCTGGCAATTTCTTCAAACAAGAAACTTCCTCTTTATGCGTCCGGGGACGGGCTCGGAGTGTCCTCACTGGGGGACGCCCCCTTGAGATCTCGTGGGACAACATGAAAGCTTATGCTTTCCCTCCATTGCCTCTGATCCATCGGTCGCTCTGCTAGCTCAGGAGCACATCGAAATGCGCTCTCCTGTTCATGGCTCCTGGGTGGCCGGCCAGATTCTAGTTTTCCGAACTACAGCATCTGTCGGTACTCCCCCAATCAGATTGCCGCAGATTCCCGTCCTGCTTTACCATAGCATTCTCCTAATGTGGCACCCCTCCCCACAATCGTTCAGCTTGGTGCCTGAGTTCAGATCATTAACACAGTTCGATCTGTTCGAAGACAATATGCGCATTATCCAAGCGGCTAGGAAGCCTTCTATGAGGGCTCACTGCTGGAGTGAATGGCTCTGGTTTTGCCATTGGTGTTTAGCTAAACAGCTCGATTACAGGTAAGCTTCGGTCGACACCGTTCTATCTTTTGTGTCTTATCTGGCCGCTTCTGGCATCCATGTTCTGTCATGCAGAACTTACCTATCCGCTATTGTGGCCTACCTGTCCACGGACAGCTGTTCCTTTTCTTTGACTAATCCAGTCATCAAAAGACATTTTGCGGGTCTTCATCTCTTACTGCTGGTGCACACCCCGCATCCCAAATGGGGTTTGAATGTGGTCCTCACCGCATTATGCCATAAGCTATTTGAACTCATGGCCACTACCGATCTTAAGTACCTTTCTTGGAAGGTTGCCTCTCTGATCGCAAATAACATCGGCGAGGCGAGTAAGTGATCTCCAAGCTCTTTCCGTGGCACACCCGTTCCTCACTTTCCAAAGGGATAAGGTTGTGCTTCGCACTTATGCTCCCTTCTTGCCTAAACTGGTTACTGATTTTCATTTTAACCAATCCATCCCCTTACCTGTCTTCTTTCCTAACTTAGCATCTGATGCAGAGTGTAATGATGCAATGTCCACACCGCTTTGAGTTACTACTTCTTAAGTTTACTTCAGTTTCTTTAGTTACATATTGCAGGATTAAGACATCAGGAATAAGGCATATACAGAACACCGGCACCCATCACCCAGGGAGGGAGGGCCCAACTGATTCAACATAGAACACTCATCACAGCATTCTCCCACTCATACATTAACATTCCACAGGCACTCAGGTGACATCATAAATCACATGACAAACCATATCAGACTAAACAAGCACTTCACAACACATCTCCCTCCTTACCAAACACACTCACAAACAAGCACTTCACAAAACATGTGATCACTTAAACACCAACACGCATGACACCCGGTCCAAAATACAGTGGGTGTTCTACATAACATTCCACAGCTATGCAATTACAGAACTCTGCCTATCGTTCTTCAAGCACCATCATTATAAACACTAATCACCTTCCGTCTGCCCCTGCCACGGGCAAACTCTAGACTCCCACTCTAGACACCTACCAGCCCAGATCCAAGGCTATACCTGCCCACAATCCAATAACCTTAAAAAAAAAAAAAGTTTGTCCTTCTGCCCGCCCCCGCCACAGGGGAGCCTTTAGGCTGCCACCCTGAAGCACCACTTGTCATCCTGACGCAATACTAGTCATCCAGGATGACCACAAAATCACCATATCCAGATAGAAGATTCAATAAAACACTACAACCGCCACTAACAACCAACCAACAACATGCATGCCTCGGGAACACAAAAACACAGATGATCCAAGCCAATCGATCAAAACCTAACCACGCTATGGTATACAAATCCTACAACAACCTAAAAATGCTGGCCAGTCATTTTCAAGCCCACCTACAAAACATATGGTTAGCTCAAACACCCATCTCAATGGCAGAACTATCCAGTCCCATACTCAAACCCTGACCAAAAGAGCAACGGGGCAGGATTAACATAAAACACAGAAAGATAAACACATTACCATGCGACTTCATCTTGACTAGCACCCCCCCCCTTTTTTTTAACCACTGTATTCACTAGAGGGCATCCCCTACCAGTAACACTTCTCTTAACTCACTAACTGTCCCTAAAGATAGTAGTCGACTTCTCCTAACCGTGCACTACTGCCATCCAAAAGACACTAGACTTACAACTCCAACTCTCCATAGTGCAGCTCTCACTTACCACTCACTAACATCCTGACAAGGCGTTCCCCCCAGGATCTACCATACTCACAAATAAAACTCAGGGAGGCGCTACCTCACAACAGCTACTTATCAAAAGCGCTATAACCTAGTAGTGCATAACACACTAAAACCTAACATTAATAAAGATAACCTTACTATGGGGCGCTACCAGCTGACAATACATACCTCAACACAGGGGCGCTACCCCTCTAACACTTGAGATCCACACTACCATATATTATGGTACTGTCACATGTCTACCTACCAGCACAGGATTAATAAGAACACTGTTACTCAGACCTCTGAGGATCCCATTCTTCACAATATGAGGACCTGCATTTGTATCTACCCATTGGCACAGACCTAACCATCGCCATCAACAACACACACGACGGCATTACACCTCACGTCACATAGCTCCCATTTTATTGCATTTAAAGAAACTTTGTCATTCATCAAACTTCTTAAACTTAATGGGTTTTGAAATGCGTCTCATTCTTAAGTTCAAAACATTGCTGCAAATTAAACATCATCTCTTAACATGTCTATAGCCAATACTATGACCTTAAATCCTAAAAGTCCATGTTGTGCAACAACCTAGTCCTGAAAATCCTCAAAACGTTAAGTCTTTAAATAATTATATGCATGACTCTTTGCATTACCCAATGCATCACTCAAATACACGCATGCTCACTCATGCATGGCTTTAAATAAGCATGGCTAATTGCATTTAAATATGCACTTTCTATATAAGTGCAACAGTCCATGAGCCTACAAATCCTCAAACATGTTGGGTTCGTATTGCAAAAGTAAAATCTATCACACTCTGGGTCTCATTAGTTTTACTTCCAACCACATGCATAGAGCTTCACCACATCTTTAAAAAATCCATTTATACTGCATCTGCTTGACCTAGTTAAATGTATCCCAACTGCCAATACATAATGCATTTAAAATATTTAACCACTTTAAAATCCAATGCATTTAACACAGCACTTGAAAAATCAGAATTATCTATATGATGTCATTAAAAAATAAAAAGCCTTCACCTCGCAGCATCTCAAAGCATCATATTGCTAAAATAAAAGTTCTGGTGGGCTGCTTTCCAACAATGCCATGCATGCTCGGCATTCAGTACTCACAGCCTCCTACCGACATGGCCATGACTGCACCTAATATTCCACCATCGTTGGCCGCTACTGGATGCCTTCTATATGCGGAGCGACTTCTCCTTGGTGCGGGCGTTACTGCTTTCCCTGACATGAAAAGCAGAGCACACATTCTGAAATTATGGTTCCTCTTCCTGATGAAGACACGTGACAGCGCCACAATACGTGCCTTCCATAATGTCCATTACTCGAGCGTCTCTTCGTCACACCTAACTTCAAGCACAGACCAAGTCGCTCGAGAATACTGAGGAAAGCTCCGTGTTCGTAAGCTTCGCCAACTCCCTCTGCTGGAGTGACATCATCACACTTGAATACGGCACAGCAAACAAAGGTTCTGCTGGGCTGACTCCTGGGCTAACGGTCATTCAGCCAGCATCTCTGCTGTACACACATCTTCTTCAAAACACATTTTTAAACTCTGCATATCTTGGCCCCTTTCCTGTGTTCCGCAAACATTCCCATTGTGTACTCGGCACCTTCAATTACTCCTAACACTGTACTGGGGCTGCTACTGCTTAAGTATCCCAAACGAGCAGTATTTCCATAGTCTCATACATATTTTACTGTACATAAGCACACGCGCAGCTCCAGTGTTAAACTCCTTTAACATGACACTGTCTCTCGATTGGGAACCGATGGTGCACCACTCCCAAATACTTAAGGGCTACTGAAAAACGCCTAGTCCACTGTTCAACTCCTTTAACCTGACACCGTTTCTCGATTGGAAACCCCTGATACAGCACTCTCAAATTCTTCAGGGCTACTGATCCTGTCTGATAAAACCAGGGGCATCCTTCTAACATGGACCTCTTCCTGCTCCTTATTTCCACATCACAGCACTCCCAAGATGTATGGGCTGCTGATTTAAACCGTTATGGTCCATATATACCCCCCTCCCTTGTCCGCCCTGGATGATGGGTATGCTTACTTGAGGATGGTGTTGTGTTTTTCTTCTCTCCTGGTCCTGATATTTACTGCACCCCCCGCATCAGTCCTCTTCCTTCACTTATTCTCTTTTTTTTTAAACTTCCTCTGCAGCAGGGTTCTGGGTTCGAGAGATCATCGTCGCCAGTGTAATGATGTAATGTCCACACCGCTTTGAGTTACTACTTCTTAAGTTTACCTCAGTTTCTTTAGTTACATATTGCAGGATTAAGACATCAGGCATAAGACATATACAGAACACCGGCCCCCATCACCCAGGGAGGGAGAGCCCAACTGATTCAACATAGAACACTCACCACAGCATTCTCCCACTCGTACATCAACATTCTACAGGCACCCAGGTGACGACATAAATCACATGACAAACCACATCAGACTAAACAAGCACTTCACAACACATCTCCCTCCTTACCAAACACACTCGCAAACAAGCACTTCACAACAGAGTTTTACACAATTGTTGACGTCAGACTAGCCCTGAAGTTTTACCTCGATAGAAAGTGTGAACTCAGAAGCTCCTTGCATGTCTTTCTCACATTCTGAGACCTGAAAGGGAAACAAGCTTCCAAAGCAACTATCTCCCGCTGGATTGCCTCATGTTTTTTAGAAGCCTATAGCATTCAAGGCCTTCAACCACCAAAGAGCGTCCATGCACTTCTAGTCCATGGCAAAGCGACTGCTGTTGCCTTCCAAAAGTATGTCCCTAAGGAGTCCATTGCCAAGGCGGCTTTGTGGTCATCCCTGTCGGCTTTACCTGAGCTCAGTGGCTAATGCCCAAGTTGGCCTGGCTGAGCTTCAGAACTTATTGCAGTAAAGGGGTTTTTCCATCCACCCGTATTACCTATGATGTGTGCTTGGGAATCTCCCACAAGTTTGAAGGAAAAGGGGACAGGACGTAGGAGTATAACAGTTACTCATCTTAGTGACTACTTTACTCCTAGTCCATAGTCCCCTTTCCTCCATACGCCTGCCCGCCGTCCCTTCTAATAAGTATCCTCTATTAATGCTTAAATGGTATCAGACCTGGTGATAGAAAAGGACTGAAGGGCAATGCGCGGGGTAGAGCTCAGGAGGGCGGGGATACGCCCACGTGCGGTGGCCCTGCATAAAAATAAAAGAAGCACAAAAATAAAAAGTTTGATGCTTTTTAACAAAAGTGCTATGGTCCCGCCCTGAAGGAAGGAATGTCCCACAAGTATGGCGGAAAGGGAACTATGGACTAGGAGTAAGGTAGTCACTACGGTGAGTAACGTTGTTAATTTCCTAAAAGCATGTTTATAAGGTAAGCAGTAAGAATACAGAAGGTAACATAACAAGACTTCAATCCCAACAGAAAAATGATAATATAAGCGAGGAACATGTTGAATAACAATGATAAAGTAATTCTAGTTTAAAATGAATGGAAACGCATCTTTCCCCTGTACTCCATGACCAGTCTAAACACAGCCTCAGCAAGAGCCATCATACTCAAGTTGGAAAGAAAAAAAGCAGCGGCAAGATAAATGGTTTCCTCCGAGTTCCACTCTACTGCCATCTGTCTTCATCTCCCCCAGACCTTCAGACTCCAGTGCGGTGGGTGCTGGCCAAACAAGACTGGTGTGGGTGTGTGCTTGATATAGATATATATATGTGTGTGTGTGTGTGTGTGTGTATATATATATATATCTCCAGCATTGGATCTTTCATGGATTCACATGCTTAGAATATTCCCCGTCGTCAGGCTGGGAATCCCCGGTACATTATATAGACCCTTTCCCGTAGGAAAACTTTTTCGACGCTTATGCGTCCTATCCACCTCGTTTTGTATCCTGCGTGCCCGCGCCGTCAGGACGCCATGATATAAAAAATATATCAAAGTAGTGGGATCCTCGTGGTTACTGCTAGTCGAAATTAGGTTGTATTTTCGCTTTGGCAACGTTACATTCTGGAATAAATATGTCCGGAAAAGCTTTATTTCATCCTTGTGCGACATTTGAACTCAAAAAAGTCTATGAAGGTGATGCCCACATGGATTGTATCTACTGTCTCCACCCGCACCACACGGCGGATACATGCGAGATATGCCAGGGTTTCTCCCAAAAAACCCTTAAAGACCGGAAAAGAAGGTTGGTCGACTGGCTTAACGACGGAGCGGGTGCCTATCCGGCATCAGAAGTTGGCTCCACGGCCTCCAGGAGCAAGTCGGAACCTCCCTCGAAGAAGGTGCGGCCTGTCGAAAAACGCCCTGCGGACAAGCATACGGGGAAGCATGCTGGGTCTTCCTCATCACACAAAAAGTCCTCCTCCTCCTCATCCTCTAAGACGGAGAGGCAAGCGGCATCACAATCCTCCTCAGGGGACCGTCCTAGGTCTTCCGTGAGTCGAGACTCTTCAGCAGGGAAGTCGGCAACGAAATCAGCTACGAAGTCTAAAGGCTCGGTGCCGGCTACTTGCTCGTCGACCCCGGTGTCGCTGACGATGCCTATTACTATTCAGGCAGCAGCGGTGGGGATTACTTCGTCGACGGTGACTCAATCTATGGCCTGGCAGCCAGAGGTTTGTGACCCGGCCCCCCCTGAGGTCATACTGCAGCCAGACACGGCCTTGTCGGTGTCGTCGGTGGACGGAGAATGTGGCATGGTTATGCAGCCGTCGGACTTGGGCTTACGGCCTTCCAATACGTCGACGACGAGTGCGAGTGGGGGTGTGGTCCCTCTAACCTCGACGTTGCTGTCCCCCCAGACGGTTTTGTCTCTGGATGTGCTTAATACACTTCAGAAGCTCCTGCAGCGTCTGGATACGCAGATCCCTCAGCCTGGCACTTCATCGTCGATATTTTCTGCACCTTCCGTCGACGAACAAGCTCAAGCAGCTCGCTCGACGACCAAAAGCCCGTCGGCCTCCCAGGTGGTGAAGGATCGTCCTCGAGCGCAGGAGGAGAGTGAGCTATCGGAGTCCGATTCTATACGATGTGACTCAGGGTCTGACATTTCCCTGTCACCGTCGAGAGACCCAACATGGAATTCGGATGTAGAGGAGTCTACGAGGAGCCAGGCACAACCATCTCCTCCGGATGATGTGGGAGCCTTCCATGCAATGATGGGAAAAGCGTGTTCCGAGTTCGGCTTAATTCCTGAGGAGCAAAAGAAAGACTGTTTTCTTTTTGATCACATGGGTCAAAGGAGGAAATCGGTATTTGCCATCCCAATCCTGGACCACGTGTGGCAAGAAGGCCTCAAGACGATGCGTCATCCGTTCTCGGAACCGGCTATTAAGGGGCGTATTGAGAAAAAGTTTAAAGCTCCGGAGTCCACTCCAAAATGTCTAACGTCACAGCCTCTGTCAGACTCTGTGGTATCGGCGGCAGCGGCTAGGAAGGCCAGAGTACAGCAAAAATGTTCAACCCCACCAGAAAGCGAGGCCAGGAGGCAGGACGCCTTTGGAAAAAAGGTGCTCTCAGTCGGCGCCACGACGGTAAGAGCAGCCAACTCCTTGGCGATTGTATCACGATACGATAGGGAGATGTGGCATAAACTAGCCCCTATCCTAGAACATCTGCCGGAAGAACATAGAAAAGCAGCCATGTTGCTAGTACGAGATGGTGAGGAGGCCTCGAACCACGCAATTAATATTGCGGTGGACCTAGCAGAGTCTGGTTTCAAACAAATCAATCATGGCGTAGTACTACGTCGACAAGCATGGCTCAAATGTACTACTTTCAGACCTGAAGTCCAATACAAAGTCCAAGACATGCCATGTGAAGGAGAACATCTGTTTGGAGACAAGGTAGATGAAGCCTTGAAGGGGATGAAAGAAGACACGGATACCGCTAGGTCTCTCGGCGCCCTCCAGACAGGTAGAAGTTTTCGCTCTTTTCGCCCCTTCAGGGGTGCTTCCGGAAACTCCCGCTTTGGAGCCTCTAGGGACCGTGGATTTAACAGGCCCTCATACTCCTCACAAGGTTACAGACGTGCATCCCAGTCGGCACGTAGAGGCAGAGATTATCAAGCCTCCAGACGACGCGGCTCGGGTCCCTCATCGACTAAGGACAAGCAAACCAGCAACCAATGACGGCCTTCGGAATGTCCTGGGGGGTCGAGTCTCTCATCATATCGACCAATGGAAATGCATCACCACAGATCGATGGGTTCTGGACACGATTCGCATGGGTCATGCGCTGAAATTCAAAAACAAGCCTCCAAGTCTTCCGCCAGTGTTTTCGGCCCAGCCCCACCTTCGAGTTCTAAGACAAGAGGTGGCGCTTATGCTGCAAAAGGAGCGGTAGAACGGGTTCCTGTGGCACAGGAAGGACAAGGGGTTTATTCCCGGTTCTTCGTTGTCAAGAAGCCACATGGAAAATGGAGGCCCATTCTCGACCTGAGGGTACTCAACAAATGGCTAAAGAGCTCAAAATTCAAAATGCTAAAGCTCCAGGAGGTTATCAGGTCAGTGCAACCCATGGATTATCTGTCGTCGCTAGACCTTCAAGACGCATATTTTCATATCCCAATACGTCCACGACACAGGAGATATTTAAGGTTCGTCGTCGGGCGAAAGCATTTTCAGTTCAAGGTCCTCCCGTTCGGTCTCAAGTCCTCCCCCAGGACGTTCACCAAGTGTTTGGCCCCTATAGCGGCCCATTTAAGGAAGGACGGTCACCATGTCTATCCCTATCTAGACGACTGGCTGGTCAGAGGTTCGTCCATGGAACAAACAGGCAAACAGTCTGGGGGCCCCGATGTCCCTCTTACAGGAACTGGGCTTCGCGATAAACTTCAGCAAGTCCTCCGTAGAGCCTTCGAGGACCTTCGTCTTTCTAGGAGCGGAGTTTCAGACGCACACAAGCCTTGTAAAACCATCCAGCGAAAGAATACAGAAGCTACAAAGCAAGGCGTCGGAATGGAGATGCGGTACCAGGGTGTCGGTGCGCAAATGCATGTCCCTGCTAGGGACCATGTCATCCTGCATTCCGTTGATAAACAACTGCCGTCTGTTTATGAGGCCTTGCCAGGAATTTCTAGCGGACCGTTGGGCGCAGAGCCAAGGTCGCTGGTCCGACAGACTGGTCATCGACGAACAACTGGTACAAGCACTCTGTTGGTAGAGAGTTTCTACTCCTTTAACGAAAGGAATGCCTCTGGTGGAACCGGAGTTCCACAAGACGGTGGTGACGGATGCATCGCTGAGCGGATGGGGAGCTCATCTGGATACGTTACAGGTACAAGGCCGGTGGTCGTTAAGAGTCCTCCCTGCATATCAACCTGCTAGAACTGAGAGCAGTGCGGTGGGCTCTAAAATCTTTTCTTCCTCAATTGAGAGACTCTGTGGTGCGTGTCATGACGGACAACACGACTACAATGTTTTACCTAAGGAAACAAGGAGGAACACGTTCCAGGTCCCTGTCGATGGAGGCACAGAAAATCTGGCATTGGGCCCTGCAACACAACATGCTAATCTTGGCGTTCTACCTGCCAGGTGTGAGAAATGTGGAGGCCGATGCCCTCAGCAGGGAAATGAACGAAGTTCACGAATGGGTGCTGAACGACCAGCAACTACAACATGTATTCAAGAAGTGGGGACATCCTTCCATCGATCTGTTCGCGACGAAGGACAACAGGAAATGCCCGCAGTATGCAAGCAGATGGCCTCAGCAGGGCTCACTGGGGGATGCGTTCTCCTTCCCATGGACAAACAAATTCCTGTACGCATTCCCTCCATTTCCTCTTATCCGGAGGACGTTGCAATGGATCCTCAAGTACCCATGTCGGGTGATTCTGGTGGCCCCGTATTGGGCCAGACAGGTGTGGTTTTCAGACCTGCTGCACATAGCGGCGGCGGAGCCAATGAGGTTCAGGAAGATCCCCAACCTTCTGTCACGACAGGAGGGTATCGTTTGGCATCACGACCCGGACAGCCTCAAGTTGACGGCCTGGCTCCTGACTTCGCCGAATTTGGTCAGCTAACGATTCCGGAGGAGTGTCGTCGTATTCTGCAAGCGGCAAGAGCACCTTCCACAAACACTTCATACTCGTACAAATGGAGGAGTTTCTGTCAGTGGTGTGTGGATCAACCAGGTTTGGTTCCGCAGTCGATTACGCTGGAACAGCTCCTTCCATACTTGCTGTTCTTAGCTCAAAAGGGCTTATCGGTGTCGTCGATAAAAGTACACCTGGCCGCCATCTCCAGGTTTACACGTCAACGACATTCCGCACCATTATTCAGCGACCGCCTGATTAAGCACTTCCTTAAAGGTTTGTTTAGGAGTTTCCCTCCCGAGAAGAGATTTCCTCCGGTGTGGAGCCTCAATCTGGTGTTAGCGTCTCTTATGAAACCTCCTTTTGAACCAATGTCATCATCGTCTCTAAAGTTTTTGTCGTGGAAATTGGCCTTCCTGGTGGCCATCACTTCAGCCCGACGTATTTCGGAAATCCAAGCTCTAATGGTAGACCCACCATACTTAAGATTTTTCAAGAACAAGGTGGTCCTTGCCACTAACCCACAGTTCATACCGAAAGCTCCTTCAGTGTTCCATAAACATTCCTCTATTGTCTTACCTACGTTTTTTCCAGAGCCATGCTCGGGAGCGGAGCGCACGTTACACACATTAGACGTGAAAAGGGCTCTCAAGTTTTATCTTCATCGCATGCAACCTTTCAGGAAAACGAGGCAATTGTTTGTGGCCTATGGTTTTGGTGCTAAAGGCAAAGCCATTTCAAAGCAAGGACTGTCAAGATGGGTATCGTCTACCATTTCGTACTGCCATTCCAAGGCTGGGAAGCCTCTTCTGCGACGCCCAAGAGCTCATTCAACTAGAGCGGTGGCATCGTCGACGGCGCTGTGGTCTGGAGTCCCTCTGGTCTGGAGTCCCTCTGTGGGACATCTGCATGGCGGCTACCTGGGCGGCTACACACACTTTTACCCGCCATTACTGCCTGTCACAACAACATGCCGAAGATACTCGGATGGGACAGGCGGTGCTTCGACACCTATTCCAATAAGGTAAGCCCCGGTTGAGGGGTTAGATCTTGTTGCAATTATGATTGAATATTGTTTGTTTTCTATGTTAACAATTGCTGATGGGTACACGACCATAGGGAACGGGCATTGTGAGGAAAGTATGTGAGTTGCATGCACGCCTCCTCTTTTCGGGATGGTACTGCTATGTAATCTATTCTAAGCATGTGAATCCATGAAAGATCCAATGCTGGAGAAGGGAATAGTTTCTTACCTGTAACTCCATTTCTCCAGCATTGGTATCTTTCATGGATTCACATGCGCCCGCCGGCCTCCCCTGGGCATGCAAACTGGTTCCCCCACTACTATGGGGGCCGAAATCTGAGGGAGCGCGGGGGCGGGTCCTGTATTTATATCATGGCGTCCTGACGGCGCGGGCACGGCATGATACAAAACGAGGTGGATAGGACGCATAAGCGTCGAAAATGTTTTCCTACGGGAAAGGGTCTATATAATGTACCGGGGATTCCCAGCCTGACGACGGGGAATATTCTAAGCATGTGAATCCATGAAAGATACCAATGCTGGAGAAATGGAGTTACAGGTAAGAAACTATTCCCTTCTGATGCTTGTTAATCTGCTTAGAATCACATGCTGTGCATAGGTCCGACATCCAGTGGTCACTGCTGAGTATTGCATTTTGTTTTTCGTAGTCGAAAAGGGACGTCGACAGGGCGTGTCTGAAATAATATCCCTATAGTGACGTGTGTTGTACCCACAATCCCTCACGCGTCGAGGTCCCTCAGATTGTTTTTTTCCGCCCAGCTACTGGTTGCCTTTACGCAGAGCTCCTCGAGAGACATTGCAGATTCCATCTCCTCGACCTTTGGTCGTTTTTTCCTGTTTAAAGATTTAATATATCGATCCCTCCCTCGACGCAGTTGTGAAGCTGTCTCCGCCGAGCAAGATCTTCGACGGAGGGGGCGAGCGGAGGAGATCCTTTGGCGTTGCCGAACACGTGGCCTGGCCTCGCAGGCCAAATACAGTAGGGAGAGTGGGGTCGTGTGTAACGCTCACCTGATTCCCGTAGAGGCGCCGGTCTTGACTGGGCGTATACCGTATCTTCAAAGGTGATGTGTAACACACGGCTGGCTCTTTGGGCTGGACCTCTGTGCACTGTATGTCTGACTCGAAGGGTAAGATGTCTGCAGATAGAAAATATGGGATTAAGGAACTGGGTTATTGAATGTCTCTCTCTTCTTCCCTTTCTCTTCTCCTGTAGAACCCCAAAGGTTAACGCTCTCACCTTAGGTAAGTGAACGCCGTGCTCTCCATCTGCCTCGGGGCAGGGTGCTGTAACCAGTTTCTTCACTGGATAAGGGGAGCAGGCCTCTTGACTTCAGAGGACTGCTGTCCGTCGTTTACTGCACGAACGGTAAGTTTTGAGTAATTCTAATGTCTTTAAAGTCTTTAGTAATGATGTTTCTTGTTTTGCAGGGTTCCGGCGATGGCGGATGACTGGCTGAAGTGAGTTGAAGATGGAGCCTGTGTGATGAATAGAAGCGCCTGGAAGCACGTAAGTAAGCGCTTGTTGCCTGCTTCACGATGCGCTCTAACTGTCTTTTTATTTTGCAGGTACAAGTTCGGAGCGGCTGCAGGGTGCCGGAATACCTACTGGGTTAGATGTGGAAAGGAGTAATGGCACGTGAGTATTAAAGTTCCCCAATGTCTTTAAACGCACCTTGTTTTGTCTTTCAGATGCGGGATGCAGCGCCGAAGGCCTCCGGAGCGTGCGAAGAGTTGGTAAGCTTTTGTCTTTCAGATGCCGGAATGCAGTGTGAAGACCTCCGGAGCGCACGAAGAGTAGGTAAGCCTTTGTCTTTCAGATGCCAGAATGCAGCGCGAGGCGTTGGTGACAGCCGATGGACCAGGTAAGTGAAGAGCTGTCACTGAAGACTGTAATGCTAACCTGTTCTTTCTTGTCTTTATAGGTGTTGCTGAAGACTGGATTCAGGATGGTAAGCCTTTTTCCTTAGGCCCAGGATCAGATGCAGAAGACACGATGAGCGTTCTGCTGCAGAGGATGCAGAATAATGCAAAGCAAGATTCATCCATCGGGTGTGGTTTAAATAGCCTCCTGTAGCGCTTAGGTGTCTCCTTCCACAGCCACGCCTAGGTAAGAAAAGAGTTCCTGCTTTCCAGAAGAGTTCCAGTGTTCTGAATTTAGGGAGTGGCTCCTGCCCCACCCAACAGGAAAAGTAGTTCCAAACAGAAGAGGATCAGAGGCTCAACTGGCAGGCAAGTAAGCAGCATGGTCTGCTGCAGGTAAGTCCACCCAAGCATTATGAGCCAGGCGCTTCCAGCGCTGGGACTGGGCATATTTATGAGCCTGGTGCCACTGGCGCCAGGACTGGGTCCAAAAGGTCCCAATTGGGACTGGTTGGCACTCGGAACCTGGGTTATGGATCTGTTTCCAAGGGAGTTGGGAAAACCCTGACCTTTTGGAAGTAGAGATTATGACAGTACCCCCCCTCAATGCCCCTCCCAAACTGGGCTTCTCCGGGGGTTTTGGCTTGTCAGGAAATGTTCGGTGAAATCTTTTGCTTAGGCGAGGAGCGTGGACATATTCAGCAGGTTCCCAGGATCTCTCTTGGGGGCCGTAGCCTTTCCAGTCAATTAGGTAAAATAGTTTAGATTTGGAGATCTTGGAGTCCAGAATGCTTTTGACTTCAAACTCGAGTTCTCCATCAACTAGGATAGGTTTTGGAGATTTAGTTAGTCGGGTTTGAGGTTACACGGGTTTTAATAGAGAGACGTGGAAGACCGGATGTATCTTCATGTGCGGGGGCAAGTCCAACTTGACCGCTACTGGGTTTACTATGGTAGTGATGGAATAGGGACCAAGGTATCTTGGGTTGAATGTGCGTGGCCCTTTTAGAGGTAGATATTTGGTGGATAACCAGACTTGATCCCCTACTTGATATTCAGGGGCTTCCTTCCGATGTTGATCTGCTCCTTTCTTGTATTGTTCTTTAGCCCTTTGAAGGTGAGAAACAGCTTCCTTAAAGGCTTGGGTGATTGTAGAATGCAGGTAGTCTACTGCTGGTGTTTCAAGATCTTGGAAGGGATCCAACTCCGAGGTTCGAGGGTGACTGCCGTACAAAAGAAAAAACGGGGTTTTCCCAGTTCCCGAATGGACAGAGTTATTGTAGGCATATTCGGCTATCCAAAGGATGTCTTTCCAAGTTTTTTCAGTTTGTTGCAGCATGCAGCGTAAATACTGTTCCAGAGTTTGATTGGTCCTCTCGGTTTGTCCGTCGGTCTGAGGGTGGTGACTGGTCGATAGTCTCACATCAATTTGAGCCGACCAACAGCAACTTTGCCAAAAATGAGAAATAAATTGACTACCTCGATCCGAAATTAGAACCGAAGGAAAATCGTGCAGTCAGACGATGTTTTCGAGAAATTCTCGGGCCAGAGTTGCTGCTGTTGGCAAGCCTTTGAGCGGAATGAAATGCGCCATCTTGGAGAATAAGTCCACGATTACTAGAATCGTATTGTATCCGGAGCATGGAGGTAGATCGGTGATGAAGTCCATAGAAAGCGTATGCCAAGGGCGAGGTGGGATGTCAATAGGGCGTAAGAGGCCTGCCGGTCTTTCCTTTTGACTCTTGTTTTGGGCGCATACTCCACAGGACATTATAAAGTCTCTGATATCTTTTTTCCAAGACGGCCACCAGAAGTAGCGCTTGATCTTTTCTGAGGTCTTGGCCATACCGGGATGTCCTTCCATTAAAGAATCGTGATAACAGGAGATTACTTTTTTCTGTAAATCTGTGCTGGGTAGGTGTAATCGTTCTTGGAAATACAATAAGTTGTCCTTTACTGCAAAGTCCTTTCCCTGCAGATGCCAATTCTGTATGTCTGCTGGAGTTACAAGTTGCCTGGCTTTATCCTTAACTTCCTCTATGGATTCCGTGGCGATTACACCCAGAATTCTTTGTTCGGGAATGATTGGTACAGGTTTAGGGTTGATCAAATGTTCTTCCACTCCCATCCGAGAAAGGGCATCAGCTTTACCGTTCTTTGTACCAGGTCGATAGGTAATTATGAAGTCAAACTCGGCAAAGAATAATGCCCAACGGAGTTGTCTAGAGGATTGGGCTTTTGCGGTTTTCAAATATTGCAGGTTTCGGTGATCCGTAATCACAGTAACGGTGTGTCGGGCCCCCAGCAGATAATGCCGCCAAGCCTTAAAGGCAGACTTGATAGCCAGAAGTTCCTTGTCAGTAATCGTGTAATTGATTTCAGGAGGCGAGAAGTTGCGGGACCAAAATGCCACGGGATGCAACTGATTGGTTACTGGGTCCTTTTGTGATAGAACTGCCCCCATGGCAAGGCTT
This sequence comes from Ambystoma mexicanum, assembly GCF_040938575.1. Taxonomy (NCBI): domain Eukaryota; kingdom Metazoa; phylum Chordata; class Amphibia; order Caudata; family Ambystomatidae; genus Ambystoma; species Ambystoma mexicanum. The sequence goes on from NC_090928.1 coordinate 973,248,592, forward strand.
GAAGCATGAGTTTCCACGATGTAGGGGAGTTCGGGGCGAGGGTGTTTTAAGATTGGTGCAGAGATAAATTTAGTCTTCAAATCCTGGAACGCTTGTTCCGCCTCGGTAGACCATTCAAAACGTTTGTTTTTCTTTAACAAGGCAGTGATGGGCTGGACTATTCGAGAGAATTCGGGGATAAACCTGCGGTAAAAGTTAGCGAAGCCTAACATGCTTTGCACACCTTTTACGGAGCATGGTGATGGCCATTTGAGAACTGCATCGACCTTCTTTGAATCCATACGCACTACGCCAGGTGATAATATGAATCCCAAGAATTCAACTTCAGTCACGTTGAAAACACATTTTTCCAACTTAGCGAAAAGTTTGTGTTGACGCAATCTTTCGAGGACCATTTTCACGCGTTTCCGATGTTCAGATTCCGATGAAGAATAAACGAGGATGTCGTCAATGTAAACAACAACACACACATCTATGAGCTCTCTGAGGACATCGTTCATAAAATATTGAAAGGCGGCCGGGGCATTGCAAAGTCCGAAGGGCATGACCTGATATTCAAATAGCCCATACTTGGTGCGGAAGGCCGTCTTCCATTCATCGCCCTCTTTTACTCGTACCAAGTGGTAAGCTCCTCTAAGATCCAGCTTTGTATATATGCATGCTTTTCTGACTTGGTCCAGGAGTTCAGGGATCAAAGGTAACGGATATCTATTCTTAACGGTGATCTGGTTCAGGGAGCGATAATCTATACAAGTTCTAAGGTCTCCTTCCTTTTTTGGAACGAAGAACAAAGCTGAAGAAGCAGGGGACTTGGAAGGACGAATAAACCCATTTGCCAGGTATTGATCCAGGTATTGTCAAAGGTGAAGGTTCTCGGGCTCGGTGAGGGCATAACTTCTACTACAAGGAGGAGTAGATCCAGGTATCAGGTCTATCTGGCAGTCATAAGACCTATGAGGAGGTAGAGAGTTAGCCTGATCCTTCCGGAAAACATCTTGGTATTCTAAGTATTCGGGAGGTAACTGGGGAGTCTCTGAAGAAATTGCTGCCAGTGCAACACCAGGTGGAGGATGACAAGTAGAGACACATTCTGGAAACTGGACCGTTCTTGCTCGCCAATCCATCAGAGGATTGTGTTTCTCTAACCAAGGTATTCCTAGAATAATCTGAAACTGAGGGGCCTTGATCACATCGAACACAATCTTCTCATGGTTTCCATCTTGACTTACTAGCGTCACCTCTTGAGTGGTATGCGTTACTGGCCCGGAGGCTATCTCCGTACCATCCACCGTAGTAATGACGTCCTTTACAGCCTTGGGACAAAGAGTTAGATTCATCCTCAAAACCATTTCATGATCCACATAATTGCCGATGGCACCGCTGTCGACGTAAGCTTCAATTGCATGTAATCGATCCGGATTATCAGGGCTAATGAGGACCATAGGTATCACGAAATGCGAGGTCACGGAACTGGTTTTCACGCTCGGCAAGAGGACCTCTATTCTTGTCGGGCGAGGTCGTTTCCCTGCTCAGAGTTGGTAACTTTGGTAACTGCAGCTCCTACTGCCTTCTTGGCAGGTTTCACCGGACAGTCTCAAAGAAAGTGCCCTGAGTTTCCGCAATAGAGGCATAATTGCAACTGTTTTCTCCTTTCCCGCTCCTTTTGTGTTAGAGGACCTTTCAGACCCCCTATTTGCATGGGTTCCCCGGAGTCTACTCCTTTGGAAGGAGTTGGCGGTTTGGAAAATACTCGAGCATCAAACTTGGAACGATCGGCCTTCCTGTTCTGCAGTCTGTGATCTATTTGAACGACTAAGTCTATATAGTCCGAACAATCTTGTGGGGGATTCACTACTTGGGCTAACACATCTTTGAGCTCTCCACGTAGACCTCTATAAAACAGCGTAATCCTTTTGTCCTCAGGCCATTGAGTTTCCACTATCAGTCTGTTGAAAGACGCAATATAAGCCAAAAGGTCTTGATTACCTTGTCGCAACGAAAGAAGCTCATTGTCCAAGGCCTGCCCCTGTGAATGTCTTGCAAACAGTTTTTCCATACTGAGCTGAAAAGCTTGAAAATCATGGAGGACTGGATCATCTTGATTTACTAGAGGGATCGACCAGTCTGCCGCATTGCCACTAAGGTACGAAAGCTACTTTAGCTTGATCAGTTGGAAAGGCTGCTGGCCGGCATAAGAAATGCAACCGGCACTGATTGATAAATACTGCAAACCTCTTTGGGTCACCAGAAAATCGTTCGGGCGGAGCCAGAGGTACATTCCCAGGTAGGTTGATCTGCACTGGATTCATAGAGGATGTAGAAGGAAGATTTTCCCCCAGATGCGGGTAACGGGGTCTGTCCGGCTTGTGACTGTAGCAATTGTCTAGCGAGATCATCTGTTCGCTCCTTGGAAATAATCAGTTCCCTTCTTAGAGCGTTCGTTTCCTGACGGGCTGCATGCACTTCTGCCCTTAGTTCCCCAAGTAACTGGGCTAGCTGGTCGGTATCCGAGGTTTCCATAGCGCCTGGACGGGAGTTTTGTGGTAGGCTTTGCGTTCTGTAACGCTCACCTGATTCCCGTAGAGGCGCCGGTCTTGACTGGGCGTATACCGTATCTTCAAAGGTGATGTGTAACACACGGCTGGCTCTTTGGGCTGGACCTCTGTGCACTGTATGTCTGACTCGAAGGGTAAGATGTCTGCAGATAGAAAATATGGGATTAAGGAACTGGGTTATTGAATGTCTCTCTCTTCTTCCCTTTCTCTTCTCCTGTAGAACCCCAAAGGTTAACGCTCTCACCTTAGGTAAGTGAACGCCGTGCTCTCCATCTGCCTCGGGGCAGGGTGCTGTAACCAGTTTCTTCACTGGATAAGGGGAGCAGGCCTCTTGACTTCAGAGGACTGCTGTCCGTCGTTTACTGCACGAACTGTAAGTTTCGAGTAATTCTAATGTCTTTAAAGTCTTTAGTAATGATGTTTCTTGTTTTGCAGGGTTCCGGCGATGGCGGATGACGGGCTGAAGTGAGTTGAAGATGGAGCCCGTGTGATGAATAGAAGCGCCTGGAAGCACGTAAGTAAGCGCTTGTTGCCTGCTTCACGATGCGCTCTAACTGTCTTTTTATTTTGCAGGTACAAGTTCGGAGCGGCTGCAGGGTGCCGGAATACCCACTGGGTTAGATGTGGAAAGGAGTAATGGCACGTGAGTATTAAAGTTCCCCAATGTCTTTAAACGCACCTTGTTTTGTCTTTCAGATGCGGGATGCAGCGCCGAAGGCCTCCGGAGCGTGCAAAGAGTTGGTAAGCTTTTGTCTTTCAGATGCCGGAATGCAGTGTGAAGACCGCCGGAGCGCACGAAGAGTAGGTAAGCCTTTGTCTTTCAGATGCCGGAATGCAGAGCGAGGCGTTGGTGACAGCCGATGGACCAGGTAAGTGAAGAGCTGTCACTGAAGACCGTAATGCTAACCTGTTCTTTCTTGTCTTTATAGGTGTTGCTGAAGACTGGATTCAGGATGGTAAGCCTTTTTCCTTAGGCCCAGGATCAGATGCAGAAGACTCGATGAGCGTTCTGCTGCAGAGGATGCAGAATAACGCAAAGCAAGATTCATCCATCGGGTGTGGTTTAAATAGCCTCCTGTAGCGCTTAGGTGTCTCCTTCCATAGCCACGCCTAGGTAAGAAAAGAGTTCCTGCTTTCCAGAAGAGTTCCAGTGTTCTGAATCTAGGGAGTGGCTCCTGCCCCACCCAACAGGAAAAGTAGTTCCAAACAGAAGAGGATCAGAGGCTCAACTGGCAGGCAAGTAAGCAGCATGGTCTGCTGCAGGTAAGTCCACCCAAGCATTATGAGCCCGGCGCTTCCAGCGCTGGGACTGGGCATATTTATGAGCCTGGTGCCACTGGCGCCAGGACTGGGTCCAAAAGGTCCCAATTGGGACTGGTTGGCACTCGGAACCTGGGTTATGGATCTGCTTCCAAGGGAGTTGGGAAAACCCTGACCTTTTGGAAGCAGAGATTATGACATCATGGGACATCTCTGATTCTTTTTCTCAGAATGCCTTTCCTTTTCCCCTTCCTTTCCCTTGGGGTAGTTATCACGGTTTATTGCCTCGGCTATGGAGAGGACACCCTTTAGGTTTTGCCCACTTTGTAAGGGCAAGTTTACTTGGAAGGACAAGCATTCACGGTGTAACCGCTGCTTGCCCCTCGATCACAAAGAGGAGGGTTGCTCGGCTTGTCGGCTTCTAAAGCCAAAGACTCTAAAAGACCGTAGGGTCAAGACGTGGGCGGCCTACGCTATGTCGAAGGCTGGGTCTTCACCCGCCGCTGCTACCACCGACAGTGACGAGGAACGTGATAACACGACCTCCGCTACGGAAGTCGTACACCCCTCTAAAGAGCGCTCGCGCTCTTCGTCGTCTGTCCCCGGCCCCGACAGGCTCGGCTCACGCCCTGCTTATGGGGATGAACAACCCGGCGACACTGACGCACACGATACAACACATAAACACACAACCCATAGCTCTTCTTCGTCGAAGACGAAGAAAGCATCGGCGCCCAAAGAGACGCAGGTTACACCGGCGGTCTCCTCGGACCGTTCGGGTTCGAAGCCCCTCTCGCAGCCGCAACCAGCGACTGGGCTTTCGGCAAATAAGGGTGCCGCCCCCAAACCATCGGCCAGCGCACGCCACCGTAGAACGTTCGACACCCGTAATGTCGAAACCACAGCCCTCCGCTGACAAACGAATCACAGAGAGCTTGGCGAGGATCGTTGTAGCCGACGCCCAGAAGCGTACGCAGAAAGACACGTCGAGCGCTACGCAAAGGTCGAAAGACACGCCGAAAAAGCCCGAACAAAAACAGGGACTACCCCCTTCAGTCGGGGGGGACCCCCAGCACACCGGAAGGCTTTTCGGAAGGCGACGGGACACTTTCCTCGACGTTGTGGGAGAGGTCGAGCCGTTTTCAGCAAGATAACACTAATTTTCCCCCGCTAGACCGCTCAGGGGTACCCCATGAAACCATGGAAAGGCTCCATCTCTGCATGGAGAGAATGGAGAGGTTTATGAACACCCAGAACCCTCCCACTCCCAAGAGAAGGGCCTCAGGAGGACCCCAGGGCCAAATACCCGAGGCAAGACACAGCCTTAGACTTCCATAATGTGTATGACCTCACTGGTGAGGAACAATACTTAGAAGAGGAGGATGATTTTGTGGACAATGAAGAAGGACATAACCAAGAGGAAGGTCTGGAAGACAGCCCAGACATGGTAGGAGAAGGCTTCGGAGAAAATCCAGAAGAAGGACCTTCTCATCCCTGGCAATCCCCATCAGTATATTCGGACACTGATGTCCTAAACCTAAATCCTCCTGACAATTCACCTGTTAGAAACACGTCTCCCATTGACGATCAGCCCACATTCAATGCCCTGTTGCTCAGAGCAGCAGCACATTTCGAACTGGACACTGGGGAGATCTCTCCGGAAATAGACTTTGTGGAAAGAGTAATTAAGGAGAAACCCCCAGTCAGCCAGACCATTCCCCTCCTCGCTTCAGTGAAGGGAAGAATCATCCCTTCGCTATCCACACCCGCACTAATCAGAGGAGTTAATCCAAGGATTGAAAAACTTTTCACTCCTTCACCCTCAGACCCGCTATACATCAGGGGACATTCCATTCCGGATTCCCTTGTAGTAACTAATACAAGGAAGAGGGCAGGGGTGCCGCTGTCCACCAGTGAGGCACCACCTGACAAGGAGGGCAAGAGGTTATATGCCCTTGCTAAAAGAGTCGCATCCTCGGCTGCCTTTTCGGCAAGAATTGCGAACAACAATTCTTTGCTAGCTAGCTACGCGGACGCGCAGTGGGCCAAACTGCGCAAGGACGCCGAAGAAGCGCCGGAACCACTACGTACACGCCTGCTATCAACTATTGGCGAAGGAACCCAGGTCAACCAGAGTATTGTAAAGAACTCTCTGGATGCTGCTGAGACAGCGGGACGTTCTAAAACGCCATGTATGGCTGCGCAACTCAGGGTTCAAACCGGAGACAAAGGCGTCTTTAATAAATAAACCTGTTGAAGACTCAAACCTCTTCGGGAAAGCGGTGGATGAGGCTCTGGAAATGGCTAAAAAAAGAGTTCGATACTATCAAAACTCTTGACCAGATCTCTAAGCCCACTACCAGACGCGGCTATGGCAACAAACGCTTTTTTCGTGGCCAACGCCAACAGCAGAATCAGCAGCAACAGTACCCTGCCACCAGTTACCAGACCAATAGTGGGCAGTACAGCCAAAGAGGCCAGCGCAGAGGCAAAGGGAGAGGTCGGGGGCCCCCAACAACACCAAGTGACGCGAAGATTCGCGTCCCCTCCCATGCAACACCGGTCGGGGGCCGGATAGCATCCTTTCTTCCAGCATGGGAGGGAATAACGTCAGACCGCTGGGTACTTTCCACCGTAGCCCACGGATACTGCATCGAATTCAACAGTTCCCCAACATACAGACCCCCGAGGGGACGACGCATGACACCGGAACACCTTGCCATCCTTCTCCAAGAAGTACAACTACTGCTGGAAAAAGAAGCCATAGAGGTCGTGCCTCTATCTCAGGTAACAGAAGGTATTTATTCAGTGTACTTCCTTGTACCCAAAAAGGATCTAACCATGCGCCCTGTATTAGATCTGCGCCCAGCGATCTTAGATCACATGCTGTGCATAGGCCGACATCTAGTGGAAGCTGCGGAGTATTACAGTTTGTTTTTCGAAACTCGAAAATGGGCGTCGACACAGGGCGTGCCAGTAATACTATCCCTAGTGTGACGTCCACTGTACCCAAGATCCCTCAAACGTCTAGGATCCTCAGATTGTTTTTTTTCGCCATACTGGTCGGAAGCATTTTGCAGAGTCCCCTGGCCTTAGCCATACTTTTGCTAAAATAATTTATTTACATCCTTCCCCATCCCAACATCGAACTTCGACACTCGACGCCGGCTGGAGAAGAATTCGACCGTCGGCTGCTGCACAACGGATTTGGGCCTCGGAAGGCATCTGACCTCGGCCCTGCGAGTAGGGAGAGTGGGGTTGGACATACTCTACACTCTTGGTATATAGGTACACCTTATACATTTCCTACACTTAACAGCCCGCTGCCTCAAGGTGCGTATGGAGGGTACCCCCTTTTCAATTCTGCCCCAAGTGCAATCGCAAATACTCTTGGGTCGACAGGCACGCCACGTGCAATCTCTGCTTGCCGAGGGACCACCCCGAAGCGAACTGCAGAGCGTGTAGTAGGTTTAAACCTAAGACACTTAAGGACCGTTCGAAGTGTTGGGCCCACCGCGTCAGGCAGGCGGCCATGGCAGCGGAGGGCGCCTTCAGCGACGCCGTACTTTCGGACGGCGAGGGCATTACGGCGTCGAAAGACTGCCGAGCGCAGGTCCCCGACCTCGGAAGGTCGTCCGGCAGGGCGGCTATGGGGAAGACCACCGGCAACACAAGCGCTCCACACACCACACACACACTAAACACACGACGTCGAGTTCTCGGAAAGAGGCACAAACAGAACGGCCCAATTCAGTGTCCTCTGGGCGTTCTTGATCGAGATCGCCGCATGACTCCAGGCAATCATCATCCACTCTTGCCAAGAGTGCCTCGCTCCCTAGGCTAACAGAAGTTCGATCGTCGGAGGACGAAGACGAATTCCACCCCCAGGCCGCGCTCCAGGAGTCGGAGCCTGCAGACAAGATCAGCGAGGCCCCACGCTCGAAGGACAGGGACTCTACCCCCGATCCTCGACGCCAGGCGTCGAAAACCTCCGGAGCCACAAAAGGACCGGGAAAACATTTTTCCACTCACGGGGCGGGGGGAAAAGGGCAGAAGCAGCCTTTGCACTCTTCCACACCTGTGAAAACACATCACTCCCCCTAAACAGACAGACAAGACCAGGTCTGCTGATATGTCTAAAACCAGCAAATCTACTCAAGATAAATCCCCGAGACTTGCTGAGAGAGTCATTCCCAGTTCCAAAAAATGGTCGAGTGAAGACATAGATAGGGTCATGTCAAGGATGTCTTCTTTGGCTGACTTTTACGATAAAAATCCAGACCATTTCCTTTCGTATGATCCACAAGGGGCGACACCCTCAGGCTCTAACGATCCTATCCCCCCGAGTAAGAAGCCCCGGTTTGAGACACCGATGAGGTCTACAGACCCCTTCGAGGTACAACCATACTCACGACCATACTCACTGTATCAAGGAGAGGCTTCCTTTGGTGAGGACCAAGAATTTGGCATGATAGAAGAGCAAACCGGGACGGGCTACTATGGGGATGAGGACCAGGAAGAGGAAGACCCTGAAACCTACAGAGTAGATTTCCCAGTAGAAAGCGAAGCCCCGGTTACAGACTCCCCTGTCGATAACCAACCGCTCCTAAACGAGGTTCTCGCACGTGCAGCAGAACATTTCCATATTGACACCCACAGTGCCCAGGAGGAGAGGGACTTTGCAGAGGAGTTAGTGGTAGAAAGGAGGCCTGTTGCCCAGACCATCCCTATCCTTAAGTCCATTCAGCGAAGAATAGACCCGTCCCTGGTGAACCCGAACCTCACCAGAGCAGTCAATCCCATGGTTGAAAAACTTTTCAGGGCAGCCCAGTCTGACCCTCTCTATATAAGAGGACATCTGAAGCCAGACTCCCTAGTTGTCACTAACACTCATAAGAGGGTTGGAACACCCTTGTCATCGTCCGAAGCTCCTCCCGACAAGGAGAGCAAAAAACTATATGGTTTTGGCAGGAAAGTAGCCTCAACGTCCGCCTATCAAGCAAGGATTGCAAACTCCACCACCCTGTTGGCCAGCTACAACTGCCAACAGTGGGAAGAAGTCGCGGCACTCATAGCCTCTGCTCCGGAACCTTTAAAGGGCCAGTTAGCTTGGATTTCCGCAGAGGGTAGAGCCGTGTCTGGTTGCATTTTGAAAGCAACTTTTGACACCGCGGACAACGCAGGCAGATTGATAGCAGAAGGCACTGTTATCAAGAGACATGCTTGGTTACGGCAGTCTGGTTTTAAGGCAGAAACCCAGGCATCATTGTTGGACAAACAGGTGGAAGCCGATCTGTTTGGTAAGGCGGTCGAGGACACACTGAAGAATGCCAAGGACGAATACGAGACACTCAAGTCCCTTGGCCAGTTAACCAATAAACCTCCTAACCAGAGAGGGAATAGTAATTTTAGTCGCCCACGTGGCCAAAATTCCCAGAGAGGATCTAACTGTTCCCAGGGGCAGGGTACACAGTGGAACAGCCAACAGTCTACCCAGGGTTACGGCAGGGGTAATAGGAGAGTTCGTGATAAAGGCAGAAGCAGCCCCAGCAAAGGAGGCGGCACGCCTCCACCAAAGCAGCGACGCTCAGTTCAGGGTCCCTTCTCACGCAACCCCAGTAGGGGGATGCATTTCCAACTTCACCCAGGCTTGGGAAGGGATCACATCAGACAGATGGGTGCTGTCAACAGTATCCACAGTGTACTGTATAGAACTACTGCAGCGTCCCCGGAACCATCCTCCACGACAAAGAGTACACTCTTTAGAACATCAGAAGATTCTCCTCGAGGAGATCGCCATTCTGCTAGAAAAGGACGCAATAGAACTTGTCCCGGGACACCAGGTAAACAAGGGTATTTATTCAACTTACTTCCTTGTGCCAAAGAAAGATTTGACAATGTGCCCAGTATTGGACTTAAGGCATGCCAACAAGTATGTCAAGCCCCAAAAGTTTCGTATGACTACACTACAGGAGGTAATCCCCCCTCCTAAAAAAGGGGATTACATGGCAACCTTGGATATGAAAGATGCTTATTTTCATATTTCCATGTTCCCAGCGCACAGAAGGTACTTGCGCTTCAAGGTGGACAGTCGGCACTACCAATTCAAGGTACTGCCCTTCGGGATAGCTTCGGCACCAAGGGTATTCACCAAGGTACTGGCGGTGGCGGCTGCACACGTACGCAGGGAGGCAATCCCGGTGTACCCTTACCTGGACGACTGGCTCATAACGGGGGAAACCCCCAGTAATTTGCAGGACAAACATTCAAAGGACGATCGACCTCCTCCACGAGTTAGGCTTCTCAATCAACGAGAAAAAGTCAAGCCTGGTGCCAAGCACCTCCCAAACAGTTCCTAGGAGCAATCCTAGATACTCAAGAGGGGTTGACCTTTCCTTCAGAGGAAAGAATTCGGAATATACTACTGCAAATTCCGCATTATCAGTCTGGTCACCAAATAACGGTACGCAAAACAATGCGTTTACTGGGCATGATGGCGTCATGTATTTACCTGGTCCCCCACGCGCGCCTGCGCATGCATCCCTTGCAGGAATGGTTGGCGAAACAGTGGTCTCAGGCAAGTGGTCAGTGGGACGATCTGGTGGTCGTTTTGCCAACACTTGTACAAAGCCTTCACTGGTGGACAAGAGAGCATCTTGCACAGGGAAAACCCTTTTACGATCCCGAAGTACAGGCAGTAGTCACTACCGATGCATGTCTGACGGGGTGGGGAGCTCACCATCTCCACCACACAGCTCAGGGTCTCTGGTCTCCCTCAGTGGCCAAGAACCACATCAACCTGCTAGAGCTTCTAGCAGTATTCAGAGCGCTTCAAGCCTTCGAGCCCCACCTACTAAACCTGTCAGTTCAAATCTGGACAGACAGCACAACAGCCATGTTCTACCAGAGCAAGCAAGGAGGGACTCGTTCGCCAAATCTGTCCAAGCTTGCTCAGAAAATCTGGATATGGGCACTCAGACGGAACAACTTCCTGTCATCACAAAATGTTCCAGGGGAGCTCAATTCCCTAGCGGATGCTCTGAGCAGACTCTCCCTCCCAGAGGAACACGAATGGGTTCTACACAGAGAGGTCTTAGAAGATATCTTCTCTCAGTGGGGTTTCCCCGCTATAGACTTATTCGCCACAAGCGAAAACATACAATGCCCAGGATTTGCATCCAGGTTCCCCCAACCAGACTCCCAGGGGAACGCCCTGTGGATGAACTGGTCAGGGATGTTTGCGTACGCTTTTCCACCAACTCCTCTCCAGAAAGGTGGTGAACAAGATGAACAGAGAGGCGATGACGCTCGTCCTAGTTGCTCCCATGTGGGCAAGACAACCGTGGTTCTCACACCTACGCAGGATGGCGGTGTGCGAGCCCACTAAACTTCCAGCCTGGTACAACCTACTGTCCCAGCACCAAGGTCAAACAGTGCACCAGCAACCCAACTCAATGAACCTGGCAGCATGGATCCTGAGGTCATAGAGTTTGGACATCTCAATTTACCACAGAGGTGTATGGACATCCTAAAAGAATCTAGGAAACCAAACACAAGGCACTGTTACTTTGACAAGTGGAAGAGGTTCGTTATCTGGTGCCAGAGTAGACAAATCAACCCTGTTGATTGCAGTCCTTCCACTATTGTTACATACATGCTCCACCTGCTAGATGCAGGATTGGTTTTTAACTCACTGAAAGTACACCTGGCAGCCCTGTCGGCATACACCACTTCCCATAGCAAGGTCTCGTGGTGGAAAGTACCAGTAGTTAAAGCCTTCATGGAAGGAGTAAAGAAACATCACCCTCCTATTTCAAACCCACCACCAGGGTGGGACCTTAATGTGGTACTATCCAAGCTCATGTGACCCCCTTTCGAGCCCATGCATAAAAGCAGTCTCAAACACCTGATTTATAAAACGGCTTTCTTAGTAGCTATTACTTCTATAAGAAGCGTCAGTGAAATTCAGGCTCTCAGTGCAGGATCCCTTCTTTACTGTCCATAAAGACAAACTGGTTTTATGCACACACCCTAGGTTCTCACCTAAGTTTATATCTAAATTCCACGTAAACCAGTCCATCGAGCTTCCGGCTTTCTTCCAGGACCCTCTAAGCTCGGCTGAGGTGAAACTACACACCCTACATGTGCATAGGGCGGTCCTCTACTATGTAAATAAGACCAGACCGCTAAGAAAAACAGATCAACTGTTTGTCTCCGTAGCTACAGGCAGAGAGGGGTATCGCATCTCTAAAGGTGCCATCTCGAAGTGGATTATTAACTGTATCCAGCTGTGTTACTCACTCTCTGAAAGAGCTCTGCCTTTCACGCCAAGAGCCCACTCTACTAGAGGCATTGGGGCCACTCTGGCTTTCATTGCAAATGTACCCCTTGACACCATTTGCAAAGCAGCTACTTGGAGCTCTATTCACACTTTTACTCAGCATTACTGCATTGACACCCATTCCAAGGCAGATACACAAGTGGGCCAAGCGGTTCTAAGACATCTATTTGCTCATGACCCTTCTCACATCCCACCTCCTTCTTCAGGTACTGCTCGCTAATCTATGCACATCATTGGGATCTAAGCAGATTCCACAAGCATCACAAGGGATATATTATTCACCGTAATCGTATTTCTGATGCTTGTATATGCTTAGATTCACATGCGACCCACCCTTCCTCCCCTCTGAGAGAAGGCGCATGGTTGCTTGTAGTCTTACCTTTCTATCTATCTGCTTGGATTATCTGTACTCGCGCTACCTCATGTCAGAAAAAATACAATCTGAGGATCCTAGACGCGTGAGGGATCTTGGGTACAGTGGACGTCACACTAGGGATAGTATTACTGGCACGCCCTGTGTCGACGCCCATTTTCGAGTTTCGAAAAACAAACTAATACTCCGCAGCTTCCACTAGATGTCGGCCTATGCACAGCATGTGAATCTAAGCAGATAAAAGCATCAGAAATACGATTACGGTGAGTAATGTATCATAAATATATATATATATATATATTTTTTTTTTTCTCTCATGATTGTGTCCTCCAATGTATTCACATCTTTGACATGTAATGTCCACAGCTGTGTACTTCGGAAATGTTTCGGCAGATGGCGTCTGGTTGATGTCCCTCGAAGGCCTCTGTCGAGGGCGACGTCAGAGGAAGTTATAAATAGGACGCACGGCGCCCGTAGCCTCAGTTCTGTTTTTTCCGCAAACGTGTTTGCTTCGGAGACAGTGTGCCTCATGTATCCTCGTGAATGTCTTCTTCGACCCCTCTGACCCCCGCGGTCTGGCTTTAAGACTTGACGGGAGTGCAAGTCTAAGATGTCGATAACGGACCCACATCGCATTTGTTTGTGGTGCCTGGGCGAGAGTCATGACACCGAGGACTGTTGCAAATGCCAGTCGCTGACTAAGGCCTTGTGGGAGCGTAAGGGGAAGTTACAGATAGGGATTCCAAACCCAGCATGTCTCTAAGCTGCTAAGAGGATGTCCACCGACAATTCGAGGGGCGACTCTCCTCGTCGGAAGGAGTCCCGGGGATCTCTGTCCTGGAGTGGTTCCCGCCATTCGTCCTCATCTCAGCATTCCAGGAAGCGCTGCCACCGGTCGCCTACCCTGTCGTCCTCGGAGGATGGCACCGTGAGGAAAGTGGCTTGTCCTATGAGGTCCTCAACTCCGAAGGAATGGACAGCCTTCAGGGAGCAGATGGTGGCGATTTTTCAGTCCCAGGGCACAGTTCCGTCCGCTCCTTCGGAAGAAACCTTTAGGGAACAGTCTCGGTCCGTGGCTCGTGCGCCTTCGGGCTCTGGTCCTAGGCGCGAGTCTCATCGGGAACCTTTGAGGTCCCGTTAGGACAAGGTTCAGGTTGGTCGCCAGAGACGTGCTTCCAGATCTCGGTCCTTGTCCCCGGCGAGATCGCAGCTGTGTCCGTCAGGTACGGATGTCGAAGCTTTGCCTTCACACCAGCCCTCAGTGCAGTTGTCTGTCAACGCTAAAACCGTCGGCGCCTTTGGTGCCTTTTGGCTGTAATTTGCCAATGGAGGTCCCTGGTACTATGGATGCTCCAAGGAAGGCTACTTCAAAGTCTGTGAGGCCTGTTAAGGATTCCAGATTCTGTCCCGATGCAGGAGTTTTTTTTTTTCTCTCCCTCTGGATGATATTTATGAGGATGAGGAGAGGTCAGATTTGGAGTTTAACCCTGTTGAGCAGGATGTGGCTCCTGTCTTTTCCGGGGGCAGTCAGTTGGAAGAGTTACGTCAATCTCTTTATGATGCCAGTGGCTTGGACACTTCTCCTGAGGTGGAGTTTGGCAGACCTGGGCCTGGGGCTCATGCAGAGTCATCCTACAGGAGACTGATGGCTATGGTCACTGAGTATCTTGGTTGGTCTAGTCCTACAGAGGTTTTTGTTCAGGATGACTTAACTGATATTTTGGATCAAGGTCCATCCTCTGACCAGGTGTTATCTTTTCATTTGACACTGCAGAAAAGGTTGGCGGTTGCTTGGCAGTCCCCGGAATCTCTTCCGGCAGTTAACAAATTGTTAACTACAAAATACCGCCCTTCGAGTAGCGACCCCAGCTACCTTTCTTCTCGCCCCACTCCCGAGAGCTTGGTGGTTCAGGCGGCTACGGCCACCTCGAGGCAGGAGACGTACCATACCATCCCTCCTGATAGGGATGACAAACGCTTCGATGGTTATTCACGCAGGGTGTTTTCTGCGAGGAGTATGGCGCTGAAGTCAGCCAACTCCACTTGTGCCTTAGCAAGATTTTCACACTTTGTGGAATTGTGTTTCTCTAGTGGCTGAGCATATTCCCGAAGGGGAAGAAAGGGATGGGTTCCTTGCTCTAGTGCAAAATGGTAAGGATGCCATGTGTGAATCCCTTCAGTCTGGATTGGACACGTTTGACAGTGTTAGCCGGTCCATGGCTGCGAGCACAAGTATTCGCAGATGTGCGTGGTTGCGGAAGTCGGGTTTTGCTCCGGATGTGCAAACCCTTCTTTTGAACATGCCCTTTGATGGAGTGCACTTGTTTGGCAGCAAGGCTGAAGAGAGCCTTGAGAGGTTGCAGACCTCAAAAGCTGCGGCTAAATCTTTGAGCGCAGCTGTGCGTCAACCTCTGCCTTTTCGTCCTAGGATGACAGCAGTGGAGGGGAGGTTCCTTTCGTTACTGCTCCTCTTTTGGTCGGACGAGAGGAGACGCCCGTCAAAGGGGCCAGCGAAAGAGTACCCATGGTGGTTGGGGAAATCGGTGTGCCAAAGCCCCGCAGGCAGCTACCTCTTTGTTTTGGAGCGGCAGCGCCTGAAGGCAATCATGAGGCCATGTTCCATTGTTCGCCGGTTGGGTGCAGACTGTCCCAGCATCTTGAAGAATGGCGAGCTATTACTTCGGATGCTTGGGTTCTGGTTACTATAGCCCACGCTATTGTCTTCCCTTCCTAAAGGGGCCATGTGACAATCCACCGGGGAATCTCTTGGAAGCTTCCAGATCCGCTCCTTGTGCAGGAAATCTTGACCCTGCTGGAGAAAGGCGCCATAGAACTGGTGGCTGTAGCGGAGAGGAACAAGGGATGGTATTCCCCATATTTTTTGATTCCAAAGAAAGACTGAGGTTTGAGACCCATCTTGGACTTGCGTTTGGTGAACAAACTTCTCAGGAAGGACAAGTTCAATATGGTTACTTTTTCTCAGGACCTCCAGGCCCTTCGACTTCAGCATTGGTTGGTGTCTCTGGACCTACAGGATGCTTACTTCCATGTGCCGATTCATCCAAAGCACAGAAAGTACCTGAGGTTTGCGGCTGGTAGCTCGCACTTTAAGTTTTGTGTCCTGCCATTCGGATTGACCTCTGCCCCGAGGGTCTTCACCCACCTAATGGTGGTGGTGGAAGCGTATCTCGGGTGGGGCGATTCATGTCTACCCCTATCTGGACGACTGGCTGATCCGTGTGCGCTCCCCCGAGCAAGCGACAGAGCATCTCGGTCTCACCTGCTGCTCCCTCCACAAGCTTGGCTTCTCCCTAAATTTTAAGAAGTCGCATCTGACACCTTCCCAACAGCTCTAGTACATCAGGGCTGTGTTGGACACGTTCTTGGGGAAGTGCTCGCCTCCCAAGTTAAGGGTTCATCACATTGTGCTGATGGTGGACAAGTTTCAACATGCCCAGCGTCTCTCGGCTTTTGAATTCTTAAGGTTGCTCTGTCAGTCCAGAAAAACCCCTTGAGGGTCCGGAAATGAATGATAATTGGTTGGCTGAAGACCAACCGCCTCATTTACAGTGTAAGAATATATATTAGTCATTAGTTATTTACGTAGCTATTAGTTCAACTAGAGTGAAGCCATTTTAAGATGACCAGAATCGCCATTTTGTTTTCTCTCTCTGCTCTCTCTAACGTTGCCACTTTGCCTTATGTAAAACTGCTTTCCTGTAGATATTATTTCACTTCAATGGTCCAAGGCTAAGAAACATGTTGAAACATTACACTGGAGAGCCAGACAGAAATGCTCGATTCCCTCCCTCACATATCCTTGAAGACAGGGAGCAAGGCATTTAATCAGTACACAAATGCCAGCGAGTCTCCTGAAAGAATAGCAATGTATGAAACTAGCAGAGTTGAATTATGATCTTCTTTACGGCCCCACTTTCTGAGCCCAGTGAGGCCCCGGAGAGCGGGCTGACCTCAAGAGCGAGAATCGAAACTTCGAGATAGTGAGGCCTGGTATGTGCCAGTCTCCTACGCGCAGCTTGCCCATGAAATACAGAAACGCTGTGTTCTCGCAAACAAAGAATGGTGTCTGTAAAACTGGAGATTGCAAACTGTTACTAAATATGGTGGTCTAAGGTGTCATATTTGTCACAATGGTCAATCATTGCCTCTAATTCAAAGGTAAATAAATTGGGGGCGGTATCAAATGTGTCATTACTGATTGTAAGATGCTCTGTTTGTATATATGTAACTGATGTACGTCTCACGCTCTCTTGCGTCCCCCGAGGTCTGTTGGACACATGTCGCGGGACCACTTGGCCAACTTGGACTATTTTGTATTGCAATAAACCCTAGATTTTGGGAACAGAACCTCGTGTCTGGCGTATCTATTCGTGTGTGGTGACTGTGCCTTGTTTCCACATCCGAGGGTCCCTCAGGAGCCCCTTCAGCTCAGCATTCTGCATTTTTCTGGTGCCAGAGGCCAGGCTGAGCATGGGATCACTGCAATGGGCCCTCAAGATGCAGTGGTCACAATTCTCCGGCAAGATGTCTGATCCTGTTCACATTCCACTCTCGGTCTCCCAGGATCTTCTGTGGTGGGCCAACGAGGGGAACCTGATGAAGGGGGAGCAGTTTTGGCAACCGTGGCCAGAGCTGACTGTAGTGACGGACGCTTCCCTCACAGGATGGGGAGCTCATGCCGTCAATTTGACCGCCAGCGGTCATTGGTCTCTTCGAGTCCAAACGCCACATCAACCTGTTAGAGCTGAGGGCCATCAGTCTGGCCCTGAAGGCTTTTCTGCCGTCTGTGCGGCGGAAAAAGTGTCCTGATCATGACGGACAACACAGTGCCCATACATTACCTCGCAATAAAGGGGGGGGGTAGTCTCTTCTGTTGTGCAGAGAGGTGATGCAGCTCTGGTTCTGGGCAAACCAGCAGGGAATATCACTCTCGGCAGTTCATCTGGCCGGAGAGGAGAATGCGGCGGCGGCGGACGCTCTGAGCAGGCAGAGCACAGTCCCTCACGAGTGTGGGAGTTGGCTCAGGAAGTCCTTCTGGATATCTTCACTCTTTGGGGAACCAGACAAGTGGATCTCTTCGTGACCAGTGCCAACCAGAAGTGCGAGAGATTCTGCCTTAGACACATTCGTCGTGGATTGGTCTTTCCCACTTCTGTACACGTTTCCTCTGGTCCCCGTCATTCCTCAGGTGTAGGTTCAGGGCCCACATGATCCTCACTGCTCTAGATTGGTCCAGGAGAGCGTGGTACCCAGACCTTCTCGAAATGTCCATCTGCCCTCTACGCTGTCTTCCCTACTAAGAGGGGTCTGGCTCTCCATCCAGAGGTCAAGACTCTCAACCTTCACGCTTCGTATCTGAAAGGTTGAGATAAAGGGATTGGGACCTCCCGGATGACGTGATGGAGGTGTTGCTTTCGGACAAGGGGCCGGCAACAAAATCCCTGTACTGTTGCCGTAAGTTTTGCGACTGGTGCAGAGGACACAATGTCAATCCTTTTCAGTGTTCCATTCCCATGGTTCTGTCTTGCTTTCTTTGGCCCACATGGTCTTCAAGTAGGTACCATTAAAGGTTCCCTGGCAGCACTGTGTATCTTCAAACGCTCGTCTGAAGAATGTTCTTACTTTAAGATTCCTTTGATTTCCCAATTTCTTAAAGGGCTCACTGTGTTCCCGCCGTCTGTTTCAGGTCCAGGATCTGAATTTGGTATTAAAATGCCTAATGGGTGCTCCATTTGAACCTTTGCACTCTTGTCATTTGAGACTTGACTTTCAAGAGTGCATGAATTGCAGGCACTGTCATCTAAGCCACGCTTTACTGTGTTCCACAAGGATAGGGTTGTACTGAGGATACTTCCTTCCTTTCTACGTAAGGTAGTCTCTGAGTTTCAGTTAAGCCAGAAAGTGGTACTTCTTTCTATCCTCCTCATCCTGGTAAGGAAGAGGAGCGACTCCCTAGGTTGGACCCTAGGAGAGCTCTGAGTTTTTATATTTCTAGGATGTCCAGGGTCAGAGTGGACGATCAACTCTTTGTGGGTTATGCTGGACACCGATTGGGCCAGGCTGTTGCCAAACAGAACTTGTCCAGGTGGATTATCCTCACCATTACTGAATGTTACAGAATGGCGGGGCAAGGACCCTCGTGAAGGGTTGCAAGCACATTCCACCAGGGGCATGGCTACTTCCACAGCCTTGCAGCGGGGTGTTCGTATTATGAACATTTGTGAAGCAGCAACCTGGGCTTCTATCCACACTTTTGTCAAACATTACTCTCTCGATAGCTCCATGGTCGAGATATGGCCTTTGGTAAGGCGGCGGTTCTTTATTCTGCCATCTTATTGGCTATCCTAAATTATTTTCCCTCCTCCGTTTGCTGTTACTGCTTTGGCTGTCTGTCAAAGATGTGGAATACGTTGGAGGACACAATCCATTCAAAGAACAAGTTACTTACCGACTGGATGTTCCTCCAACGTATGCCACATCTTTGACATGTAATGTCCACAGCTGTGTACTTCGGACATTTTTCGGCAGAGGGCGTCCAGTCGAAAGAACGTTACCAGTTGGTAAGTAACTTGTTCTTCGAAGGGATTGTGTCCTCCGATGTATTCCTTATCTATGATATTTGTACCTCCAGCTTGCTGGCCTCGGAACATTTTTTTCCCAGTAGAAGGCGCTGTGTGTCGACGTCCGTCGAGTAGGTGCTCCTCGACGGCCACCGTATAGACGCCGACGTCGTCATGCCTATAAATGGCCACGCGCAGCGTCCGTTGCTCAGTTCCGTTTTTCCGCGCTTCGTGTGCCTCGGAATACCGTTGCTCAGTTCGTCAGTCGATATATATTCATATTTCCTCGAGAAAATCGACTCGTACTTGATGGCTTCCTCCTCCGACCCGACGACTCCTCGGTCCGGTTTCAAAAAATGCCGAGACTGTGGGAAGAAAATGTCATTGACGGATCCTCACAGGATCTGTTTGTGGTGTCTGGGAATCGAACACCAGTGTTCGGAGTGTGAGGAATGCCTATCCATGACGCGAAAGCCTTGAAGGAGCGTAAGGGGAAGCTCGAGAGAGGTACGTCAGTTTTAACTTCCTCGAAAGTTTCTGCGGTAGAGTCGAGACATTCGTCTCCTCACTGTCGAAAGCATTCTCGGTCTAGGTCTCGAAGTGGCTCCCACCACTCGTCGAGGTCTAGACACTCGAAAAAGAGACGAAGAAGATCCCCTTTGTTGTCGTCTTCTAGTTCCCCTGAAAGAGTAAATTGCCCCACAAAACACAGCTCTCAAGCTGAGTGGGAGGAATTCAGAAAAAAGATGCTAAGCATCTTCGAGAAAGCGGCCTCGACCCCCTCGAAGTCAGCTGAGGGTGATACCCCGGGTGAAAAGCCCAAAAAATCTAAACGCTGCGAGTCGAAGCACCCGGCGAAAGAGTCGACCCGAAAGCGCCATGAGCCATCGGGAAGTAAAGCATCTTAGACGCCATCGTCGAAAGCCCCTTCGAAGCATAGATCGGCGCCATCGACGCCGTTATCGAAGGGTTCTTCGACGCATCCGTCGATCGAGTCGACGCCGACATCGACGCCGATAAAAGAAAAACCCACGGCTACTCCACAGCCAACGGTTACACAGAGAGCTTCCGACACGACGTTGAGAACGTCGTCGACATCCTCGAGCAGGATTCCGATCCTCTCGAGTTCTTCGGGGCCTCTTCCAGTTTTCTCGACGCCTTTGTCGGCGCCTTCGAGGATTTTTACATCGCGTCGACGACATCGACCTTTTCAAGGCCACTGATGATGGCTCCCTCTGGCTTAGAGATGGGTTTTATACCATTTCACAGACCAGAGCATCCCCCCTTAACTTCAATTTTTGAAGAAAGGGAGGATTCTGATCAAGAAAGGCCTTTTGGGCTGCAGAGGACCACATTACCTGAACCAGAGACTTTTGTCTCTGAGGAAAGAAGGTTGAAAGACCTTCAGGATGCATTACAGGAAGCAAGTGGCCTAGACACTTCCCCAGAAGTGGAATTTGTCAAACCAGACCCAGGGGAACATGCTGATACCCCTTATAGAACCCTAATGTCAAGAATTATGGAGTTCATGGGTTGGTGTGCGCCTTCACCTGTTTTTCAACAGGATAACCTCACAGATATTCTGGATAAAGGTCCACAGGAGGATCCTGTGGTTCCCTTTCATTCTGCTTTACAAAGAAAGATTTTAACTAACTGGGAAACTCCTGAAGTTGTCTCTCCGGTTAACAAGAAGTTGTCAGCGAAATATAGGGTATCTGCTGCTGACCCTGAATACCTATCTAAGCACCCTACTCCAGAGAGTCTTGTGGTACAGGCTGCAACTTCATCAGGCAGTACATCTGCATACCCCACTGCTCCTCAGGATAGGGATGATAAAAAATATGATGCCATGACTAAGAAAGTCTTCTCGGCCTGTAGCATGGCTTTAAAATCTATTAATGCAACTTGTACGCTCGCTAGGTTCAGCCACACTCTTTGGGAGTGTGCTTCATCAGCGGCTGACTGCCTCCAGGAAGGAGAAGAAAGGGACGCATTTTTAAATATCATCAGAGATGGTAAAGATGCAGTGTGTGAGTCCCTTCAAACTGGCATTGATTCTGCTGACAGTATCAGCAGGGCCATGGCGGCAAGTACCACAATCCGCAGGCATGCGTGGTTGTGAAAGTCCGGCTTTGCTTCTGACGTACAGGCCAGACTTTTAAATATGCCCTTTGACGGCTCTTCCCTATTTGGTAAAAAGGCGGACGACAGTTTGGAAAAATTACAAACATCTAAAGCAGCAGCCTAGTCACTAGGAGCTGCAATCCGCCAAACTAATTTTCGTCCCTCAGGATCCTCTTGGAGAGGAAGGTCCTTTCGCTATTATTCCTCATATGGAAGAGGCAGAGGACGGCCGGCTCAAAGAGGCCAAGGAAAATTTACCCGTGGTGGACGGGGTAAAGGAAAGAAAGCCGCATCAGCAGGAGCAGGAGCCGCTTTACCTTCGTCAACTGCATCAGCCACTCCCAAACCACTCTGAGGTCTCCCATCACAAGACACCTGTAGGGGGCAGGTTAACTCACCATCTGACGGAATGGCAGGCTATTACGTCAGATGCTTGGCCATTGGAGACAGTTGCCCAAGATTACTGCCTGCCTTTTCTACGCATCCCTCAGAGCCATCCACCGGGGAACAGCTCTCTGAAAGTGCCGGATCCGCTCCTCTTGCAGGAAATTGTAGAACTGCTAGAGAAAGGTGCCATAGAACCGGTACCTGTAGCAGACAGGAACAAAGGCTGGTACTCCCCCTACTTTCTCATACCAAAGAAAGACGAAGGACTGAGACCCATCCTGGACTTACGAGAATTGAACAAGTTCCTCAGGAAGGACAAGTTCAAGATGGTAACTCTCTCTCAGATCCTTCAGGCCCTCCATCTTCAGGACTGGTTGGTATCTCTGGATCTTCAGGATGCTTATTTCCATGTGCCAATCCATCCCAAGCACAGGAAGTACCTGAGGTTCGCAATTGGCAACTCTCATTATCAATTTCGAGTTCTGCCATTTGGGCTGACCTCCGCCCCGAGGGTCTTCACCAAGCTAATGTCGGTTGTGGCTGCAAGTCTAAGGAGGGAAGGGATTCACGTCTACCCCTTCCTGGACGATTGGTTGATCAGAGCAGTTTCTTCGGAACAAGCTTGAATCCAACTAGATTATGTCTGCCACTCCCTTCACAGGCTGGGCTTCTCCCTCAGTTTAAAGAAATCACAGATGATACCATCACAGAGACTCCAGTTCATTGGAGCAGTCCTGGACACGTCCCTGGGAAAAGCCTCGCCACCAGAGGTGAGGGCTCAAGATATTCTGCAGATGGTCACCCGGTTTCAAAATGCCAACGTCTCCCAGCCTACGACTTTTTGAGGTTGCTAGGCCTCATGGCATCCTTCATATCCCTTGTGCCAGAGGCTCGCCTGAGAATCAGATCCCTTCAGTGGGCACACAGGACTCAGTGGTCACAATTCTCAGGGAGGATGACGGATCTCCTCCGGATTCCGGACAAGGTAGCCCACGACCTTCAATGGTGGGCCTCTCCAGAGAACATCTTGAAAGGAGAACTGTTTTGGCAACCATGGCCAGAGATAACAGTAGTCACAGACGCCTCACTCACGGGGTGGGGAGCCCATGCCAACGACTTGACCATCAGCGGTCGTTGGTCTCCATCGGAGTCCAGACTACACATCAACCTGTTGGAGCTGAGAGCCATCAGACTGGCACTGAAGGCTTATCTGCCATTTGTACGGGGGAGAAACGTCCTGATAATGACGGACAATACAGTGGCCATGCACTACCTCAACAAAAGAGGAGGCGTAGGGTCACTGCCACTGTGCAGAGAGGCGATGCAGCTCTGGTTTTGGGCAATTCAGGAAGGAATCTCTCCATCGGCAATTCACCTAGCCAGAGAGAAGAACTTGACAGCGGACGCTCTGAGCAGGCAGAACAGTCTCCCACGAATGGGCGATAGCTCAGGAAGTCCTTCAAGAGATCTTCGCCCAAACATTGAAACATCTACTGCTGGAGTGCGAAGGCACATGGCCCATAAGAGTGTCTTTACTGAGGAGATTTGTAAGCAGAGAAGTGAGTCTAAACCAAGATGCATTCTGGAACAGACTGATCTCCGGCCAGGAAATTATGCTCACTGCAGCGATAGTAAAAGTCTCAGAGAAACTTACTATACTAACAAAGTATCAAAAGACGACACGGCCTATCGAGCTTCCTGGTTGACACTTTTTGGCCCCTCCAGTTATTCCAGTTATTCCCTGGTTTCCGAGATCCTATTGCAATTTTATCTTTGGAAAGGCACTATTCTTTTGTAAAGGTTTTTCTTTTAAAACCAAATAAATAAAAAAAAAAAAAAAAATCTTCGCCCTTTGGGGAACCCCTCAAGTGGATCTGTTCGCCACCAGTATCAACAGGAAGTGCGACAGATTTTGCTCAAGGGAATTTCCCCCGAGAGGAGCTCTAGGAGACGCGTTCGTAGTGGACTGGGAGTTCCCACTTCTGTACGCGTTTCCTCCGGTCCCTGTCATTCCTCAAATGATCAGGAGGTTGAGAAGGTTTCGGAAGACCATGATCCTAATTGCCCCGGATTGGGCCAGGAGAACGTGGTACCCGGACCTTCTTGACATGTCCATCTGTCCTCCAATTCGTCTACCGTACAGAGAGGATCTTCTCTCGCAGAAGGGAGGTCAGGTTCTCCATCCAGCCATCAAGACCCTCAACCTTCACGCTTGGTATCTGAAAGGTTGAGGTACAAGGATTGGGACCTTCCAGATGACGTCATGGAGGTGTTGCTTTCGGCCATAGGACGAGCAACTAAAACTCTATACCGCTGCCGTTGGAATAAATTTTGCAGCTGGTGCAGAGAAAAGAATATCGAACCCTTTTCATGTGGTACACCTGCGGTGTTATACTTCTTACTTTATTTGGCAAATTCAGGCCTTCAAATTGGCACTATTAAGGGCTATTTCGCAGCGCTATCGATCTTTAAGCGCACTGCAGAGGAGCCATCGTATTTCAAAATTCCAATGGTAATACAATACCTGAAAGGTCTAACTAATGTTTACCCTCCAAGACCATTCCAAGTTCCCTTATGGGACTTAAATCTAGTTTTAAACTTCCTAAAGGGTGCTCCCTTTGAACCACTCCACTCTTGTTCATTGAAGTTTCTCACCCTCAAAACTGTTTTATTGGTAGCATTAACATCTGCTAGAAGGGTTAGCGAGATACAAGCCCTATCTTGTAAACCTCCTCATACAACTTTTCACAAGGACAAAGTAGTTCTACAGGTGAAGTCTAACTTCCTCCCAAAGGTAGTTTCGGAATTTCACATTACTCAGAAGATTACTTTACCTTCATTCTATCCTCCTCCCCATCCGGGGAAAGAGGGAGAGAGACTACACAGGCTGGACACTAAGCGAGCCTTGAGTTTTTATATCAGTAGACTTGCTAAAATTAGACAAGCAGACCAACTCTTTGTAGGTTACGCAGGACATAAGTTGGGATTACCAATAACCAAACAAACCATCTCCAGATGGATTATTTTAGCCATTCTGGAATGCTACGAACGGGCAGGGAAAGAGCCCCCTCAAAATCTAAGGGCTCATTCGACCAGGGGTATCGCAGCATCCTCAGCTCTTCAAAGAGGGGTACCAATTAGAGTCATATGTGCGGCTGCCACATGGTCGTCCGCACATACCTTTACCAAATTTTATAGCCTGGATTCCTCCCCTAGTCAAGAGACTAGATTTGGCAAAGCTGTGTTACACTCTGTTCATTCTTAAAGGGTAATATGGCATCCCTTACTCCCGCCTCCAATCAGATACCACTGCTATGGGAGTCTATCATAGATAAGGAATACGTCGGAGGACACAATCCCTTCGAAGAACAAGTTACTTCTTACCTTGTAACGTTCTTTCGATGGGATGTTCCTTCGATGTATTCCTTATCGCCCCTCCCATCCATCCCCGCAGTAACATTTCCCTTGTGGTTGCAGCTTACGCTCCTTCAAGGGTAGTAACCATTCATACAATAACTACTTTACAAAACGGAACTGAGCAACGGACGCTGCGCGTGGCCATTTATAGGCACGATGACGTCGGCGTCGATACGGTGGCCGTCGAGGAGCACCTACTCGACGGATGTCGACGCACAGCGCCCTCTACTGGGAAAAAAAATTTCTGAGGCCAGCAAGCTGGAGATACAAATATCATAGATAAGGAATACGTCGGAGGAACATCCCATCGAAAGAACGTTACAAGGTAAGAAGTAACTTGTTCTTCTGAGGCTTGTGGAATCTGCTTAGATCACATGCTGTGCTTAGGCTAACATCTAGTGGAAGCTGCAGAGTATTACAGTTGTTGTGTTCGAAACTTGAAAAGGGAAGTTGACAGGGCGTGCCAGTAATACTATCCCTAGTGTGACATCCACTGTACCCATGATCCCTCACGCGTTGACGTCCCTCATATAGTTTTTTCCACCATTCTAGACGGACGCGTATAGCATAGTTCCTCTTTCGGCGTAAAGTCATTGGGCCTCATTACATGGTAGGGATTTAACGTTACCGGTAATGGAATACCGGTAACGTTAAATCCCCATGCTAATTACGACCCCGCTCATTGCTATTAGCGGCACCGCTAAGTACGTTGCCACTAATGGCGGGCAGTCTGGGGGCGCGCGACCCTCCATCCCGTAAATAACGCCATGCCGCTAATAGCATACCATCACAAGGCAAGCGGACATGCCAATAGCGGCATGGTAAAGCCCCCACCCGTTAAAATAACTGTGCAGTGTTACCACCTGCCACAGGTGGCCACAATCAGCACAGGTGGAGGCAATGGAGACTGTGGCTGCTCAAAAGGAGCACACCACACCCCTTCCCACACCAAGATGGTTCCAATACTAGCAGCATTACATGGCCTGGAGGACCTGATTGCAGCGCAGCTGCAACAGGCAGCACAGAGGAGACGCAGGAGGAGTAGGAGGGCAAGACGGGCACAGCAAGCACCACCACGGCACCTAATCATAACACAGAGGCACCCACCATTTACCTAACACCTGAGCAGTTACACACCCTGTACCGTCTGGACCAGGATACCATCACCAGCATCGTGGACATGATACACCACGACATTGTGAGCCTCATAGACACCAGAACTGCCATCCCCCCTCTACTGAAGGTGGTGACTGTGCTCCACTTCCTGGCCACAGGCACCTACCAGCATACAGTGGGGCAGATGCAGGGCATCTCCCAACCAGTATTCTCACGCACACTGAACCAGGTACTCGATGCCCTCCTGAAGCATGCACCCGAACACATATACATGCCACGGACTGCCCAGGAGATTGCAAACACCAAAGTCGGTTTCTATTCACTGGCAGGCATCCCAAGTTGCATCGGGGCCATCAACTGTACACATGTGGAATTGGTTGTCCCACATCACAATGAAGTAGTGTACCGAAACAGGAAGCAATTCCACTCCATCAATGTCCAAATGGTATGTGACGCCAACAAGATAATCACACATTGCTGTGCCCGATTTCCCGGATCTACCCATGATTCCATGGTCCTGTGGAACTCAACTATCCCCCGCTACATGGAGCAACAAACGGGACAGTGTTCGTGGCTACTTGGTGAGTAGCAGGCCAAGCACATGCCAGTGTGCTTGGGGGGGAGATAGATACTCCAACTGGGTGTGCATGGTGGGGGGGGGGATAGATACTGAAACTGGGTGTGCGTGGTGGGGGAAGAGATGGATACTCCAACTGGGTGTAGCCTGTAGTCCATCGTCCAAATGCACATACAGATGTAGGCCAATGAAATTAACAGGCCACACTTGAGGTGAACAGTGACAGGACCCCATTCCTTCCCCCATATAGGTGATGCCGGCTATCCCCTGAAGAGGTGGCTCCTCACACCTCTACGGAACCCACAGAACAGGCACGAAGAGGAATACAGTCGTGCACATACCCGTACCCGCATCGTGATCGAGCAGACTTTTGGCCTATTGAAGTCACGGTTTATGTGCATTAGCAGGCCTGGTGGCGCTTTCCTGTAAGGCCATGAGAAGGGGCCAAGATCACCATGGCATGTGTCATGCTGCACAACATGTGTATCAGACGGAATGTGCCACTGCCCCCTGACGAGAATCACCTGATGAGGATGATGGTGATGAGGATGAGGATGGAGGTGAAGGGGATGCAGGTCATGCAAGAGGGGATGGCCAGGAGGGACGTGCTGTGAGGCAGCATCTGATCAACCAAATATTCTGAGTAGCAAGTTCTCGTACTATCACCTGGATATGGCTAGTGGTGCACTGGTGTCTGTTTGTTAGTTCACAATGGACCCTGGCGTCAATAAATTACACATACACAATGAAGAAGTCCAGGCCTGTGTTTTGCTCTAACACCAGTGTATTTATTAACTCAAACAGGAAAATGTGCATGTACCCAAACATCTCACCACCCTACCCCCCACAACTGTCCCATCACACCCTACTCCCCACCCCCCACAACTGTCCCATCACACCCTACCCCCACCCCCCACAACTGTCCCTCATGTGTCTTCCACAATGTTTGCGTCCAGGCATGCATGCGGAAGCATGGATATTCACTCCCTATTGGTCATTGCCTAATCCAGCATTTGGCGGCTGCCTGGAGGTGCGCCTGGTGGTGCGTGCGGAGCGTTGGAGTGGGCTTGTCTGCTGCGAACTGGCGGACGAAGAAGTGGCAGACTGTCCTGGTGCTGGTGGTAGTAGGAATTGACGGTCCATTGCGTCCGCAATGCGTGTGTGGACCTCACGAACTCTGATGAGCTCCCCACACAGCCTGTCTGGGCAGGTCTCCATACTCTCCCTGGAGTGCCTGGATGTCTCCCCAATCTCTGCCCTGAGACGGGCAGCCTCCGCCACATGCTGACCAACCAGCACAGTGAGACCCTGTTGCCGCTGGCTGATGCTGGCCAGGTCCAGGGCACTGTCGGCCTCTGGTGGTGTCGCTGCTGTGCATTGTGATTCTGGCAGGTGTACAGATGGAGGCACCGGGGGGGCTACTGAAGGATCCCATGGTCTCGTCACCAGTGATGTTGGAGCCAGGTTTGTGATGGGGTGATGGCTCGGGAGTTTCAGGGGGGCTTGGGGTGTGCATGCCCAGCTCGAATTCAGTTGGGTCTCCACCAGTTAATGGTGCAGTGGCTGCCGCCTCTCCTGTCGAACTAGCAGTAGCTGAGGGTGGTCCCTCGGTGGCTGTGAGTGGTGGTGGTGAGTGAACCTCCTGAAGTGGGGCAGTTGGGTTTGGTGTGGCCTTGGCAGTGGCGCCCGAACGATGTTTGGAACTCTGCAAATGGAGCCTTGTGCCTTTTTCCCTTGATGTCGTGGGGGTGTCCTCGGTGTGCAAAAAGGGGGATGGCATTGGTTAGGGTTCGATGTACTTAATGCAGGATACATCATCAATGCAGTTGTGGGCATTTGCAATTCATTGTGAAGGGTGCAGGTGATGTGCCAGTTCGGTGGTTCATCCATGCAGTGTTGTGTGTGGCACTTGGCTCTGTTGATGTGTGTGTGTTTGAGTTTGGCACTGACATGGGCAGGGTGGGATGCATGTGTGGATGTTTGGCCATCCATGAGGTGATCCTGGGCACATTTGTGGGGACCTGTAGATACACATTGCATGCTTTCCCATTCTACATTCCTTTAGCTTGATTGGCGACCCAGATCCTCCAGCGGTGGCAGTGTTATGATTCTCTGCCAGGATCATTCTGACCCGGAGTCTCAGGTCATCCCATCTTTTCCTGCACTCACGTTCATTGCTGGTGCTGATGCCCACGGCACTTACTTTCATTGCCACTTCGGCCCAGATAGTCTTTTTCTTAAGGAGGGTCTCCCGCCGCATGTCGTTAGCGAAGACCACTGCAGCATTGTCTGCTAAGGTCTGGGTCAGCATGAGTAACTCCTCATTAGAAAACTTTTCTTTCCGCTGGCGGTCAGTTGTTTTTTTCAGTGCCTTGGGCATGGTAAGGGTATTCCAGTAAATCTCAAGGCTGTCGAGGACGCCCTTAAAACAGCCAAAACTAGTATGACGCTCTCAAATCATTGGGGCAACTCACCAACGAACCACCCGGCCAAAGGGGCAATGGCAATTTTTGCTGTTTTTGCAGCCAAGGGTCTCAACGGGGGGCCAATTACAGTCAAAACCAAAGCTCTTCTTGGGGTAATAATCAGTCAGTCCTCCCAGGGCTATCCTAGATTACAGCGCAGAGGTCGTGGTCATGGAAGGGGAAAAATCTCTCGAGGTGGTACCCCACTTCAGAAGCAGTGACTTTCCGCTTCAGGTGCCCTCCCATGCCTCTCCAGTAGGAGGGTGCATTTCCAGCTTCACCCACGCATGGGAGGAAATCACCTCAGACAGATGGGTGCTGTCCACAGTAGCAGGTGGATACTGTATAGAGCTCCTCCAACGACCCCACGACCACCCCCCATGACAGAAGATCCACTCAAGAGAAAACCAGCGTATCCTCCTCGAGGAGATAGCCACTCTGCTAATAAAGGATGCCATCGAAGTCGTCCCAGCCAACCAGAGGTATGTATTCAACTCACTTCCTTGTGCCAAAGATAGATCTAACAATGCGACCAGTATTAGATTTGCGCCCTGCAAACAAGTATGCCAAGCCACAAAAGTTCTGCATGACTACGCTTCAAGAGGTAATCCCTCTACTAAAAAACGGGGATTACATGGCAACACTGGATATGAAAGATGCCTATTTTCATATTTCAATGTTCCCAGCGCACAGAAGATTCTTGCGTTTCAAGATAGCAAACCAGCACTATCAATTCAAGGTGCTGCCCTTCGGAATAGCTTCTGCTCCAAGGGTATTGGCAAAGGTACTGCTGGTGGTGGCAGCGCACCTACGCAGGGAGGCAAATCCAGTGTACCCTTACCTGGACGACTGGCTCCCTAATTTGCAGACAAAACATTCAAAGAACATTTAACCTCGTGAACTGGAGGCTTCCAGCCCTTTAGGATGAGTAGCAATACCCTGGAGATGGATGGGGATGCAGATTTTAATCAAACATCAATAATTCAGACGACACAATTGCTTGGCAATAGTTTCTGTTTTAATGCAAGTAATTAAAACGGGGAGTAAAACGAACATCAGCAATCGTTCGATACTCAACTCTCAATCATTTCATTAAAAAGCTGGGTTCTTAAACCCAAAATTGATCATGGCCGACGTGCTGACCTGCGACGTTACCAACATCATCCAAACCTATCGGGAAGCGGGATTGGTTCTAAGTGAATAACTAAGCATAGGTGTTATATCTGTACAGGGGGACAGAGAGAAATAATTGAATATTTAACATCAGGTGGGGCAACTAGGCCCTCCCTTCAAAATGGCCAGTATGAACGTCACTAAATGTACGACGTCCCATTGGCTACACAAACTTTAGGACCCCAACTACATGGTCCTCTACAATTGGGTGGCTACTAATCCCTGTCAGTAACTTTCTGCCTACGTGAGCAGCACGCAGCCCGAACAACCAGGTGCGGGTGAGCTGGTCTTGATACCAGCTTCCCACCAATTAAAAATACACTTCATCACCTCAATGGTTCAGTGTCAATTGGTGTTTTGAAGTTGACCTTCAGTCTGTACTGTTCACTGGGATTTTATAAGGAGTATTGGTACTGTCTGGCTTCCATGCGTAGGGGTGATATTTTCTCATGCGTCCAACTTTCTTCTATCACGTGACTGGACACCACGATTTGAGCCTTTTCCTGGATTTGATTTTATTCTCCAATAGTTCTCTGACGTCTTTTGTTTTCACTTGACCTTCTTGAACAGGAGCTTCTGTTCTTTCACGTTAATTGTATCCAATGTCAGCCAATTTCTAGTTCTGATAAGACCTTGGCTTTCTTGGCTCAGCCAACTCCTTAGCTACACTATATTCTGTTTAATTCAATTGCTTTTGTAACTGCGACATGAATTGAGGCCTTCCTCGTTGCTCATGACTGATTTATACGTAGTGGAACATTTATTCTTTAGTCAATCCTTATGCATCTATGAGGTATATATGTATATGTCGGCACTTGCCTCTCTCTATTCACTATTAAAAGCATGTGGCTAGCTTCATGATTGCTTTGCTGCTTGCGTTTCATTGTATATGTGCACGTTTAAACAAAGTTTCTTCATCATACTTGTGGCATAAGTCTCTTCATCTGGATCCCAAGACGTTACTTATCCTTGGTACTTTGTTCTTCATAAATCGTCTGCCTCTCTGGTCTAGTTATCTTCTATACGGAGTCGATTCAGTTTCGTATGACGCCACCATTCATCCTGGTCATTCCGTTTTTTTGTTTCATCCGGAATCGTGCTCAAATGGCCATCATATTGTCTTGGATGTAGGTATGGTTTCCTCAATGGGTACTCCACTTCCCATATTCTTTTAGGTATAGGTATTCTTATGGGTACCACAGAGTTGTTGCTCTTCTTCCTGCTTTCTTATTGGTGCAGTATACGTCTCATACTTTGGTTCATACTTTTCAGGTAATGTAGGCGGGGCTGGTGGAGTGGGGGTACTTGGCTCATCCTCTACACTCCTCTTTCAATTGGGCTTCTCCATAAATGTGAAAAAAACAAGCCTAGTGCCAAGCACTTCCAAACAGTCTTTCTGTCGGAGGTAAGAGTCCATACTCCTGCGTCCCGTCCCCTTTCCTCCTTACTTATGGGACATTCCTCCGTCCTGTGGGACGGGACCGGAGCACATTGTAAAAGCATTACAAAAAAGGCAACCATTTTAGTCCCTCCTCTCTTTCTACGCGAGGTACGGCACGCGGCCGTGACCCCGCCCATCTTAGCTCCGCCCTGCGCATCGCCCATCAGTCCTTTTCTCCACTCGTTCGGGACTGGACGCACTTGCATCTGCGGAAGAATTTCTTCCTTTTTTCCTCCTCTCTGGCTCTCGCTAGCGATCGCGTAGTAGTCTGTCTATGTTGTTTAAACTAGACTTTCCAAATTGTAGCTTGTGTCGGCGGCGCTTCGCGAGGGCGGACCCCCATCCTCCTTGTTTAGAGTGCTTGGGTCCCGATCACCGTTGGGACTCCTGTTTCTATTGTGATTCCCTTTCGATCCGGGCTTTTCAACGTCGGTTAGAGCAGTGGGAGGAGGTGTTTCAGCGCACTCCTCCTACGCATTTTCAATCCTTCATCGACGAAAAGAAAAAGGGCCCGGTGAGTAATTTACTTTTCAGAGCACCCCGGCCGGGGGGACTCCTTCCCGTGGTCTTTCCGGCCCGAGAGGAGCGTCGACCGCTCTGTCACCAGGGCTTGCCCTGAGGTGCCTTCTGGGTCTAAAAAGTGTACCAGAGTTTTCTCTGAGGGTCTCCGTAAGGGGCCTGTGGATACCGAAGTACAATCCAAGGCCCCTCCTGTGGGGGCTGCGTGTAGACCTAGTTCTACTGAATCGTGGGTTATCAGAGCTCGCTCTTAGGCCTCCTTATCGGCTTCCTTCAAAAGTACGGGGGTGCGCCCCGAGGCCTCGGCTGGGCTTGGTAAGACCGAACGTATGTCAGAGGCCCGCTGTGAAGAGGCTTCTCGGGTCCAAGATCCCTCGTACAGAGACTAAGGTAATCAACATTTCTGAGAGGCCTGAGAAGGCTTTATCAGTGAGAGGTTTTTCTCACCGGTCCCGCTCTTGGGGCGACACCAGAACCATTGAGGGGGCAAGGGGTGAGCTTTTGAATCGAAGTTCCTCCTTTACCGGCAGTGCAGAGGGCTTTTCTGTGAAGGCTAGTTTGGCTATTTGTATCTCGCAGAAACATTCCAGCCCGCATAGTACTGGCTCGGCCGAGGTTCCTTGTGTAGAGGCTAAAATGAAGACCCCTGATCCATCGGCAGGGACCCCTGCCTCTCTTCCACTTGTGCCGCAGTTACCCTCAGGGGATGGCAAAATGGCGGCCATTCCCGCCACAACCATGGTGGCCATTTTGGGCACTTCCCCTACAAATATGCCATCGTCCGCAGGTGTAGGGTTTGGTTCTGTGGGTGAACATAAGGTTCCTTGTGCGCATCCCTTTCGTCAAGTTTACGACTGGAACGCTCGGATGCCTCTTCCGCACAACATCTCGTGGCCTGTGGGTTCGGCACCCTTGATTTATGTTGACACCTCCGGGGATGGGCCTGTTAGGCAACCCTCCCCTCTGCGATTTCTGGAATTATCCTCCTCATGAGAGGCCTCCTCCGGCAGCTCCAAAGCATGCTCCGGAGGACGCCTTTTTCGGCAAGTTTCAGACGCTCATGCATATACATGAGGGAGTATTTCAAGGGTCTTTTTAGGGAAATGTGCCTGCCTGCGCCTCCACCCGTGCCTTCGGTGGTTCTGCTGGGCTGCCTTTGCCTGCAGTGCCTTCCCCTACCCTTCCCCCGTTGTCCCCGGTGGACAAGGCGGTGCCCGACGTAATTCAGCAAGACGCTGACCTGTCGGATGATGCGCAGGGTGAGAAGGACGGCAAAGACCAGCCCTGCTCTATTCGAGCTTTCCACGACCGAGTGCTGGACATGTGTCTATTGGATGTTCCAGTGCCGAGGCACCCACCACGCAGGAGGGTGTGCTTTCAGAGGCGTTCACCTTCTCTCCTTCGGAGTGTACCGGCCTGTTCTTGCAGAAGGACGTTTTGGCCAAGGTCCCTAGAGTCTGGGAGAAGCCACACTCCGGACTTTTCGTCAATAAGAAAATTGATGCGCGATACAGGCTGCATTCTTTGGAAGAGGTGGCCTTAGCATCTTGTCCGCCCCCCCCTCCTCCACGGTGGTGGCTGTGGCCACTTTACAGTCCAGGCCTGCAGCATCCTGGGGAAAGAGGACAAGCTCCTCGCCTCGGGAGGAAGGTTTTTGCTAACTCAGCCCTGCAGCTCCGGCAGGCCAATACAGAATTGATGTTAGTGGGGGCGAATATGGAAAGGTCTGTCTGATTTCGAGGAATTCATTCCGGTCGAGAAGCTGGAGGACTTTAAGGCAGGATTGTCCGCTGCCAGGGTCTTGGCCCAGGATCTGCTGGAGGCCGCGGCTCATTACGTCGACACTTCGGCTCGGGGCCTTATGCTGGGAGTTAATACCTCTCGACAGGCGTGGTTGCATGCCACCAAGTTCTCAAAGGAGGTGCAGGACAGGGTGTTGGACCTGCCGTTTGGTAAGGAGCTTTTCCATTCCACAACGGATGTGGAGCTGACCAAAACAAAGGATAGCACCCAGACAGCTAAGTCCTTGTCCGTTCTGGTTAAGACTCCTTTTAGAACCCAGAGACTGTTGTCGCAAAGCCGGCCCTCCTCTGGTTTCAGAGGGTTTCTAGATCGGAAATCCCACAGGGTGGATATCCCTTCGGGGAAATTCCCGCCGGAGGCAGCAACGGACTTGGTTTTTCTCCCGATCCTCAGCCTCCTCCTCAGGTTTAGGTGGTAACACCACTGAAAAGCCTGCCAAATGAGGGTTCTCCGTGCTCGCACGAGACCCCGGTGGGAGTGCGCATTGCGTCTCATTGGGAGGCGTGGCAGACCATCACCGAGGACCAGTGGGTCTTGTCAGTAGTTTGGGCGGACTTCCGCTTACCCTTACCCCCTACCCCACCCTTCAACTCTCCTTTCCAGTAGTCAGGGTCGTCCTCCCTAAAAGCAGAGGTTCAGAAACTGCTGGACCTTAGAGCTGTGGAACATGTTGCCCTTGGGGAACGAGGGGAGGGCTTCTACTCCCGGCTATTTACAGTGCCCAAACGCAACCAGGCTGGCCTGTGCACCATCCTAGACCTTTCCCAGTTCAATCTTTTCTTACCCCAAGAGAAATTCAAGATGATCACGCCCGGCCAGATACGGTCCTCTTTGCAGATGGGCGATTGGCTCAGGGTGGTGGACCTTCAGGATGCGTACATGCATATTCTGATCTGGAATCCACACAGAAGATATCCGTTTCTCTGTGGTAGAGGAGCACTTCCAGTTTCGAGTGCTTCCTTTTGGTCTCAGCTCAGCGCTGCGTGTCTTCACGAAGATGATGTCGGTGATTGCGGCCTATCTTCGTCTGCTGTGTATCCATGTGTATCCGTATTTGGACGACTGGCTCTTACGCAGCCCTTGCCCGTTGAAAGCCGCGGGCAATCTTCAGTCTCTCCATCAGCTCCTGTTCCATCTTGGGCTGTTGGTGAACTGGCGGAATTCTTCCATGACAGTCTCGCAGGACTTGATTTTCCTGGGTTTTCACTGGAACACGATCGACTGCAGAGTGTACCTGACCGGGGACAGAATGGCAGATCTGTTGGCCACGTGTCCGATGTTTGCGCAGTCGTAGAGCATGTTGGCCTGGTGGTTCCAGAGGCTTCTGGGCCTCATGGCCTTGTGTGTATTGGCTCTTCCTCTTGCTTGTCTCAAGAATAAGGCGTACTCGGATGGCTCGTCGGAGTTCTTGGCGTCAGGCTGTGGATCTGAACTCCAAGTTGATATTGATTCCGGCTTCCATGAGAGCTGACCGGGAGTGGTGGTCGTCTCTCAGCAGCCTGTCGGTGGGTGTGGGTTTTCAGGACCCAGCCCCTATGGTATCGGTCACGACAGACTCCTCCCTTCTGGGGTCGGGTGCAACGTTGGATTTTCTTCAGGTCTCGGATCTTTGGTCGCCTCAGGACAAGCTCCTCCACATAAATCATCTGGAACTTCTGGCGATCTTCCTAGCGCTCAGGGCATTCAGACCGATCATTGCCAACAAAGTGGTCCGTATCCGCACAGACAATGTGGTGTCAAGGTATTACATCAACAAGCAGGGGGGCACCAAGTCTCCCCCTCTCGTGGATCTGTCCATCCAGATTTGGGAGTGGGCGGTTCTTCATGGTGTCTGGCTAGTTGCAGTACACATTCTGGGCCAGCTGAATGTCACGGCAGATGCCCTCAGTCGGCGGACGATGGTCAGCTACGAGTGGGAATTGAAGGCGGAGATCCTCTCATGGATTTTCCTGCGTCGGGCACTCCGCAAGTGGACCTCTTTGACAGCGGCAAACAAGAAACTTCTCCAGCATGGGGTCTGGCATGGATTCACATGCTCATGAATATTCCCCGTCGTCAGGCTGGGAATCCTCGGTAAAGAAAAAACCAGTATCAGTTTCGTTTCTGATCTGTCTTTCGTAGTAATAACCAATCACTGGTCTCTGCGTCATACTGACCACAGCCAATGACTGCCCTCTACCTAAGCACCGCCTCTGGCAGCCATCTTCAGATTTTTACCGCACGTTCATGTGTTGGGATCCTCGTGCTATTGCTCTCGAGCGTTAGTGCTATTTTTCGCGCTTTTTCACAAAAAACTTCGATTCTTTCAGTCAAAAGAGCCTCAAGCTCCACCGATCCTACATCCGATCAACGGGGACCCGTGTCGGATTCGTCTGTGCCCCTCAAGGGTGAAGATTTCGTCGAGCTACACTTCGGAGGACTCCAGAAGCTTCTCAGGCCCGGTCTCGGAGATGGCCCAGGAGAAGGGAAGCTCGACGCCCGGAAAGCTGTTCAGGGTCTGCCCTGGATGCCAGCTGCAGAACGTCTTTAAGGAGGACGAACACTCTTTCTGCCTTTACTGCCTTCATGAGGACAAGACGCACGTGGAGAAGGACTGTGCGTTTTGCGGCAACATGTCGGAACGGACCATGAAGGACCGCCATCAACGTCTCGCCAACTGGCTGGAGGGTAAGAGCCCGTCTGGCGAGAAGAAGAAGAAATCCGAGCGGTCTTCTAAGACCTTTGAGGGCGCCCCGGCGACGGGGGCCCAACATAAGGCTAAGCACCGCGAGTCCGCTGGCACCGGGAGCGCCGAACGGTCGGGCTCTACGGGCGCCAGGCAGGGCGCACCCTCCCCGGCACCATCAACCACGAGCCAACGCTCTGGGTCGGGTAAGAGGAAGGCCGAGCACCCGGCGAAGCTCCTGGAGAGGCCCCGGTCGAGCTCTAAGGCAGAGGAGGAGCGTGGCAGTGCCCCCTCCCTCAAGGATAAGGCGGTGAGCGCACCTAAGGTGGTGAAGGCCTTGATCCATCCGACCAAGCCCTCTATCGAAACGGTCGCGGCGGCCCTGGCTCAGCCTGTGGAGGCTGCATCAGTGGTGGCGACCTCGGGGCCCAGAATCTCCCTGCCTCCTCGGAGGGAGTCTTCTTTTGTGCCCATCGATAGGACCCCCGTGAAACCCTCCGTGGGGAAGAAGAAGGGGGGGCAGGGCGTCGTCGTAGATTCGGCCTCAACCTCAGAAGAGGAGCTGATCGAGGTCTTAAGCCACGGCCTAGGCGTGGAAGAAGGCCAGCCCGTCGGAATGGACCCCGACGCAGGTGACGACGACGACATCGTCGAGGATACCGACGGGGCCCCTGCTCCCCCGTCGGACTCCCCTCTGCCAGCGCCGCAAGACAACTCGGCGGCCATTTTGTTGGCCATACAGTCCTTATGCTCCGAGATAAGGACGAGGCTACCGTTACCGACGGAGGAACCTCTCCCGTCGGGGGATCCAGAACCGGGACCTTCTGGTGTTCCCCCTACCAAGAAAAGAAGGATCCATCCACCACCTCCTTTTCAACCGTCGCGCCCCGTCCAGCCCTCCTCCCCGTCCACCCGAGGGGATGATACGGGGACTGACACGGCAGCGACGGGTACGGACGACGAGGCATACAACGAGGATTTTCCGTCGTCGCCTCCCGCCAGGGCTTCTCCGCCCGACGAGATCGGATCTTTCCACTCCATGATCTCCA
The DNA here is from genome assembly GCF_040938575.1 of Ambystoma mexicanum. Lineage (NCBI taxonomy): Eukaryota > Metazoa > Chordata > Amphibia > Caudata > Ambystomatidae > Ambystoma > Ambystoma mexicanum. The sequence continues at coordinate 973,286,438 of NC_090928.1, forward strand.
GGGCTTCCGAGCTTTTCCAACTCTGCCCTGAGGAGAAGAAAAAGGAAGGCTTCCTTTATCAGCGGCGCGAGGCCAAGAGGAAGACGGTCCTCGCAGTGCCTCTGTTGGACGACATTTGGGATGAGGGCCTTTCCCTCCTCAAGAACCCTTCCACGACGCCAGCTAGAAGAGACCGGTACGAGAAAAAGTACCGGGTCCCGGACACGGCCCCCCTGTGCCTCCGGGCGCAGCCTACCCCGGATTCCGTCGTCTCCGCGGCAGCCAGGAAGAAAGCGGGGGGGGGTGCGGCCTCCACATCGACTTCCCCGCCAGACGGCGAGGGAAGGAAATTGGATGCTATGGGACGTAGAGTCATCTCGTCGGCAGCGACGACGATTAAAGCGGCCAACGCCTTGGCCATCGTGGCTCGCTACGACAGGGAGCTCTGGTACAAGATAGCTCCCCTGCTGGATTTTCTGCCGGACGACAAGAGGGCGGAGGCCCTGGAGATCCTGCAGGAAGGTGAGGTGGCCTCGGACCACGCCATCACCGTGGCGACGGACATCGCCGACACTGGGTTCCGCCAGCTGGGCAACGGCGTTTGCCTTCGACGTCGTGGATGGCTCAAAGCTACGGACTTCCGGCAGGACGTCCAGACCAGAGTCCTCGACATGCCCTTCGACGGGAACAATCTGTTTGGGAAGACAGTGGACGATTCCCTTCAGGCCATCAAGGCGGATACTGAGACGGCCCGGGCCCTTGGAGTTCTGCAGCAACGACGGACGCCCTTTCGGAGCAGCGGAGGCAAGGGCGCCTCCAAAGGTTCCGGCGGCGGTTTCGCTTCCTACCGCCAAGCGGCCCGCTCGTCGTCGCAAGAGGCCTACAGAGGACGAGGCAAGTCTAGCGGACCCCGCCGTCGTCGCCAAGGAGGTCAAGGCGGCAAGGCCGCGTCCAAGCAGGATTGAACCGGCCGTGGGGTCGGGCCCCCACCGAAGCACCCCGGTGGGAGGCCGGCTGGCGGGCTTCGTCAGCGTGTGGGAGTCCATCTCCACCGACCGTTGGGTGCTGGACGCCCTGGCCCGGGGCCACGCGCTCGAGTTTCAAAGAAGGTGCCCGCGCGTCCCCCCCGTGGCCAGGAAAGAACTTCACGCCCCTCAACTTCTCCTGGAGGCGCAGAAGTTCCGGATGGTCACCCTCCAGCACGTCCTGGGTCAGCTGGAGGAAGGAGACTTCCTATCGTCGTTGGATTTGGAGGATGCCTACTTCCACATTCCCATCCTAAAGGGGCACCGGAAATTCCTCAGGTTCGTGGTCCAAGGGCGTCATTACCAGTTCAAAGCCCTTCCCTTCGGACTACGGTCGGCACCCAGGGTATTCACCAAGTGCCTCGCACCGGTGGCGGCGCAGCTGCGCCGCGAGGGGATTCACGTCTACCCCTACCTGGACGACTGGCTCATCCGCGCCAAGACGAGGGAGCTCGCCGTGGTCCACACGGCAAGGACCGTCCAACTCCTCACGGACCTGGGATTCTCCGTGAACTACGCCAAATCCCACCTGGTGCCCGCGCAAGTCGCACTGTTTCTGGGAGCGAGGCTCGACACAGTGTCCCTTCTGGCCTCCCCGTCGGAGGAGAGGACCAGGACCATCTTGGGCAAGGTGCAACGGATGTTGGTGGCCGACGCGGCCAAAGTGAGGTCCATCAAGTCCCTCCTCGGGATGATGTCTTCCTGCATCTACCTCATTCCCATGTGCAGGCTCCGGATGCGCCCGTTGCAAGAATTCCTGGATGCGCGCTGGATCCAGACGACGGGCAGCTTCGAGGAAAGGATCAAGCTCGACGAGAGCTTCCGACGAGCGATACGGTGGTGGGGCACCCGCGCGCATCTGACGGCGGGCATGGACTTCCAGGCCCCAGCCCACCGGGAGACTGTGACCACGGATGCCTCCCTGGAAGGGTGGGGAGCGCACACCGAAAATCTGCACGCAAGGGGACTCTGGCTCCCGACGGAGAAGTCCCTGCATATCAACGTCCTGGAGCTCCGTGCAGTGTTTTGGGCCCTCAGGTCCTTCCTTCCGTCCCTCAAGGGCAAGGTGGTGAGGATCTTCACCGCAACACCACCACCATGTTTTACATCAGGAAACAGGGCGGAACCAGGTCCCCAGCGCTGTCCAAGGAGGCGCAGGACCTGTGGCATTGGGCCGTCGCCCAAGGGATTTTTCTGGTGCCGTTTCATCTGGCAGGGATAAAAAACACCATCGCCGACTCACTCAGCAGGGAGCTGCGCTCGTGCCACGAGTGGGAACTACGGCAGGATCTGGTGGATCGCCTCTTCCGACGGTGGGGCACACCCCAGATCGACCTGTTCGCGACGGCGACGAACACCAAGTGCCGGAGGTTCGCCAGCAGGTTTCCCCAGACGAGGAGCATGGGCGATGCTTTCTCGTTCCCCTGGGAGGGCCTGTTCCTCTACGCGTTCCCTCCTTTGCCTCTGCTAATCCGGCTCATCAACCACCTCAAGAGGTCACGGTGCAGGATGATCCTCGTCGCACCTGCGTGGCCGAGGCAGATATGGTTCCCGGACTTGCTGGACTTGTCAGCGTCCCCGCCGATCAAGCTGCCGGCGGACGCGGATCTACTCTCCAGGGAAGGAGGCGCCATCCTCCACCACGACCCGAAGTCGCTGAACTTGCAGGCCTGGCTCCTGCAGCGCTAGAGTTTGGAGGATACGACATACCGGCCGATTGCAGAGAGGTTCTTGCAAAGGCCAGGGCGTCCTCGACTCTTAAATGCTACGGACACAAATGGAAGAGGTTCTCTGTCTGGTGCCGCGCACAGAAGATTAACCCTCTACGGATTACGGCTCCCCAAGTACTGCCGTACCTGCTGACGCTGGCCAAAGCTGGTCTGGCACACGCGTCCATCAAGATTCATCTTGCTGCGATCTCCCGATACACCAGAACCACGGGGCGGACGTCCTTGTGGTCTCATCGTCTGGTGAAAGAGTTCATGAAGGGACTGTTCAGATCGTTCCCGCCGGTGAAGGCTCCGGCCCCGGCGTGGGAGCTCAACGTGGTGCTGACCAAGCTCATGGGACCTCCGTTCGAGCCTCTGCACTCGGCCCCGTTGAAGTTTCTATCGTGGAAAACAGCTTTTCTTGTGGCCATCACCTCCGCACGACGAGTGGGAGAGATCCAGGCCCTTTCCTGCAAGGCCCCGTACTTGACTTTCCACGACACGAGGGTAGTGCTCAGGACGCACCCCTCCTTCATGCCCAAGGTACCGTCGGACTTCCATCTCAACGAACCCTTGGTGTTACCTGTGTTCTTCCCGTCGCCTTCGTCGCCGGCTGAGAGGACTTTGCACTCGCTGGATGTAGCTAGAGCGCTGAAGTTCTACGTGGACCGCACGAAGGGTTTTCGGAAGACGTCACAACTCTTTGTGAACTTTGGACCTGTCAATCAGGGGAAGGCTCTCTCGAAGGCTTCCATCTCCAGATGGCTCTCCGGCTGTATCATGTGCTGTCACCGGTTGGCAAACCGACCGCTGCCTGGCCGTCCGAGAGCCCATTCCACCAGAGCGATCGCAGCTACCACGGCGTTCCTATCTGGTGTGCCCCTGCTGGACATATGCAGGGCTGCTACGTGGAGGTCGACGCACACCTTCACGAAATTCTACTGCGTCGATCGGGATTCCAGGGAGGAGTCCAGGGTCGGCCAAGCAGTGCTGCGCAACCTGTTCGCCTGAGGTGAGCCTGGTGAGGAGGTAAGATGCTTAATGTTGAGTTGATGTGATGCTTAATGTTGAGCCTTTGCCACCTCCCGTGGTTGTGCATGTGTGTACTGCTATGTATTCTTTATTCATGAGCATGTGAATCCATGCCAGACCCCATGCTGGAGAAGGAACAAGTTACTTACCTGTAACTGTTGTTCTCCAGCATGGGTCTGGCATGGATTCACATGCGAACCCTCCCGCCTACCCCTCTGCGGCTCTTCACTTGGTCATACTGCCACTTCACGTGCTTCCAAATCTGAAGATGGCTGCCAGAGGCGGTGCTTAGGTAGAGGGCAGTCATTGGCTGTGGTCAGTATGACGCAGAGACCAGTGATTGGTTATTACTACGAAAGACAGATCAGAAACGAAACTGATACTGGTTTTTTCTTTACCGAGGATTCCCAGCCTGACGACGGGGAATATTCATGAGCATGTGAATCCATGCCAGACCCATGCTGGAGAACAACAGTTACAGGTAAGTAACTTGTTCCTTCCTCTGTATGCCTCCAGAAAACGGCTGGGAGCCTCCTCTCTGGGGGATGCTCTCGAGATTCCATGGCACAACATGAGGGCCTATGCTTTCCCGTCTCTGCCTCTGATTCATCGGACGATTTGCAAGCTAAAGAACACGGTAAACCGTTCTCTTCTGCTCATAGCCCTGTGGTGGCCGGACAGGTTTTGGTTCTCAGAACTTCAACACCTGTCGGTGTATCCACCGATCAGGCTACCGGTGAGTCCCGACCTGCTTCACCAGGATCAACAGCTGTGGCATCCCTCCCCACAATCGTTCAGCTTGGCGGCATGGTGCCTGAGTTCAAGTCATTAGAACATCTCAACCTGTCTGCTGATAACATGCACATTATTAAGGCAGTCAGGAAACCCTTGACAAGGTCTCAGTATAGAAGCAACTGGCTTAGCTTCATTGGTGCTTAGACAAACAGCTGGACCCAAGGACGGCTACGATTGATACTGTGCTGTCTTTTGTGTCTCACCTAGCAGAATCGGCCATTCACGTTCTGTCTTGCAGAACTTATCTTTTGGCGGTATCCGCCTACCTATCCACGGACCAATGCTCTTACTCTCTGTCTAATCCAGTGGTTAGGAGACATTTCACGGGTTTGATGCGCTTTTATCCCCCGGTTCGCAAACCGCACCCGGCGTGGGATCTGAATGTGGTCCTTACGGCGTTGTGCCATAAACCTTTAGAACCAATGGCCACGGTGGACCTCAAGCATCTTTCATGGAAGGTGTCCTTTTTGGTTGTCGTTACTTCAGCAAGGTGTGTGAGTGAGCTCCAAGCTTTATTGGTGGAGCACCCCTTCTTGGTTTTCCACAAGGATAAGGTGGTCCTACGGACAAATCCTTCTTTCCTGCGGAAGGTGGTCTCTGATTTCCATCTGAACCAATAGATCTCCCTACCGGTCTTCTTCCCAGACCCTGCTTCAGAAGCGCAAAGGGTTCTGCATTGTTTGGATGTGAGGAGGGCTCTTAAGTTCTTTCTAGACAGAACATCTGAATTTAGGAACTCTTCTCAACTGTTGGTGACCTTTGGTAATCCACAAGGTAAACAGGCCTCTAAGGCGACTATCTCCAGATGGATCGCTGCCTGTATTACGGAGTCTTACACTGTCCATGGACTACAGCCTCCTAAAGGTATTCATGCACACCTAGTGCGGGGCAAGGTAGCCGCAGTTGCCTTTCAAAAATATGTCCACTGGGAGACCATCGCAAAAGCAGCTACTTGGGCCTTCCCATCGGCTTTTTGTAAACCTTATTGTCTAGACTTGAGCTCCAGATCTGATGCTCAGTTTGGCCAGGCTGTGCTGAAGAACCTTTTTCAATGTTTTTTTTCTCCATCCACCCTTAGTTCCTGTGAGGAGTGCTTGGAATCTCCCATATGTATGGAGGAAAGGGGATGGAACGTAGGAGTATATGAAGGTTACTCACCGTAGTGACCACCTTACTCCTAGTCCATAGTCTCCTTTCCTCCATACGCCCGCACGCCGTCCCCTCTAATGTTCCTCTATTGCTTAAAGGTCTGTGACCTGGTCACAGAAAAGGACTGATGGGCGATGCGCGGGGCGCAACTAAAATGGGCGGGGTCACGGCTGCATGCCGTACCCCGCGTAGAGAGGAAGGACTCAAATGTTTGAATTTTTTTTGGGATGCTTTTACAAAGTGCTCCGGTCCCTCCCACAGGACGGAGGAATGTCCCATAAGTATGGAGGAAAGGGAACTATGGACTAGGAGTAAGGTGGTCACTACGGTGAGTAACCTGGTTAAAACCTGTTACTGCAAATACTGCATTGTCAGGCAGGCTTCCAGATAAGGGTGCGCAAAGCTCTGCGTTTGCTAGGCATGATGGCAACTTGCATTTAGCTGGTTCCTCGCCTGCGACCCATGCAGGAGTGGTTGGCGAAACAATGGTCTCAGGCAAGTGGTCAGTGGGACGCTCTAGTGGTCGTTTCGCCAACACTTGTACAAAATCGTCGCTGGTGGACCAGGGAAAATCCTTCTACGATCCAGAGGTAAAGGCGATTGTCACTATGGACGCCTCTCTATCGGGGTGCGGGGCTCACTACCTTCACAACACAGCTCAGGGTCTGTGATCTTGCACGGCAGCCCAAAACCACATCAATCTGCTAGAGCCTCTAGCAGTATTCAAAGCCCTTCAGGCATTCAAATCCCATTTAAAGAACCAATCCATGCATGTCCTGACAGACAGCACTACAGCAGTGTTTTATATCAACAGACAGGGGGGCACACGTTCTCCAAATCTGTCCAGGCTTGCGCAGCAAATTTGGAAATGGGCACTCAAACGGAAAATGTTCCTATCGTCACAGCATGTTCCAGGGGAACTCGACTCTCTAGCAGACTCATTGAGCCTAGATCTCCTACCAGAAGAACACGAGTGGCGTCTGCACGAAAGAAGTCTTAGTACACCTCTTCTCTCTATGGGGTGTCCCCATAATAGACCTATTGGCTACAAGTGAAAAGAGTCCATGCCGTGCTTCGTGTCCAGGTTCCTCCAGGCAGGCTCCAAGGGGGAACGCCCCATGGATGAACTGGTCAAGGAAATTTGCTTACGCTCCCCCCTTCCCCCAACACCTCTCGTGAGAAAGGTGGTGAACAAGATCCACAAGGAACGAATGACGCTTATCGTAGTTCCTCCTATGTGGGCATGACAACCATGGTATCCACATCTGCACAAACTGGCGGTGTGCGATCCCATAAAACACCCGTGCCCGTACAATCTACTCACTCGGCACACGGGACTACCTGTTACGCTCACCTGGTATCCACGGGTACGCCACCCAGCCCTGGTTGGATGATTTGCACTCTCAAACCCTCTCCCGGTCCCTTGGTGTAAGGCCTCTGGTTAAAGATGGGTCTGCAATATAGGAGGGCTGGATTCAATACCAGATAGTCTTTGTTTTCCCACCTCGCTTGGCCTCAACTCTTTCCTCTTGGGCCCTCTCCTCACTTTAATATTGTAAAAGGTGGATTCTCCATCCTGTTCCCCATGGCAGGGGCGCGTAGATGTGGGGGGCGAGCAGCGACCAAGTTACTTCACTGGTGCAAGCCCCCCTGTGGGAATCCAGGCCTGCTGTGACTCCGTAGGTTTGCTGCTTTACAGTCTTTATATGCAGTTCTTATGTTCCTCTTTAGTTCGAATAATGTCTTGCTTCTTTCCTTTTGGTTTGTTATATATAGGGGGTGTTGTGCCCTCTTTTTTGATGAGGGGGCCTATGTCATGAGGGGATAACAATTTTAGAAATGCAGGGACATGGGCTACCCCCACCTGTCTGCCACTTGCCGGGTATAGATCCAGCATACGTTTTACAAATCACAGCATGTGGTATGTACAGAAGAGATCACCCAATTTGCATGTAACGCATTAACAAATATTTATTTTCATATGGTTTAAAAATGGCATCACAGGGCTATCATCGTAACCTTTTTCCTGCCGGTAGTTTCCGGGGATATACAATTTTTAAGGCATTTTACAAAACCTCAGACATTGACTCTTTGCATTTTGTTTTTTGCACAGTGTGGGTTAGTACACAAGAAGTGACTTAGAATGTGGTCGTCATGACCTCACATCTATCTAGTCGACACTAAATGGTGTTTCTGGCACATAGTTGGTGGCTGGTGTTCTAGTGCCATCTTCAGGACTGTTGAAGTGGACTGAGTATTGTCACTGATGTACCCCGAGGTGGAACATCTAGAGGTAAGAAGGTTGCAAACTAAAATTAGAACGTGGGTGTGACTCTACATGGACTGTGGTGCCTGAGACGTATGCTGTACTTGATCCTACCTGAGCCATTGCTTGCCGATGTTACAGGTGTGTTGAAGAAATATCGAGTTCTTCGCTGGGGGCGCCGTCTGTGCGCCTGGGATTATTGGATCCTGTAGGACTAGGATCTGGACTTCAGCTAGGTAGCTGTGGAAGAGGATATGCAATTATCAGGTTGTATTGTCTCTTGCTTATGTGCACTTCTCTTTTACGTGCATACGGGGCCATTAATGGCGGTGATGGTAATACTCTACTTGTGCCCATGATGTGAGCCTCAGGGAATATCCTACTAGTTTTGCATTACTAGGGGACGCCGTGTCGGCTGTGAAAGTGACATTTGTGATGTCATCTTTGATGTGCTGGGTGTTAGTCTTAGCGGTGCACAGCGGCGGCGGGGGTTATGGTTGCTTAGCTTACCATAACTTGGACATTTCTCAGGTTTTACGGTTTTACTTGTAACCATTGCGTCCCTTTAACAAAGTTTTTTTTCACTGAATTTCATGGGTTTTTACCAGTGCATGCTATTTTCTTACAACTTACTAATATCATACTTACCCCAAAATAGCAACACTTCTGTCCAATTTACAATGTTTAACCTTAAAACTGCCATTTCCCACCTTTTAGCATCATTTTTAACACTTCTATACAATTTTTGCAACTTTCTCCACTGGTTTTGCATCTGTCGACGCCCGCAAACATCTGATATCATCACAGACCTTCCGGACAGTGCCACGTGACCATGCACTCGCACACAGCATGATGTGTCTGCGAAGGCGTCCGCACTTTGCGATCAGGGCCATGCTTCGAAGACTGTTTGGAACTGCATTTTGTGATTGATCTAGGAACTTTCAAGCTCAAAATGTACCCTTGCACAGCTCCTACACCTATACTTACTCATTATCCATTAACCACCACCACCACCACCACCAGCTGGAGAGCCTACACAACAGAAAAAGAGCAGTACTTTCAAAGACAATGAAGAGGACCAAGAAGATGAGGTAGAGGATGTGCCTATCTCTAGCACCCAGAGAGAATCATGGGTGTGGCAGTTCTTTACCACTGTTGAGTGTACCAAAGGATTTAGATGCCAAGTGAAATGCACAGAGCGGGAACCCGGGGTGCTAAATAGATTTTCATTCTTACAGCGGGACGCCTCTGGTGTCCCGCTGTAAGAAGGACAATACTTTCCAAGATGGCCATCATAGAAAGAGAAGGTGGTGCTCTGTACAGAGCCCCTCTTCCCTTTCTATTGCAGCCTGCTGAACCCTATGACCATATTAACACAAGCACATTTTGTTCCCTTTCAAACCTATCCTACTTTCGAATAACTTTACCACATAGCTGGTCCCAGGTGGACATGGCCACTTTAACACCATTTTTCGTCCGCAACAGGGGATAACAGCCCAGCAGCCCACGTTATCGGCCCAAGCGAAGTGTGTCTGTGCGTGCCCTGATGTCCGCAGGCTTCAGCGTGTTATAAATAAATAACAAGGACTCCGGACCATTTTCTTCCATTGCAGCCCCTGCAGTGGGGGTAAAGGCCATTAGCAACCCTGGTTCCCAAAACGGGAAGCTGGGGTGCTAAAAAATAGATTTTTCTTCATACAGTGGCACTGAAGGACAATCCTTTTCCAAGATGGCCACCATGGAAAGAGAAGGCGGTGCTCCGTGCAAAGCCACTCTTCTCTTCCTATGGCAGCCTGCAGAACCATATGACCATATTACCACAAGCACATTTCTTTTTCCCCTTTCAAACCTATTTTACTTTAGAATAACTTTACCACACAGCCGATCTCATGTGGACATGGCCACTTTAACACCAATTTTTGTTCCTCGCGGTCATGGCCGGTAGCCAGATTGTCTCTGTCATGACATTATGCCATGACCCAGACAATCTGGCCACAGGCTATACCTCGGTTATCAAAGGTATGTGACTATTTTTTGTACCTACATTATGACACTTGTCAAAAAATAAAACAAAGGCACATTTGCAAAACCTTGCTTTAATGTCCTTGCCAATGCTCCTTACACGAGTTTGCTTGAAATCCGCCCATGTTTTATTTTTTCAAAAGTGTCAAAATGTATGTACATACAATAGTCCTATAACTTAGCCCCCACTTGACAAAATCCATTCAGTCTTTACACAAACCTTGAAGGTTTGGTCTATAATCTTTCTCAAAACTTTTTTTCCACATTTGTCAAATGGCAACAAAGTTATAAGCCATCTAAAAATGTTGAGACCCCCACTCTAATTTTGCCCCCTCTTGATAAAATCCCACCAAACTTTAGAAAACCATTTATATCTAGATCCAAAATCGTTTTGCCAAATGTTGTGCATGTTCGCCAAATGACACCACATTTATATGCCTTTACAATATTTGGGGACCCCCTATAATTTTGCCCCCTCTTGAAGGAATCCCACAAAACTTTGCAACACCATTCCGGATTAGGTCTAGAATGTAATTGCAAAATTACATGTAGTTTCATCGAGTGGCGCTAAACTTATTTGCCCAACCCTGAAGTGCAGAAATAGGTAAAGATGTCCTAGGACATTTGAAGTGTCCGTGGACACCACAGGACTGCACCAGGACATCTAGAGTGTTTGCGGACTGTCTTTGATGAAACAACCTGTTTTTTTGGCTTCTTATGGCCATATCCCCTCCCCTACCTCCCCAGAGATTGTTTGAGTTTGACAAGTGCAATGTTGCTTTTTTTTTCTTTTTTTGCCGCGCTGTCCGCGGACCCCAAAATGTCAACAAATCCACATGGCGGGCGTTTCGCAAAAACCAGCTAATTTCACGTTTTCACACCAATCAGCGGCTGCATCCCAATGTCTGCGGACCACGCAAAAGTCTGCACATTTTTCAGGGCCTATCAGAGGCCAGTCCGCGGACCGATCAGGGAAATGGGTCAGCGGACCAGATACAGATATCACACATTTATTTGCCTTACATTTTTGTTTTAAAAAAAACTACTGGACGGATTTACACCAAATTAACAAAAGCATGCTTTCGGGGCCAAGGACGCTGCTCCTGCTGCAAATTTGGTGAAAATCCATCCAGCGGTTTGGGCTGAGCAAAGGCGTCCGCAAAGTTTTTTTCCCATTATGGCTATGGAAAAAAAACTCACTTTTGGGACGCCCCCTGCAACTTTCCCCCCTTGACGAAACCTCACCGAACTTGGCAAATAAATTCAGAGTGGGCCGACTGCAAAGTTTGGTGAGGATTCGTCCACAGGGAGCAAAGTTGTTACGTGCTCTTCCTATGAGTTGAGCAACTTAACCATAACTACATGGCGGCTACCGCAGCCATGTAATATATATATGTATATATATATATATCTCTTGCGAAGTTTTGGTTCCGAAAAGGACGTTTTTATTTCTATTCTCTCGACACGTGTTTCACCATTTTCTATTCAATGGCTCATCGGGAGAGATTTTTTAGGTTATTCTAGAAAAAAATAATGTATGCAATGTGTTACATGGTTACTTAAATTACTTACTCAAAAGACAAGTAATGTTCTTGAAAATAAGAGGTAAGGAAATAACTCGCCCATTGGTTTTGTATTCCTGAAAAGATATTTCTTATTTTGACATTTTGGTCACAATTTGTTTAATTTTTCAGTCAGTAGACTCCTCAAACTGGCAGTACAAAGGATGTGCCAATGAAAAACAAGATAGAGGAAAAGAAAAGGCAGAGTAAGAAAAATTGGTGGAATAAGAAACATATTTTTGAAGTATGAAAAAAGAATCTAATGCTTACCTTTTTTTTGTACTTGTTTTCAATTGGCATAGGTTCGCCTGTCAGCATCCTGTTTCCTGTTGGGGGCACAAGTGCTGAATGAAAATGTGCGCATTTTATAGTGCAAGCCTGACTGTGTGTGTGTGTGATGTCATGCGCCGCCGCACTTGGTCACGCGGCAGCGTCCCGACGTCACCACGTCACGTAATCACAGCCATTTTGCATGTTATTTATAACTGCGCTACGTTTTATCTGCTTATACGTTCTGTGCTATTTGCATCCTTCAGGAAAGAATCAAACTGGTTTCTATTTTTACAAAATTGTGTAACTTTTGTTTTGGTAATATTTGCTGTTAATTACGGGCAAGGTTGCACTATTCTATTGTTGGAGGCAGAGATTTCATCTATCACTCATTTTAGTTATTGGTGGCGAGCGTCACCTGAAGAACTTTTATGGTGACTGTGATGGTATTAGTCTCTATCTGTATGTTCAATAATACTTCAATTTTTTTCATTTGTAGGCAAATAATGGTCACAATGACAGAAAATAATAAAAATTTACATTTTAAGAGGAAAGGAAAGAATAGATGTTTTTGAAAAAAGGTTTTTGAAAATAAAGGGACATTACCGGTGGCTATTGATTAAATTGCATTTTTGTGCTGCAAAACATGGGACTGTTACTCTGAAATGTTTCCTTTTTAAAGCATTTTTAATTTGTTTTGGCTAGTGGCAGTGGGTTCAACTCTGACATAAAGCAATCCTGTAATGAGAATGTGCATTCAGGGCCTTTCTGTCTAGTTAATATAGGAAAGGGATTTGGATGTGTGCTTTGGCTCACCTAAATGTTAAGCCCCTTCAAACGCTTGTTTCTCAATATGAGCATTTTGTTCTTTTGACAAACATTAACAGCTGCTCTAGGTACTGCCAAGGTGACAAAGGAACAGACCAGGCTGAGACACAGCACCTTTCCATCAGCACAAGTGATTGCGGACCATGGTTTACTCAGAAATGGGTTATGGTCATGATTGTGGTTTAATCACTTCTAGCACCATTTGAATGCAGGGGCAAGAGGGATACCAGCAGCGCTCTGGAGAAGGGGCAAGGTCAGACTAGCCTTTTTAAAAGAAATTAATGTAAACTCTATAGGACAGCCTTCAGCATGAACACAACTGTACGAGGATGTGGAGACAGGATGCTCTTGCAAAGCTCACTCTCAAAGCCACGAGAGGGCTGCAGTTTGATATATGCGGCAGATTTCCTTGTACGTTTGCACACCTGTCTCTTTTATAGATATATATTGCCTTGTAGTACAAATGTGATGCTTGTGAAATTATCCTTTGAAGAATGTAAGGCTGAATCGTGTGAGACCTGCAAGCCACTCGGATAAATTCAGGCTCGCCGATGCTTTAACACACCAGACTATCCAAGCAGATTTCTTTATTGCCCAAAGAAATCAAAATCAAACCAAAACAGCACTAAACCGGCAAAAAGACGAAATTGAGAAAAGCAACACCAAATTTGGTGGAAAACTGCAGCAAATATATTGGTTCAAATAGGACTGTATTTCGATCAAGTTTGAAGTAAATGTTAAAGTATATTGTAGTACTGCTATAATGTATTTAATTGTTTTGGTGGCCATCAGAGTTACATAAACAAACTTCCCCTTTGTATGATCCAGAATTGTTATGTTTTCCATTATTCTTTCAATTCAATGTATAGTTAGACCTGATATGCAAAATCAATTGTAATAAATGAAGGTGTGCCATTCACCAAACCGCAGCCTCTTTGGGAGAGTCCTCTTTTGTTTGTCCTATGAGGGGATGGGGGTGAATAGTTGTGAGATTTCCTGCATGAGCCGACATGAACCAACGACTTTGTGATAGAGAATGCAATGCGTCTGATTCACAAAGGCAGTTGTAAATTGCAATATCCATTTTGTTCCTTACAACCTAATACTTTTGCATTTGTGAAGCCTCCTACTTTGACTGACAGTAGTTTTGAATATGCAACAACCTTCTGTACATTTGGTCCCTTGCTTTTGTTTAGATCTGCTTTTTTTCTGGCTTTTATACTTTAAATAAAAATGCTGCATTGTTTACAATGAAGAGAAATAAAAGTATAGAATGCATTTCAAATGGTCCTTTATGTTTATTTTATTAAGTGTTTTTTCAAGTTTGTAACATGATTTATTAAATAAAGCAACTATTCGGCTTCATATTTGGCTTTGGCCGAATAGTAAATATGCTATTCGGCACAGCCCTATAATGAACATGCCCAGCATGTGCATCACTGATACAAAAGTGGGAGACCCACCCACATGGAACAGGAACAATTAATTGCCTCAGCAGTGCAAGATCCGCAAAGATGGAATTAATATAACATTGATAGCAACAAGTCCAAATACACAGGCTAACTCGAATCGGCAAAGCTTTTTAAACATTTTATTTATTTTTGCTATAGTTTGTTACAAACTTTTTTTACACATAGAAGGTGTCAGTTTGTCGTTCCTTAAGGCTCTAATTATCTGGGTAGTCTTTGTGTTATCTATGTCATCATTATTAACATCATTAGTGACAGCGTCTTCCATAGATCTTTGTCTCCGACGATCCAGCCATCTTGGATGTTTCCAATTTTTTTCAAGAAAGTTTATACCTGCACAAACAATCGATGTTTTTTTTTTTGCCTAACAAAAAAATATTCCACCCTTCGTCCATAGTTGACATACTTAGATTTGTGACATATTTTCCAAAGTCTGATGATCTCTGTATCTTTAGGGGCCGGAAAGGCAATAACAGTTGTTGGGGCTGATTCTGTGTTCATGGCCAGTTTGAAAAATCGACAGATATTATCAAGACAGTTCTTTTGCTTTCTTCTGAACATGACCTCTTTGGTATGATAAATTAAGCCTTAGCTGTAGGAATTGATGATACCGACTAGGACATTTCTGAAGATATTTTGGCACTGTGTTTAGCCTACGTGGTTTGTTGGGAAAGAGCATTAGCGCTTTGTAATTTGCTCTGTTTAGCTGTTTCCATCCGGTCTCTCTGTTGGAACTTTTTTTTTTCACTGCTTCAGGGTTCCCGATCAGGGTTTCTTGATCCGTGTCCAGATCCTCAAGGTGCTTTTTGCATATCTCGTTCCCTTCATTCATCGGCCACATATTAGGGCTGTGCCGTGGTCTGGTTAGAATATGGTAGGGTGCGGCCGCATCTTTCATTTTGAGTTTTCTATAGAATGACAGACTTGTCCATAATGTTGTTGAATATAAGGATTGTAGACATAATTAATTCCTAATGGCACTCATTGGGATACGTTTAGGTAAATATAATAGTTTTCCAAAAAACACCTTTCAACAAATTCCAGATTGTCCAAGTCATACCTAAGGCTGCTTCTCCACCATACGTCATTATTGGTGTCACCTTTTGTTTATAAAACATAAGCATGGCAGCATTGTGAATTTTCCATATCGTATGAATTATAGCTCCTTGTGAGGCGAGCATTTTCATTTTAAGCGTGTTTATCCAAATAACGTTGCTAGATGTCTTGTTAAGTTGAATGCCCAGGTATCTGAATCAAGTTGTTCTAATATTTTGTTTTTCACTTTCCAAGTGAATGAAGTCTTCTTGCGCCCATGTACAATACTTAAGATTTTTGACTTTGTACTATTGATAGAAGAATGCATTCTAAAAAACTAAGTGGCTCAATTGTCGTTGGAGTCCAATTTGAGTACATCAACACTAAATCGTCTGCATATACTATCCATGCAATGCATTGACTGTTGATTTTGTGTGGAAAGACACATTTTTTAGGGTCAACGGCAGATATGCTAGGTATAAGTTGAATAGTGTGGACGCTAAGGGGCATACTTGTTTCATACCTTTATCTGTTTGTATTTCTAAGGATAGATCACCTTGTTTGTTTAACCTTATTCCAATGTATGTGTCGGTATGAAAGGCCTTGATAATTTCGAACAGTACATGCGGACATTTCCAAGCATGCATTTTGTCCCAAAGTTCATCTGTTTATGCTGTCAAAAGCTTGTTGGAGGTCAATAAATGCAAGAAATATATTGGTTTTATTTTGGATGGTTTGCAGTTTTAGAGCATTTAGGATGAAGAGATTAAGATCTGTTCAAGTTCCCTTTTGTAAACCCAGTTTGCCTTCTATCCATGATGTTGTATTTGTTGGTCCAACATACAAGTTGTTTCTGGATATGGGCTGCAAGTAAATTCCAAAAACATCTAATAAGGCAATGGGTCTAATTTTTGGGATCCAATCTACTTGCTTGTAAATGGGCATGATGATGCCCTTCGTCCAAGTCAAAGGTAATTTACCAGTTGTTGATATCTTCTTGACTATTTCACTTATCACTTTAGCCTACTCTTCCAGTGCTTTTTTAAAGTTATTTGTCAGCCCATCCGGACCGGGTACATTCGAAGATTTGAGTTTTGTAATACCTTCACTTATTTCAATTTGGCCAAAAGTGATCTGCCATGGTAATTGACATTCGGCTATCGAGAGATCTGTCTTTTTATGTACATCTGTAAATACTCTAGGGTAGTGATTTATCCATTGCCTTTCATTTATACCACTACTCAAGATAGCCTGTTTGAAGTTGTTTTATTTAGCCGGGGTCATGTCTCTCTCCCATTAACGCTGTAGTTTGTTATAAGCATGTCCTCGCCTTGTTCCTGATCCCGAAGTAGTAGGAATGCAAGCATCCAATTTCGATATTGCTGTTTTCTTTGCCTTATAACGTATGATCTCAGTGGCTATAATATCATCTTGGCTTTTTTAAGGTCCATCCTTAAAGATTTATTTTGTTGCGCCACCTCAGTGCTGTATGGATATTTTGGTTTGTGGTGTAGATACTTAAATCCAGTTTGCGTCGTCTCGTAGATTGTCAGTAATGGCACATAAAAGTTTACCACGTTCTGTCTTCCTTGCTACCAATCATTTGGATGTCTCTTGCAGAGAACTTTTGCCAATTTCTTCATTGATTTACCATGTATTCAGTCAAATGCATTACGTTAAGCTCCCTTTTCCTAGTTTCCTAGTCAAACAGAGTAGATTGTGGTCACTCAGGTTAGTTGATATTATATTTAGACTTTCGATAATGTGTCTAAAATTAAACAAACCCTGTATGTAGTCCATGGTGTGTACACTGCTATTCCCTTTCTAGGTTGATTTACCTGGAATATCGCTGTTCGTTTGTCCATTTATCATGTAGCAATTTCAAAGTGTTATGTCTCTATGGCATACATAGTCTTTGTTTTTCAGTAGTCTCTGTAATAGACTTGAAGTCTTTCAGTATTCCCTTTTGATCTAGGCATTTGATGTTTAAATCGCCACATATTGTCAGATGAAAATTTGATAATTTTAAATTGCATTTGTCAATTATTGTATTTATTGTTCCAGTGAATTTGTTTGAATTTAAAATCTGGTTCCAATACAGATTTAGGATCACTGTATATGTTGGTAAGTCTCCATCAATGTAAGTATGTTGCAGGGTTGTTACCTTAATGAAAGGATTAATACTTGAATTTTTCTAAACTGTGACACCCAAGTGATTTTTAATTATTAATAGCCCTGCAGAGGGTCTTCCATATTGCCCTTTTAGCGCTGGATTTAGTAATGTAGCATAACTGTCTCGCTGAGGAATATCACACAGCCAAGTCTCTTGAAGACAGATTATGTGAGATTGTAGATTAAGAGAATGTTCCCCAAGAAGATGTTTGAACCCTTGAATATTCCACGAGTTGAGGGTTCCCGAATCTGGCTTCCAGTTTTCTTGTGGCCAATCATAAGACTTATTTGCTAGAGCTCTTGAAAGCCAGTTCCAGGCTGTAGCATCATCTTTATTTCTGAATGTTGTTTTCCCAACTTGTTTGTTTAGAAATGGTTTGTTTTCAAAGGTTACAGTCAGAAAAGTCAGAAAATCTTTCCCAGATTCAAAATTCAGGAAAACTTTTGTGTCCCTTTCTTTTTCATACGTACTTCGAAGTTGATCTGACTCAGCTTTTTGACTTCGTGAAATGTCGTGGTCCCTGTACCAAATATAGTCTATTTCAAAGCAAAATGATAAGATTGAAGACTTAGCTGTTAGTAACAGTTCTTTTGTCAGTTGATATTTCTATCTATGTAGTATTACCCAGTCGATTCCGGTTTCTTTTACATATTCAATGATTGTAATGTCATCTGAGCTAACCGTTCTTAAAGTTGGCAAATGATGTAATAGTTTGATTATATTTTCTCTGTTCAGTTTTACCTCATTTTTTGTTGTCAATATGTTTTGTAATAACACTTTGTTCAAATATCTCATCGGATGGCTCAATGATTTTTCATTGAATTTTGCTTTTATTGCTTTTTGCCTTCTATTGCAGGGTTTTGAAGGATTAAGGGTTCTACTATTCGGAGGTCCCAATAACTCTCCTTTAGTGCTGAGACTGGCTTACATCGTTTCTTAGCTTTTTCTGTTTCTGTGACAAGGTCAGAAATTGTATGGAATGACTTCCTGCATGGCCTATGTCTGAACTGGAATCTTACTTCTCCAGCATTGGATCTTTCATGGATTCACATGCTGTGAATATTTCCCAGTTGTCAGGCTGGGAAACCTCAATAACTTTAACTTGGTGTTTTCCTATGGAAAACTTGAACAATGTAGTGTTCTATCAACGTCCTTTTTGGTGCTTTAGGCCCACAAACAGGACGCCTGGTATAAAACGCCCCGCCCGCTGCTTCCGTTCAGATTTCAACCGTCTCCAAACTGTTGTGTATCTTCGTCATTTTGCACGTGCGTTTTGTTTGTGGGCCGGGATGTCATCTGTAGCCCAGAAGTCTCTTTTTCGGCCGTGTGCTACCTGCGACATTAAGGTGTACGAAGGGGATGGTCATATGGGCTGTCTTTACCCTCCTCACTCGGCAGATACCTGCGAGATATGCCAGGGGTTTTGGCAGAAGACCTTGAAGGACCGTAATCGACGGCTCATATGTTGGCTTAATGTGGGCATGTACCCGTCTTCTGAGGTGGATTCGGCCCGGTGGAGCCAGTCTTCCGGAAGGGCGGAGCATCGCCGAGCTGCGTCGGCAGAACCTCCTGCTAAGAACCATCGGCCCGCAGTGCCTGCATCGGTGGTGGGGGAGTGGCAGCAAGTCTTCGAGGCTGCATCAGTCGATGGGTGTGAGTGGCTTTTTGTTGTCCAAGCATGGTCGGCCCGATAAGTTAAAGGGGTCTGGTGGTAGGCCAGAGAAGTCTGCAGTGTCGGAGAAAGACCTGGCAAATCCGAGGGAGTCTTCGCCGAAGCACTAGTCATCCAGGGACCATCACAAGTCTTCGTCCAGCTGGGAGTCTTTGAAGCATCGTTCCGGTTCTTCCCAGAAGTCTGTGTCTCCAGTAAAATCGAGGCCAGGGGACGTGGGTCCGACGAAAAGCTCGTTGACGGTTGTTCCGTCATCAACGGTAGTGCTGCTGTCTACGGTCTCGTTGACAGTGGTGTCATCGGTGCTGTCCACGACTTAGACGGATAGTGGGCCGCTGCTGTAGTCGTCACAGATGGAATCTTAAGGGTTGTTGATGGGTGGGACGTGGCAGTCCGCCACCTTTGAGTCGGTCCTTCCTAAGAACATTTTGCAGCAAGATCCTGCTACAATTTCTGTTTTTTTTTTCGGAAATGGAGGAGCGAACAGGAGCCGGTGTTTGACCCATCAGCCTTGGGTCTGCAGAGTGTGAAACCTTCAACGTCGAGTAGGGTAGGGGATGGGCTGCCCCTTATCCATTGGTTAACCCGCAGTCTCTGCTGTCGCAAGTACTGTCTATGCTTCAATCTTTGTTGGGGCAGATAGATGCACTGTTGCCTCCTCCTCCGAGTCCGGCGGTGCCGGTGGTCGAGGGGTTGCTTGATGAGGCACCTAGGAAGTCTCCTCCGGCACGATTGCCGGTGGGTTTGGCTCGTCCACGGTCTCATCCTGAAGAAGGCGAGCTACCTGATGCGGACCCTGAGAGTGTTCCATGGGACATCCTGTCTACTGTCGTCATCGCGGACGAGGGATGTCGCGTGGGACACGGACGTGGAGGTGGAGCAGCCCCGTAGTCCGGCTCAGCCATCGCCTCCGGATGATATTGGGGCATTCCACACCATGATGTCGAAAGCATGTCTGGAGTTTGGGCTGGCTCCTGAAGTGGAACGTAAGGACTGCTTCCTCCTCCACCATATGGGCAAGCGAATGAAGGCGGTCTTCTCAGTGCCAATACTCTACCACGTGTGGCAGGAGGGCCTGTGCAGGAAGCGCCACTCGTTTTCAGAGCCAGCTATGAAATGTCGCCTTAAAAATAAAAAGAAATTCAAGGCTCTGGTGTCTACCCCTAGATGCCTGGTGTCGCAGCCCACATCCGAGTCTGTGGTGGTGGTGGCGGCGGCCAGCTGTAAGGCCAGGAGCCAACTTAAATGTGTGACGCCTCCGGACAGTGAGGCCAGGAAGCTGGACGCTTTTGGTGAAAAGGTCTTAACGGTAGCGGCTACAACTGTGAAGGCTGCAAATTCCTTGGTGATTATGGGTGTTTCTTGGGGCGCAGTTTCTTACTTGGAAAAATCTGGTGAAGCCTTCCAGCGAGCGTGTGGAAAAATTGCTTGCCAAGGCAAGCGAGTGGAAAAAGGGCCAGGTGATCTCAGACCGAGGTTGCGTGTCGCTGTTGGGGGGCCATGGCATTGTGTATCCCTCTTCTTCCCAATTGCCGCCTGTTCATGAGGCCGGTGCAGGAGTTCCTCGCTGACAGATGAGTCAGGGATTATGGTCATACAAGTTGGTGGTCGACAAAAGCTTGGTGGACGCCCTTCACTGGTGGAGGAGCATGGTCGATCTTGTAAGGGGCATGCCCTTGCTGGAGCCGGAGTTCCAGTTTACAATCGTTGCGGACACTTCCCTGGTTGGCTGAATGGCACACCTCGACTGGTCACAGGTGCAGGGCCTATGGTCTCGGGTGGAGACTTTGTTACATATCAATGTGCTCGAGTTGAGGGTGGTGGTGCACTGGGCCCTAAAGTCATTTCTTCAGCGCATTCACATATCGGTGGTGAGGGTGTTAACGGACAATACCACCACCATGTTCTATTTAAGGAAACCGGGGACACACATTCGAAAGCCCTGTCGAAGGAGGCGCAGGACGTTTGGCATTGGGCTCTAGATCAAGGGATCAGCATTGTCGCTTTACATCTGCCCGGAGTTCTGAATGTTCAAGCGGACGCGCTCAGGAGGGACGCCAGTCAGCTGCACGAGTGGAGGCTGAAGGAGCAGCAGGTGGCACAGATCTTCCGGCGATGGGGGCATCGTCCGTTGGATCTGTTTGCTACGAGGGAATACAAGCATTGTCTGGAGTTCGTCCTGCAGAGGGGTTCATCCTGAGTCATTGGGGGACGCATTTTCGTTCCTGTAGATGGTCTCTTCACATGTGCGTTTCCCCGGTTCCCGCTCATATGGAAGACCATCCAGTAGATTCAGAAATACCAGTGTCGAGTGATTCTGGTGGCCCCCATTCTGGCCCAGGCAGATGTGGTTTTCAGATCTTCATTTGGCAGTGTAGGAACCGATTCAGTTGGGAGCAGATCAGGATCTCCTGTCTCAGGACGACAGCAGAGTGTGGCATCCTGATCCGGCGTCCCTCAGCCTGGCGGCGTGTCTCCTGACCCCTCAGAGTTCAGTCATTTAGGAATACCCAGAGAGTGTTGACGGATTTTGGAGGCAGCAAGGGCTCCGTCCCTGAATGTCTCGTATGGTAATAAATTGACGAGATTCTGTGAATGGTGTAGGGGTCATCCTGGGGTGGAGCCTTTGGACGTTTCTCCGGCGCAGGTTCTCCCGTACCTGTTACACCTGGCGGAAGGGGGCCTGGCGTTGTCATCCATTAAGGTGCATTTGGCAGAGATTTCTAGGTTCACGGGAAAAGCGCCATGCTGCTCCTCTGTTCAGTGATCCCTTAGTGAAACATTTTCTGAAGGGGTTGTTTCGGACATTTCCTCCGGTGAAGAAGTTTGCGCCGATGTGGAGCCTTAATGTGGTTCTTTCGGCTTTGATGAGGGCTCCTTTTGAGCCCATGTCAGCGGCTCCTTTGGAAGGTGGCTTTTCTAGTGGCTATTACCTCTGCCAGGTGGGTGCCTGAATTGCAAGCACTGGTCATTGACCCACCTTACCTGAGGTTTCTGAAAGACCAGGTTCTCCTGGCCACTAACCCGCACCTTATTCCGAAAGTGCCATCAGCATTTCACAAACTTGCCTCTATTGCATTACCCACGTTCTTTGATAATGCATCCACGCCAGCGGAAAAAGCCCTGCATTCTCTGGATGTTAAGAGTGCACTAAAGTTTTATCTGAATCGCACACAGGACTTCAGGAAGTCAAAGCAGCTGGCTGTGGTGTTTGGCCCTCCAACAAGGGCCAGTCCATCTCCAAACAAGTAATTTCCCGCTGGTTTTCCTCTACAATGTTTTGCCATGCTAAAGCTGGCAAGCCTTAGAGGGGGGATTCCGAAGGGTCATTCTACGCGGTCCACGGCGTTGTGGTCTGGGATACCGCTGATGGACATTTGCCAGGCAGCCTCCTGGGCGGTGCTGCATACCTTCCCCAGGCATTACTGTCTGGGACAGCAACATGTGGAAGATGTGTGTGCGGTGTGTGGTGTGCGGTCCTCCAACGCCTCTTCCAATAAGGTAGGCCCCACAGCTTCTGGGTTTTTTCTCTGTGCTATATCACTTACTGGGTTTGTTGTCTCATGGATGTGATGAAGTACTGTTTTTTGTTTGCCTGCGACACACCGCCACACATTGGTTGTACTGCTATGTAATCTATTCACAGCATGTGAATCCATGAAAGATCCAATGCTGGAGAAAAGAGTAGTTCCTTACCTGTGACTCCATTTCTCCAGCATTGGTATCTTTATGGATTCACATGCGCCCGCCGACCGCCCCTGCAGACAAGCCTAATTTTCGGTTCCCTCTATTTTGGAGGTTAAAATCTGAAGGGCAGCCGCGGGAGAGGGGCTATATATACCAGGCGTCCTATTGGTGGGGCCTAAAGCACCCAAAAAAATGACGTTGATGCGTTAGGTAAAGTTACTGAGGTTTCCCAGCCTGATGGGGGAAATATTCACAGCATGTGAATCCATGAAAGATACCAACACTGGAGAAATGGAGTTGCAGGTAAGAAACTACTCCCTTCCTTCGCATAGAGCCCCTTTTTGAATGTCTTAAAGGAGCAGTGAGAAACTTGCTCAATGGGGAGCTCCACAGGTTGTGGGTTCCAATTGTGATCCAGATGTCTGTTCTGCCCATGAAGAACAATTTCATCCATTGTATAGTTATATATGGTTCCCTGTTTCTTTAAGCCTTCTAATGAGTGTACTGTGGTTAACAGTCTGAGGCTGCTGAGATGTCCTAGTATGAGTGACGAGGTGATGTCAGCTGCAATTTTGAGGTCACTCCAAATAAAAACAAATTCTGGTAAGGTGCCACTCATAGTTCTGAAACTACCTCGTGTGTGATCTAGTAAGTTAATACTCTATCGACATGCTCTAGGATTTTGCAGTATATGTAGTTCTTTACAATTATGGCTTGGTAAGTTATTTTGGAGATGGGTAAGGTGATCCATCCGAGGCACAGCTTTGTTGCAAGGCCTCACCAACTTTTTGAAGTCTGGTTCAGATATTGGTTTAAAGCTGTTCGATTAGTTGTAGGCTCATTTCCTGGGGTTTGACTGTTGCTTTGAATTCTTTTCAGTATTGCTGCATTGATGATTTGTTTTATGTTTACTACTTTGCTACTGAAATGGTTGGTGATAATTATCATCGTTTTTGGGTAGGTAAATATACTTCGAGGGGATTGGGTCCTCCGACGTATTCCATATCTATGACATGTAATCACCACAGCTGTGCTGCTTCGGAAACTTTTCGGCGTCCTGCGTCAATGACGTCAATGACGTCGATGCGCCGTCGTCGAGGACCTCCTCCGACGTCATCCGATGTGATAAGTAGGACGCACGACGCCCATAGCCTCAGTTCCGTTTTTTCCGCGAACGTCGTGTTTCTCGGTTTAAACGCCTCGACTCTTTGGAGTTCTGTTCTTCTCGGTTCTTCGAACCTGTTCGTTTGTGAAAATCCTTCTGAAGATGTCTACTTCGTCTTCGACCCCGCGTCCGGGTTTCAAGAAGTGCGGGGAGTGTGGGTCCAAGATGTCGGTGACGGACTCGCACGACGCCTGCCTCTGGTGCCTCGGGGAGGCCCACGACACGGATGACTGTATCGACTGCCAGTCGCTCACGTCCAAAGCCTTACGCAAACGTAAGAAGAAGTTGTCGGTAGGTCGGGTGTCCAAGCCCCGGAAGTCGAAGTCTGCGGGGCTTTCGACGGATGATTCGAGGGGTGACTCTGTGTCATCGTCGGAAGTCTCGTGGGTCTCCTTCTAGGAGTCGGTCTCGCCACTCCTCAGCCTCTTCGAGGCATTCTCGGAAGCGCCGACACCGGTCGTCTTCCAGGTCCTCTTCGGAGGGCTCTGCCCGGCACGTCGCTTACCCCTCCAGCCGTGCAACGCCGGAGGAATGGGCTTCCTTCGGGAAGAAGATGCTGGCGATTCTTGAGTCGCAGGGTACTCAGCCGTCCGCGCCCCCGAGTGGGGTCGGTCGTGTGAGGTCGAGAGACACCGCTCGCAAGAGTGGTCGGCACGAGTCACGGGAGAGGTCCCGTTCGGACAAGGGGACTCGTTCTCGACGTACCCGTTCCAGGTCCCGGTCCTCGACGCGTTCGAGACCGTGTGCACCTGTGAGGTCTTCGAAGAAGGCATCGACGTCTGTGGCGTCGAGGGCGTCGACAGGCTTTCTCGAGGCTCTGGCTCCGAGGAAGTCGTCGATGCCGTTGACGCTCGGGTCGTCGAGGGACACGCTCGGGGCTTCGGCCTCGAGGGCTGTGTCGACGCCGCCGATTCTGGAGGCGCTGCATCTGACGTCGACGCCGATTTCCTCGACGTCGACGCCGATCCTCTCGGCGCTGCTGCCGGTTCTCTTGACGCTGGCGCCGATTCGCTCGATGCCATCGACGCCTTTCGTGTCGGAGGTACCCCAGGGCACGGGTGGACCCCCTAGGAAGGCTCTGGTTAAGAGCAAGCACTCTCAAGTGCCTTCTTTTCGCCACCTGGACTATATTTCAGAGGCGGATGAGGATTCTGATGGCCTGGTTCCTAGTCAGGTTCCGGATGACATTGTCTCGGGCCATAGTCAGTTTGACGAGTTGAGACAGTCACTGCATGATGCCAGTGGACTGGACACCTCTCCAGAGGTGGAGTTTTGTAGGCCTGAGCCTGGCTCTCATGCTGATTCCTCGTACCGGCGCCTTATGGCTAGGGTTTCGGAGTACTTGGGATGGTCTGCTCCCCCAGGGGAGTTTGTGCAGGATGATCTGACAGACATCCTTGATGTTGGTCCCCCAACTGACCCGGTTCTGCCGTTCCATATGGCTTTACAGAGAAGGGTGGCGGCGGCTTGGACTGCTCTGGAGAGTCTCCCGGCGGTGGGCAGCTCCTTGTCGCGAAAATACCGTCCAGCCAGTGGCGACCCCTGCTACTTGACCATGCACCCCACTCCGGAGAGTTTGGTGGTGCAGGCGGCCACGGCCCCGGCGAAGCAGGCGTCGTACCCTACCATCCCTCCTGATAGGGACGACAAACGTTTTGATGGCTGGGCGAAGAAAGTGTTTTCTTCTGGTGGTATGGCGCTTCAGGCAGCCAACTCCATTTGTGCCTTGTCGCGTTTCACGCACACTCTGTGGAACTGTGTTGCGTTAGCGGCTGATCATATTCCCGAAGGGGACGAACGGGATGGTTTCCTTGCTATGGTCCAGGA
Organism: Ambystoma mexicanum; assembly: GCF_040938575.1. Classification (NCBI taxonomy): domain Eukaryota; kingdom Metazoa; phylum Chordata; class Amphibia; order Caudata; family Ambystomatidae; genus Ambystoma; species Ambystoma mexicanum. The sequence goes on from NC_090928.1 coordinate 973,312,103, forward strand.
TGGTAAGGATGCCATGTGTGAGTCCGTTCAGTCGGGTTTGGACTTAGCTGAATGCGTCAGTAGGTCCATGGCGGCGAGCACCGTGATACGCAGGTTTGCGTGGTTGCGGAAGTCGGGGTTTGCTCCTGATGTGCAGTCCCGGCTCCTCAACATGCCCTTTGACGGTGAACACCTTTTTGGCAGCAAGGCTGACAAGAGCCTTGAGAGGTTGCAGACCTCAAAAGCTGCAGCGAAGTCGTTGGGCGCTGCAGTTCGCCAACCTCTGCCTTTTCGTCCTAGGGGACAGCAGTAGAGGGGTGGTTCCTTTCGCTATTACTCCTTCAGTAAAGCGAGAGGAGCTGGCAGTCAAAGAGGCCAACGCAGGGGTACCAGAGGTGGACGACCGGGTACCCGTGGTGCCAAGGCCGCTCGGGCAGTTGCCTCTTTGCCCTCAGGTAACGCCGCAGCCGCTCCCACTCAGTCGTGAGGCCATGTCCCATGGTACGCCGGTTGGGGGAAGGCTGGCGCAGCATCTTGTAGAGTGGCAAGCCATTACTTCAGATGTGTGGGTTCTGGAGATCATAACCCACGGCTACTGTCTTCCCTTTCGACACAGGCCTCGCGACAATCCACCGGGGAACCTCTCTTTGCAGAGTCCGGATCCGCTCCTTGGGCAGGAAATTCAAGCCCTGCTGGAGAAAGGCGCCATAGAACTGGTGCCTGTAACGGAGAGGAACAAGGGATGGTATTCCCCTTATTTTTTGGTTTCGAAGAAAGACGGGGGGATTGAGACCCATCATGGACTTGCGCGGTTTGAACAAACTCCTCAGGAAGGACAAGTTCAGGATGGTTACTCTCTCTCAAGTCCTCCAGGCCCTTCAGCTTCAGGACTGGTTGGTGTCACTCGACCTCAAGGATGCTTACTTCCATGTGCCGATCCATCCCAAGCACAAGAAGTTCCTGAGGTTCGCGGTTGGCGACTCGCACTTTCAGTTTCGGGTCCTGCCGTTCGGATTGACCTCTGCCCCGAGGGTTTTCACCAAGCTCATGGTGGTGGTGGCAGCGCATCTCAGGCAAGGGGGGATTCACGTCTACCCCTACCTGGACGATTGGTTGATCAGGGGGAGCTCTCCCGAGCAAGTCCTGGATCATCTGTCGGTCACCTGTTGCTCCCTTCACAGGCTAGGCTTCTCCCTCAATTTAAAGACGTCCCATTTGACGCCAACACAGCGGCTCCAGTACATCGGAGCAGTGCTCGACACTTCCCTGGGGCTGTGTTTTCCTCCCCAGGTGAGGGCTCTTCACATTCAGCAGATGGAGCACATGTTTCAGCATACCCAGACGCTCCCAGCGTTCGAGTTCTTGAGGTTGCTCGGCCTCATGGCATCCTGCATTCTTCTGGTGCCAGAGGCTCACCTGCGGATGAGATCTTTGCAGTGGGCATTCAAGACGCAATGGTCGCAGTCCTCCGGCAGGATGTCGGACTCGATTCAGGTGCCGTCCTCGGTCGCCCGGGACCTTCTGTGGTGGGCCGTCGAAGGCAACTTGATGAGGGGGGCTCCATTTTGGCTTCCCTGGCCGGAGGTGACGATCGTGACGGATGCATCCCTCACGGGATGGGGAGCTCATGCCAACGGGCTGACAGTCAGCGGTCGTTGGTCTCCGTCGGAGTCCAGACTCCATATCAATCTGTTGGAGCTGAGGGCCGTCAGGCTAGCCCTGAAGGCTTTTCTGCCGTCTGTGCGAGGGAAGAATGTCCTGATCCTGACGGACAACACAGTGGCCATGCACTACCTCAACAAAAAGGGGGGGGGCAGGGTCACTTCCTCTGTGCAGGGAGGCGATGCAGCTCGAGTTCTGGGCCATCCAGCAGGAAGTTTCGATCTCGGCAGTTCATCTGGCCGGAGCCGAAAACGTGACGGCGGACGCTCTGAGCAGGCAGAGCGCGATCTCTCACGAGTGGGAGTTGGCTCAGGAGATTCTCCTGGAGATCTTCGCCCTTTGGGGGACCCCTCAAGTGGATCTCTTCGCCTCCAGGGTCAACCGGAAGTGCGAAAGGTTTTGCTCGCAGGAATTTCCTCCAAAAGGAGCCTTAGGAGACGCGTTCGTGGTGGAGTGGTCCTTCCCGCTGCTGTACGCGTTTCCTCCAGTCCCCGTCATCCCGCAAGTGCTGCGGAGGTTACGGAAGTTCGGTTCCCGGATGATCCTCATTGCCCCGGCGTGGGCTCGGAGGACATGGTACCCGGACCTTCTCGACTTATCCATCTGCCCTCCACGTCGTCTTCCCTACCGAGACGATCTGCTCTCACGGGATGGGGGTCAGGTTCTCCATCCAGAGGTCAGATCCCTCAACCTTCACGCTTGGCTTCTGAAAGGTTGAGGTATAAGGATTGGGACCTCCCTGAGGACGTGATGGAGGTGTTGCTTTCGGCCCGAAGGCCAGCAACAAAGTCTCTGTACCGTTGGCGTAAGTTCTGCGACTGGTGCAGAGTTCATAATGTGGATCCTTTTGCATGTGACATCCCCATGGTTCTGTCCTTTTTACTTTCTTTGGCCCACAGGGGCTTGCAAGTGGGTACCGTTAAGGGTTACCTGGCGGCGCTGTCCATCTTTAAGCGCTCGTCTGAAGAGTGTTCTTACTTTAAAATCCCTTTGATTTCACAGTTCCTGAAAGGGCTCACCAATATGTTCCCTCCGTCACCTTTCCTGGTGCCCGGTTGGGTTTTAAACCTTGTTCTTGAGTTTCTTATGGGTGCTCCGTTTGAGCCTTTACATTCTTGCCCTTTGCGGCTGTTAACTCTGAAAACTGTGTTTTTATTTGCGGTTACTTCCGCTCGCAGTGAGTGAGTTACAGGCACTTTCAGTTAAGCCTCCCTTCACTGTATTTCACAAGGACAGGGTTGTCCTTAGAGTTCGTCCTTCTTTTCTTCCGAAGGTAGTGACGGAATTTCATTTGGCCCAGAAGGTTGTTCTTCCGGCATTCTATCCTCCTCCGCATCCTGGTAAGGAAGAGGAGAGGCTCCATAGGCTTGATCCTAGGAGAGCTTTAAGCTTTTATGTTTCACGCATGTCCCGGGTCAGAGTGGATGATCAACTCTTTATTGGTTACGCTGGAAAGCGTTTGGGGCAAGCTGTGACGAAACAGACTTTGTCTCGCTGGATTATTTTGGCCATCTCGGAGTGCTACCGCTTGGCGGGTAAGGACCCACCGGCTGGCTTGCGGGCCCATTCTACCAGTGGTATGGCTGCGTCTACTGCCCTGCAGAGGGGTGTTCCTATTCGCAACATCTGTGATGCAGCCACCTGGGCTTCAGTACATACATTTGTACGTCACTATTCCCTCGATTCCATTCGAGCACAGGATCTGGCCTTTGGCAAGGCGGTCCTTTGCTCTGCTATTTGATGGGCTGTTCTAAATTTGATTCTAAATTCTTTCCCTCCTCCTTGCTTTGGTACTGCTTTGGGAGTCTGTCATAGATATGGAATACGTCGGAGGACCCAATCCCCTCGAAGAACAAGTTACTTTCTTACCTGGTAACGTTCTTTCGATGGGATGGTCCGACGACGTATTCCATATCGCTCCCGCCCTGCCTTCCCCGCTGCAGAATTTCTTTTGCGATTGCAGCTTACGTTCCGCAAGGCTTTGTGTCTGACTGGCAGTTGACTTATGTCACACGTTCTGGGGGAAAAAACTACAACTGAGGCTATGGGCGTCGTGCGTCCTACTTATCACATCGGATGACGTCGGACATCGGAGGAGGTCCTCGATGACGGCGCATCGACGTCATCGACGCAGGACGCAGACGCCGAAAAGTTTCCGAAGCAGCACAGCTGTGGTGATTACATGTCATAGATATGGAATACGTCATCGGACCATCCCATCGAAAAAGAACGTTACCAGGTAAGAAAGTAACTTGTTCTTTTCAGCAGGAAGCAGGGTTTCTCATCTCCTTAATGATTTGAGAAAGTACTTTCGGTGGATGTGGTACATTATAGATTTGTTTGAAATTGTAATGTTTCTTTGCTTTAAGGAGTTCTGCTTTGTAGTGGTGTCTCTTTATTTGATAGGCGATCTGGTCTGGTGGGTTGTAGCGTTTACTCCGTTTTTTCAAGTATTCATTTTTATTGTTTTAATTTTTTTCTGTATTAATAGGTGGGTTTTCAACTCCATTCTTTTTTTCTTGGACGACGATGCGCTTTAGTGGGGTGAGGGTATTGTCAATGACAAGTGAGAACTCAAGACTAGGGATGTACCGAAATTCGTCTTAAGTATTCGGCCAAATTCCAGATGAAAATTAGATAATCGGTTTCGGCCGAATACTTGATTTTCAATCGCAGCTGAATAGTTTACTCTACAAAATACATTAAGTACTGCTCTAGTGCCTGGAATCATTCAAGCATGTCATGTTTTATCTTTTGAAAAGGATCATTAAACAAATGCTTCTGTTAATTGTTTGAATACAGGTATAGCAGAGGTGCGAAAGTGCATACAAGGTCTCAGCCCATCATGTGCTGGACAGACTTTAATATGGTGGCTTCCTGGGGAGGTGCGAGCAGAAGCAACACTCTCAATATTTAGAATGTGCAGTGAGATGTCTCTGGTCTCACCTGTATTTTTCAGTTAAAAACCATTGAGCTGGAACAATAGTTTACAAACACACTATTGAAAATTTTTATTTTCTTTAGGGGCTTATTGATCTGCTTATGACCAGTGCGAGTAACAGGTTCCAATTCCCAATCCAAGTAATATAATTAAGTGGATTGATATAACTGCTGCAGAGATCCCAGGAAGTTCCAAACCTGGATTAAAATATATCAGGAAGTATTAGGCCTAGAAAAGAAATCTGTATTCAGCCTGCAGGCCATGGTTATAAAGCAAGCACGATGGCTCAGTGGGACGTGTGCCTACAGCAGAGATGTTTAAGGTATATATCGTGCACCGTCCCCACCAGAGTGGTCCCTAGGCACTCTGGCTCTGAAATGGATGGTGTGGTGGGCAAAAAAGGTGTAGGAGGGGATATTTGGGTGTATTGGGAATAGGAAAATGAGTTTTGATTTCCTGTTTTTGAGCTTCAATTCGATTTGCACCATTCTCTGAGCTTCGGTGCGAATTTTGGGCCGGTGCGACTTCCCATGTGCTTTTGTGAGGAGGAGTTAGTCTGTTGTTGCAATGTGGTGCATTGCTTGCGGAATACTGTGCAGCAATGAGGTTGTGTGAGTTTCTGTATGGGAAGAGCATGCAGAAAGTTGAGGTTTTAGAGCTGGGTTAGCTGATTTTGCTTGCCTCTTTGTTTTTGTGTTTATGTGCTTAACATCTATGATTATCCTGTGTGTTTGGTATTGTAGTTTGTCATCTTAGTTGGCAGGCATGTTGAGGAGTGGCAGTTTTTTTTCTATGTTACTCTAGTGGTATTTCTACCTGGCTGGAGCAGGCGAGTTCCCTGCCCTGGGTTGGCGATGATTGGGGTAGAGGGTTCTGGATCGCCCCCCCCGGCCGTTGCCCGTCCTGTTGGGGTCTGTTTTCTCTGTGGATTAGCTGTGTGGGGACAAGAGTTGTTGGGGTGTCCTGCCCCCCCCCCCCGCCCTTCGGTTAGGAGAGATTAAGTTAGGATCATGGGTTACTCTTTATGCTTGTTGTGTCCTGTTCGGTGCATGCTTCCTACTAGTTGCCTTCTGATTCTGGAGCAAAGAGGCAAGTTTTTAGTATTTTCCTGAATTCCAAATGATCCCTTGTGTTGCAGATTTTTTTTTTTGGTAGGTGCATTCCAGGTTATTGCTGCCAGGTGAATTTTCTTTGTGCTTGCAATATCGAAACATAGGTTACAACTCCTGCTCTTCAACTTTCTCATCTAGCCTAAATTAGTCCATTTGAATTGAGTAAAGTGACAGCAATAAACCCATTGGCCCTGCTTATTGCTGTTCGTACCCTAGCCCACAAGACCGGGGTACTAATAGCATTTTTTCCATTCCAAAAACGCCTCAGCATTTCGCAACCAAAAGGAAAAAAAGAAAATGACCGCTGGGAAGGGAAAACTGAGTCTGTTTTCCCTTTCCATGTTGGCCATCAGGAGTGGATGCGCTGGGGACAGAAGTGTTCCCAGCGCGTTTGCTCCTGAAAAAGGAGAAAAAAAAACGAAGGTAAGTGGGGTTGGGAGGGTGAAGAGGGGTGGTTTGCAGGGGAGAGGGGGTGGAGGAAAGAAAATACATACCTGAATCCCCGGCGGGGGACGATGGCAGCCTCCAGCTGCATGGAGGCTTGGAGCGGGGATGACCCCGTTTTGAGCCTCCTCATTGGCTGAAGGGCTGCCACGCCCCCCTGCCAGGAACAGGAACAAAGTAATGGAATCCCGGCCGGGTAAAGCCCCGGCGAGGGCCAATTAGAATGTTTGTTTCATTCTGAAATGCCATACGGCACCCTCCACATTGCGCATGCTAAATACTCTTCAAAGCACTGTATGTGCACCCATAGCAGCAACTATCGGGAAGCTCTATGTCCTGACCACACGCTGACGCCCGAGATCTCATCCCGACACCGGAGCAACGTTACTCATATTGCGGTAATGGCTGCCTCTCGATTTGCGCTCTGAAACCATTTCAGAGGCTCCAACCCCTCCTGAAGCCGGATTGGCTGAGCCACCCCTCTTCCATACCCCGCCTCCACTGTCAGGCGGAAGCCGCCAGGCGGAAGTGCGCCGCCGAAGGGCGGGCCTAACAGCCTGTCTGTGCGTGTCCGGGACCGCCGGACCGGGACCGCCACAGACCTTTGCTCATCGGCTGCATCATATTCAATGTGAGTACCATTTCTATCTCGATGTATGTTGAACACCGCTCTTCCTATCGTGTTATCCCATCTGATCTAACCCACGCTGTAAGCCTATTCAATACTCTCATCCTACTCGACCTGAACTTACTGCTCACACAAACAGCCAACCTGGCTCACTTCCACCACCCTCCTATAGCTATTGCTGTGAGTCGCGCTACCATCCAAGAGGATATAGCGCACGGTAGGAACACCATTGTAACGCGCTACCCAATCAAACTAACTCTGTTCCAGCCCATGGCCTGAAACTCATTTACTTTGCCAAACCCGAAACTATCGCGATAACTTCTTCCCATCGCACTAATACTGTAAACGCCATAACCTGTACCTTTTTCACTGCATTGGTCTCGAACTAGCCTATTCCTATTTTGCTCAATTTGTGCCATTTTGCGACCCTGCCCAATGGTTGGTTGTGCTATTTTGGAACTAGCCTACTCCTGTTTTGCTCAATTTGTGCCACTTTCAGACCCTGCCCAATGGCTGTTTCACACCAGCTACTCTAATTTAGAGAGCCTACTGTCAAACCACACCTAGCCTACCGATAGAACACAATGTCATCCTTCCAGAGAGCCACGCTCACCTTAGTCACATTCCTTCCACTGGTTCACCCAGCTACCCATTACCCTCCTTGCCACCACTCCACCCCGCATTCTACTCCAAAATAACTTATTCATCATCACCCAACATTGCTACCACTGAGTCATTGAGTCCTCTCGAATGGCTTCATCGCTTCGCCACACCGCAGTCTCTTTTCCCACTCCCAATCCATTCTAGAAACCGAAGACTTGGCTCTCGGTTCCCTAATGACAAAGCCACCACCCGCTCCAAAAATCCTCTACCTACCTCCCAAAACGACTCCACCACCCGGTGTAAGTTAACCCATCCGCCCTGCAGACGGGTCCACAAAATCACTCACCTCCTCGTCCTCGCAACCCTCCAACATCAAAGGAGCCCTGATCAATGCTCGCTCACTTCTGGCCCATTCTACTGAGATCACTGATCTCATTGTTACAAATAGCCTAGATCTCCAGGCAATCACTGAAACCTGGCTTCACCAAGCAGCAGGACCTGCACTCTCCCTTGCCCATCCTGAAGGCTACACTATCATCAGGGCAGACAGAACAACCAGCAAAGGCGTAGGAGTAGCATTCATTGCCAAAACCCACCTAGCCCTCTGAGCAATTCCACGAGCCAGTTTCCCCTCTGCAGAACTCCTATCGGTAAAATTAACCATCTCTCCCTCCCAAACCATTCTTTTGCATCTCATCTACCAGCCCCCTGGCCCTTCCTTTTCCTTTGACGAGGACATCCTGAACCTCCTATCCACCCATACCAAGCTTGACTCCCAAACCATCCTCCTAGGAGACATGAACCTAGGCCTCTCAGACCCTAATGATCTCCAAGCTCTAGCGGTGGACATGCATAGAATCACTACACCCACCCATTCCAAAGGCAGGACGCTGGACTGGGTCTCTGACTTGAACTGCTCCTTATCCATTACCCAAAATGAACCTGAAGCCTGGTCCGACCATTATCTCATCCTCTTCTCCATCCCAAGACCCTTGCCAACTAAAACTGCCCTAGCTCACCCCTCTATCTAGTAACTGTTGTAACATTTCCATTGACATCCTCCAGCCGCTCATCAGCAGAATTCCTCAATGAAGCCAAATTCAGCAACCTTGACCCGCCCAACCTGGTAGATCTATACAATGACACTCTCAAATCTGCCCTTAACCTAGCAGCTCCTATCAAACTCAGGAAAGCCAAACCACTGGCCCACCTCAACAAATGGTTGACGCCTGAACTAAAAAGTCTAAAATTTAAAAAGATTAGCTGAATCCACCTGGCGCAAATCCCCATCAATTAGTAACAAAACTGCATTTAGGTCCGCATCCGCTACATACAAAGCGGCTATCCTCACGGCAAAAAAAGATACTTACAATTCCAGGATACAGAACGCCAAATCCAGCTCCAAGGAACTCTTCAGTATCCTCAAAGAGCTTGAATCCCCAGCAACCCCACAGGACTGTATCAAAAAAATTCAGCAAGCACTCGCAGACAATCACCACGCTCCAAAACAAGATCAGCGCTAAAAAGGCTAGCCTCGCCATCGGATCTCAACAAGCCTCCGACCCAGAGAACACCCCTCTCTCCTGCAATCCATTCTCCTTCTCTCAAGTCACCCCTAAGGAAGTTGAGGACATTATAAAAAGCCTGAAACCATCTCACTGCCAAGGTGACATCTGCTCTGCCACTATTTCCACCATGATTAAAGAAGGTGCCAAAAATCTTGTCCCCTTCATCACTGCTCTAATCAACACCTCATTAGCCTACAACAAAGTACCCAACAACCTTAAGGAAGCATGGGTTATGCCCCTTAAAAAGAAAAAAAAAACCTCGATCCCAATGTCGCCACTAATTATAGGCCCATCATCACCGTCCCATTGCTTCTAAAAATCCTGGATCGGGTGGCCCATCTGCAAATACAGAAGCACCTACAAGAGAATGATCTCCTAGGACTCAGTCGGGTTTTAGACCCAAACATGGAACTGAGACGGCCCTCCTAGATCCAAATGGACGAGGCAAAAGACAATGGCAAGTTAGCAATCCTCCTACTATTAGACCTTTCCGCTGCCTTCAACGTTGTCGACCATCAAATCCTTAACAAACACCTGACCACAGCAGTAACCTTTTCCGTTAATGCGTCAGATTGGGTTAAATCCTTCCTCTTCAACAGAACCACCAGAGTCTTATCCCCATCAGCCGCAGCCGACCCTTGACCAAAACTCTGCGGCGTCCCACAGGGCTCCTGTGTCGCCCACCCTCTACAATATCTTTACAAAGCTATTCTTCGACCGCCTGGATAACTTGGGTGTCATCTACACCAACTATGCAGATGACACTCAAGTCCTCATCCCCCTCACTGGCTGCTACGACCGCGATTCTAAACTCCTAAACAGCATCTACCTTGAGATTCAAGCCTGGATGGGTACCAACAGTCTGTCTTAATGAGGACAAGACTGAGTTGATGAGCGTGGGTACCCAGGCACGCTTGAATAAACTCAATACTAGATACTCATCGTTCATCATTGATGGCAACATTATCAATGCATCCAAAGAAATAAAAACATTGGGGGTCTACCTGGATGCAACTCTGTCGCTCAAAAAACATGTAAACAGCGTTGCTTCATCAACGGCCTACACCAACAAACTGATATACAGCTGTAAACCCTTCCTATCCACAAGCAGCTGCCTAACTTTGGCCAGAGCACTTGCTCTATCTAAACTCGATTATTGCAACACCCTCTTCCTGGGTGCTGCTGAATACAACCTGGACAAACTTCAGGTACTTCAGAATAACTCTAAGAGCAGCCCTCAGCCTCCCCAGATCCTGCCACGTCTCCACACATAGACAGAACGCTAACTGGCTACCCATCCGTGACAGTATCACTCTACGCACCCTAGCCATCACCCACAAATGCCTCACTAACTCAGCTCCAAAATACCTAGCAGACAAAATCTGCGTACACCAGCCTACACGCATTACCAGATCTTCTCATTCCTACAATCTGACGGTACCAAGATTCAATCTAAAGACAGCCGGAGGAGCTAGCTTCCCAGTACAAGCTGCGAAACGCTGAAACTCATCCCCATCCCCCTCAGACAAGAACCGTCTTTCCTCTCCTTCAAAGCCAACATAAAAAACTGGCAGAGCAACCAATCCCCCCCACTAAGAAGTCTAACCGGCCATCCCCTATTTTTGATTTCCTATTTTTCTACACCTGTATTATTCTACTGTTACCCGTCCTGACCCACATGTAACCAGGGTCCAACACTGCTCCATTGTACTGGATTGTAATGTGCCGGCACTTACTGTATGTATGTAACAACTAAGTTTCTCAAGCACCCAGCTACCTCAGGGTTTGGCGCGCGATACAAATATTAACCAATAACAATTGACCCTCGCTGGGTACTAATAAAGAATATTTCTATCAAATAGAGTGAGAGTGTTACAAAACATATGTTAACCAACATAACCCAGTCTGTTTCAGCAGACATATTCTATCCAACATTAGAGTTAAATAAAAAGGGATAATTGTGTAATAAAGATGAGGAGATACAAGTTTACAATTTAGAAACATTGGACCAAAGGGATGTACAAGTGAAGAAAATGTATATTACTTTTATTGATTTAGCTGAAATTATTCATCTTTTCAATATAATCAAGCATAAAAACATAAGAATACAGTGATAATATAACTAGATAACAGAAATACGTCAACTTTTGCTACAATTAAAACTTTAAAAAACAATGTGTCACAATGCATTACGAAGGAAACCTCACAAAAGAAAGTTAGATTACAATCATGTGTTTGAGAAGAAACGTTATCCTAATGTTGACAATACGATAATTGGGTTCAAATGTTAACATTAAAAAAAATTGCTGTCTGTTAAATAGCATCATGAAAAGAAGGTAAGGGAACCACAAGCATAAGTACTTGTTAACTAGTGGTACATTAAGTAAGACTCCCACAATCACATTTAAAACGGCACGAGTGGTGCATCACAATTAAGAGTCAATATATTACATCATAGAATGTAAACCATTTCATACAATAGTACCAATCTTCTAATCTGCCAAAATCTTGCCAAACTGGTAAAGTTGTTGCTACAAAACCTTTAGAGAATGGACACTATTACACCTCGCACTTATTGCTGTTCTTGGTCACATGTTTGTTTATGCTTCACTAATAACATCCAGCGCTATTGCTGTCAAAAAATGTAGTGGTGATTCGAATACTCCTCGAGGGGGTGGACAGGATTGCTAACCTCCTGAGATCAGGTTTCAGATCACCAATGTATTTGAAGTGTTTAGCAAAGAACTTCTGTCTGTCCATGGAAAGACTTGGACAGTTGATGATCAAGTGCTCAAGTGTTTCTTTGCATGTCCGAACCCCACAGAAGTGGCAGAAATTTGTATCCAACGTGATGATCTTTCGTTCAGCTGATAAGTCTCGAGTCGGCCATAAATTTTGTCGCAGAATAGATCTAATGAATGGAGAGGGTGGCTTACATAGATAAGGTTGCATGACTCGGCACATTTTTCTCCCCGAATCGGTTGTTTGCAAAGTGTTTGTAGTTCAAGCACAATCTTCTTGTCTCAATCCAGTCTTGGATACATTTTCCGTTTGGCTCTGTCTGGATCCATAAGAACTTCGGCAGAGAGATCTGCGGACGCCAGGATACGATAGATACCTCTTGTCCATGTTTGTACAAATGCATGCTCAGAAGAAAATACATAGCTGGACAGCACTTTCAGGACCAGATTCAGATCGGTAGAGATGAGGCATTTTCTAAATAATGCACACAATCGCCAGTTATATAATGCAATGAGGGAAATAAGCCCTAGCTCATATCGCAGCCATGTTACAGGGATGCATTGTGGGAGGTGTAAGACTTGCCTCCAGAATTTTCCCTCAAGTTTATTAAAACCGGTTATCAGCAAAATTACCCTTGTTTCCATCCCATATAAAAGACCTGGTATAACTTTTTGATTCCAATATGTCAGGGCTGGCATTAATGAAAACTTTCAATATCTATTCAATATGATCTTGGTCTGCGATATGGCTGTGGCCAACTTTCACTCCAAAGTCTGCATGTGGCTGTCATTGTGCGGCATTCCATCAAACGTCATCCCCAAGTACATGTATCGTGGGATCACCTCTAGCTGTAGCTTTTTAATAGTGTAATTCATTTTTTTTTTAACTTTGTTTATTTTAAATCAAGGCAGGATGATAATTACAAACAATATCAGCAGTGAATTTTAGACCTAATAATCCCCAGTCTTTTATCCCCCCCTCCCCCGAGTTTCTTCCTTCTCCTCGTCTCTCGGCCCCTCTGCTCCTTAGTTTCTGGGGGAGGTGTCTTCCCTCCTGGATTGCCTGGTTTTTGCCTCGGCGTCTGAGTCTGCCTCGGGGGTCCCTTGGTTTCACAGGATCCAGCGGGCCCGGATCGGTTTGTAAGTCAGGGCGGGGAAGTGCTGATTGAATTCAAGCACTGGGGCCCAAACGTTCTGGAACCTGTGGAGAATTCCCGCTTGTGCCACCGTCACCTTCTCCGCGATCAGAATATCCCAGAGTTTGGTCCACCATTGGGTTATGTGAGGGCCTTCCGGGGATTTCCAGGTTCGGGCTACCACTGTTTTCCCTGCCAGGAGGCAGTGGGTTAGCAGTTTCGATCTGGGTCCAGAGCGCGGGTAGATTGTGGGGACTGGGGCTCCCAGTAAAACTGGTTCTGGTTCCAGGGGGATCCTCGTTCCAGTAATCTGTGTGATGGTCTCCAGGCATAACTTCCAGAACAGTTGGACCTTTGGACAGGTCCACCACATATAGAAGAAGGAGCCCGGACGGCCGCATCCCCTCCAACAGGAATGGTCCACTTGTGGATTCATATGGTGAAGTCGGAGGGGCGGGTAGTACCACCGGAGTGTGATCTTGTATGCACATTCCCTGTTAGTGATGCAGGTAGAGGAGGTGTGTGTTCTGGTCCATATGTCCACCCAGGTTTGGTCCTCAATTGGGTGCCCCAGGTCTGCCTCCCACTGAGCCATGCATCGGGTCTTTGTGGTCAGGAAATCGGCTAAAAAGCGTCTATATAGGGTGGATACTCTACCGCGTGCAGGGAGGTCTCTTAGTGTGAGTTCCAGAGCGGTCGGGGGACGTGTCGCAGCTTGGAGGGTTTGGGGATGTGCGTACCAATGGCGTAGCTGGATGTAGGAGAATCTGTCTCTTTCCTGGAGCTGGAATTTCTCCTTGCATTGGCTGAATGTAAGTGGTCTCCCTCCCATATATAGCTGGTCCACCGTCTCCAGTCCACCATTTATCCAGCTCTGAAAGTTGCGGGGGTTCGCTCCAGGTGAGAAAGTTGGGTTGTGAAAGATTGGGGATTGTGGGCTCAGTCCCCTTGGTACTCCCTTCCGTTTAGTGCCCAGTCCCAGGAGCTTAAGGTATGTTTCGTTGATAGGAGGAGGTCTCCCCAATGTGACCTGAGGGGGGTGGGATATGTGGCAGAAATCGTAGGGGCAGGGGTATTAGCGATTGTTCCAGCTCAACCCATCTAGGGCGGTTTGTTATGTTTTGCCATGCCTGGATCTGTGCCAGTTGAGCCGCCACTCTGTAGGCTTGCAAGTCTGGAACCCCCAGGCCTCCCAGTTTGGAACCCCCTAGCATCGTCCTGAGGGGGATTCTCGCTCTCTTACCTTTCCAGATAAAGTTCAGCATTTTTCTCTGGAGACCTCGGAGAGTTGTCGTGGGAGGCGCAGGAGTACAGGAACCTCGGGAGGAGGTTCATCTTGCATGCTGTGATGCGCCCTAGCAATGAGATCTCTTGTGTTTCCCATCGTTTCAGGTCGCCCTCCAATTCTGTAAAGAGTCGAGGAAAGTTGACCTTATATGTGTCCTTCGGATCCGCCGGAATATGGACCCCTAAATAGGGGATGGCCTTTTTTTCCCATGTTATTGGGCATATCTTGGTCAGTGGCTCTTGCTCCGCTGAATTGAGGCCAACGCCCAGGGCCGATGACTTGTCGAAGTTTATGGTGAAGCCAGAGACTTCTCCATAGGGGGCGATTTCGCGGATCGCGTGTTTCAGAGATGAATGGGCCTCTGTGATCGTGAGCAGAACGTCGTCCGCGTATAGGGCGATTTTGTGTTGTGTGGGGCCGCTCTGTACGCCCTTGATTTGGTTGTTTCGTCTAATTCTTTGGGCGAATGGCTCCATGGTGAGTGCAAAGAGCAGGGGCGACAGTGGGTAGCCTTGTCAGCTTCCGCATGACAGGGGGATTGGATCCGAGTTGTGGCCGTTGATTCTTAGGCTGGTTTTTGGGTTGCTATAGTTGGCTAGAGCCATGGTTTGGAAGGTTGGCCCGAAGCCAAAGGCCCCAAGGGTGTGCTTCATGAAAGTCCAATCCACCCTATTAAATGCCTTAGCTGCGTCCAGAGCCATCAACACTAGTTTTTGAGAGTTCCGGGAGGCCAGGTCTATTAGGTTTAATGTTCTTCGTATGTTATCTCCTGCTGTCCGAAATGAAAACCTGCCTGATCGGGATGAATCATTTTCGGTAAGATGTGATTTAGGCGGGTTGCCAGAATTTTCGAGTATATGTTGGCATCGATGTTTAGGAGAGCAATCGGCCTGTAAGAGGTTAGATTTCTCGGATCCTTTCCCAGCTTAGGTAGGAGGATAGTGGTCGATTCCTGCATCGACGGGGTCACTGATCCCGTGTCCCTGAAGGAGTTGAACAGGGCGACCAGGTGAGGAGTCAATTGAGCTCTGAACAGTTTGTAAAATCTAGTAGAGAAGCCGTCTGGCCCAGGGGCTCGTGTTTTCAATGATTTGATGGCTCGTTCCACCTCCTCTCCCGTTATGGGCTCCTCCAATTCGTCTCTCGCTGTATCGGGGAGGCGAGGTACTGCTGCCCCCTGTAGGTAGTCCATCTGTTGGGGGAGGCTCCGTGGGGTTGCCTTCATAATTTGGGCCAGGTAATCTCTTGCGAGGCATTGCTTTTCGGGCTCTGAATATTGCGTGACTCCGTTAGGATCACGCAGGCCGGTGATCGTGTTACCGCGTTGGCGTTTGGCCAGTTTGGCTACTAGGAACCTGTTCGCCTTGTTACCCTTTGCGTAATATGACTGTTTAGCTTTCGCCATCAGTTGAGCGGTCTGTTCCGCATAGTGGGCTTCCAGTTTTTTCCTGGCTATGCGTATGATCCGTTGTGTTTTGGGAGACCAGCCTTTTTCCTTTTGTATTACCTCGGCCTCTCTTAGTTCATCTTCTAGGGCTATCCGGGCTTGGCGCCTGTTTCGGTGGTAAACCGCTCCTTGAGCTATTAGGGAGCCTCTTATAACAGCCTTCATGGCGTCCCAGTTATTTGCTAGTGAGGTGTCTGAGGCCGGATTTTCTTCAAAAAAATTTCTTATGCCAATTGCGATCTCATCTCTGGTGGCCATGTCGTTGAGGATCGGGTCATATAGTGCCCATTTACGTGGGCTGTGAAGGTTAGGGTTCTGTGTCCGGAGCTCCAGGAGCATTGGAGCGTGGTCGGATATGGCTCTGGTGCCGATGGAGACCTTTTTGACAGAGTGGAAGGTTTGCGGGGAGATCAAGAACAAGTCGATCCTTGAAAAGGTGCGATGGACAAATGAATAGAAGGAGTAGTCTATTTCGTCGGGGTTGAACACTCGCCATGAATCTATTATCTCCAGGGATCTGAAGAGCCGGAGGAGGCTAATCGCCTGGGCAAAATCGCTTGGTGTTGGGGGGTGCGATCTGTCTTTGGTGGGGTCGGGAACCCCGTTGAAGTCCCCTCCCATAATCATTTGGCCCTCCACAAAGCCAGCGAGCGCTTTGCCCAGAGAGTCATAAAAGAGGGATTGTCTGGTGTTGGGGGCGAAGACCGAGACTTTTTGCTTCCACCAGAGGAGAAGAATTGAAGCGGAAACAGCCGGGAACGGAGCCGAGTCACGTCTGCCGGCAACAGGTGAGTCTCTTGAAGCATGGCTATCATGGCCTCTTCGTCTTGGAGTTTTAGTAGAATTGACTTTCGTTTGTTAGGAGAGTTTAGTCCGTTCACATTTAGGGAGAGGATCCGCAGAGTCTGGTGGTCTGTTGGGGTCACCTGCTCCGTCATTTGTGTTGGGGGGGGGGGGTCGTGCGTTGTTACTTCAACTGCCATGCCTATCGAGAGCTACTATGGTATCGTCCTGCGCTTGAGGTTTTAAAGCGGAGCCCCAACAGGGGGCTGCAACTTTAACTGGCGGGTGGACCGACCTTTCGGGTATAGGCCCATCCCTGGCCAACAGGGCCAACTGTCCCATCTCGTCTTGAGAACTGCGGGTTTCCAGGGAACAGAAGTTGGAAGGTCTCCCTGGAGTGGGTATGAGCCATGGGAGTAACTCGCCGCCGCCGCTCGCTAGGCTTTTTTCTTCAAGATGAAGGTGGCGGATCTACATTTTGGCAGGGTCGCAGGTGTCTGGTGTAGATGTTACCGAGACCCAAGTCCGGGGGGGGCGTCTTGTTTCGGTAGTGCGCGTCCTCATTAATTATCTTTTCTTGTGATTTCGCTGGATCTTTGACCATGATGACCGCCTGGGCTTCGGGGAGGGAGGAGGTTCGGAGTCCCCAGCTTTATCTAGGTTTGGTGAGGAGGTCTCATTAGGTGAGGTTGGCTGCATGATTGAACTCGCGTCCTCCAAATGACTGATCCGTCGAAGAGTGCCTCTGTACGAGAATTGCAGCGCCGTGGGGAACAGCCATCTGTACCGAACCTGTTGTTTTTGGAGAAAGAGCGCTAGGGGGCGGAGTGTCCTGCGTTTTTGTAAGGTGAGTAGCGAGAGGTCCTGATAAATCTGAAGGGGGGAACCCTGGAACGAAAGACTGTCTCCCGTACGACTAATTGCTGCGATGGCCTCCTTGGTTGTAAAGAAGTGAACCCTGGTGATCACATCTGGGGGAGGGTCTGAATCTACCCCCCCGGCGCGGACGCAGACGGTGGGTCCGGTCCAGCAGGAGCTGGGATTTGTCTAGATCTGGTAACAGGGCCTGGAAGAAGTCTCCTACGTATTCCGTTAGCTTATTGTCGGGGACCGAGGATGGGACCCCCCGAATCCGGAGGTTATTGCGGCGAGCCCTGTTTTCCAGGTCCTCCTGCTTAAACTCCAGAAGCTCATATTTGTCTTGTATTGCATGGATGGTTTGCTGGATCTCTCTAAGGGTGGTGAGTGGACTTGTGACCGATCTTCGACCTCCACCAGCCTCTGTTCCGCCTCTGTTACTCTTTGATCCGTCTGTTCTATTTTAGAGGTGAGGTCTGCTAGGCAGGAGCGAAATTCCGACTTAATGTCTGCCATAAAGGCCACCAGGTCCCCCCTGGTGGCCAGAGCATCTTTCTCTTTTTCTTCCAGTTGTTTTTGCGGGGTCAGTTTGATAGAGTCCTGTTTTTTGCCTCTGTCCGCCCCAGCAAACATAGTGGGGATGTCTGTTGCCTTACTGACTTTCGTTTGCCTGGACATGATAGGTGAGTGGGGGGGGGTCGCGCTAGGGAGGCTCCGGCGGTCACCTGCGGACTCAGAAGAGTAGGGAAGATCTCGTAGGGGAACACTCCCGAGGGTGCTCCCAGGGATGCAGTTATTCAATTTCCCGTGTAGTGGGGGGGCCGGTTGATTGAGTGTGTCCAATAGGCACCGTCGTGGGTCGTTGCTGGTGGGGTGGGCCCCCGGGGTCCGTTGCCTCAATGGGCGCTGGGTGGGTTTGCTAGCTGGAGGTGTGGGCCGGGGCGCCCCAGGAAGAATATGAAGGACAAGTGTTAGCGACCATTTGGGATTTTAGCTAGAGTGTTGGTTTCTAGATTGTTTGCTATAGCGAACCTAGAGAGTGTTCATGCTGTTCTTCTCCTGCTTAGGCTCTGCTGCAGTGGGGCTGCTTTCTCCGTTGCAGTTGGATATCCCCAGTGGCAGGGATGGATTGCAGAGGTGTTAGGCGGCCAGTGGCGTAGGTTCCCGGCCTTGGGTGATTTGGTGGTGTGGCAGGACCTCAGGCCGTCTCTGGTGACGCTTATGTGGCGGGCCAGGTCCGCTGTGGGGCCCCCCGTGTGTTTCTCCGAGGCAGCCTCCGCCTCCCGAGGCCCTCGGTGTTAGAGCTGGAGGGGGGACCCTCCGGGAGCCTCCCGGTGTCCCCCGGAGCCTTCTTCCCACGCTGGGGGGGGGGGGGTAATGCTCGCTGCTGGAGCGCCCACAGGCGGAGGCAGGGTGCCGCGCCTGTGTTTCTCCCGGCGCCGCCGGATTCCTGTAGTACGGGCTCTCACACCAGTGCGCCGGCGGGGTCCGGCCTCCGGCGGCTCCGGTACTGGGGCACAGGTTAATGCGGGGGCCAAGGGGGGAGAAAGCAGTCCGCCACGGGCTGTCTGGTCTCGCCGGAGCTCCAAGAATCGGGGGGACCCCGACAGGCGCCGCACCGCCCCAGTGGAAGTCGGAGCCGGGACCAGCCCCCAGGTCGTCCCCTGCCGCTGGGTCCACTGCTGCCTGAGCGGCGAGTATTAGTGTGTCCCCCTTCGCCCCCCTCGGGGTCCTCGGTCTGCCATCCGTTCCGCCTTGCCAGGTTTCTAGGTGTCCGCCATCTTGGATGCCACGGATGGCGCCGGGTGCTGGGTCTGGCTGGTGGATTTGGGGACAACGCACCCGCGTTAGACGTTCATCTGCGACCTAAATGTGCCTCAGCAGCTCCGATCACCTTGGGTAGCATCGGCAGTCGTGTTACTTGCCGGCCACCGCATTATATTCGTGGCGACGGCGGGTCTCCCACGGGCGGCTCAAAGGAGCGACTCCATCGCTGGCGCTCCAAGCCGAAATGTAGTGTAATTGATTTTACCTCTACTATGCTGGTTTGTCGTGTATGCTAGGATTTTGAATTTTTGTAGGTTGATTTTTAACTCGTTTAGACCAATGTAGTGTGTTAGGGCAGTCAGAAGTTTCTGAAGCCCAATCAGTGTTTTAGAGATCAGAACGAGATTGTCAGCATACAAGAAGGCTTGTATTGGAATTCCATTCAATTTACTGAAGTCGGAGCCGATGTTTTCGAAGGCAAACCTGATGTCGTGTATGAAGAAGTTGAAGAGGGCTGAAGCAAAGATGCACCCCTGCTTCAGCCCTCTGGAAGTGCAAATGGAGGTTGAGCGCAATCCCTCCATTGTCAAGCGAATCTGAATTGATGTATTCGAGTGCAATGCGTAAATGTCGCTCAGGGTAGAGGGACAACCAGCTGTCAGCAATTTGGACATGAATTTGATACCTGTGACGGAATCAAATGCGGAATGGAAGTCCAAAAATGAAAAGTAGATTGGCTCCCTAGAAGAATGGGCCTGAGCTTTTATAGCTTTGAGACAAAACAAGTTGATTGCTGTGCCCATGCCAACTACAAAACCCGTTTGATTGGGATCGCGTTGCTGATGGGCCTGGGTCCACGCGTTGGAATCTCGAAGGACTAGCCGCGCAAAGATCTTTCCAGGCGCATCAAGCAACGCGATGGGCCTTTAATTGTTTGGGGAAGAGCGGACGCCCTTCTTAAAGATTGGAACAAGTAATGATTTGCACCAGGAAATTGGAATAGAGCGTGTCATGGTGATGTCTCGAAAGATCTTATTCAATATGGCGGCCAGTGCCTTGGCGGTGACTTGAGCATAAAATGATTCAGGCCGTCGGTGCTGGCTGCTCTTGATGCACTAGATTGTTTTTTTTATCAGTTCTTCTATAATTTCTTCATTGAATGATATAGCCCATGAATGCAAAGATTGTTTTACATATGTAAAGTTATCGTTGTCAGAGTCAGCATATAGGGATGAGTAGTGTTCAAGCCACTGATGTTCCTTGACACCATTAATCTGACTGCTACACTGCCTTTTGTGGTCAGAGTTGTTCAATAGAGTCCACGTTTGGGCAGTGTTTTTATTTTCTAAGTCAATCAAGAACGCCTCACTGTCTTGTTTGAAAAGAAAGTTGCATTCCGGGCCTTTCTCCAATTTTGATACCTACATTTAGCGAACTTAAGAGCTCTGTCTGTCAATGATGGGGAGCCTCAAGATATCTTTCTTTTCTTAAATTGGCTTGCATTTGTTTTTAATGTTTGTTTAAATGCTGTAGGCCTGGCACCCATCATGGCAATCTTAAGAGACTTAAGATGCCTGTGTATTGAGAGGAGCTTCTAGTGAATTGTTGATCGAGAATTGCAGTATTTAGGGTGACTAAATTGGATTCAGACCAACAAACTGGTTTTAGAGTTACTGATAGTTAGCAACTGATGTGACCACTGTGAGTTTAACATAGACTTATTGAACTCCCAAGACCAATGGAGTGTAAGCCTGTGGTGGTCACTTTGTGGTTGTCTGAATTCAAATCGATCCGCTACCATGAAAAGATGATTCGGGTAGATATAATCGATTATGCTGGAGGATGCACCCCTGCTCCAAGTGTGCTGTGGGGGAACCTAACCCGGGAGGGAGCCATTCGCCATCCTGAAATTTCATCCAGTCATAAACGCAATCCATCTCCCAGCATCCAACTGTTTAGTCTTGGGCTTTGAATTCATACAATTGGGGTTAAGGTACCCTACAATTATGGTGGCAGTCATATCAGAGGACATAGTAGTATAAAGCATTTGCACTAGAGCATTATAAAAGGAATCATCTGAAATGCCAGCCAGATTGCAGTAAATGTTTAACAACGTTAACCGTTGGAGAAAATTGTTTGGGGCCCGGCCACGCTTTAATAGTCACGCCGGCACTTCTTGTTACTGCCACAAGTAGGCCTGATGTGGGCTTGCCTCTTATCAAGGTTTTGGCTGGAAGCAAAATTATGTCGTAGACTTCCCATACAGGAGTCTCGATCAACCACGTTTCCTGAATAGCCAGAATATTAAATGTATTCATGCGATTGTCTGTGGAGGATTGTAGATGGGGAATGGCCACGTGTGTTCCATCTGGCCAGGCACATGTGTTTCGATAAGATTTTAACTGATGGTTATCCCTCAGTATGCTGCTGTCCAGAGGAATGTTGAATTTCCGGATGAGGAAGTGAATGCAGTTAGGTCGTGAGGTTATGTTGTTTGTTGGCCAAGTATTTCTTTTCAGGGTCTTGAGCTATTAGGAAACCTAGTTTGAATAACTCCATCTTGGCTTTCCAGATCGTGTTTAAAACCACACCCCAGGAGCTCCACAGTCTATTGATAAATTGTTGTCCGACAGGAATTCCACTTGGTCTATGTCCCTTGATGTAATATCTTCCAGTTCAGGCACATCAGTGAAGATGTTCAAAATGCTGGTTCTACTTAAATCCTATTGTGTGTGTGTGTGTGTGTGTGTGTGTGTGTGTGTGTGTATGTGTGGCGCATCACAACACTTCATAATCGGAGAGTGAAGAGGAGAAATGAATGTATTATTTTAGCCTCGTGGGGATGCTTGTGGTCTCGTGCAGAAGGGATGTGACCTAGCAGTTCGGGCTGGGCTACCCCTTTGGGGGTGGGGCCAGGCCTGATTTGCATATGGTTTTTCCCCTTCTGTAATGGCTTGGCAGGCAAAGAACGATGGTCTGGAGGGTTGCCCAGAGCAATGCCGGAGGTTAAGATTCATTCTAAACCTTCCAGCCATCACCTCTTTTGTTTTGGTATTATTTTTGCTTAAAGATTTTTGAGACACAGCTTTCCGATATGTTTGAAGTTCAAATATAGCTTGTGAATTAGAGTTGATTGTGAACTGGGCTTGGTGGCCCTGGACAGCTGGGGGCCACAGCCTGTCATTTAAAGGGCCAAGTGAAATTATTCGTGTGGATGAAGATTGGTGTGTCTAGACATCATTTTATACCGTTGTGGTGTGCATTGCTATCTGGGGCTGTGTGATTTGAGAGAGGATTTGTTTTTAAGAAGTGATTTGAGATGGGCATCAACCGTTTTTCTTCTCTCTGGTCCTGATTTCAAGTTCTGAATCGCGACAAGCTTCCACCCTCTTAGTTTTAATTTGAGATGAAACCTCTGGGTGAGCTAAGATTGCTTTTTGATGTGTTATGTTGGCATTCTGCTCGATTATCTCAATGAGGTCATTCAAAGGTGGATGGGTCAGCAATCGTTCCTGGATCATTTGATCATCCGGATTAGCAGGAACCACTGGCTTGAAGACCTGAGATGGTGGTCTGGACTCAGTGATTTTAGATGTTTGGTGAGCAAGATTGATTGCTCGAATAAATTGTTAGAGACTCTTGACTGTGGTGGACTGTGATCAGTGCATGTCTGTGGACTTTTTGCAGTACTACTTGCTGTACTTTCGACTTGGTGACATTCTTGCGCCCCTTGTGTGATCCTTGATGGGAGAAGATGTCGGAAGAATTCGGTGGCGGAGCAACTGAGATGGAAGAGTTAATTGGATCTACACTAACCCAGAAATCATTTGTTTTGTCCACCGTGGTGCTGCCTGGCACTTCGGCAACAGGACCGATCACATGTTCAAAAAGTGGGAGCACAGACAGTATTTTGACTGCTACAGGAAGATGTAAACGCTGTTCAATAGAGGCCCCAACAGAGGGCGAGTTAGGAACTTGGGTGCAAGAATCTTTACTAGGACTACAGGTTTTGTTGGCAATCCTTGTAGAGATTTGCTGTATTTGAGCCGATTGTAAAGTGATTTTAGCATACAGAGACTCAAAAAGCTTGTACAAGCTGCTGATAGTCATATTGACAGCCACTGGAGTTATTTTCAACCATGGAGCTTTGATTGCTGTTTTTTTGTTGTTCATGAGATGACATAGAACATTGCGCATGGTAGTCGAGTGAATCGGAGTGATTAGATAGTAAGGAGGTCTCACGAACACTGGCATGAATGGAAATGTCAGAAAACACTTGACTTGCGTTAAGATAACAGCATGAGGCACTTTAGAGGGTGACTGAGCTGTATCAAGTATGGTTTGGTCTGAGACAGAGTAGGGGAGGTTGATGGCTGCGGCGGACTGCGTCGGGACTGCACTGCTAGCTGTCACGCCTACATGCTTAAATTCTTTAAGCGATGCTGTCGCAGTCTGAGAATTATTAGTGTTGCTCATCTGCGTGCCCGAGTGAATTTCGGGACGCAGTGAGTAAAAGTTGTGGTTGTCTTTGTTGTTTGCAACTTAGTTGTAGCAACAGGTGTGAGGGTGATTTGCTTTGTGAGATGGCTGCATGGCTCGGGTGCGGTCAGCCGGCGCCATGTTTGCGGAAGTCTTCAGATGATTTGGCATGCTAGATTTCAGGGAGTAAAGGCTAATTAGCATGCATAGTCTTTCTGCTTACAAAAGAGATTATCCGGTGTAGTGAATGAAAGCGGACACTACAGAGCTACAACATAACGCTCAATGTCAAATGAGTACCGTAAATCATGCCTCTCATGCTGCAGTGGCAAAGCGGTACTTAATCTGGTACTTGCTTCTGGTGCACGCGTGCTGGTGCGCACACGTTCCCAATATGTAGGGATGGCCCACAGGGGGGGGGGCGTGGCTAGTATAGCAGGTAAATGAAGCAAGCCTAAACACAAATAATAAACCACAGTAAGTACATAGAAATGGCACAGTAGGTACTATATGAAAGTCCTGATAAGGTGTCATCTTAAGTCTGGACACAGTTCAACGTTGTGTAAAAGGAAGTCCAGCGAGAGGCAGTGAGTAATGCTGCAAAGCTGTACTTAATCCGGTACTTGCTTCTGTTGAAGAAAATAAGTAAAATCAACATGCACACAGCAATTGGATCTGAAAATTAACACTGTCCCTTCCCTGTTGGATCAGCTGGGAACCACGGAGGACTCAGCATTCCTTATATATTTAACTGGTGTCTTTTACCATGCCCCAAAACACAACAACCATAACTCACCCAAAAAAAAGAGAAACGTACTATCCATTAATGAAGACGGCACCGGTAGAAAGCATGGCTTTAGCACCCCAAAGGTTTGTATTCCATAGCACCTCAGCAGTCAGCGGGTGCTAGTTAATGTAATCACTTTTGTTTCAGTGCTTGGCTGGAGCCAGAAGACTAAAGTTAGGTAGGCTCAAAAGGGACAAGTAGAGACCTCTCAGCCTCCCCTCACAGTGATTGCATACATGCACCCTACACGTTTGGGCTAGTCTTAGTTACTTGGGCCCTGCCCAAAAAGCGACACCTGTGAATGCACAAAAATACCAACTGTGCTGTTACTGAACAGTTTATTTTCTAATAAAAGTATTCCTTTCATGCTTTACACAAACCTCTTCCATAGACCACAAATGAAAGAAATGCAATAAAGAATGAATAACCATATTTTAATGTAGGTTTTTAATTTACAAAGTGTTTTTCTTGTCTACATAGCTTTATATATTAAAAAGGCAACTATTTGGCTCTGGTCGAATACTTATCAAACTTTTCAGTATTCAGCCAAATACTTAAACTACTATTCAGAATACCATTACTCAAGACATCTATGTGCAGGAGATTATTCACATGTGGGGCTAGCCTCAGGTGGATATGTTTGCAGTGAGTGAAAATTGCAAATGTGAGCTTCACGCATCAGTGGCAGGGGATGCTCTGCAGATCTTACGCCCATCTGCGTATTTATGCATTCCCTCCCTAATGCATTCCCTCCCTAATGCTGTTACAGAGGGTCCTATGGAAATTCTGAAGCTGCCACAATTACTCTTTTATATTCTTTTAGCCTTGAACTGGCAAGCTCTCATTTGGTACTTTTGGACTTCGAGGTTGAGGCAAGTGCGTCCTTTCATTCTCACAGTATTGTTGGATCTCAGCCAGCAGAGGGGTCAGATATTCCCTCTGCTTGATCAATGAACTTAGGGGGCTTGGTTCATGAGAAGTCAGTTTACAGTGATATAGGGTTATCTGCAGAAAATATTTCAATAATTCAGATGGCCAGAAACAAATCAACTTGCCAATGATGCAAAAGCAAATAGGTGCGTTTCTGCTACTGGACGTCTTGCTAATCCGTGTTCTCCCTTTTTAGATGACATTCGTTCTTTTTCTCTGACCTGCCAGTTATTGGAGCTTACATAGACTCCCAGGATCTTTTATTGTCTATAGCTTACCCCGTAATTGTGCCGTTTTGAAGGCCTCCTGCGCTTGTTTCCACCAGTTAATAAGCCCCATTTATCTTGGGTCCTTAATGTGGTCCAGCTGCTCTGGCTCACAAACTATTTGATCCGATGGCTTTGGCTGATATTGGATTAGTGTCATCGACATTAATCCAGTAGTGCTTGTGGTCTCGTGCAGAAGGGATGTGGCCTAGCAGTTCGGGCTGGACTGCCCCCTTTGGGGTGGGGCCAAGCCTGATTTGCATATGGTCTTTCCCTTCTGTAATGGCTTGGCAGGCGAAGAACGGTGGTCTGGAGGGTTGCCCAGAGCATTGCCAGTGGTTAAGATTTATTCTAAACCTTCCAGCCATCACCTCTTTGTTTTTGTTAGTGTCATCGAAGACATCTTTTTTGGTAGCTGTGATAACCACGAGAATCGAAACGGAAGCCCTGTCATCTTTAGGGCCTTCGACTGTATTCGACAAAGTTGTTCTCAGGACTCTTGTATCTTTCTTGCCGAAGATTCTCTTTTTAGATCAATCGGGACGTTGTGCTGCCTACTTTTTTTCCCTTCACCACAAACGGTAGGGTGAGCGAACATTGCATTGTCTACACAAAGTCAAGGTGTGACAAATATCTGGCTATGGAGTGAGACCTTATTTTGAGAAAGCATTTTTCAGCTGATTCCTTAAACATGGTACAGTGAAACGGATAACCTGCGTCTATATCCTCTGCCGCTCCAGGCGGAGAGCAGGAGATTGGGTTCTCTAGGGTTGTGGGGAACGGGGGGATTGGAACAACACAAGAGCTGTATTAGGCCCGCTACTGCCTGTTGTCTGCTCTTCTGTGTTTGAGACTATGAACGATCCTTATGGGATGCAGTGGGTAGGTTTCTTTTCCTGTTCTGCAAATGACCAGAAAATGGGCAAGCTGCTCATGATTAGAAGAACTTTGCAAAGCCCCAGCTATACCCCACATGTTTAGAGTATAGGCCACAGCTTTGCATCACAACTGTCAAGACTGTGTGCTATAGTCTGCAGTCAAGTGGTTGACTTGGAGACATGATTTTTTTTTTCAAATTTAGGGCGTCGACATCGGCGTTCCTGTCGCACTATCCCTGTCCTTCATTTCCAGGTACCCATAATCCCATGTGCATCGACGTCCCCCGATCGTTTTATTTTTATTTCTGTCCTGATGCACGTGAGGAGGAGTACTCTTCTATGCATTTATTTTTTTACCTGGGCCCTCCCCTTTCCTGGGAGGATAGGTGTGGGCGCATGTGATTCTAAGCAGATACAAGCCACAGAAAGCTGATTACAGTAGAAGTGATCTGGGGTTAGTGATTCTGGTTAGATTCACATGCTATATACATAGATTAGCAAGAAGTACCTGAAACCGGTAGTGGGGGAGCAGAGGGTACAGTTGCAAATAAATGTCTTTAAACTTCCTGACCAACTTGAATTTGCTCATGCCGCATTATCTACACAGTAGTGCTGTGTGAACGTGTGCACTGAACACCACGTTGCTGCCTTGCAGATTTCATCCGATGGAACATTGACAAAGAAAGTGAGTGTAGCCCCTGTACTATGTGTTGAATGTGTCCTTGGTTTGAAAGGAAATCTTGTTGCTGAGAGATTTTCTTTCTCTTTGCACGCATGGTCGCCAATATTTATTTAACATTTTTGTTCCATCGCGCCACAAGCCCTTAGGGCTCGCAAACAGAAAAATAGACCAGCAAACCTGAAGGAGTACAGAGCAATACGCTAAGAAAGCCAGGGACGGAACTCCGAAGAGAAAGCAGACCACAGGAAGAACTTACCGGGCGTTTCTTCTTTTCATCGATGAAGAGCTGAAAATGCAGTGGAGGAACGCATTGAACACTTCCTCCCACCGAATAAGAGGAGCCGAGCGCGTACGTGGCCCTCAGCTGCATAAATATCACAGAGAAACACTAAAGCATATAGGACTAAATAGACGCGACCTAACCAGTGCCTCTCACAAAAAGGAAGAAAATAGCTTGTGCACAGGGGGCATGACACCACGGAATAACAGAAGGGACTGCAGCTGGCACGAGCACAGGAGGAGGTCGCACAGAACACTGCACGTGCACACGCACAGGACACTTCGGCCCTGGCCCCCTCGGACTGCGACGCCTGAACATACAGTGATGGCATCCAAGCTACCCAAGACAAAGGGGAAGCAACCCACAATGGTGGAATTCGCAAAAACGCCACAAATGACGGAGGGAGCCGGGAGCAAAGAGAGGATCTTGCAGATGGATACATCACCCGCATGTGGCGACCATCAGATTCTAGAGACGATTGCAGACTTGAAGGTGGCATGGGAACCTAAACTGGAAGCAGCAATGACCACTCGGTCGCTAGGGACCAAAATTGACGCAGTACAAGTGGACGTTAACTTATTAAGACAAGATGTAAGGTCAATAGCGGAGCGCACTGGTGAACTAGCGAAAGAAGTGAAATCGAACACTGCCGCCTGCGCGTCGCACGCCTTGGAGATCCACGCACTGTGACAACAAGTGAGCAACTTGGAAACGGGGATGAGGAGGCCGAAGGATGTACACGAAGGAACAATATACGTATTGTGGGACTCCCGGAGGGGGAGGAAGGATCGAACCCCACAGACTACATTGAGACCATGCTGCTGCAAGAAATAGGAGGGGCGCTCACCCAAGGATTCACGGTGGAAAGAGCACATAGCGCCCTGATCCGGAGGCCCCCGCCGAGATCATATGGGGGGGATTTTAACTGCACCCTAGACCCCAGAGTGGATAGATCATATACGAAATTAAACAAGCCCACCCCCGCAGCCAAAACACTAAAGACCCTGTTGGGAGACTTCCAGCTGGAGGGTATATGGAGGCAGCACCACCCACATGATGGACACTACTCTCATTATTCAGCTCCACAAAACTTATACACACAACTAGATTACTTGTTTGTCAATCCGTAACTTGCCAGGGAGATGGAGAGCTCGGAATACAAAGCAAGGGTATTATCGGATCATTCACCCTTAGTCCTGACATGGAAACACCAGCCCCCCAGAGCTAAGATTCCAACGTGGAGGCTCAGAGCCGAGGCACTGAAAGATGCAGTGTTCGGAGAGGACATGAGGGAGGAGATAATAGAATATTTTGAGAATAACACTGGCAGCAGGGCATCGGAAGGTACTCCGTGGGAGGCATTTAAGGTGGTGATTAGAGGGGCGGCTATATCCAAATCCAAGGGACTCCAAGGGGGCATAGAACGTGCATTACAAGAGGCAGAAAGGAAACTAGAAGCAATCATGAGTAACGGAGACATCTCACAGGAGGATGCCGAAACCAGGTGCCAATTACAACAAGAATGTGGCGAGCACTGGGAGAGATTATGCAACTTAAATAACAAATATATAGAAAGACAACATACAGTAGGGGATAAACCAGGGAGGCTGCTGGCATGGTTATATAAAAACAACTCCCAGGTCTGCGATAAGAGATACAGAAGGAAAAGAGCCCAATATGGGATACCCAAGAGGGCGTAAATGGGGGATTTCTTCAATTCTATCAGAACCTGTACAGAGATGCTGGAGGGGCGGAAGCAGAGGAGATAAGGGAGACATTAGAGGATATTGGGTTGCCTAAACGGAGTGCAGAAGAGAGAGAGAACCTAGATGCCCCAATTACAATAGAGGAGCTAGAAACTGTGATTAAACAAATGCCCATTAGCAAAGCCCCTGGGGCAGACGGGCTCCCTAGCGAGTTTTACAAGACATACAGGTCAGAGGTGCTCCCCCCGCTATTGGCAATGCTAAATGATGCTTTCGAGATAGGGAAACCAGCGGAATCTTTAAGGGAGGCAATAATTATCCTGCTTCTTGAACATAATAAGCCTAGCACAGACTGTGGGTCCTATAGACCGCTATCTATGCTAAACCAAGATAGCAAAATACTCACGGCGGTGCTGGCAAACAGACTTAAACTGGTCATAAGCAAACTCATACACCCTAATCAGACCGGATATGTCCCGAGTAGAAGTATATCCGACAACCATAGAAGGCTCCACCGCGTCATAGAACAGGCAGAAGGTGACGCAAGTGAAATAGCAATTGTCTCGCTGGACGCAGTTAAACCCTTTGACTCCGTAAGGTGGCCCTGGTTGATGGCGGCCTTAAAGGAATATGGAATGGGGCCTGGATACTTGAGGTGGGTGAAACTGTTGTATAGCTCGCCACTAGCCAGAGTTAAAACAGGAGCGATTATTTCGGACAAATAGCAACTCAGCAGAGGAACTAGACAAGGCTGCCCATGGTCTCCGATGCTGTCCATCCTCGCACTAGAACCTCTAGCGATATACCTTAGACAACAATATGAAGAGGTAGGAGTCTAGACTAAGGGAGGGCTGCATCTAATATCATTGTATGCAGACGACGTGCTGCTGTACCTGAGGTATCCAGAGGAAAACCTGCAATACATCTTAGAAGTAATGGAGCGATTTGCGTCACTCTCCGGTATAGCGGTCAACCTCAAGAAGTTGTGCATATACCCCCTAGGGAGATACAAAGGCAACCCACTAGAAAACCTACCAGTTTTGCAGATACCCTGGGTGTCTAGAACGTTTAGATATTTGGGGATCGACATCTATCATGCGGTAGAGGATTAATAGAAACACATCACAGAGAAAGCAGTAGCAAACATTGAAAATAGCATGAGGTTCTGGGCTAAACTCCACCTAGCCATGGTGGGGAGGGCGGCATTGTTGAAGATGGTTGGATTGCCTAGGCTTTTACACTTTTATACAAATATCCCATATTTGTTACCCAAATGCTTGTTTGACAAACTACATAGCTTATGTAGAGGCTTTATTTGGCACAATACTAGAAATAGGATCGCCCTGTGGAAACTACAAAACACGTATGATAGAGGGGGCATAAAATTGCCTAACTTCGAGATAGACCATCTGGCCTGGCAGCTACAGTATGTGGCCAAGTTGCTAACGGAGGACACAACAGCAGAATCCAGACTGTTGAGGGGCGAATGCTCCCCGTTTTTCCTGAAATAACTGATATGGTTGCCCAAATCTGAGTTAAAAGGGCGTTCAAAGCTGCTGGATCTGTGCTGGAGGGCATGGCGTAAGGCATGTCAGGCTATGGAGGACCCGATTCCGTGCTCCCCGCAAGTGCAGCTAGTGGCATTGCGGGGAGTGGATGAACAACTAAGAAAGACTATTCGTATACACTGGGAACTGGTGGGCATAGCAACACTGGGAGATGTGTGGCGAGATGGGAAGGTACTGGAATTCCAAACGCTAATTGAAGAAACTGGAGTACACCCTGGGCAATATATCACCTACACTAGATTAGTGAGGCGGGTAAGAGACATGGTCCGAAATAGAACTAGAAGACCAACCAGACACGGCCATAGAAACATATTACATCTCAGAAGGGGGGCATGAGGTATCTCATATCTATGAACTGGTAATGTCCAGGGTGGGAAAGGAAGTGACCCAGCTGAGACACGAGTGGGAGGAGGATGGGAGGAGGATGCGGGAGAACCCATGCAAGACGGGCAATGGGAAAGAGCACAGAGATACCACAAAAAGGTGTCTAGGAACGCGAGACTACAACAGATCCAGCTATATGTAACCCATAGGGTGTATATGACCCCTCAAAGGATAGCCTGATTCAAGAGCACAGAGATACAAATATGCCATAAATGTGGGGAAGAGAACGCAGGAATGACATGTTCTGGGCATGTTCTGAGGTTGGGAAATTCTGGGGGGAAGTTAATCATCGCTTATCCAAGAAAGAAATTAAGCTAGATGTGGGATCCATGTTGGCATGCATGATAGGGGGATTCTCCAGACCACGTAACTTGAAACATGTGAGCAAACTTAAGGACTTGGCCTACATTTTGGCCAAATGCAGAATAGCTATGGGTTGGAAGGCGTGTCATAGACCCAGGATAGAGATGTGGTGGCATGACCTTTTAAAATGGGCTGAAGAAGAAAACGGTAGTGTGGTATGAAGCGACCAATAGGGGGGGAGGGGTGATGAAGTGGGATCACTGGTAGCCTGGAGACCACTTGTGGGCACATTAGCTGGGTCCACCCAGGCCAGTCCAAGCAAACACGACACCTCCGGGGGCACTGAAGAAGTGCCCCCTGAGGAATGACAACTGAAAGGGTAGTGGAGTAGGCTCGAGTTAAGGGGGCAGGGAGTTATTAGATGGCAGTGGTAAATATACGCAAATGTATATGTTGCTGGGAAGCTTGGAGGTTGCACTGTCGGGTGTGTTTTTTGATGTTTGTAAGTTGTAAAAACCAATAAAAATTGTTTTTTTTAAAAAAAAGTGACATTGCAGCCTTAAATCTGCCTCTGCATGCAAAATCATTGTTATATACTTGGTGGACTTGAAAGACTTTGCCTAGTACCATACTTGATTGGTCTTGAAGAAGGCGCTGGAACTTAAAACGCAGACCACAAAAATACAGTAGTTTAATTACGTAACTGTATTAGCTGTATGTGTCGTTCTTTATTCATAATTTTCAAATTGTCATGATTTATTGATCTGTCAAAGCATATGATTAAATACATGATTAAGTTATATGGATTTGTTTATTCCTCACAATTTCTAATTCATTTTTTTCAAAATTCCCAATTTACTTTGATTAATTTTTCTGTCAAAACACTTGATTGGTTTGAGTATTTCGTTTTATTACCTAATACTCCTACCTCCTGCCCCCTTTCCTCCATACTTGTGGGACATTCCGTCCTTCGGGACGAGACCAGAGCACTTTTGTAAAAAAGCATCCATTTTTTTTTGTCCTTTTATTTTTGAGTGGGCTACCGCACGTGGCCGTGACCCCGCCCTCCTGCACTCCGCCCCGCACATTGCCGTTCAGTCTATTATTCGTGCGGTCGGGGTTAGATGCACTAGCTTCACCAGGAATTGCTTCTTTTATTCCCTTTGTCCTTCCTCCTGCTCTGGTTCCACAGTCATCTAGTCCTCCATCTATGCCAGAGCGTCTGGGATTCGTGTCCAGTTTTTCATGCGAAGGTTGTTTTCGCCAAGGCTGATCCCCACTCTCTTTGCTTAGTGTCTAGGCTCGGAACATCGCTGGGACTCGTATTTCTATTTCTATCCTGTTTGAGGCCCAAGAATAGATCTGAGGGCACCCGTGTTCAGGCTCTGAGGCCGACACAGCAGAGTGGGGCCTTGGTATCAGAGGAACGGGCAATAACCGGCACGCCCAATAACCAAGTGAGCATACAGGAGGACCCAAGCACTGTAGAAGAGCGCACAGGGCAGATAAAGATGCCCAGAACTTCCTCTTCCTGGGACGGTGGTGCAGCAGTGGCGGAGAGGGGGTAACTTTGCATGTACCACTCACATTGAAGATCCCTGTAGACACAGAGGTGGGTGTACAAACCTGGGATCTGCGGCGCTGCCCCGGATAAAGAAAGGGTACAAGTACGTCCCGACCAGAGGGCCAAAGAAGCGCGGTTTCACGTGTTAGATGGCTCGCAGTCCCCTCAGGATGTCAAAGCAAAATAAACCGCAGAAAAATGTGGTCCTTACAGGCTCAAGATGGGGGGCGGGGTAAGGTTGGAAACTATAGCATCAATGGTTCATGCAGCCCCTGAAGATGGTGCAGACCAATGGGATATTAATCGGACCCAAAGACCTTTATTTGAGGAGAATTTCATAGCTGCATGGCAGAACTGGCAATGAAGGTGGTGGGCCTGGATGAGAGTGGAGGTCATTGAGCAACGAATGAATGACCTATAGAATCTGGGACGGAACAGAGGACAGAAATAGCAAAACGTTCAAAACGGATGATGGCGATGGAACAGAAATATGAACGCCAGGATGCCAAAGGGGAGGATATGAAAGGCTTGAGGGGTTGCCGACACGGTACAAGATAAGTATTTGGAAGAGTATGTTCGCGCCTTATTCCAATCTCTTCTACCATCTCAAGAGGTATGGGATCTGACGTTTGATCGCATGCACCGGCTGCAACGTCTGACCAACACTAACAGAGTTCCCTCTGGAGATGATCACGCATGCTCACTTCAGCACTAATAAATAAAATCGTGAAGGTGGCCCGAAGAGTTCCAAGTATTGAATTTCGCTGGTGCTCTGTGCAGATATTATCAGGATCTGGCTTCCACTACGGTAAAAACGCACTTCGACCGCATACTCTTTTATCTACAGGATGAGAAGATCCCATAGTGCTGGGCCTTTTCAGCGACGTTCGCTTTCACACACTTCACGAAGAAGTGGGCCATCGGATCTCCCATAGAGGCGGATAAGGTTATAAAGAGCAGGCGGTCTGAAGAGCTGCACAATCAGAGCTCTTCCCAATGCATGCCTTCACGCACAGCATGGTCTAAAGCCGGCAAGCCTTGTAAGCCTCATGGCATGAAAGAGCCAAAGTGAGGGGATGGGGGGGACTCTGAACTGATTCCTTGTAGAGGGGCGAATTGACTTGTTTTAAAGGTTGGCCTGAGCTTGGAAGTGCAGAGGTGTGGGGGAATACACGGTGGCAAGGAAAAAGTGGGCTGGGCACACACTAGAATTGGCCCGAGCTATTGGAAAAATGGCTCAACGTAGAATTGTTGAGGTTTTTTGTAAATTGCCTAATTGTTTTTTTTTCTTGTTTTAGTTGTTTGGGTAGATTGCTGAAAAATAGTTGCAGCAGTTACAGTATGATCATGCCATGGCAGAACCCTAATGGAAATGCATCCAGGACCCTTTTGACCCTCCCATATGTTGCATACTAGCCCCAGCCACGGTAAATGACCCCCACAGAAGTCAATATCCTACTATGGAACGTGCAGGGCCTTAACTCCCCTAATAGGCTCAGATTGCTAATGCGTGGGCTGGGGGAGTCCAATTGTGCAATTGCTCTGCAGAAAACTCACTTAACCCCGGGAGACATAGCTAGACTGCAGTGTAGGGAATATGTTTAAAAAATGTTTTATATTTTTAAAGCGCTCACACAGCCCGCGGGCATCGAGGCACTGTTACAGGAATTGTTTTTCTTTTTTAGTTGCGTAATTGATTTTTTTTGTCGTCTTAGTTGCGTATTTATAACGCGTTTAAACACCCAGAGGTTTCTAAGCGCTGACCCAGGAGATCGAACCTGTGTTGCTTCATGTCGCCTTGCTTCCAAGGCGCGCACGTTGCCGCTGAGCTATCCTCCCGGGAATACCCTGTTCAACTTGTGTCCAGTGGGTCAAATAAGTGAGGAATCTGCTTTGTCAGATGGGAAGTTAAGTGACACAGGGGGACAGATCAATTGGATTAAAAAGGGAGGTTATTTAGAAACGTATTCACATTGTTCTCGATGTATGCCCCCAATGATAAGCAAAGTGATTTCTTGCTTGAGTTTTTGATGGAAACTGCCCCCTTTATAGAAGGTCAACGGATGGGGAGTAGGGGGAAATTCAATATCGTACTGCATCCGAACTGGGATACAAGGCCCCCGGTACACTGTTGATTTTAAGAATGCACTAAAAGCGAACTAGACGACTTGGGAATTAAGCAGTGTCGATATGTGGCATTTTCGTCGACGAAGGGGGATGAAATTACTCACATTTTTCTCATGTACATCGCACCTTCTCAAGAATGTATTTACTTCTTGTCTCACCAGCTATTTGTACGGTGTATTGAAGGGGTCTCCATGTGGTCTAGGGTTTTATCAGATCACGTGCCAGTGTCATTAGCCCGCTCCTGATAAAACGGAATGGCGTTTGTAGGACTCAATGTTAAATGATATGGCCCTGGGAGACGAAGTGGCGACAGCCATACAAAATTACTTCAGGGAGAACTTGACTGATGTCCTAGCTGATGTGATATTATGAGATGCAATAAAGGCAATCATTAGGGGGGTCTTTGCGAATTTGGCAACTTATATAAGATGTAGGCGTGAACGAAGGGAAGAACACGAAAAGAAGGTGTGGGTATGTGAAACAGCTCATTGAAATGTTTGCCCAAATCACAGAGAAAGCTGAAGTTGGCAAGGAATAGACTAGAAGCATACCTGGCAAAGCATGCAGCTCAATCGGTCAAAGGTCATACAATCGTACTATGTTAAAGGGAGGAAAAAAGCAAAGACATTTCTGGTGCCTAAGCTCAAGGCACAGAATAACAGAAATGTCATAGTGGGGCTGCGAGACGCTTCTGGGACAATACAATATTCAGATGAGACAAAAATAGATTTATTTTTTATTTATTTACATTTATAATGCGATCAAAGCAGCCCTTAGGCATTGTGGCACTGTTGCAGTAGGCTTAATTAATTGGGAGAGGAGTACAGAATAATGATAATGAAGACAAACATTCATTGTTAAAAATACAGTGAAAGTTACAATTACATGGTGGGGTTAGCCAGCTGTTCTTTAGTTACAGTGGAACCAGATCGTGGTGGCTTATGCAGTGGGGATGACTCCAATGCAAGGGGAGAAAGCAGTGAAAAAAGACATTTGACTTAGTGACAGTATTAGTATGTTTAGCATGACAGTTCTGTGGTTACAGGAGTACCAAGTCAGCCGCACAAATATTTCTTAGATATATGCTAACTACAGATATCGTGGAAAGATATTCCTACGTCCCGTCCCCTTTCCTCCATACTTGTGGGACATCTCTCCGTCCTGTGGGAAGGGACCGGAGCACTTTGTAAAAAGCATCCACATTTTTTTCAAAAATGTGTCCCTCCTCTCTTTCCTGTGCAGGGCCCGGCATGCGGCCGTAACCCCGCCCACCTTGGCTCCGCCCCGTGCATCGCTCATCAGTCCTTTTCTTCACTCGATCAGGGCCGGACGCACTTGCATCCTCGGAAGATTTTCTTCCCTTTTTTCCTCTCTGGCTCTCGCTAGCGTTCGTTTACTAGTCTGTCTGTCTTTCAAATTAGACTTTCCAGATTGTTCATCTTGTCACCGTCGCTTCGCGAGGGCGGATCCCCATCCCCTTTGTTTAGAGTGTTTGGGTCTGGAACACCGTTGGGACTCCTGTTTTTACTGTGACTCCCTTTCGGTCCGAGCACTTCAACGTCAGTTGGAGCGGTGGGAGGAGGTGTTCGGACGGACTCCTCCTTCGCATTTTCATGCGTTCATCGACGAGAAGAAAAAAACGCCAGGTAAGTTCTTTACTTTTCAGAGCACCCCGGCCGGGGGATACCTTTCCGGGTTCCTCTCGAGCCGGGAGAGGCGTTGATCGCTCTGTTACCGTGGTTCGCCCTGAGGTGCATGTCGGGCCTAATAATTCTACCGGAGTTTTCTCCGAGGGTCTCCGTAAGGGGCTTGTGTCCACCGGAGTACGCTCCGAGGCCCCTCCTGTGGGGGCTGTTTGTAGACCCAGTTCTACTGAGTGGTGGGGTACCGAAGTTCGCTCTGAGGCCTCTGTCGGCTTCCCTCAAAAGCAAAACCAGGGTGCGCCCCGAGGCTTTGGCAGGGCTTGTAGTTACCGAGCGGATGTTCGGGGCCCGCGCAGAAAAGGCTTTTACCGGGCCTGGGTCCGAGGTTCCTCGTACAGAGGCTAAAGCTACCAACAGTTCTGAGAGGCCGGTCAAGGCTTTGTCGGTGAAAGCGCACCGTTCCCGCTCTTGTGGTGACACCAGATCTGTTGAGGGGGCAAAGAAGCAAAGTTCTTCTTTTACCGGCAGTGCCGAGGTCCTTCCTTCAAAGGCTCAGTTGGCGGTTGGTATGTCACAAAAACATTCCAGGCCTCATAGTACCGGCTCGGCCGAGGTTCCTTATGTTAAGGATAAGATTAAGACCCCTGATCCATCGACGGGGACCCCTGCCTCACACCGCAGTTCCCCTCAGATGAGGACAAAATGGCACCCGTTCGTGCCACGACCACGGCAGCCATTTTAGGTGCTACCCTGACAACTACGCCATCGGCTTCTGGTGTAGGGCTCGGTCTCTTGGGTGAACCTAAGGTCCCTTGTGCGCATCCTTACCGGCCGGTTTATGATTTGAACGCCCAGATCCCTCTTCCGCACAGTGTTTCGTTGCCCGCAGGGGAGGCTCCTTTGATTTATTTGGATACGTCGGTGGAGTGGCCGGTGTGGCACCCTTCCCCGTTACGTCCCTGGATTTGTCCACCTCATGAGAGGCCTCCTCAGGTCCCGAAACAATCTCCTGAGGATGCCTTTTTCGGTAAATTTCAAGCGCTTATGCGCACCGACCCCATGAGGGAATATTTCAAAGGGCTTTTCAAGGAGATATGTCCACCGGCGCCTCCGGCTCCACCTGTTCCTCCGGTGGTTCCACCGGCGCCTCCCTTGCCCATGGTGCCCCCCCCTTGCAGGATCCTGACCTGTCAGATGACCTGCAAGGCGATCAGGACAACGAGGACCTTCCCCGCTCTATCAGAGCCTTTCATGACCGGGTACTGGACATGATGAGTTTCTTAGATGTTCCGGTGCCTGAGGCACCCGCTCCGCAGGAGGGCGTGCTTTCTGGGGCGTTCACCCTGTCTCCTTTGGAGCGTACCGGCCTGTTCCTACAGAAGGACGTTCTGGTCGAGGTCCGAAGAGTCTGGGAAAAGCCACATTCGGGACTTTTTGTCAATAAAAAGTTTGACGCGAGGTACAGGCTACATTCTTCGGAAGAGGTGGCCCTGTCGTCTTGTCCGCCTCCCTCCTCACAGTGGTGGCTGCGGCCACCTTGCAGTCCAGGCCTTCAGCATCCGCTTCCACGACGGCTACTTAGGTTCTGGGAAAGGAGGACCAGCTCCTCGACTCCCTCGGGAGGAAAATCTTTGCCAACTCGGCCTTGCAGCTCAAGCAGGTCAACCCTGAATTGATATTGGCGGGAGCAAAGATGCAGATGTGGAAAGGTCTGTCGGAGTTAGAGGAGCACATCCCTGTCGAGAAGCAGAAAGATTTCAAAGGAGGCCTTTCTGATGCCAGGGTCTTGGCCCAGGATCTCCTGGAGGCTGCGGCTCATCACGTAGACACCTCGACTTGGGGCCTGATACTTGGGGCCTGATACCTCACGGCCGGCATGGCTGCATGCCACTAAATTTTCTAAGGAAGTGCAAGACAAAGGTGTTGGACCTTCCATTCGATGGTAAGGAGCTTTTTCATTCTTATACTGATGTAGAGCTCACCAAAACCAAGGATAGCACTCAGACGGCTAAATCATTGACTGTTCTGGTTAAAGCTCCTTTCAAATCCCAGAGACCGCTGTCACAAAGTCGACCTTCCTCTGGGTTTAGGGGCTTCCTCGACCGCAAATCTCGCAGAGTGGATACTCCTGCGGGGAATAACTGCCGTAGACAACAGCGTACGCGGTTTTTCTCCCTCTCCTAAGCCTCCTCATCAGGTTCAGGTGGCACCACCACCGATAATCCTGCCAAATGAGGGTTTTCCGCGCTCGCACGAGACCCCGGTGGGAGGACGCATTGCGCCTCATTGGGAGGCGTGGCAGACCATCTCACAAGACAGACGGGGTCTTGTCAGTAGCTCGAGCGGGCTTCCGCTTACCTTTAGCCCCTACCCCACTCCTCAACCCTCCTTTTCAGCTGTCCGGCTCACCCTCCCTCAAGGCCGAGGTTCAGAAACTTTTGGACCTCAGAGCTGTGGAACCCGTTCCCCTTGGGGAGCGAGGGGAGGGCTTCTGCTCCCGGCTGTTTACGGTGCCCAAACCCAACCAGGCTGGCCTGCGCACCATCCTAGACCTTTCCCAGTTCAATCTTTTCCTATCCCAAGAGAAATTCAAGATGAAGACGCCCGGCCAGATCCGCTCCTCTTTGCAGATGGGCGATTGGCTCTGCGTGGTGGATCTTCAGGATGCGTACATGCATATCCTGATTTGGAATCCACACAGGAGATACCGCCGCTTCTCTTTGGGAGAGGAGCACTTCCAGTTGCAGGTGCTTCCTTTTGGCCTCCGCTCGGCGCCGCGTGTCTTCACGAAGATGATGTCGGTGATTGCAGCCTATCTTCGTCTCCAGGGTATCCATGTGTATCCTTATTTGGACAACTGGCTCTTATGCAGCCCTTGTCCGTTGGCAGCAGCGGGCAACCTCCAGTCTCTCCTTCAGCTCCTGTTCCATCTTGGGCTGTCGGTGACCTGGCGGAAATCCTCCATGACGGTCTCACAGGACCTGATCTTCCTGGGTTTTCGTTGGAACACGATAGACTGCAGAGTGTATCTGACCGGGAACAGAATGGCGGATCTGTTGGCCACGTGTCAGATGTTTGAGCAGTCGGAGAGCATGTCCGCCTGGTTGTTCCAGAGGCTTCTGGGCCTCATGGCCTCGTGTGTGCTGGCTCTTCCTCTTGTTCGTCTCTAAATGAGACGGACCCAGATGGCTCTTCGGAATTCATGGCGTCAGGCAGTGGATCCGGACTCTATGCGGATAATGATTCCGGATTCCATGAGAGTGGACCTGGATTGGTGGTCATCTCTCAGCAATCTGTCTGGGGGCGTGGGATTTCAGGACCCAGGCCCCACGGTGATAATCACGATGGACTCCTCCCTCCTCGGGTGGGGTGCGACGTTAGATCTTCTTCAGGTCTCGGACCTCTGGTCGCCTCAGGACAAGCTCCTGCACATAAATCATTTGGAGCTCCTGGCGATCTTCCTAGCGCTCAGGGCGTTCAGACCGCTCATTGTCAACAAGGTGGTCCACATAAGAACGGAGAATGTGGTATCAATGTATTACATAAACAAGCAAGGGAGAACAAAGTCTCCCCCCCACCCCCCGTGGACCTGTCCATCCAGATTTGGGAGTGGGCCGTGCTTCATGGTGTCTGGCTGCTTGCAGTGCACATCCTGGGCCAGCTGTATGTCACAGCGGATGCCCTCAGCCGGAGGACAGTGGTCAGCTTCGAGTGGGAGTTGAAGGTGGAGGTCCTCTCATGGATTTTCTCGTGTTGGGGCACACCGGAGGTGGACCTCTTCGCTACGGCGGTAAACAAGAAACTTCCTCAGTATGCCTCCAGAGGGGGGCTGGGAGCCTTCTCTCTGGGGGATGCTCTCGAGATTCCATGGCACAACATGAGAGCTTACGCCTTCCCGCCTCTGCCTCTAGTTCATCGAGCAATTTGGAAGTTGAACTCAGTGAAATGTTCCCTTCTACTGATAGCCCCGTGGTGGCCGGCCAGGTTTTGGTTCTCAGAACTTCAACACCTGTCGGTGTATCTGCCGATCAGGTTACCAGTAACTCCCGATCTTCTTCACCAAGGGGAACAGATGTGGCACCCCTCCCCACAATCGCTCCGCTTGGCGGCATGGTGCCTGAGTTAGTCTTTAGAGCATCTGAGTTTGTCTGTG
The DNA here is from genome assembly GCF_040938575.1 of Ambystoma mexicanum. Taxonomy (NCBI): domain Eukaryota; kingdom Metazoa; phylum Chordata; class Amphibia; order Caudata; family Ambystomatidae; genus Ambystoma; species Ambystoma mexicanum. The sequence goes on from NC_090928.1 coordinate 973,352,810, forward strand.
GATAACATGCGCATTATCCAGGCAGCCAGGAAACCCTTGACCAGATCTCAATACAGGAGTAGATGGCTCAGGTTCTGTCATTGGTGTTTGGAGAAGAAGTTGGATCCGAGGGTGGCCACGATTGACACGGTGCTGTCCTTAGTGTCCTCCCTAGCAGAGTCAGGGGTTCATTTTCTGTTATGCAGGACTCTTCTCTCAGTGGTTTCCGCTTACCTTTCTACAGACCTGTGTTCTTATTCTCCAACTAACCCAGTGGTGAAGAGGCATTTTGCTGGCTTGACACGCCTCTACCCTCCGGTTCGTAATCCGCACCCGCCATGGGACCTAAATGTAGTCCTGACGGCGCTGTGCCATAAACCCTTTGAACCAATGGCTACGGTAGACCTCAAGTACTTGTCTTGGAAAGTGTCCTTTCTGGTCGCTGTTACGTCAGCGAGTAGAGAGAGTGAGTGAGTGAATGAGCTCTAGGCATTGTCGGTGGAGCATCCTTTCTTGGTCTTTCACAAGTACTAGGTTTCCTACCAAAGGTAGTGACCAAATTCCATCTGAATCAGTCGATCTCCCTTCCGGTCTTTTTTACGAACCCTGCCTCAGAGGCTGAATAAGAGTTCTACACTCTCTTGATGTCCGAAGAGCTCTTAAGTTCTACCTGGACAGGACTTCCGAGCTTAGGAGTTCTTCTCAACTTTTTGTGACCTTCGGTAACTCTCAGGGCAAGCCGGCGTCTAAGGCAACTATTTCCAGGTGGATTGCTGCCTGCATCAGAGTCTTTCACCGTCCAAAGGCGGAAACCTCCTAAAGGTATCCATGCACACCTGGTGCGGGGCAAGGCAGCCGCGGTTGTTTTTCAGAAATATGTTCCCTGGGAGTCCATCGCTAGGGCAGCTACTTGGGCCTCCACATCGGCTTTCTGTAAGCATTACTGTCTTGACATGAGCTCTAGAGCTGACGCTCAGTTTGGTCAGGCTGTGCTGAAGAACCTGTTTCAGTAAGGGGTATTTCCATCGACCCGTAGTTCCTATAACGAGTGCTTGGGAATCTCCCACAAATATGGAGGAAAGAAGACGGGACGTAGGATTATTACCAGGTTACTCACTGTAGTTGCCACCTTACTCCTAGTCCATAGTCCCCTTTCCTCCATACACCCGCCCGCCGTCGCCTCTAAGATTCCTCTGTTATTGCTAATGGGTCTTTGACCCGGCGATAGAAAAGGACTGATGCGCGGGGCGGAGCCAAGGTGGGCGGGGTTACGGCTGCGTGCCGGGCCCCGCGCAGGAAAGAGAGGAGGGACACAATTCTGAAAAAAATTTGGATGCTTTTTACAAAGTGCACCGGTTCCGTCCCACAGGACGGAGAGATGTCCCACAAGTATGGAGGAAAGGGGACTATGGACTAGGAGTAAGGTGGTCACTACGGTGAGTTTGGACACTATGAAGGCTAATACAGTGACCGGCCAGGACCGAGCGGCATGTCGGGGGCAACTGGGTTGCCACAGCTTTCAGAGATTGTAAAAAATAAAAATTGAAAAACACATTGCCACTGGGGGAGCCAGATTTCCATCATGTAGTCTCAGAACATACAGGTGCTCCTAACGTATCAAAGAGAGTGATTATCAATTTGCAATTTCTTATATCAATTCATACTTGAAACGCCATGTTTCCACTTGTAGATGTCTGACTTTAAACTAATTGCTTTTACAATGTGTGCCTAACTTCTCGAAAATATCTTAATCTGAAAATAAGAAACTAGTCACTTATGCAGCTGCTATATGATGTGCAATTAGTCCATTAGTTTGAAAACCTACTTGACAAATTCTTCTTAATATTCAAACTGTCTTCGGTCCTCAACTGGATTTTCATGCGATATTTTTTTTTTTTTTTTGGTCTATTGAAATGTATACAATAATGCATGGATTTTCTTTTTTGTAGATTAGCTCCAACATCTTCCGAACACTTCCACCTAGTGATAATCCAGAGTTCGACCCGGAAGAGGATGAGCCTACGCTTGAAGCATCTTGGCCCCACATTCAGGTGTGTACATTTACTTGTGTTATGATATTTTATTTGTATTGCGCTCGTACACAAGTATTTCAGAGCGCGACTAGGCAAGGGAGGGGAGCAGGGGAGAACACAACAACGATCTTACTAGGCCCAGTGACATTGAGAAAACGCAAGTGCATGGGAAAGGGAAAAAGGGAAAAAAGCGCATGGAAGGGGGAGAGTGGAAAGTGCGGAGTAGAATAAATAATAATAAATAGAACATTGAGGCAATAAACAGTGGTAGTGCAGCCAACAAGTGGCAAGTGCTGTGTTTAAGGCAGCAGACTGGGTAGTCTGATAAGTGCAGAAGAAGATGAAAAAATGGGGGGGGCGGGCTGTATGGGTACAGATACAGTCCCAAGTGCCGGAGGGTGGCAGGGTGAGCAGGTACCTGGGCCCAGGGGACAGAGGGTGGCCAGGTGCACAGTGCCAAGAGAAAGCAGAGCAGCAGGGTAGAGGGGGAGCGACGGCAGAAGCAAAGAGGAAGGTCTTGAGGTTCTTCCGGAACCCGAGATGGTTCTGTCTCTTGGGCACCTATAAACCCTATTTTCCAGCCATTATTCAGGCCCTCCATCATATCGCCATTTTGCTATTTGCAACAACAAAAAAACCCGCTAAATCGGTAGTTTCTCCATCGCCAAAAAAATCTATCAACATGGTCGCCAAATTCGGTTGGATAGCTGACTTTAAACACCATTATCAATTAATTTTTTATTTACTGTGCATGAAGAAGTATTAACGCAAACACTTCTTCACAATGCAGCTGGTAGCAGCCACTCCGCAAAGACAGTGCGCCTATTCATACTGAAAGAGCCAATCCCCTTTCCTCGCAACTCCCCCAGATGTAATGACCTGCATCTGCTGCTGCAGCAGCATTATTGGGCACTTTAATCATGCTAATCGGAGGCCCGTCATTTGGAGGTCAGTGACCAGATCCTTTTTTAGGAACGGCTGTAAGCCCCATGAACTACCGCAGGGAAGGTGCAAAGGCGGCAAAGCCCCTCCCACACCCCTCAAGGTAAACCAAGCTCAGAGTCTTGGGGCCTTTCAGACAGCGCTGTGTATGAAGTGGAAATGGTGCATATAAAGGCATCAATTAAGCGACTTGTTCGTCTCTCTGTCATTGTCTTTGCTTCAGAAAGGTGGGCTCTGTTTTCTGAAAGATAGGTTGCATGTCCACATCCCCAGGATTTGTGACCCTTATTGGTTAATTACAGTAGTAAAGCGCTCAGACAGTTTGTCAGACATTCTCTATAATGGTGCTTGCTGGTATTTGTAGTGTACTTGGAAATGCACAGTGGCAGAGAGCACTGTTAGTGAAGCTCGACTGGAAAAGGTGATGCGGTTCCAACGAAATACCAATGCATTTTATCAGCACACATGATACTATTCATTAATTGAATAACCTCTAGACAGGTCCACACAAAGCTAAATTCACCTCCGCAAAGTGTGCCTTCTTTCAAGATTAAACAGTTTAAATTGTTTGTTCATGATGTATGCTTTTTTGGGAACGTCACATGTCACTGATGGTAGCAAGGAGCCTGCATGTGTCGCACAATCAGAATGGATTGCTTGTAGTGCGTCCATCTCGTCAACGTACCTTTGAAACTTAGACAACGCTTCCTAAGTTTGCATTACTTTGCAATGCAGTGCTTGTACCATTGCATTCAGGAAGGGGAAAAGAACACTCAAATTTTTGTTCTTTTACGTACACCCTCTCTTACACCCTCCCTAGCAGCTCCCGTTTGCACACACCCTTTCTGATGCCCTCTTACTCCTACGTCCCGTCCCCTTTCCTCCATACTTGTGGGACATTCCATCCGGGATGGGACCGGAGCACTTTTGTTAAAAGCATCAATATTTTTAAAATATTTGTCCTTTTATTTTTAGGTGGGGTACCGCACGTGGCCTTAACCCCACCCTCCTGAGCTCTGCCCCGCACATCGCCCTTCAGTCCTTTTCTCTGCGTGGTTGGGGCTGGACGGACTAGCATCACTGGGAATTTTATTTTTATTCCTTGTCCTTCCTTCCTGCTCTGGTTTCTCGGTCATCTAGTCCTCCATCTATGCCGGAGCATCTGGGATTCGTTTCCTATTCTTCATGCGAACGTCGCTTTGCTAGGGCGGATCCCAACTCACTTTGCTTGGAGTACATAGGCCTGGAACATTGTTGTTATTTGTGCTTCTACTGGGACTCCCTCTTCGTCCAGGGCACTTCAACGTCGTCGTCTTCGGTGGGGGGAGGTGTTTCAGTGCGTTCCTCCACCTCATTTCCAGCTTTTCATTGATGAAAAGAAGAAACACCCGGTAAGTCCTTTACTTGTTAGGGCACCCCGGCCAGGGTCTTCAGGTTCGGGAGGGGCTCGTATAGCTCTGTCACCAGGGGTTCCCCTGAGGTGCCCCAGGGGCCTAATAGGTGTACCAGAGTTCCCGCAGCGGACCTGCCAGTATCGTATTCATTCCGGGCAGCACCTAAACAAGAATATTGACGTTAGCTACAAGCTAAACTCGTCGGAAGACCTATCCTTGACTGCATGTCCACTCCCCTCATTGGCGGTGGCAGCAGCCACGCTCCAGTCCAAACCGTCCTCTACATCCTCTACTGCAGCATCCCAAGTATTGATGCCATTGGGAAAAAAAGTCTTTTCCAATTCGGCCCTCCAGCTGCGTGAGGCTAATACCGAAGTCATTCTGGCGGCTGCTAATCTCAAGCTGTGGAAGAAGCTTGCTGAGTTTCAGGAATAACTTCCTCCTGACAAGCTTGAAGACTTTAAGGTGAGTTATCCGATGCCGCAGGACCTGCTGGAGGATGCGGCCCGCCATGTTGACACTTCCGCTCTGTGCCTAATGGTTGGAGTAGACCTCTCACGCCAAGCTTGGCTGCATGCTAGGAAGTTCTCGAAGGAGGTTCAAGACAAAGGTCTTGATCTTCCTTTCGAAGGTCGGAAACTATTCTACTCCTCGACTAATGAGGAACTTATCAAATCCAAGGCAAGCACGCAAACTACCAAGTCATTGTCGGTCCTTGCCAAAACCCCAGCTAATGTAGCTTATACTCTGAGTTCGGGGTCTCAAACAAGGTCCTTCTCTGGTTTCAGAGGGTTCCAGGACCGATGTACATGCCGGGCAGATGCTCCTGCTGACGGCCCCCGCCGCAAGCGGCAAATGCAAGGTGGCCGCTTTTTATCATGGTCTGCAGCTTCCAATTCAGCAACGGGTGGTCTCCCTGCCGATAAACCATCTAAATTATGTTTTCGATTGGTTGCACGAGACTCCAGTGGGAGGACGAATATAGTCTCATCTGGAAGTGTGGCAGACAATGACAGAAGACCAATGGGTTTTGTCCATCGCCTGGGCGTTCATCTGCTTGACCCCTCACTACCCCACTCCACCATCTCGCCCTCCTCTTCAGCAGATTGGGCCGCCCTCCCCAGAGCTGAGGTACAGAAACCTCTAGACCTCAGAACAGTGGAGCCTGTACCCTTGTGGGAGCAAGGGGATGGCTATTACTCCTATCTGTTTACAGTGCCCAAACCCAACCAGGCTGGCTTGCGCACTATCCTCGACCTCTCCAAGAGAAATTCAAGATGATTACGCCCAGCCAGATAAAATCCTCTCTCCGGAAGGACGATTGGCTCAGCGTGGTAGATCTTCAGGATGCCAAGATGCATATCAGGATCTGGACCCTGCATCAGAAAGATCTGCGGTTCTCCGTTTGAATGGAACACTTCCAGTATCAATTGTTACCGTTTGGTCTCAGCTCAGCGCTGCGTGTCTTTATCACGATTATGGCGGCCATTGCAGCATTCCTCAGACTGCAGGGAGTTCAGGTATATCTATACTTGGACGATTGGCTCCTGCGCAGTCCTTGCCCACAGGCCACAACTGCCAATCTTCAGTCACTCCTCCAGCTCCTGTTCCTTCTTGGGCTATCGGTGAACTGTCGGAAATCATGGACGGTTGCTCAAAACCTGATCTTTCTAGGTTTCTGTTGGGATACTGTCAGTACCGGAGTGTTCCTGGCAGAGGACAGGATTGCAGACCTTTCATCCGCATGTCCCCTCTTCCTGCCATCCTCCCATGTGTTCCAGAGACTCCTGGGCCTTATGGCCTCTTGCGCATTGGCTCTTTCGAAGGGATTTGTTCCTCCGATGTATTCCACATCTATGACGGGTAATCGCCACAGCTGGGCTGCTTTGGAAAATGTTCAGCGACGTCACCGGATGTTATAAGTAGGAGGCACGACGCCCGTAGCCTCGGTTCCGTTTTTTCCGCGAACGTGTCCGCTTCGGAGATCTCGGCGCGCCTCGGTTCTTCTGATAATTCTATCGGTTCTTCGAATTTGGTTGTTTGTGAAGATATCATGTCGTCTTCTTCTTCTACCCCGCGGTCGGGATTCAAGAAGTGTCAGGACTGCGGTTCCAAGATGTCGCTTACGGACCCGCATGACGTCTGCCTCTGGTGCCTCGGTGAGGACCACGCCACCGATAACTGTGACGAGTGCCAGTCTTTGACGTCGAAGGCCTTGCGGGAGCAGAAGAAGCTTTCTGAGGGTAGGGTTTCCAAATCCGCTGGGCTTTCGACCGACGATTCGGGGTGCGACTCTCAGTGTCGGCGTAAGTCCAGGGGGTCTCGGTCCCGGAGTGGTTACCGCCATTCCTCTGCCTCTTCTAGGCACTCGCGGGTAGCTTGTCTTACCAAGCATTCCTCTCCTGCGGAATGGGACGCATTTCGTAAGGAAATGGAGATTTTCGAATCCCAGGGCTCTGTTCCGTCCGCGCCTTCGAGGGTAGCCAGCAAGGAACGCGCTAGGGCCACTGCTCGAACGCCTTCGGGCTCGGGCGATCGGCGCGATCATCGGGAGCCTTCGAGGTCCCGATCAGACAAGGTAGATCACTCTAGCCATGCCCGCGCCATGTCCCGGTCCTCGATGCCCTTGAGACAGTGGGAGCCTGTGAGGTCTTCTAAGAAGACGTTGAGGACTCTCTCGAGGCTCCGCCTACGAGGAAGTCATCGAGGCCGTCAAAGGATATGCTCGGGGCACCGCCCTGGAGGCCTGTGTCGATTCCGTCAATGCCTTTTGTGGAGGCTTTACCAGAGGTTCTCCGTGCATCGGTGGAAACTTCGAGGAAGGCCCTGAAGAAGTCAGTGAGGCCTGTATTTGAACCTTTGTCTGTGCCCTCATCCAGAGATTTATTCCAGCCTCTGGATTACATCTGAGGTGGATGAAGGTATGGTTCCTGATGAGGTTCCTGATGAACTCTTGTCTGGTCATAGCCAGGTGGAAGACCTGCGTCAGTCTTTGCACGACGCCAGTGGTCTGGACACCTCTCCGGAGGTTGAGTTTGGTAGGCCTGAGCCTGGTACGCACGCCAAGTCTTCATACCAGCGTCTCATGTTTAGGGTGACAGAGTACTTTGGGTGGTGTGTGCCACCAGTGGATTTTCTGCAGGATGACCTGACTGATATCCTTGACCAAGGTCCATCCGCTGACCCGGTGCTGCCACTTCATATGGCTGTACAGAGAAGGGTGGTTGCCAAAAAAATACAGTCCAGCCAGTAGCGACCCCTGTTACTTGACTACACACCCCACTCCGGAGAGTTTTCTGGTGCAGGCGGCTACGGCCCCAGCAAAGCAGACGTCGTACCCTACCATCCCTCCAGATAGGGACGACAATGTTTTGATGGCTGGGCAAAGAAAGTGTTTTCTTCAGGGGGGATGGCTTTACAGGCAGCCAACTCTGTGTGTGCCTTAGCACGTTTCACTCACATTCTGTGGAATTGTGTGTCTTTGGTAGCTGAACGTATTCCCGAAGGGGAGGAACGGGATGGTTTTCTTGCCCTCTTTCAGGATGGCAAGGATGCCATGTGTGAATCCGTTCAGTTGGGTCTGGACATGGCAGATTGTGTCAGCCGGTCCATGGCGGCGAGCACCGTGATGCGCAGATTTGCGTGGTTGCGGAAGTCGGGTTTGCTCCTGACGTACAAGCCCGGCTTCTCAACATGCCCTTTGATGGTGTACATCTTTTTGGCAGCAAGGCTGACGATAGCCTTGAGAGGTTGCAGACCTCCAAAGCTGCAGCAAAGTCGTTGAACGCTGCAGTTCGCCAAACTCCGCCTCTTCGTCCTAGGGGACAGCAGTGGAGGGGAGGATCCTTTCGATACTACTCTTCCTTTGGTAGATCAAGGGGAGCTGCAAGTCAAAGGGGCCACCGTAGGAGTACCAGAGGTGGAAAACAAGGTGCTCGAGGTGCCAAGGCCGCTGGGGCAGTTGCCTCTTTGCCCTCAGGCACTGCCGCAGCCCCTTCAGCTCAGTCATGAGGCCAAGTCCCATGTTTCGCCGGTTGGGGGAAGGCTGACGCAGCATCTTGTAGAATGGCGTGCCATTACTTCAGATGTGTGGGTTCTGGAGATCATAATCCACGGCTACTGTCTTCCTTTCTGGCAGAGGCCTCACGATAATCCACCAGGGAATCTCTCTTTGAAGAGTCTGGATCCGCTCCTTGCGCAGGAAATCAAATCCCTGCTGGTGAAAGGCGCCATAGAACTGGTGCCTGTAGCGGAGAGGAATAAGGGTTGGTATTTCCCATATTTTTTGATTCCGAAAAAGGACAGGGGATTGAGACCCATCATGGACTTGCGTGATTTGAACAAGCACCTCAGGAAGGACAAGTTCAAGATGGTTACTCTTTCTGAAGTCCTCCAGGCCCTTCAACTTCAGGACTGGTTGGCGTCTCTCGACCTCAAAGATGCATACTTTCATGTGCCGATTCATCCCAAGCGCGTTCGGGGTTGGCGACTCGCATTTTCAGTTTCGGGTCCTGCCGTTTGGATATACCTCTGCCCGTGGGTCTTCACCAAGCTCATGGTGGTGGTGGCAGCGTATCTCAGGAAAGGGGGGGATTCACATCTACCCCTACCTGGACGATTGGTTGCTCAGGGCGCGCTCTCCCGAGCAAGTCCTGGATCATCTGTCGGTCACCTGCCACTCCCTTCACAAGCTGGGCTTCTCCCTCAACTTAAAGAAGTCCCACTTGACAACTACTCACTGGCTCCAGTACATCGGAGCAGTCTTTGACACATCCCTGGGGCAGTGTTCGCCTCACCAGGTGAGGGCTCATCGCATTCTGCACAAGTTTCAACATGCCCAGAGTCTCCCGGCGTTCGAGTTCTTGAGGGTGCTCGGCCTCATGGCATCCTGCATTTTTCTGGTGCCAGAGGCCAGGTTGCGGATGAGATCTCTGCAATTGGCTCTCAAGCTGCAGTGGTCGCAGTCCTTCGGCAGGATGTCGGACCCCGTTCAGGTGCTGCCCTCGGTCGCCCAGGATCTTCTGTGGTGGGTCGACGAAGGCAATCTGATGAAGGGGGTCCATTTTGGCTACCCTGGCCGGAGGTAACGATTGTGACGGACGTGTCCCTCACGGGATGGGGAGCTCATGCCAATGAGTTGACAGTCAGCGGTCGTTCGTCTCTGTCTGACTCCAGACTCCATATCAATCTGTAGGAGCTGAGGGCCATCAGGCTAGCCCTGAAGGCTTTTCTGTCTGTGCGGGGGAAGCATGTCCTGATTCTGACGGACAATACAGTGGCCATGCACTACCTCAACAAAAAGGGGGGGGGGGCAGGGTCTCTCAGTCTGTGCAGAGAGGCGATGCAGCTCTGGTTCTGAGCCGTTCAGCAGGAAATTTTGATCTCGACAGCTCATCTGGCCAGAGACGAAAACGTGGCGGTGGACGTTCTGAGCAGGCAGAGCATGGTCTCTCACGAGTGAGAGCTGGCTCGGGAGATTCTCCTGGAGATCTTCGCCCTTTGGGGGACCCCACAAGTGGATCTCTTCGCCACCAGTGTCAACCGGAAGTACGAAAGATTCTGCTTGTGGGAATTTCCTCCAAGAGGATGCGTTCGTAGTGGAGTGGTCCAACTCACTGCTGTACGCATTTCCTCCAGTCCCTGTGATTCCGCAAGTGCTACAGAGGTTACGAAGGTTCGGTTCCCAAATTATCCTCATTGCTCCGGCATGGGCAAGGAGAACGTGGTACCCGGACCTTCTTGACATGTCCATCTGCCCTCCACGCCGTCTTCCCTACCGAGATGATCTGCTCTCACTGGAGGGGGGGTGCAGGTCAGGTTCTCCATCCAGAGGTCAAGTCCCTCAACCTCCATGCTTGGCTTCTGAAAGGTTGAGGTATAAGGATTGGGACCTCCCTGAAGACGTGATGGAGGTGTTGCTTTCGGCCAGAAGGCCCGCAACGAAGTCCCTGTACCGTTGCTGTTGGAGAAAGTTCTGCGACTGGTGCAGGATTAAGAATGTGGATACTTTTTCATGTGCCATTCCTGTGGTTCTGTCTTTTTTGCTTTCGTTGGCCTACAAGGGCCTGCAAGTGGGTACCATTAAAGGTTACCTGGCAGCGCTGTCCATATTTAAGCGCTCGTCTGAGGAGTGTTCTTATTTTAAGATTCCTTGGATTTCTCAGTTTCTGAAAGGGCTCACTAATGTGTTCCCACCATCACCTTTCCAGGTGCTCGGTTGGGATTTGAACCTGGTTCTAAAATCCCTCATGGGAGCTCCGTTTGAGCCTTTGCATTCTTGTCCTTTGAGACTGTTGACCTTTAAAACTGTATTTTTAGTTGCGATTACTACGCTCGCAGAGTGAGTTGCAGGCACTATCCACCAAGCCACCCTTCACGGTGTTCCAGAAGGATAGGTTGTCCTTGGGGTTCGTCGTCCTTTTCTTCCGAAGGTTGTGTCGTATTTTCTTTTAAGCCAGAAGGTCCCTCTTCCGGCATTCTATCCTTCGCATCCTGTTAAGGTAGAGGAGAGGCTCCATACGTTGGATCCTAGGAGAGCGTTCAGCTTCTACATCTCACGCATGTCCCGGGTCAGAGTGGACGATCCGCTCTTTGTAAGATATGCTGGAAGGCGTTTGGGTCAAGCTGTTACTAAGCAGACCTTGTCCAGATGGATTATCTTGACCATCTCGGAATGCTACCGTGTGGCGGGTAAGGACCCTCCGGTAGACTTGAGGGCCCATTCTACTAGATTGCTATGAGGTGGCTCTTTCGGCTTCCCTCAAACAAAACCGGGGGGCGCCCCAAGGTCTTGGCTGAGCTTGAGGTTACCGAACGGATGTTCGAGGCCTGTGCCGATAAGGTTTCTACCGGGCCTAAGTCAGAGGTCCCTTGTACAGAAGCTAAGGATACCAACAGTTCTGAGGGGCCGGACAAGGCCCTGTCAGTGAGAGCGCACCGTTCCCGCTCTTGTGGTGACACCAGATCTGTTGAGGGGTCAAAGAAGAAAGTTTCTTCTTTTACTGGCAGTGCCGAGGCCCTTCCTTCGAAGGCTCAGTTGGCGGTTGGTATGTCGCAGAAACATTCCAGGCCTCATAGTACCGGCTCTGCCGAGGTTCCTTACGTTAAGGCTAAAATTAAGACCCCTGACCCATCGACGGGCACCCCTGCCTCACTTCTTCACGTGCAGCAGTGTTTTGTTGCCCGCAGGGGCGGCTCCCTTGATTTATGTGGATTTGTCGGTGGAGTGGCCGGTGTGGCACCCTTCTCCGTTACGTCCCTGGATTTGTCCACCTCATGAGAGGCCTCCTCAGGTTCCGAAACAATCTCCTGAGGACGCTTTTCGGTAAATTTCAAGCACTTATGCGCACTGACCCAATGACGGAATATTTCAAAGGGCTTTTCAAGGAGATATGTCCACCCACGCCTCTGACTCCACTCGTTCCGACGCTAGTCCCGCCGGCGCCTCCCTTGCCCGTGGTTCCTCCCCCTGCGCTTCCGCCTGTGCCATCATTGTCCCCAGTAGACAAGACACTGCCTGACACGGCTCAGCAGGATCCTGACCTGTCAGATGACCCTCAAGGCGATCAGGACAACAAGGACCTTCCCCGCCCTATCAGAGCTTTCCATGACCGGGTGCTGGACATGAGCTTCTTAGATGTTCCGGTGCCCGAGGCACCTGCTCCGCCGGAGGGCGTGCTTTCTGGGGCGTTCACCTTGTCTCCTTTAGAGTGTACTGGCCTGTTCTTGCAGAAGGACGTTCTGGCCGAGGTCCATAGAGTTTGGGAAAAACCACACTCGGGACTTTTTGTCAATAAAAAGATTGATGCGAGGTACAGGCTGCATTCTTCGGAAGAAGTGGCCTTGCCGTCTTGTCCGCCTCCCTCCCACACAGTGGTGGCTACGGCTACATTGCAATCCAGGCCTGCAGCATCCTCCTCCGCGACGGCTACTCAGGTCTTGGGAAAGGAGGACAAGCTCCTGGACTCCCTAGGGAGGAAAATCTTTGCCAATTCGGCCTTACAGCTCAGGCAGGCCTATGCCGAATTGATTTTGGCGGGAGCTAACATGCGGTTGTGGAGAGGTCTGTCGGAGTTTGAGGAGCACATTCCGGTCGAGAAGTTGGAGGATTACAGAGGAGGCCTTTCCGATGCCAGGGTCTTGGCCCAGGATCTCCTGGAGGCTGCAGCTCTTCACGTAGACACCTCGGCTCGGGGTCTGATGCTTGGGGTTGATACCTCGTGGCAAGCGTGGCTGCATGCCACTAAGTTCTCGGAGGGGGTGCAAGACAAGGTTCTGGACCTTCCATTTGATGGTAAGGAGCTTTTTCACTCTTCTACTGATGTAGAGCTCACCAAAACCAAAGATAGCACTCGGACGGCTAAATCATTGTCTGTTCTGGTTAAAGATCTCTTCAAGGCTCAAAGGCCGTTGTCGCAAGGTCGACCTTCTTCTGGTTTTAGGGACTTCCTCGACCGCAAATCTCGCAGAGTGGATACTCCTGCGGGGAATAACCGCCGTAGACAACAGCGTATGCAGTATTTCTCCCGGTCCTCAGCCTCCTCATCAGGTTCAGGTGGCACCGCCACCGATAAGCCTGCCAAATGAGGGTTTTCCGCGCTCGCACGAGACCCCGGTGGGAGGACGCAATGCGTCTCATTGGGAGGCGTGGCAGACCATCACAGAAGACAGATGGGTCTTGTCAGTCGCTCGAGCAGGCTTCCGCTTACCTTTACCCCCTACCCCACCCCTCAACCCTCCTTTTCAGCTGTCGGGCTCACCCTCCCTCAAGGCCGAGGTTCAGAAACCTCTGCACCTCAGAGCTGTGGAACCTGTTCCCCTTGGGGAGTGAGAGGAGGGCTTCTACTCCCGGCTGTTTACGGTGGCCAAACCCCACCAGGCTGGCCTGCGCACCATCCTAGACCTTTCCCAGTTCAATCTTTTCCTACCCCCAAGAGAAATTAAAGATGATCATGCCCGGCCAGATTTGCTTCTCTTTGCAGATGGGCGATTGGCTCAGCGTGGTGGATCTTCAGGATGCGTACATGCATATCCTGATTTGGAATCCACACAGGAGATACCTCTGCTTCTCTTTGGGAGAGGAGCACTTCCAGTTTCGGGTGCTTCCTTTTGGCCTCAGTTCGGCACCATGTGTCTTCACGAAGATGTCAGTGATTGCGGCCTATCTTCGTCTCCAGGGTATCCATGTGTATCCCTATTTGGACGACTGGCTCCTACGCAGCCCTTGTCCGTTGGCAGCAGCGGACAACCTCCAGTCTCTCCTTCAGCTCCTATTCCATCTTGGGCCGTCGGTGAACTGGCGGAAATCCTCCATGACGGTCTCACAGGACCTGATTTTCCTGGGTTTTTGTTGGAACACGATAGACTGCCGAGTGTATCTGACCGGGGACAGAATGGCGGATCTGTTGGCCACATGTCAGATGTTTACGCAGTCAGAGAGCATGTCAGCCTGGTGGTTTCAGAGGCTTCTGGGCCTCATGGCCTTGTGTGTACTGGCTCTTCCTCTTGCTCGTCACAAAATGAGACTGACCCAGATGGCTCTTCGGAGTTCCTGGCGTCAGGCTGTGGACCCGGATTGCAAGTGGACAATAATTCCGGATTCCATGAGAGTGAACCTGGATTGCTGGTCATCTCTCAGCAACCTGTCAGTGGGCGTGGGGTTCCAGGCCCCAGCCCCCATGGTGACGATCACGACGGACTACGACAGACTCCTCCCTTTTGGGGTGGGGTGCGACGTTAGATCTTCTTCAGGTCTCGGACCTCTGGTCACCTCAGGACAAGCTCCTCCACATAAATCATTTGGGGCTTCTGGCGATTTTTCTGGCGCTTAAGGCGTTCAGACCTCTCATTGTCAACAAGGTGGTCCGCATAAGAACGGACAATGTGGTATCAATGTATTACATAAACAAGCAAGGGGGAATAAAGTCTCCCCCTCTCGTGGACCTGTCCATCCAGATTTGGGAGTGGGCCGTGCTTCATGGGGTCTGGCTGCTTGCAGTGCACATCCCGGGCCAGCTGAATGTCACCGCGGATGCCCTCAGCCGGCGGACAGTGGTCGGCTACGAGTGGGAGTTGATAGCGGAGATCCTCTCATGGATTTTCTCGCGTTCGGGCACACCGGTGGTGGACCTCTTCGCCACGGTGGTAAACAAGAAGCTTCCTCAGTACGCCTCCAGAGGGGGGCTGGGAGCCTCCTCTATGGGGGACGCACTCGAGATTCCATGGCACAACATGAGAGTTTACGCCTTCCCGCCTCTTTCCCTAGTTCATCGAGCAATTTGGAAGTTGAAGAGCTCTGTCAACTGTTCTCTTCTACTGATGGCTCCGTGGTGGCCGGCCAGGTTTTGGTTCTCAGAACTTCAACACCTGTCGGTGTGTCCGCCGATCAGGTTACCAGTAACTCCCAATCTTCTTCACCAAGGGGGAACAGCAGATGTGGCACCTCTCCCCACAATCACTCAACTTGGCGGCATGGTGCCTGAGTTCACGTCTCTAGAGCATTTGGGTTTGTCTGCGGATCACATGTGCATTATCCAGGCAGCCAGGAAACCCTCGACCAGATCCCAATACAGGAGTAAATGGCTCAGGTTCTGTCATTGGTGTTTGAGAAAGAAATGGACCCGAGGGTGGCAACGATTGACACAGTGCTGTCCTTCGTATCCTCCCTAGCAGAGTCGGGGGTTCATGTTCTGTCATGCAGGACTTCTCTCGGCGATTTCCACTTACCTTGCTACAGACCGGTGTTCTTATTCTTTAACTAACCCGGTGGTGAAGAGACATTTTGCTGGCTTGACACGCATCTACCCTCCGGTTCCTAATCTGCACCCGCCTTGGGAACTAAATGTAGTCCTGACGACGCTGTGCCATAAACCCTTTGAGCCAATGGCTACGGTTGACCTCAAGTACGTGTCCTGGAAAGTGTCCTTTCTGGTAGCCGTTACGTCAGCGAGGAGAGTGAGTGAGCTCCAGGCATTGTCGGTGGAGCATCCTTTCTTGGTCTTTCACAAGGACAAGGTAGTCCTTCGGACGAACCCAGCTTTCCTTCAACAACGGTCCCATTTGTCTCCTCTTCAACAATGTGGTGCTTGCCAGATCCTGAAACAGTGAAATTTGTTGTTCTTTGAACTTCATGGGTTCCCGCTGTTGTGCTGCACGCAGCACCGCCTCCTTCTGGGCGTACCTAGTAAATGTTGCCAGCACATCTCTTGGCCTCGCCATCTGACCTTTAGACATCCGCCCAGTTCTATGAACTCAATCTAACTCGATCTTCTCGGGGCGCCCTTCGTCCAGGATTTCTGCGAAAATGCCCTGAAGCACCGCTTTCAAGTCCTTGTCCAGTCCCGACTGAGGCAGCATTTTCACTCTGATATTGACCCTACGGGATCGGTTTTCCAAATCTTCCATTTGAATTTCGAGATTTCGTGTTGCCACATCCAACCTCTCAATGGCCTCGCTATTGGCTGTTGTTTCTGCATCTACTTCTTGGAGGCCCCTTTCCAGCGTATCCATCCTCTCCCCCAATAGCTGCATATCCTGTTTTATCTCCCCTAGGGCTTCAGTCAGATCTGCACGCATCAATTGAAATTGATCTTGAAAAGTTTTAGCCATCTTGGATTGTAGTGCATGCAGCTCCCCCAGGAATTCCAGTCTAGACAGAACAGTTGGTTCTTCCGAGGCCCCTCGGGCAGAGTCCTCCCCCAACCTCTCTTGAGAAGCCCCATGTCCCTCCTTTGATGTATGCACAGGCCAGATTGCAGGGAGAGTGCCTGACATGTCGCCCGAAGCTGGAGCCACCTTCCCCCCCCTTTTCCTTTGGCTTTCGCGGCCATACTGCTCCCTTCCCCGTCCCTTGTGCTTAGATAGCTCACTCAGAAGTCTATACTTGACCAATTCTCGTCCCACGGAACCTCCTCTGGGTTGTGGAAGAGCTGCGATATGCTGCCGCCGGGGATCGAGGATTTCCGCCTCAAAGAACCGTTTTTGAGAAGTAAACCGCCAGCAGACCGCAACGGGTGGTTGGGGGAGGAGAATTGTGGATTGCCAACCACTGCTGCTCTAGTCCTCACATCAGTGGTCTCCCAGGTTGTACCAGTCACTCTCGCTCTGTGCCCAGTCTTCAATCGGGCTCAGGCTGAATTCGGCTCCACTTCGTTGGGGGAGGGCTGAGGCAAGACTGTCCCAATGACACCCTTCTCAGAGGCCTGTGTCCCGTCCCTGTGCCACTCCGAGCGCGCCTCCACCTCTCCTGCTGCCTGGCAGTAATCTCTGTTCTCCCCTGTAAAAGGGCTCCAGCCGGGTGCAGGCCTCCAGTTCCACCCAGACCACTCCCTCTGTCCTTCAACTTTTCCCTGCCACCGTTAGTGTGTTGGTGTCTCCTCAACCTCCCTGCTCTTCAGCTGCTGCCTCCTTTCCCCTGCTGTGGGGTTGTAGGGTGACTACTCACGGCAGGGCTCTCCTCTCTCCTGCCGCCTGCCCAGGGGAGCGGGCGGGTCCTCACAGAATGATCCCCGACTCACCCGCTCCATCTGTCCTCCTCTAGATCCCTGCCGTACCTCTCCTTCAGTGGTGTTTCCTCTCTCCGAGCTGCACTGCTCCAGCTCGTTGGGGCCTTTCCAGGCACTCCACTCCCGGCACCACCCTCAGTGGGGGGGGGGGGTGCCGAACAGCAGGCCGCATCCACGAGCTCACCCGCTCCTCCCGGCGGCCTTCCCCGGAGCCAGTCCGCTTGTCACTCCGTCAGCAGCGGCGATGGGGGAGGGGCAGACCGCCAAACTCGGTCTGTGGGTTCTCCTCCGCAAGCCGCCTCCAAAGCCCCTCGCGGCTCTTCCTTCTCGGGCGGCTTCTGTCTCTGCTCCTCCCAATCGCCCCCGGCGCCTTTCTCCACTGCCGGGTACTCCTCCGGCTGCTCGGGTCCCTGCGGGTGCAGTCCCTGCAGCCGCACCCGCAGCTCTCTCTCCGGCTGCGACACTCCTGAGACCCGCTCCAAGCCGCTCTGTGAAGCCGACCGGCTTCTCTAATGTTCACTACGTCCCAAGACGTTTTCCTGGGCAAGACCGTGGTTTGTTAGTGGGGCGGTGGGCACTTTCCCTCAGTCGGGTCCGGGGAGAGCCGTCGGCACGTCTACTCAGTGCCGGTGGCCATCTTGGAATCCAGATTGTTTTTTTATAGCATAATTTTTCAGGGCTTTACATTTGAGTTTGAACCCTGCTATGGTGTGATCAATCACAACAAGATAATCAGCATTTAAAACGCTAGGTATAACAATCTCCTATTTTGTCGACTGCCGTCGGAGACCATATTGTGGGGGGGTAGGTCAGCCACATAGAGATTGAACAACAGGGGGGGCCAGGGCACATCCCTGCTTGACTAGCAACCCTCTGAGTGTGTTCCCGCATCATCCAGCCTCACTTGGACGCCAGTATCAGTGTGGAGAGTGATGAGAGTAAATTAACAATCCAAATGGGGCAGCCCAAGATTCTGAGTTTTTGCCACAGTACTTCCCGGTTTACTGAATCGAAAACTGCGCTGAAATGTACAAATATGAGGTATATAGCTGGGTTACCTCTCGTTGCTGCTTCCTGAATCAATGTGTCTATAACCCTGATGTTATGGGTGTTACTGAATCCTGGTCTAAAACCTGTTTGTGTAGGGTGTAATATATTCTGATTTGTGACCCAATTTTGTAGGGCAGCCAAAATAAAAGTGGCAAACAACTTCCTGGGAACATTGAGGAGAGAGAGAGAAGCCTATACTTTTTAGGCTTTTCTCTGTCCCTTTTTTGTACACAGGGAGCAAAATTGCACGATGCCATAGGTCAGGGATCAATCCCTCATTACAGACTTTCTCAAATAGCATCTGAAGGATCTTAGCCCAGACAGCCCAGTTCTTCTTTAGGACAGAGGTTGACAAGCCATTAGGGCCTGGTGCTCTTGAACTCTTTAATTTGGTAATGGTCTTACAGATTTAATCAAAGCCAATTTTCAGAGGAAAAGATCCGCCCCCCACATTTACTCCTGCGGTAATGGATGTCTGCACTGATCCTCGGCATCCTGGCTTCCACCTCACAGTTCATACCCCACATATGGCTTTTCTAATGTGGCAAAGCATTTGTCGTTTGGCATTTCTAATCTCGATATCAAAAGCATGTTTATGTTGAAAGGTATGTACACTAATGGGTTTACTGCCCAAAGTCCCTCTTTCCAGCATAGGCACATGTATACTTTATTTTATTTATTTGCATTTTTAAAGCCATCACACAGCCCACGGGCATCAAGGCGCTGTTACAGGAATTGTTGGTTTTTTAGTTGCGTAATTGTTTTTTTTAGTTGCTTATTTATAATGCACTTAAATACCGAGAGGTGTCTAAGCGCGGTCCCGGGGTTCGAACCTGTGTTGCTTCGTGCCGTCTTGCTTCCAAGGCGAGCACGGTGCAGCTGAGCGATCCTCCCGGGATATACATACTGCCATTTAATTTACTTCCAACGATTGAAACCTGCAGAATTCAAATTTTAAGATCCTATGTGCTGCTCTAGAGTCCTTGTCTATATTTCTGGGTATCCAACTCAGCCTGTTACCAGCATGGTTAATATCAACCCCACCAGCTCCCACTAAGCATTTTTAAAGTTTGACAGGCATAAGGATAAGACCAGGAGATGATGGTCACTATACACTGTTCCCGGAGTCACCAAGGATTCCACCCTCTCGACACATGCATTACTGGCGAAGAAGTAATCTAAAGTAGAGGGCTTAGGTATACCACTGGGGGTTCGGCCATTAAGCATTATAAGGACCCACTCCTTAAAGGAGACCAACTTCTTGGCGCCCTTGGGGTTTCCATGGCTTTTCAGCATAACACTGGCAGGGGCAACAGAACCATATTCTTGATTTGTCTTTGTCAACACAGCTGGTGTTCAAATCACCCCCAAGAAGGAGGAAATCATGGGTAAGTAATAGTAATAATTGGTTATTAATTGGGTCTCGGTCCTTAACCAGTATGTACATATATTAGCAATGCATTCATCTATTTCGTCTAAAGAAGTAGGTGGAGCATATACATTAATCAACAGTAATTTCATTGGTTGCCTGCCTCCAGTATCCAAACCAACCTCAATTGCCAAAACATTGGTTGTATTGAAAATCGTTTTTACGCCATGGACAGGAAGGGTCTGACCAACTCCTACAATAAGGCCCCCCGATGGACGGCCATATACCCCCTTCTTGGCTAGGGACTGAAACGGAGTAAACCCTTCTAAATAGATTTTCTTAGCCAAGTCTCTTGTTGTGAGATAACATTACAGTTCAGCAACCGACAGATGGAACCATTGGGGCTCACAAGGTGGCTGTGCAGACGAGTATTGCAAGATGCCACCTTAAACAACCAGCTTGGGTGTACTAGATGTCTCAGCAGAAATGTTGTAAACCATTCCCATCCGATGGCGTCTTCAGGCAGTGATGGGAGGGGAATGACCGGCGCCCAGAACTCCATTTATGGTAGTGGTCTGTGCCCTGTTTGCCAATTGGGTGGCGGCCAGATCTGCCAGTTGTTTAAGACTGACATGTGTTGGGCTATCGACCAGATGCCCCACATTCTCAATTCCAGCCTGGTGGTGTCACAAGAGCAGTGACTTCCGGGGTCACACAATGCACCCGCTCAAAATCCCCCGTTCCCCCTGTTTTAATAGTTCAACAAAACTGAAGTCAGTGGAAGAGAATACACGCATGGCCAGGACTCTTTTGCAGACAGATACCACATCTGATCTGTAGGTGGCTTAACAGAGAAGGTCTGTGCCCCTCTACCAAACATGAGTATTTTGGGGTTGAGGCTAACATTATGTGGCCCTAGTGTAGCAGTTTCTGGATGGTTTAAAGTCACCAGAGGGCTAGTTTGTTTTGTCTGCACAGAGGTAGGCGGACCTGGCCGAATAGCATCTTGTAGGGGGACCAGAGGCCGAGGTAGACAAGAGAGCAAAGCTTTCTGATGTGGTTGTGGACCGAATACGTCACCCATCAACCAACTAGTACGGGTACCTGCTGATTTTTGCCTTTTTTTTCCTTGTGGCCGCCTTCTTATCCTTGTTGATTTTACTCTGTGTAAGCAGTAAAATAGTCGTTTAAATTAATTGTCTGAGATTTTGCTGAAATAAGTTGTACTGATGAGGATGCAGCCTGCTGGCGGGCTTTGGCCCGCTTGGCCAAACGTCTTTCCTTGCGAGTCATGTAGGTAGTAGAATCCAGCACATTGGTTTCAGTCCTATTGGATGTAAACTGTGGGCTTAAGGGAGGCCCATTATCATTGGAAAAGGACAGTGGGTTCGGAGGATCAATCACAGGTTCGTTAGGAGGTTCCTTATGTGAGACCACGGCTGAGAGCTTAGTGTCCATTGAGTAAACCTGTTTCATCAGCTTTTGAACTTCGTTCAAAGTAAGACCACAAAGTTTTAAAAGGATCTTGCAAACTGGACAGCATCATAATGCCCACTGTGTTTGTTCAAAGGCTTGCCACCACTGCTGTTTCTTGAGGCACTTCCTTTACAATCCTCATTTAGTGCATTTGGAAACGGATTAGGGGAGGCTGAGAGTCGTAGATTTGAGGCAGGGCGAAGAGTGTTGGTGGAAAGGTGAATAGAGGCCGGGGAGGTTACGTGGTTTGGGACCCGGCTCTCAATTTCTGTAGTTGCCTCTAAGCACCCTATTGTGCTCCATGGCACTCTGTAGCGTATAGCATAGTCCCAGTAGCGAGTTATACTCCTACGTCCCGTACCCTTTCCTCCATACTTGTGGGACATCTCTCAGTCCTGTGGGAGGGGACCGGAGCACTTTGTAAAAAGCATCCACATTTTTTTCAAAAATGTGTCCCTCTTTCCTGCGCGGGGCCCGGCATTCGGCCGTATCCGCGCCCACCTTGGCTCTGCATCGCCCATCAGTCCTTTTCTCAGCACGATCGGGGCCAGACGCACTTGCATCCTCGGAAGATTTTCTTCCCTGTTTTCCTCTCTGGCTCTCGCAAGCGTTTGTTTACTAGTATGTCTTTTAAACTAGATTTTCCAGACTGTTCATCTTGTCACCGTCGCTTCGCGAGGGCGAATCCCAATCCTCTTTGTTTAGTGTGTTTGGGTCCGGAACACCGCTGGGACTCCTGTTTTTACTGTGACTCCCTTTCGGTCCGGGCACTTCAACGTCGGTTGGAGCGGTGGGAGGAGGTGTTCGGACGAACTCCTCCTTCTCATTTTCAGGCGTTCATCGTCGAGAAGAAAAAACGCCTGGTAAGTTCTTTACTTTTCAGAGCACCCTGGCCGGGGGGATACCTTTCTGGGTTCCTCTCGGGCCGGGAGGGGCGTTGATCGCTCTGTTACCGGTGTTCGCCCTGAGGTGCCTGTCGGGCCTAATAATTCTACTGGAGTTTTCTCCGAGGGTCTCCGTAAGGGGCCTGTGTTCACCGGAGTACGCTCCGAGGCCCCTCCTGTGGGGGCTGTTTGTAGACCCAGTTCTACTGAGTCGCGGGGTACCGGAGCTTGCTCTGAGGCCGCTCTTTCGGCTTCCCTCAAAAACAAAACCGGGGTGCACCCCGAGGTCTTGGCTGGGCTTGAGGTTACCGAAGGGATGTTCGAGGCCCGTGCCGATAAGGCTTCTACCGGGCCTAGGTCCGAGGTCCCTCGTACAGAGGCTAAGGCTACCAACAGTTCTGAGGGGCCGGGCAAGGCCCTGTCAGTGAGAGCGCACCGTTCCCGCTCTTGTGGCGACACCAGATCTGTTGAGGGGGCAAAGAAGAAAGTTTCTTCTTTTACCGGCAGTGGCGAGTCCATTCCTTCGAAGGCTCAGTTGGCGGTTGGTATGTCGCAGAAACATTCCAGGCCTCATAGTACCGGCTCTGCCGAGGTTCCTTACGTTAAGGCTAAAATTAAGACTCCTGACCTATCGACGGGGACCTCTGCCTCACTTCCTCACGTGCCGCAGTTCCCCTCAGATGAGGACAAAATGGCGGCCGTTCCCACCATGACCACAGCGGCCGTTCCCACCATGACCACAGCAGCCATTCCCACCACGACCACAGCGGCCATTTTAGGTACTACCCCTACAACTGTCATCGGCCCCTGGTGTGGGGTTCAGTCCTTTGGGTGAACCCTAAGGTCCCTTGTGCGCATCCTTACCGGCAGGTTTATGATTGGAACGCCCGGATGCCTCTTCCGCACAATGTTTTGTTGCCCGCAGGGGCGGCTCCTTTGATTTATGTGGATACGCCGGTGGAGGGACCGGTGTGGCACCCTTCCCCGTTACGTCCCTGGATTTGTCCACCTCATGAGAGGCCTCCTCAGGTTCCGAAACAATCTCCTGAGGATGCCTTTTTCGGTAAATTTCAAGTGCTTATGCGCACCGACCCCATGAGGGAATATTTCAAAGGGCTTTTCAAGGAGATATGTCCACCTGCGCCTCTGGCTCCACCCGTTCCGCCGGTGGTCCCGGCGCCGCCTCCCTTGCCCGTGGTGCCTCCCCCTGCGCTTCCGCCTTTGCCACCATTGCCCCCAGTGGACAAGGCAGTGCCTGACACTGCTCAGCAGGATCCTGACCTGTCAGATGACCCTCAAGGCGATCAGGACAACGAGGACCTTCCCTGCTCTATCAGAGCTTTCCATGATCGGGTGCTGGACATGAGTTTCTTAGATGTTCTGGTGCCCGAAGCACCCGCTCCGCAGGAGGGCGTGCTTTCTTGGCGTTCACCTTACCTCCTTTGGATCGTACCGGCCTGTTCTTGCAGAAGGACGTTCTGGCCGAGGTCCGAATAGTTTGGGAAAAGCCACACTCGGGACTTTTTGTCAATAAAAAGATTGACGCGAGGTGCAGGCTGCCTTCTTCGGAAGAAGTGGTCTTGTCCGCCTCCCTCCTCCACAGTAGTGGCTGCAGCTACGTTGCAATCCAGGCCTGCAGCATCCTGCTTCGCGACGGCTACTCAGGTCTTGGGAAAGGAGGACAAGCTCCTGGACTCCCTAGGGAGGAAAATATTTGCCAATTCAGCCTTACAGCTCAGGCAGGCCAATGCAGAATTGATTTTTGCGGGAGTGGAGAGGTCTGTCGGAGTTTGAGGAGCACATTCCGGTCGAGAAGTTGGAGGATTACAGAGGAGGCCTTTCCGATGCCAGGGTCTTGGCCCAGGATCTCCTGGAGGCTGCGGCTCATCATGTAGACACCTCGGCTCGGGCCTGATGCTTGAGGTTGATACCTCGCGGCAAGCGTGGCTGCATGCCACTAGTTTTCGAAGGAAGTGCAAGACAAGGTTCTGGACCTTCCATTCGATGGTAAGGAGCTTTTTCACTCTCCTCCTGATGTAGAGCTCACCAAAACCAAAGATAGCACTCAGACGGCTAAATCATTGTCTGTTCTGGTTAAAGCTCCTTTCAAGTCTCAAAGACCGTTGTCGCAAAGTCGACCTTCCTCTGGTTTTAGGGGCTTCCTTGACTGCAAATCTCGCAGAGTGGATGCTCCTGCGGGGAATAACCGCCGTAGACAACAGCGTATGCTGTTTTTCTCCCGCTCCTCAGCCTCCTTATCAGGTTCAGGTGGCACCGCCACCGATAAGCCTGCTAAATGAGGGTTTTCCGCGCTCGCACGAGACCACGGTGGGAGGACGCATTGCGTCTCATTGGGAGGCGTGGCAGACCATCACAGAAGACAGATGGGTCGTGTCAGTCGCTCGAGCGGGCTTCCGCTTACCTTTACCCACTACCCCACCCTCCTTTTCAGCTGTCGAGCTCACCCTCCCTCAAGGCCGAGGTTAAGAAACTTCTGCACCTCAGAGCTGTGGAACCCTTTCCCCTGGGGGAGCGAGGGGAGGGTTTTTACTCCCGGCTGTTTACGATGCCAAACCCAACCAGGCTGGCCTGCGCACCATCCTAGACCTTTCCCAGTTCAATCTTTTCCTACCCCAAGAGTTCAAGATGATCACGCCCGGCCAGATTCGCTCCTCTTTGGAGATGGGCGATTGGCTCAGCGTGGTGGATCTTCAGGATGCGTACATGCATATCCTGATTTGGAATCCACACAGGAGATACCTCTGCTTCTCTTTGGGAGAGGAGCACTTCCAGTTTCGGGTGCTTCCTTTTGGCCTCAGCTCAGCGCTGCGTGTCTTGCACGAAGATGTCGGTGATAGCGGCCTTTCTTCGTCTCCAGGGTATCCATGTGTATCCCTATTTGGACGACTGGCTCCCACGCAACCCTTGTCCGTTGGCAGCAGCGGGCAACCGCCAGTCTCTCCCTCAGCTCCTGTTCCATCTTGGGCTGTCGGTGAACTGGCGGAAATCCTCTGACGGTCTCACAGGACCTGACTTTCCGTTGGAACACGATCGACTGCCGAGTGGTTCTGACTGGCGACAGAATGGCAGATCTGTTGGCCATGTGTCAGATGTTTGCGCAGTCGGAGAGCATGTCGGCCTGGTGGTTCCAGAGTTTTCTGGGCCTCATGGCTTTGTGTGTACTGGCTCTTCCTCTTGCTCTTCTCAAAATGAGACGGGCCCAGATGGCTCTTCGGAGTTCCTGGCGTCAGGCTGTGTACCCGGATTCCAAGCGGATAATGATTCCGGATTCCATGAGAGTGGACCTGGACTGGTGGTCATCTCTCAGCAAACTGTCAGTGGGCGCAGGGTTTCAGGACCCAGCCCCCATGGTGACGATCACGACGGACTCCTCCCTTTCGGGGTGGGGTTCGACGTTAGATCTTCTTCAGGTCTCGGACCGCTGGTCGCCTCAGGACAAGCTCCTGGACATAAATAATTTGTAGCTTCTGGCGATCTTTCTGGCGCTCAAGGCGTTCAGACCGCTCATTGTCAACAAGGTGGTCCGCATAAGAACGGACAATGTGGTATCAATGTATTACATAAACAAGCAAGGGGGAACGAAGTCTCCCCCTCTCGTGGACCTGTCCATCCAGATTTGGGAGTGGGCCGTGCTTCATGGGGTCTGGCTGCTGGCAGTGCACATCCCGGGCCAGCTGAATGTCACTGCGGATGCCCTCAGCCAGTGGACAGTGGTCAGCTACGAGTGGGAGTTGAAAGCGGAGATCCCCTCATGGATTTTCTCGTGTTGGGGCACACCGGAGGTGGACCTCTTCGCCACGGCGGTAAACAAGAAGCTTCCTAGTACGCCTCCAGAGGGGGGCTGGAAGCCTTCTCCCTTGGGGACGCTCTCGAGATTCCATGGCACAACATGAGAGCTTACGCCTTCCCGCCTCTCCCCCTAGTTCATCGAGCAATTTGGAAGTTGAAGAGCTCTGTCAACTGTTCTCTTCTACCGATAGCTCCGTGGTGGCCGGCCAGGTTTTGGTTCTCAGAACTTGAACACCTGTCGGTGTGTCCGCCGATCAGGTTACCAGTAACTCCCGATCTTCTTCACCAAGGGGAACAACAGATGTGCACCCTACCCACAACCGCTCAACTTGGCGGCATGGTGCCTGAGTTCAAGTCTCTAGAGCGTTTGGGCTTGTCTGCGGATAACATGCGCATTATCCAGGCATCCAGGAAACCCTCGACCAGATCCCAGTTCAAGAGTAAATGGCTCAGGTTCTGTCATTGGTGTTTGGAGAAAGAATTGGGCCTGAGGGTGGCAACGATTGACACAGTGCTGATCTTCGTATCCTCCCTAGCAGAGTCAGCGCTTCATGTTCTGTCTTGCAGGACTTATCTCTCAGCGGTTTCCGCTTACCTCTCTACAGACCGTTGTTCTTATTCTCTAACTAACCCAGTGGTGAAGAGACATTTTGCTGGCTTGACACGCATCTACCCTCCGGTTCGTAGTCCGCACCCGCCTTGGGACCTAAATGTAATCCTGACGGCGCTGTGCCTTAAACCCTTAGAGCCAATGGCTGCGGTTGACCTTAAGTACGTGTCCTGGAAAGTGTCCTTTCTGGTCGCCGTTACATCAGCGAGGAGAGTGAGTGCGCTCCAGGCATTGTCGGTGGAGCATCCTTTCTTGGTCTTTCACAAGGACAAGGTAGTCCTTCGTACAAACCCACCTTTCCTACCAAAGGATATGACCTAATTCCATCTGAATCAGTCGATTTCCCTTCCGTTCTTTTTTCTGAACCCTGCCTCGGAGGCGGAAAGGGTTCTACACTGCCTGGATGTCCGAACAGCTCTTAAGTTCTACCTGGAGAGGACCTCCGAGCTTCGGAGTTCTTCCCAACTTTTTGTGACCTTCGGTAACCCTCAGGGCAGGCCGGCGTCTAAGGCATCTATTTTGCCGTCTGTACTGTCCAAAAGCTGAAACCACCTAAAGGTATCCATGCACACCTGGTGCGGGGAAAGGCAGCCGCGGTTGCTTTTCAGAAGTATGTTCCCTGGGAGTCCATCGCTAAAGCGGCTACTTGGGCCTCCCCATCTGCTTTCTGTAAGCATTACTGCCTCGATATGAGCTCTAGAGCTGACGCTCGGTTTGGACAGGCTGTGCTGAAGAACCTGTTTCAGTAAGGGGTATTTCCATCCACCCGTAGTTCCTGTAAGGAGTGCTTGGGGAATCTCCCACAAGTATGGAGGAAAGGGGACGGGACGTAGGAGTATTACCAGGTTACTCACCGTAGTGACCACCTTACTCCTAGTCCATAGTCCCCTTTCCTCCATACGCCCGCCCGCCGTCCCCTCCAATAAGGTTCCTCTGTTATTGCTAATGGGTCTTTGACCCTGCGATAGAAAAGGACTGATGGGCAATGCGCAGGGCGAAGCCAAGGTGAGCGGGGTTACGGCCGCGTGCTGGGCCCCGCGCAGGAAAGAGGAGGGACACATTTTTGAAAAAAAAGTGATGCATTTTACAAAGTGCTCCGGCCACGTCCCACAGGACGGAGAGATGTCTCACAAGTATGTAGGAAAGGGGACTATGGACTGGCAGTAAGGTCACTACGGTGAGTAACCTGGTAATTGTCTGTCACCGTAATCAGGTTTTGAGTGGTTAAAGGTTTCGATATCCATGTTTGTATTCCGTACACACGGATTTAAATGTACCCCTCTAACTTAATGGTAGTAGTCAGTAATGTTCACCTCAGTGGGTGGTTTTCTTCTGTGTTTCCGCTCAATAAGTTACTGTACAGGTTTTGCATTCTTCATGTTAGAAGCTGCCTTGCCAGGCATATCCGAGTTCATTATGGGCGACTTGATCTAGACCCGCATAGGGGCTGGGCACAGCTGGCAGCAGGCAAACTAAACACTGTGCGGACTCACTACGCTGGCAACAACCGAATGAGGGAACAGGGTGCACTCCTCACAATGGTCACGTCACCTGCTGCTCCAGAGGCCGCTGCCTTTATGCAGTCTGTTAAATGGTCGAAAGCCGAGGCTCAAAGGGTATACCCTGCAGTTTTTTTTAATTTTTTTAATTTTTATTTTATTGTAAAACTTCAGCTTGATGTATTCTATTAAGCTTTTGTTACATTACAGAAGTAGATTCTCGTCTCCTTCCTAACAGAACCAAAATCGGTTTTAACAGACGAAGTTACACTATGATGATAAGGCAGAGAAAGGAAACCTATGTTTTGACATATCCTTAGTTACTCACGAAGTTCAGTTAGAAACTGACTTTAAGACTTCATCAAGGAAAATAATTAGACTACAGGAAAGCTTGATGTTGTGACCTGCTACAACATGTTCCCACCAATCATCAAGCACATAGATTTGTGGTTTAAACTCATTTAGATGCACTTCGCGAAGAGCAGTCAACATTGGGCATGTAATCACTAGTTGCTTTCAAGTCTCGACTTCGGCTGATTTGCAGAGTCAGCAAATGTTGGTGACTGTTTCTTTATTCTTACGCAACCAAAGCATTTAATTTGCGTTTAAAGCGTTCAATCGGAATCTCAAACTGCGCCCTGTGGTGATGAGATGGACAGTTCGTAAGATATTTTGGTTGACAATGTAATTTAACCAACCCTCTAGAAGTAGGCAAGGTAGATTTGAGAGCTAGACTGTTGTAGGTTGTAATCCAGTCCCATCTTGCTAGCTTCTTTTTAGCGTGTTGTGGGCGATGGATTAGCTCTTCTTCCGATATACTTGCTTCATCCATGATTGCATTTAGTTTAAGCTTCCATGACTGGGTAAGGGAATAGTCGACAGATTCTTTTACAATTCCGAAGATGTTATATGCCGGAATGGAGGAGCCAAGTTGCATTTTGCGTAAGGTGGATAAAGATTTCCAAACTATTGTCATATAAATTGAGTTCAAGGCTAGCTCGTATCTCAAGGCTGACATGGAAATATAATTTGGAAGGCCCAGAACACGCCTCCAAAATGTGCCTTCCAATTTATTCCATAGATTGTGATTGACATTCAAGGCTGCTTCACTGCTGAAGTTAAGTGTTGGAATTACTTTTTGAAGATAGAACATTACTACGGGGGTAATGGAAAATTTCCCGTAGTCCTTGTTAATTTTAGCAGCTTGAAGGCTCAGAATTTTTGTTTTATTCACCAAATCGCTAGTCCAGGCAGCTTCGCAGACCGAATCGTTAACCATTACGCCTAGATAACGGATCGACTTAATGACATTTAAAGCCTTTTTTTCAATAAACCACCTGAAGGACCTGTCTTTCTTTGATATGATTCGACCGATGCACATGATTTTTGTTTTCTCTGCATTTAGGTACAATTCGTTTGCAGTTAGAAACTCATGTAGGCGAGAAATAAGATGTTGTAGGCCAATTTGAGTCTGATCGACCAACACTGTCGTCTGCATAAACCAGATGGTTAACAAAGGATTCGTTTAACTTGGGCGGAAAGCAGTGGACAGACTTTAGCCACTCCGGTAGATCAGCTACAAAGAATTTGAAAAGATCTGCTGCAAGGGGACAGCCTTGTTTGACGCCTTTGAATGTTCTTATTGATTCAGTGAGGTCGCCTTGTGAGTTCACTCTTATTTGAATGGAAGTGTTAGAGTGCAGGGAGATAATGGGTTCTAACAAGTGATCTGGGCATTGCCAAGAACGTACTTTAGCCCATAATTTGCTGCGGTTGATGGCATCGAATGCTTGTCGAAGGTCGACAAATGCGAAGATTTTATTTTTTTTGCCTCCATTGCTGACAACTTTAAAATTGACAAGATTGTGAGATTCACATCGGGACCTACATGTTTCGTAAAGCCTGTTTGACGGCAGTCGAATTTACCAGCTGAGAGAGCCTAGTTCACCAGCCGTTGGCGCAAGAAGGAGCCAACATTTTTTCCAATGTTATCGAGAAGGGCAATCGGACGATAGTTTGCAGGATCAGCCCGACTGCCCTTCTTATATATAGGGACTACAATTGCTTTCGACCAAGAGGAAGGAAGCGTCCTACTATTTGTAATCTGGAAAAACAGCTTGTTGATGAATTTGGCCCAGTGTACTCTATGCTTTTTGAGCATAAGGTTTGCAATTTGGTCTGGTCCAGCAGCTCTCGAATTCTTCAGCTTAGATATTGCACATTAAAGCTCTTTGCAGGAAGGTGTAATGTTCCAAATAGAGGTTGACACATCGATCGGCGTAGATTCTTCGCACGCAGGTTTTTCATAGATTGAAGTAAAGTATTCTTGTGATTTCATTAGAGATTGATGGAGTATATTTGGAGCGGCCCTTATTCAAAATGGCCCATATTTCACGTGTGTTTTTGAGTGCTAATAACTTTAGCATTGTTTCCGCTCGACCTTGATAAATAATGGTAGAGTGTGATCTTAGCCAATTTCGATATATTTGCCGCCGTTCCTGGACTTTCCTTGCCTTCCAGCATGGGTCACTCAGCTCTCTTTTGATTAATCGAAGATCTTTCCTTAGTAGTTTTTTTGCCGATGCTATTTGAGCACTATGAAGATGTTTCGGCGATGACCCAAAAATTCTTAGATTAGAAATTTTCAAGGTATGGTCCATCAGCAAAGGCGTATATTCTACTATCTGGAGTGCATTTATACTTTGGCTTAGAGAAGCGATTGCAGATCCGTTGGTTACCAGTCAGTTTCCTGGAGCATCCGTTTGTAGTTGGAAGGAATAATTTGTTGACTTGTTGCAATGCTCTTCATGCCAAACAAACCGCAACAGGTCGTGATCGCTAAATGACATTGGCTGCACGTTGAAGGAAATGGCTTTGGCAAAAAGATCCATCGAGGCCCAGATAAAGTTAAGAGTACTTGTTCGCGACATACTATGCTACGTCTGGTTCGGTGGAAGGTCACCTTTTATTGATCCATTCAACATCTGACAGTTGCATTTTAAGAGATCACTGGACCAAGTTTTGCCTCTAGAAATAACTTCGTTATCAGGAAGTCGAACATTTAACTTGGTGGATGGATCAAATTTAAACCAACTGCAACTAAGGTCGCCACAAATAATCACTGAGACGTTGTCATAGGCTAAAAAGGTATGGTCGATTTCGTTTAATACCGAGTTGATGAAAGATGATGATGAAATCATCGCGGGGTTCCAGTATCCGTTAATTATTAACAGGTTTGAAAAGGTGGTTCTTAGAGATAGTTTGATCAAAGTACTTTGCACAATAGGATTTGGGTTTGAAGAAGCTACTAACGACCACCAATTCTGGATTTTCAAAAGTGTTATCAGTCCTGCAAAGGGGCGTCCCTTGGGGTTTTTACCAGCCGGGTTTATCAAATTGGTGAATCCATCGCGAGTAGGGGGGTCGCGTAGCCACGTTTCTTGTAGGCATATGACAAACACGTTCTCCAAAGGTTCTTGGAATGTGTTGAACAGATGCATAAATCCTCGCGTATTCCATGACAATAAGATTAGTTCTTGTTGTATGACGTTGGCTCATTGTTATTTACGTGGTCCATTTGGCAATCTTCTCACGTTGTTGGCTCTTCTTTCAAATGACTGATGTGTGGCGGCATCTAAAATGTCAGATGATGAGGCTAGAGATTGGCGCAAGGCTGATCGTTGAGCGGCCCTGTGTCTGTCGTCTTGGTCGAAATTTGCCTTTATAGATGGAGCGGATCTCGTGGCAAGCGGTTCAAGAGTGAGATCAAAACCATAAAGCAGGAGATCCTCATTTACGTGGAGTAACATGTTTTTCACCGCAGTAGATGAAATATGAAGAAGAATTTGGTCGGATGACATTTCGGTTAAGTATTCCACAATTTTGATATCGTCTGAGATGGCCCGCAATGTTCGAATACATGCAAATAATTTAAAAATATTTGCTTGATTTAGCTTAACTTTATTGCCATCCGAATGAATATTCGGAAGGCGAAGTTTCCACTTACAAGATGGGTTCTCATGATTTACAGGTTTGGAGGCTCGCTGGACTTGAGGCAATCGCGATTTTAACTGATTCAGCGTCTGTTTAGGATTTAGCTTTGAGCTTAGAAGTTGCTGAGGAGCCTTCTTGATCGGAGCAGAAAGTTGTTGTACATTGGGTCTTGCTAGCGGTATCCTCAGGGTTTCGCTTGCCTGTAAACTCTTCGTCATCGGTGACCCGCTTGATTTGACAGCTTGTGCTTCAATAGAAGCATTAATGGAGCTGTCAATGTCAACCGAGTATGTCGATAGATTGCATAAGTCAATGGAAAAATCTGAAGTGACATTACCAATAGAGGTGTCGTTAGATGCTATTCGCCGACGTTTTGCTGGAATCCTTGAAGGATGCAGTTGAGCTCCTGTTTTCCTCGAAGGTTCGTAGATGGCAGTGGTTTTCGCAGAGGTTGTATGAGCTGGTCGAATGAACAGACTTGTCTTCTTCAGCGTCGTAATGTTTCTTATACATTTTTTTACCTTTTGTTGTATTTGTTTCGGGGGTATACTTTTTTTCTTGGGTTGCTGAGCTTGTTTTCCAGATGTTTTTTTTCAATTTAATTTCAGGATTTAATGGTGATGGTTTTTGCAGGGCCTTTCAATATATTTAAAGAGTTTGCTGACATAGAAATTTGGACAGGTGCGCTTCCTTGAATTGGGGTCTCGGTTGATGCAAGACTAGTCTCTTGAGACACGAGGCCTTGAGCATTCAAGTTAGGATCCAGATCCTCATGAGTGGCGGCCGTGGAGCTCACTATTGGGTCAAACGTGACCAGCTCTTTAGCATCTGTAGCAAGGGGAACCAAAGCTTGTGGATGTAGGG